>NC_067491.1:15993434-16593434 GCF_947179515.1 Apodemus sylvaticus
TGCGATTGGGAGGTCTGTCTTAGCACTCCTTTTGAACAGTATCATGCCATTTTCATGTAAATAGCAGACTGTCACATCTCTTTAGCCAACTCTCAACTTTTCTTCACTTGGAGAGCTTCTGTTTCTTTAGTTTAGATTTGAATCTAACATCCTGGAAATGCAATGATCTTGATTTTCACTTGATCTTCAGACAGTATTAGAATGTGTTGCTGGTTTGGTTGGTCACCCTCTTCCCCTTGGGAAGTGTCACGTGAGTGTAGGTCTGTGCCACGCGTCACTGTGTGGCACACTTACCATCCTCATAACTAGCGCAGATGATGAGCACTTAGTCAGTGTGCAGCATGTAGCATTCCTAGGCAACATGCGTGTCGAATGACTCAGACATGTCTTCCACGTAGAGCTTAAGGTATGGTCCTTCCATGTAAAGACCCGCAGTTAAGTGTTACACGGGTAAGAGTAGAATGTCTGCCCAGCACCAGCAGACCATGCTACTGGTGCCCGTTCCAACTCTCAGTTACCTTGTTGTGATGCACTTAAAATATAATTCAGATGGTCTAAAATGCTTCTCCCTCCACCCCCACCCCACCCCAGTAATAATTGATAATATAGAAAATTCTAACTAGTACATACTTTTGTTTCTTTAAAAAGATGTAAGAAAATTAAAAATATGCAAGCTGGATTATATAAAATTTAATTTGTATATTAGTATAAAATTCATAGAGTAAAAGGCAGTTGATGCAAATGTGTACAACTAATACAGAGCTAATATTCAAAATCTATAAAAAATTCCTAACTAGTTGTGTCTTATGCCTATAAATGCCAGCATATAAGTCTGGATGCTGAGGCAGAAGTATTACCCTGAGTTCAAGGTTATTTGGGGCTACAGAGTGAGACTTTGTCTTAAATCACCACACGGAGAACAGTTTTTATAATGCAACAACTAATCCTCATCAGTTCAGTGGAGACAGGCCATGTCTCCAGTGAAGACAGTGGCAGTCCACACAGGAGAGTGGGGAGGACCGGCTAAGTCAGGAGGAAGGCAGGGGCCCACAGCCGACCAGAGCAAGATGGAGAGGTCAAGGCTAGCCTTGGCTGAAGAGCAACATTGTGACAGCCTGGGCTACATGAGACTTAAACAAAATACCATCAATAAAATGGAATGCCATAAGTCACTGCTGCCTGTGGTGGCGCATGCACTCAGTCCCAGCACTCAGCAGGCGGAAGCAGAGATAGAGCTCTGAGTTGGAGGTCACAGAGCGACTGGTCGATAGCTCAAGGCAAAGCCAGCTAGTAAGACTTTTTTTTTTTTTTTTTGGTTTTGGTTTTGGTTTTTCAAGACAGGGTTTCTCAGAAATCCGCCTGCCTCTGCCTCCCAAGTGCTGGGATTAAAGGTATGTGCTGACTCTAGTAAGCCTCAGAGAGACAGAGAGAGAGAGAGTTAGTTAGTTAGTTAGTTAGTTAGTTAGTTAAATATACTGAGGCCCCAAGCCCAATAGCACACTCCTGTAATCCCAGCACTTCAGAGGTGGGGGGCAGAAGGATGTTCATTTATGTGGTGCCAGCTTGGGCCATGTGAGACTCTGTCTTGGGGGAAAATACTGTATCACTCAGCCTTTATAAGGTACTTAAAGTGACTGCACTTACAAAGACAAAGAAGAATCATGGTTTGGCAGGGGTGAGGAAAATATGGACTAGAGGGTTACTGATTAAAGTTAGAGTACATTTACAAAATGGCGAAGGCAGCATTACACTGTGATCCTTGTACCTAATGCCACTGAACACACAGATTGTTTCAAATGTGTAGCATTTTGTTTATTTCTTGTACGGTTTTGTTTTTGAGACAGGGTTTCTTTGTGTAGCTCTGGCTGTCCTAGAACTCAATCTGTAGATCAGGCTGGCCATATTTCAGAGATCCACCTGCCTCTGCCTCCCAGGAGCAGGGATTAAAGGTATTCACTGTCACTGCATGAGTAAAAATTGTAAAGTTTTTAAAAAAATGATGAGTGTGAATACTTTGCCTGCGTGCATGGATGTGCACATGTGCCTGCTGCTCTTGGTGTGCAGAAGCAGGATCAGCTCTCCTTGAACTGGAGTGATGGTGGGTAGTTGTGAGCGTCTGTGTGGTGTGGGGGCCTGAGAACCAAACCTGGCTCCTCTACGGGAACATCCGTCATGTGCTCTTGACCTCACTGAGCCCCGAGTCACTAGCTCTTAAAAATACAGTTGTAGAAGGAGGGAAGAGGTTTGTAGTTCTCTTTGTGGTTGTGACCCAATAGAATTTCTTAACGTATGTTACTGACTTTACATTCCCCTTGTCCCTGTGTTTTAGCCTCCATGAGTATGTTCTCTGATTTCCTGCAGTCTTTCTTGAAGCACTCTTCAACCACCGTCTTTGATCTTGTAGAAGAGTATGAAAATATTTGTAGTAGTCAGGTAAGTTAATTCTGTCCCACTTAAGTGCTTGGAGTTTTTTGTCTCTTTGGAGAAAAAAAAAAAGGAATCTGCTCCTTAGGAAGGAAAGTCTGAGGCTAGCGAGAGACAGCTTAGTGAGAAAACGCCTTACTCTGCAAGCCTAGGGCTGAGTTCAGATTCCCAGCACACCAGGGCCAGACCTGTGGGAGCAACAAGACAGATCCAGGAGGCCATTCAGTGACCGGAATAGATGCACTGCCACATTGCAAGTTACTGATAACGAGGGCGTCCGAGCATATGTGGGAGCAGGAATATTGGGTTCCGTAGCTTTGGTTCCATTTTGCTGTGAACCTGAAACTGCTATTTATCAAACAAGGAACAGGACCTCAGAAAATGGTCACATGTGAGGATAAGCAGAAAGTTGGCTTGGGAAACAGCCGAACAAATCGGCTTGGGAAACAGCCGAACAAATCAAGTGTCTGCCACACAGGGATGAGGGCCTGAGTTGAGCACGTGGTGGATCCGGGGCACAGGGCCGGAGCAGCGGTATTAAGAGGATGTCAGGGTAGAGGCAGGCCGATGACTTACTGGCCGGCAGCCTAGCCAGTCAGTGAGCCCCAGATTCACGGAAGACTGTCTCAAAAAGTATGGTAGCAAACTGGATGTAATGGTGCATGCCTGTAATTCCAGCCCTTGGGAGGTGGAGGCAAGCTGATCTCTGTGAACTCAAGGCCAGACAGAGCTGTATGCTGGGACACAGTCTCAATAAGTAAGGCAGAGACCTCTGACCTCCACGTGCATGCACAATCTTTACACACCCTTCCAGAGTGCAAATACATCACACACATTTGCATCCCAAAAGTCAGAGTGAACACACACACACACACACAGTTTTTGCTTTTTTTGTTTCAAACCAGGGTGTAACAGAACCCTGGTTGTCCTGGACTTGTTTTGTAGACCAGGCTGGCCTCTAACTCACAGAGATCTGCCTGTCTCTGCCTCATCACTGGGATTAAAGGTTTACACTACTGGCACGATTGTATCTTTTATATCTTTTAACATTTAATAGTTTCTGGTTTCTTTGTGGTATTGGTTTCCATGCACATGTCTGTATTGTATAAGAGTGTCAGGTCTGGACTAGACTGTGACTCAGGTGTTTAGATCACAGTCTGCTCTTTCAGAGGACCTGAGTTCAGTTCCCAGCATCCATATTGAGTAGAGCTTAACCACCTGAAACTCCAGGCCCAGAGGGGCCTGCCCAACTCCTCTAAGCCTCTGGGTGCAGCTCCATCCCTGAGGACATTTCTCAGCACAGTTATGCACAAATGCGTCATTAACTAAAAAATAAACCTTAAAAGAAAGTGCCAGGGCTTCTGGAACTGAAGTCCAGACCGTTATGAACTGCCATGGAGGTGCTAGGAATTGAGCCCAGGTCCTAGGGAAGAGCGATCAGGGCTCTTAACCACTGAGCCCCATCTCCAGCCTCTAACGTTTTATAGTTTTAAGCGTTTTTTATTGTATGAAAGGGAGCATTTTTTGTGGAGGTCGGGACAGCTTGTGGGAGTTGGCGCTCCCTCACTGTGTGGATCAGGTCCACGGGCTTGCTGTCCAGCACACACCCACTGGACCTTCTCACCAGCCCTCAGTCCAGGGCCCATAAGTGATCAATGTACCGATGACACTCTTCCTAAGCACCGGTTCACGTAGAGCATGTCTCTTGTGGGTGCTTTCTGACAGGGTGGGTAGTGAAGGTGTGAGTCTTGTGGTCTGATGAGGGTGACAATGTCTCAGTCCCCTTGGGTGTGCTACTCAGGACCTCTAACAGATTTCCTTTCTAGTCCCTAAGCCTCCTGCTAAACAATTTTGTACGTTTCAAGGAAAATATTTGAGTAGTTTCATTATATTCTCTTATGTGCCCAAAATTTAGTGATCAGTTCCCAAAAGGGTTCTAGATCACTATTTTGGAGAAAGGAGGAGCTTTGTTGACGATTTGTTTAGAAATAACATGTTTTAGCCAGAGCTACACAGAGAAACCCTGTGTCAAAAAAACAAAAAAGAAAGAAAAAGAAATAATATGTTTTGGTGTCAATCTTTAAGAATTTTATTTTCTTAGTTTGTTACATGTCATAAATTTTTCAGACATAATTTTAAGATACTGTTATTGGTTTATACGATTTTGTAAGGTAAATTTAACTTACCCTCTGGATAGATATGTGGGGAGGAAAAAATATATACCTGTGGCTAGTGTTGAATCTGAAGATTATAAAGTGTATTAAGCTTTTATGTATATTCACATAAATATATCTTGCTCACATTACTTTTTATGTGAGAGTGTTACACTGCATTCTATTAAAAACTTAGGTCGTCAGGAAAATGTATCTGCTTGCATATACACTGTACAAGATTAGAGTTAGCACTCCGCTCAGTAGAGAGGTACTAGGAGCCCTCTCATGTCTGTGCTTCTCGTTTAGGTGAATATCCTGAGTAAAATAGTAAGCCGGGCAGCGCCTGGGATGCAGAAGTTTTCAAAGACAGCCAGCATGCTCTGGCTTCTTCAGCAGGAGACCGTCACATGGCGGCTGCTTGCCTCTTTGTACAGGTAATGTTGTCTAGAACTCACACAACTCGTGAGTGAGATGAACAGAAGCTAAAAGGCCAGTTAGTGAGGGGTAGGCTTGGGATAGCTTTGCTAATCTCGGGATCAATCATTTCTTCTATTATTTTGTTTTTGGTTTTGTTTTTTTGAGACAGGGTTTCTCTGTGTAGCCCTGGCTGTCCTGGAGCTCACTCTGTAGACCAGGCTGGCCTCGAATTCAGAAATCCACCTGCCTCTGCCTCCCAAATGCTGGGATTAAAGGTGTGAGCCACCATCACCCGGCTTTTTAAATAATTTTTTATTTTTATTTTTAGGGATCATTTCTAATACTTCAGGTGTGGAGATTAAGTTAGGAAGAAGAGAGGCCGTCAGGTCATAAAGCTGGTAGCTACAAACATACCAGTCTGTAGCCAGACAAAGTACAATACCCCTGTAATCCCAGGAGACTGAGGCAGAAGGACTGAAAGTTTGTCGTGAGCCTGGGCTGCAGAAAGTAAGGAGAGAGAGACCTGGTGGGTTTGGGTTTGTTATGAAATACTGAAAGAAGACCATGCTTAATTTTGTCATATGAAAAAGGTGCGTGCCCTCAGGTGCCAGTAGGGCCGCCGCCACGGCTGCCCTTTTTGTTCAGTGTCGGTACTAGAGTGATGACGGAGTTGCTGCTTATTTCCTAAATTAAATATGATGATGGAGTTCACTGCAGATCGCTGGGTTTTGCCTAGTAGAGTGTGGAACAGCTTACCAGGTGGTTTCATGCATTTGTGGAAAGTAAAACTTTTTCATTTTGTGTTATTTTCCCCAGAGACAGAATACAGTCTTCATTAGAAGAGGAAAATATGTTTGCAATTGCTGTAAGTTTTCTATTAATTTTTCCCATCACAGTGTTTTCCCATTACACTTTGGAGATTTGATTTTCAACCCTGCATTTGCATTTCCCCATTAAATAAGATTTACAAGTGCAGAGAACATGCTCAGAGTGAAGTAATTATATGGATGGGTAAACATTCTTTCTATCCCTCTAACAATTTAACTTAATAACTTGGTTTTACGTCTATCAGATGTTTTCTGTGCATTTTATACATATGCACATAATCAAACTACTCTTGAACAATTTGTTCTGTTTTTGTTTTTCTTTCTTGGTTTTTGTAGTCCAGATGGCCTCAAAGTCACCACCCTTCTGTCTCCCCGTCTTGAGTGCTGAGATTATAGGTGTACCCCACGACACCACACAGCCTTGTATTGTTCTTAGTCATTTATTTACTCTTGGGCATTTTTGAGACAGTCTCCTGAAGCAGAAACTGTCCTAGCCCTGTCTGTCGGGTCAGAACTGCTGGGATTATGAGGGAGCAGATTGGCACCCAGTCAGGCCTCATGAATGCCAGGCTACTCTGCCATCTGCGCTGCATCCTAGCTCATAGTTTTTTGTTTTGCTTTTTAAAAATTCATTAGCTATAAATTTGTATGTCAGCAATAGTAATCTTATATGGTGTTATTCCCCCCGCGCCCCCCCCCCGCCCCCATCCACCTAACCTCTTACCTGTATGTGAAGATATAATTGCACCTTAACTATCCTAGTTTACTTTACTTCTCTATTTTGGTGGCAACTGTCTCATTTTAATATGTAAATTCTTGGTCACTGCTAAGAAAGCAGTTTGTTTGCTGACAGTTGGAAGGGCCTGGAAACAGTCGGTGGTCTTTTTGGATTTTGTTTCTTTTAGCTTCGGTTAACAGCTTTCTGTTATTTATTGTCATAATGGATTGTAATGATAGCTTTCCTAATACTGCATTATTTCTGTTACGATGGGTCATGTGATATTCCTGTATGTACCTCTAGATTTTATTAGGCACAGACTTTAAGGTCTGTGGTCTATTTCTATAACATCATTATGTAATCTTGTGTAGGATTGTGCAAGTTCTTCAGAACAAGTTCAGATAAAAACTTTTTTTGGTATATATTTTTTGCTGAAGAATGTGCAGATTAACTTGTTCACTGAAGGATGAGCAAAAATGTCTGTGGAAGCAATGCCTTCGAGGCTCAGGCTTGTTGCTACTGCTGGCTTTTCTGTCCTGCCCCAGAGATATACCCCTAAACCCCTCTCTGGTTTTAGTTTCTAAGATAAGTTCTAGTGTAGCCCCAGATCCAAATTTTTAAAATTATTTTATCATTTTATGGAAGTATTTTACCAGCATTTATGTCTGTGTACCATGTGTGTGCCTGGGAGTTTTCTGGAACCTAGAGTTCAGTGGACAGTTAGGAGCCCCATGTGGGTGGATGGTGGACATTCAACTCATGTCCTTTAGAAGAGCAGCCAGCGGCCTTCACTGCTGAGCCGTCCCAGTATTCTAGATATTAAAGCCTGTATCCACTTATGAGGCAAGTACTCTGTTATACTGGTGTCATCTTTTTTTTGTAAATAAAAATTTTTTTGAGATATATGTGTTGGCCTGCATGTATGTCTCTGTACCACATGTGTGTCTGGTGCTTGCTGAGGTCACAAGAGTGTACTGAAGCCCCTGGAACTGAAGTCAGGTGTGAGCCTCCTGAGGATGCTGGGAATTGAACCCTGGTCCTCTGCCAGAGCAACATGTGCTCCTAATTGCTGAGCCATATCTTCAGCCCCTATAATTTTTTAAGAATGCATATATAGCCAGGCATGGTGATACACACCTTTAATATAGGAGTTGGGGGACAGAGGCAAGCAGGTCTCTGTGGGCTCCAGGCCAGTCAGGGCTACACAATGATACCCTGTAAAAGAAAAGGAGAAGGCCCCATAAAGCAAAAGGTAAATAAATACACAGGCTGTCAAAGGTGCTCATTTGTGACTGACCTTGGTTTTGAAGTCATCTGAGAGTGTCCTCTTTTCTCTCCTCCCTGTCCTGTCTCTGTCCCAGGGGATTAATGCCAGCGAGAAGACGGTTGTGGAGGCGCTGTTTCAGAGGGACTCGATGGTCCGGCAGAGCCAGGTGCGGCTGGAATTCTTAAATTCATTCTTTAAAGAGTCAGGGAGAAAAGACAAATGACTTTTTTTTTTAACCTAAAACCTTTTTTTTTTTTAATTTTTGTTTTACCTAATTTTTTTCTTATTTGTAATTAAAAGAAATTTGGAATGTTGTTATTTAACTTTTGAATAACAATCTTTCTGTTTCCAAGGATAGACGATTAAATAGCATTATTCCTATAGAAAATACTATTTATTGTTGTATGTTTGTTTATCTTAATAAAGTAAAAATTTTGGTTGGAAAAAGTTATTTGATATCAGAAATTTCAGATTAAGAATGGAAGGACTACCAAAAATAAAGCATTTCAGAATTAAAGTGAGCTTTCCTGTTTTGTTTCTTTTGTAGTTGGTGGTAGATTGGCTAGAGAGTATTGCCAAAGATGAAATTGGAGATTTCCCGGACAATATTGAGTTTTATGCAAAATCAGTATATTGGTAAGTTACTGAGCCTTTGTATTATTTTATAAAAGTAAGAATACTTTCTTCCCGGGAGGTGGTGGTGCACACCTGTGATCCCAGGGGATGCAGAGGCAGACAGATCTCTTGAGTTCCAGGCCGGCTGGGGCAAAAAAGGAGAAGACACTACTGAGAAAATAAGTAGGCATCAGGAGAGACGCTCAGTGGTTAAGGCTCCTGTGCTCGTCCAGAGGACCTGAGCTCAGTTCTCAGCACCCATGGTGGATGGTTTACAACCTCCTGGAACTCCAGCTCCAGATTCTGGGCTTAACTTTTTTTTAAATACTGAAAATAAATGGGGGCTGACGTACCTTTGGTTCCAACAGTAGGAGGCAGAGGCGGGGGAGTCTGCGGGGTAGGCCAGCGGGTCCACAGAGTGAGTTCCCACCCCTCCGGGACTACACAGATGACACAGTAAAAGGCAGGGGCCTAAGCAGGGGCGGGCCGAGCCTGAGCACCAAAGCATGAAAGCGAGCTCACCTCACCGTCCTCCTCCACCTGAGGCAAGCTACCTTCTGCCTCTCTCTGCCTTTCTCTTTGTGCATTTTTCTACATTTGTTGTTTTTTGTATTTTGATTTTTCCCTTGTTTGGAACACACTGGTGTACCTTTGTGGGGTGTGTTTTTGTTTTGTCATCATTATCTAGAAAAAAATAGTATTCAGATTGCCCCTTTAGAAAACTGGTATTTCTTTTTTCAGGGAAAATACCCTCCACGCCTTAAAGCAGCGGCAGCTACTGTCTTATATAGGAAGTTCCCGGCCTCTGGTCACCGAACTGGTAAGTTCCTAGTCAGGGTGACTGTTACTGTGACGAGACACCACGGCCAAAGCCCTCAGAGGAAGGGGTTTATTCAGCTTGCGCTTCCACAGTGCTGTTTATCATCGAAAGAAGTCAGGACAGGAACCAGGAGGCAGGAGCTGATGCCGAGGCCGTGGAGGGGGCTGCTTATGGGCGTGCTCCTGTGGCTTGGTGTGCTTGTTTTCTTAGAGAGCACAGGACCATCATCCAAGGGATGGCCCCATCAACAGTGGTGCCCTTCTCACCAATCACTAATTAAGAAAATGCCCGACAGCTGGGTCTTTCCTCAGACTGAGGCTCCCTCCTTTCAGGTGACTGGAGCTTGTGTCAGTTAACAGAATTAGCCAGGATAGTAAGTGTTCTTGGAAACGAAGGTTGACTTTAAAGATAAGTAATATCCTTTCTTTAGTCACATTAAAATCGTTTTTGTTTGAAATTGTGATTGTGTGTGCTATTTGTCACTAAATGTTCAGAAACACACAAAAGTTATACGTAGGAGTAATGGTTTTAGAAATTCTGTGGAAATTTGTGTTTTTCAAGATTTATTTTTATTTATGCATATGTATAGTTGTGTGGGGACACGTGTACTTGTAAGTACATGTGCCTGCAAAACCAGAAGAGGCCACAGGGCCATCTGGAGTTACAGGCAGTGTGAGCCACCCATGCTGGGTGCTGGGAACCAAACTCGGGTTTTCTGCAAGAACAGAACTCCTGGTTAACTGCAGAGCCATCTCCAGCCTCATTTTTTGGTGTTCGATTGATTGTGTGTGTGTGTGTGTGTGCACTCTCGTCAGAGAGAGAGACAGAGACAGACACTCATGCTGGCTTTGAGCTGAGTGCTCTGGGATATTTTCACTTGTGCATTAGTGACTAGCATGTAGTTGGCTTTGTTGTTTCGGTTGTTTGTGAAGCACTGGGTGCTGTATTTGTTTGGTTGTCTTTTACTCTCCTGATGGCTGAGCCCATGTGTGAGCTGGGCAGCCCCCCTCTGCCACTGAGTTAGACCTCCAGCTCCATCTGTGTTTACATGAGAGTAATTTCAAACTGAGAACTTAGTGAGCTCTCCTGCCCTGTGTTCTCAGAAGGGCCATGTTTTCTAGTCACAGTCCTTCGGGTTTTCCTTTGTGTCTGTTTATTTCCTAGGTCTTTTCTAAGTACAGTGAGGGAATAAGCTCAGATAATACAGCCTTACCTGACCCAGCCCAGCCAGGATAATGGCGTCCTGACTGAGCTTAGCTGACCAGTCAGGTACTGTACTGGGCCAACGAAATCTGTCTGAGGTTGGGGATCAGCAGACAAATGGGCCTGTTAGGAACTCTTCATTCTCTTTATTAACCAGATTTTAAAGTCATTTACGTCTCTATGTACACGCCATATAGATTCATCATGTCATGTGGTTTTATGATGTGTGTAGGAGCATGTAGGGCCAGCGTTGTAGCTTATGATCTCAGCAGTACAGCTATGCCAACTGGGTCTCTAGCACAGTGTGCATGACCCACTAAGGTAGACAATAATGACTAGCCGGGCAGTGATGGCTCATGCCTGTAATCCCAGCATTCTGGGAGGCAGAGGCAGAGGCAGGTGGATTTCTGAGTTCGAGGCCAGCCTGGTCTACAGAGTGAGTTCCAGGACAGCCAGGGCTAATAGAGAGAAACCCTGTCTCGAAAAAACCAAATCCAAAAAAACAAAACAAAAAGAAGAGAGAAAATAATGACTAAACAAGAATGTTCAATGTGTGTATATTTGGAGTCTGTATCGTTAGTGGGGTTTTTCACAGGACCCAGACGCTCCCATCAGACAGAAAATGCCACTTGATGACCTGGACAGAGAGGACGAAGTCAGACTGCTGAAGTACCTCTTCACGCTCATCCGCGCTGGGATGACCGAGGAGGTGAGTGCCGCAGCCCTGCTGCTCAGGTTCCAGGTGAGAGCTTGAAGAGTCGAGGCGCTGTGCTTCTTCAGTGTGTGTCGCCTCCAGTGTCCTGCTCCACCCTCACGGCATTTCCAAGTAGAGCACGCGCCTGTGCCTCCGAGCAGTGCCCTCTGGGTTCCAGAGCTTAGCACATTCTTCATCAACCCAGACTTGGCCTTATTTGTCAAGCACTGCACTGCGACTCTGGTCGCAGGCTTCTCTCTCCTTGTGTTGAAGCCTGGCACTGGATGATGCGTCTCACACACTGGAGACTATAGAGGTGGAGGTTTTGTGTGTTTGGTTTTTGTTTTGTTTTTTTGGGTTGGTTTTTCAAGACAGGGTTTCTCTGAGTAATCCTGGCTGTGCAGGAACTCATTTTGTAGACCAGGCTAGCCTCTCTGCCTCCTGAGTGCTGAATAAAGGCATGTGCCGCTGCCGCCTGGCTTATAGAGATTTTTATAATAGCCTTTTATTCCATGAGTAAGGTCCATCCATCCAGTTACTTTAGGAAGAGTCCATGTTCATGACTGAGTGCCATAGTACCCTGTCTGCAAGCCTAACGTAACGAAAGGAATTGTCAGAACAATAAGGTGCGCAAGATACAGGTCAGTGGGCAAAGTGCCCGCCTCACGTGTGTGAAGCCAGGTGTGTTCCCAAGGGAACAGCCTCGGCCACATGAATTTGTGGGTAAAGTGGGAATACATTGTCACCTGCCTCCGCCATCCCCTGTGACACTGGTGCTACTCGGTAACTAGTCTTGACATACTGGGTTTGCAAGACAAAGCATGGTGCTTCTCAGGTCTGCACCAGTGATGTCACTAACTGTCCCTTGTGGCTTCTGAAGGCACAGCGGCTCTGTAAACGCTGCGGGCAAGCCTGGCGAGCTGCCACCCTGGAGGGCTGGAAACTGTACCATGACCCGAATGTTAACGGAGGTACGTCGACTGTATGCTGAGAATCGGGGTGGACGGAGGTAGCTCTGTAGGCCATTGTGGGTGGTGGCGGCCTTGCCTTCTCGGAGTGACTGGAGGGCTTCATTCTCAGCGGTGACTTGCCCTTCCCTGTTGTAGGGACAGAGCTGGAGCCTGTCGAGGGGAATCCGTATAGACGGATCTGGAAGATCAGCTGCTGGAGAATGGCTGAAGATGTAAGATAACAAAATGCCCACTGGGACTTCTTTTCCATCCTGTTAGCTGAACCACGGTGCTGGGGAGCAAGGAATGCTCGGTGTAGCCTGGAGAGGCTGCTGGCGAGTTAGGAGAGGGCTGGAGGACTTAGCAGAAGTGTTCAGATGCTAGCAACTAAGGGTTAACCCTGCTGTGAGGCCGAGGCGCTGAGGGTGAAGCGCCTGAGTGTAGAGGAGACAGTACAGCCTCGGACAAGGCATCACACCTAACTTCTTCAAACGTGACAGATTTGGGGTGTTGAGAATGCAGACTCAAGGAGTTAAAGGTGCGCGCCTAGGCTGGGAGGCTGCATAGAAAGCTCACAGAGGAGGAGCCAGGCCCTGTGACGTGAGGAACACAGGCCTAAAGTCACCACAGAATGCAGGATCATGCAGGAAGTCTCAGGGTTTGTGGACGAGTGGGTTATGAGTAAAGCTTTAAGAGGCCATCAGTGACCCAGAGAGTGAATCAAAACGGGAGCCGGAGAGGCGGCTCAGTACGGAAGGGCGCTGCCGCCCGGACTTGACGGCCCTTAATGGAGGAGGGAGAGGACACACTCCAAGGTTTTCCTCTGACCTTCGCACATGGGCGAACATATGTTCTCTCCACACACAGTAATAATTGTGTTGAAATGAAAACTAAAGGTTTTTAGAGGCAATAAAAGCAGACTTTGACATTGGCCAAACAGTTGATAAATGTAGTAATACAATAAACAAGGCACTTTTTTTAAAGACCAGGAATTTGCTTGTTGAATTGGGTGCCAGAAAACTGAGAGCAAGAGTGTTTAAGAAGAGTAGCATGTGGTGCAAACTGAGCGTGCTGAACTGAAATCACAGACGTAGTGAGGGCCTGTTAGACTACCCAGCCGCCAAGGGATACGGCTGCCTGTGATGGCGCCGGAGGAGTAGAAAGGGGAGTGGAGCCCTTAAAATAAAATGTGGTGAGGTGATGGCTGCCACTGTGCCTAGGAATGGACGTCAAGCTCACTCCTGAGCTTGGCATTGTCCCTGGGCCAGCATGGGAAGGCACACTGCTGCGACCTCTGGAGAGAGCGCCTGGCTCTGGTTAGGCTGCACTCCACCGTAAGTGAGCAGCGCCTCCACGGCAGTGGCCCTGAGTGCGCTCTGTGTTTGAGATTTATTGTTGACTTTTTACCTCCCCTAAAGATTTGGGGATTATTTGATTCAAATAAAAAGTCCTTACTGCTGCCCTAGATCAGTCACCGGATGGATTTATCTTCACTGACTGCCACTTAGGAACTAAGTGACTAGGATCCGTCCAGAAGAGTTAGGAAGAGACTCACACACCAGGAAAACTCATAATCTGAAATCTTTCTACTCATTGTGTTTCAGGAACTCTTTAATAAATATGAAAGAGCGATTTATGCAGCACTGAGTGGGAACCTTAAGCAGGTATGCAGTGGGCTGATGTTTAACTCTTTCTGTGCAATGAAAGCAAACACCTAACTGTTCCCATGGTTGTGTGCAGCAGACTTGAGCTGCTTCCTAAAAGCCTCCAAGTCAGAGAAAGTCAGTGCCAGCCAGCTTAGTGTGACACCACCCACATGTGCCTGCCTCAGTCTTTTGTTTCTGTCTATGATTTTTTTTGATTGTTAGCTTGTTTCTGTTGTTACTTTGTTGTAGTTTCTTGATACACAGCTCATTCTGACTTACTTTTTTGGCTGTAATGTTCTTATTTGGGTTTTTGAGACCAGGGTCTCGCTTTATACATCAGGCTGCCCTGGAACTCAGGACCCTGTCCCCCAGCCTCCTCGGTGGGACTGCAGGCATGCACTCGGCTCTTACCTGAAGGGTCACAGCACCTATTTCCCGATGACTCCTGTTCCCAGAGCCTGTGTAGAAATGCAGCGTGGAGACTGTGTCCCCAGAGCCCATTGTTGCTCGGGTCCCGTTGGCTGCTCTGACGCATGCTCTGATGACTTGAAATACCCTTTGCTATTAGAATGCAGTGTGCCTATGAATTTGGTAGGGAAAAAGTCTTAATCACACAGACTTCTCAAAAGTTCTAGTGTGGGAGAAAGGTTATTTGGTGTATATTTTTAAACCCCTCAGTGTCCCCGGTCATCAGAAGGTGGTTTTTAAGGTTTGTGGTCAGTGGGTAATTGGTTTCCCTTTCCTTTTTGGTGACTATATCCTCGTTTCTCTTTTGGAATGGATGAAAAGCTCCTTCCGGTCTGTGACACCTGGGAAGACACCGTGTGGGCCTACTTCCGGGTGATGGTGGACAGCCTGGTGGAGCAGGAGATCCGGACATCGGTGATAACGCTGGATGAAAGTGAGGAGCTCCCTCGAGAGTACATGGAAGCCAAGTGAGTGAAGTTCAGTCCCAGGCGGGAGGCGGCCGAGACTGCAGGGAGCCGGGAGCGTGGCCACACAGCGCTCTTCACCTTGTCACTTCTGTCCCTTTTTGTTTTTCCTCTTTTGAAGTTGGACCTTAGAAAAAGTTTTTGAAGAACTTCAAGCCACTGATAAAAAGGTAAATGTTAACATAGCTCTGTTACATTAAATTGATGTTATGTAGTTGTACAGTGTAGCTGAAAGGTAGAAAATATGAAAATCTGCTTTCTCATCTTTTCCTCACTGTTATCACAATAAGAGACCTCAGAATTAATATTTATTGGATAGGGCCTGGTGGTCTGTGTTGTAATCCTAGCACTCAGAGGGCTGAGACAGGGTCCTCGCCATGATTTCTAGGATGGCTGGGCTTTGTAGACCCTGTCTCAAACAAAATGAAAAACATTTTTAAATTTTTTTTCAGCAACAACTGTATCTATGTACTTGTAATAACAAAACAATTTTAATGTGTGTCAGTAAGGCTTGTGTAACTCCTTCCAAGCCCAAGCCCTTAATCCTTATTTCCTCTGGCAGTAAACACATATACACTGCATCTTTCTCTGTGGCCTTCAGTTCAAGTAAAAGCTGTGGGTGCTGAGGTACAGGGTTAGATGGGTGCTGTGGGTGCTGAGGTACAGTGTTAGGCAGGTGCTGTGGATGCTGAGGTACAGTGTTAGGAGAGCACTATAGGTGCTGAGGTACAGCGTCAGGCAGGTGCTGTGGGTGCTGAGGTACAGTGTTAGGCAGGTGCTGTGGATGCTGAGGTACAGTGTTAGGAGAGCACTATAGGTGCTGAGGTACAGCGTCAGGCAGGTGCTGTGGGTGCTGAGGTACAGCGTTAGGCGGGTGCTGTGGGTGCTGAGGTACAGTGTTAGGCAGGTGCTGTGGGTGCTGAGGTACAGCGTTAGGCGGGTGCTGTGGGTGCTGAGGTACAGCGTTAGGCGGGTGCTGTGGGTGCTGAGGTACAGCGTCAGGCAGGTGCTATGGGTGCTGAGGTACAGCGTTAGGCGGGTGCTGTGGGTGCTGAGGTACAGCGTTAGGCGGGTGCTGTGGGTGCTGAGGTACAGCGTCAGGTGGGTGCTGTGGGTGCTGAGGTACAGCGTCAGGCGGGTGCTGTGGGTGCTGAGGTACAGCGTTAGGCGGGTGCTGTGGGTGCTGAGGTACAGCGTCAGGCGGGTGCTGTGGGTGCTGAGGTACAGCGTCAGGTGGGTGCTGTGGGTGCTGAGGTACAGTGTTAGGCAGGTGCTGTGGGTGCTGAGGTACAGCGTTAGGCAGGTGCTGTGGGTGCTGAGGTACAGCATTGGAAAGGTTAATCTGTCCAAGTTAATTGCTATATTTTAGCCTATCTTTTCATTTGGTTCTCTCTTTCTTTTAAGAGATAACTGAGTATTCCTACTGAATAGCTCCAACTGCCTGGCACTTAACTTCTAAGTCCAGACTGGCCTTGGACTCCTGATAATCCTCCTGCCCCCGACTCCTAGGTTCTGAAATTTCAGGTGTGCCTTCATACCTGGCTTTAATGTCCTTTTTATTCTTAATTTTTTAATGTT
This sequence comes from Apodemus sylvaticus, assembly GCF_947179515.1. Taxonomy (NCBI): domain Eukaryota; kingdom Metazoa; phylum Chordata; class Mammalia; order Rodentia; family Muridae; genus Apodemus; species Apodemus sylvaticus. The sequence continues at coordinate 16,009,679 of NC_067491.1, forward strand.
TTTCCTTCAGTTCGCACCCAGGGTGGGTCTCCTCACAGGCTCTCTATACACGCGTCACTCTTGTCTGTTGTTGCCATTCTTCACAGTTCTCTGTGATGGCTGGAGAATGCTCCGGGGAATCGGGTGTGCACGGGTTTGCTCTGTGTTGTTTCCCTTAGAGGGTTTTCACATAGATTCTGGTACCGTAAAGAGTGTGTGTGTGTGTGTGTGTGTGTGTGTGTGTGTGTGTGTGTGTGTGTGTGTGTGAGAGAGAGAGAGAGAGAGAGAGAGAGAGAGAGAGAGAGAGAGAGAGAGAGAGAGAGAGAGAGAGAGCTGCCTCCTAAGGCTAGGCCCTAAAGCTTTTGACAGTGTCACATGTACGTGAGTCTAAAAGGCATCAGGTGTGACCTTTGCTTTCACAGGAAACAGTGATTATGTAAGAGAAATGGTCCTGGCAGAGTTGGCCTCCATTGGGAGGGAAGAGTCAGAGCCCTAACTATGCCATTAATTGAGCTAAATGCCAGATATAACAAATGTTTTGAATGTATTAAATAAGTAAATAAACAAACAAATAAACAAAAGACTATTGACTACTAAGAAAATATATTTGGCACAAAAAAAAATTGACCTATTTTTTTAAGAAAATCATGGTAGCTACCTAGTTCACTCATCTGTGTCTGGTCACTACTGTGTTTCGTTATTCTCAGTGACAGGGTGACAGGTGTAGAAGAAAGTAACCTCAACAAGATTTTGCACAGTTCTGCTGCTTGTCGTTTATTTTGCCTAAGAGCTGCGGATCCTCCCATTCTAGTGTGCCATGGTATGCTAAGACAAGCAGGAATACAATGTAAAGAAGAGTAAGTTTGGGCCCACGAGTGGCTCGCTGTGGGAAGCGCCAGGCTGAGCCTGACCACTGAGTTTCCTTTCTAGGACTCACGTGGTGTTTGCATACAGCGGACTTCCACAACTGACCTCCAGTGGCACTGCGCATGCATGCCTATACAAACACACAGGGTTAAGGGGGTTTTAAAAGATAATAATAAGTAGAATTACACTCCCTAAAATTAGATTGTCATATAAGAGAGATATCTTTCAGTTCTGGGTTTGTGTGCCATGAATATATATCCTGAAGACATCATCCTTCCCATTTTGTCGTCTTCTTCCTTTTTTTTTTTATCTTCCTAAAGCCTTTCATTTCTAGCATTATATATGTCCCATTAAAATCTCACACTCAGCAATGAATTCATCCTTCAGAATGAATGCAGAAGACTTATGGTAACGTAAAACTTTTTTTCAGAGAGTTCTGGAAGAGAACCAAGAACATTACCATGTAGTTCAGAAATTCCTTATCCTGGGAGACATTGATGGTAAGCTGCAGGTTTATTTTACTTCGCCTGAGTTCTTCATCTGTCTCTTTGAAGCAGTACACAAGATCACTGAATCTTTTAGCCCTGCACTGCCCTCCACACCTCACGTGGAACCTTGCTTACTTGTTACCGTGAGGCCAAATAGGAGTTGAACCCTTTTTTGTATTGGCGCACATCCTATGGTGGGAGTTGGCCGTGAGACTCAGATACCGTAGATGAGCTGGGATGTCCTTGGTGACACTTCTCTCCCCTGACTGTTTCTTACTGTCAAACCTTTGCTCTGATGGCTTTGTAGGTTTGATGGATGAATTTAGCAAATGGCTGTCCAAGAGCAAAAGCAGTCTTCCTGGGCACCTGCTCCGCTTTATGACACACCTCATTCTGTTTTTCCGCACCCTGGGACTGCAGACCAAAGTAAGTCAGGGTGGGCAGCTTCGCCTGCTTTCCCTCCTTGACAAAGGACAAGGACTGCTGTTCTCTGGTCTTATAACTCTCTCTTACTGTTTTGGGGGGCCAGAAACTGAAGGCTTCTGGAAACTTAACTCTCTCATTATTGTGTGGCTAAAAGCTAGGCTCTGTGATAGTGACAGGAAAAGGTGTACTAGCAGCAGGAAGCAGTCCTGGGACGAAGTCTCTTGGGCCCTGGCCTCTTAGGGCTCGCCCATCACAGCCGTGCAGAGCAGTGAGCCACCTCCAGAAAACTCACTTGTGTGCCTCAGCCTTCTCAATGGCTGCTGACAGGCAGGATCACCTCATATGATCTCCTATTGATAACTCATTACGAGTGATTTATAGATTCTAGTCTATGGCCTATAGAGTGCTGCTGCTGCCCAAATTTAAAGAAATTAATCCATGTTAGTATTCAGCTAAGCCAATGGAATCAAAGTAGATTCTATGTGAGAATTAAAACATTTCTTTTTCCTTTCTGTGTTTCTTTTTTGATAACATTGTGGTAGGAGTACATTCGAAAGCACAGTGACAGGAAGTGAGCAGCTACAGCTTTGAGCTTAAGGATCTTGAATTCAGATCCTTGCTCAGTAACTGCTAGCTGTGTAATGTAGGCATGTAAGACCTTCCTTCCATCACGAAACAAACAGGATCTACCCAAGGAGACGTGCTAAGACACCATTGACCTCTTAGCGGGTAAAAAAATGTTTTCCACCAAGCCTAATGACTTGGGTTCAGTTGCTGGAGCCCACATAACGGAATGAGAAAACTGACCCCCACAGGTTGCATACACAACAGATATGTGTTTAAAAAGCGCGGCTTGTGTGCTTGCTTGTTTGTGTTAGGTGAACTGAAGCAGTCAGTGCATGCACTTCATAAGCATTTAGCTTGGGTAGTTACCTCTTAGTGTAAGTAGTAAATTTCTTCATGCATTTAAGAGTAAAACTTTAATTAGAAATTGTATTATTGTACCTATAAGTAGTGATGTTAATAACTGGATTTTGTGTTTTTCCTATGAAGGAAGAAATTTCTATTGAAGTTCTAAAGACATATATACAGGTAAGCTTTTAGAATCTTTTTTTTTTTTAATTGAAAACAAAAATCAAAATGGTACTGTTTTTGAACATGTATTTTTATTTTATATGTATAAGCATTATGTTTGTATGTGCAGCGGGTTTGTGTGTGCACATGGTGCTAGAGGTCACAAGAGAACACTGGAGTAACGAGCAGTTGTGGCCGTCATGTGGGTCCTGGGGACCAGTCCCGGGTCCTTTACAAGAGCAGCAGGTGCTCTCAACACAGAGCATCTCCATACCCCAAATGACACACGCTATCTTAAAACTGTGGACTCCGGAAGCCGCGGACTCCATAGAGATCTTGGAGTTTTTCAGGAAAAGCGTTGTGACCTGAAGCGCGTCTCTCTGGCTCTCCCCTGGCTGTACTTCAATCTTGCAGTACTATCAAGCACAAGCACTGCTGATTTACTTGGTGTGCTTTGGCTTTCGTGTTCCCTAGCTGCTAATAAGCGAGAAGCACACCAACCTCATTGCGTTCTATACCTGCCATCTGCCTCAAGACCTGGCCGTGGCCCAGTACGCCTTGTTTCTGGAAGGTGTGACAGAATTTGAGCAGCGGCACCAGTGCCTAGAGCTGGCCAAGGAAGCAGGTAAGCAGTTAAGAGATGATCTGCTATTTCTTTTTAGGTGTGTGTTGCATAAAATAATGAGTTTTGTTTTATCGTTTTTCAAATGAATATTTATAGGTACTTTTATCATATCTTATATCTGTTCACATAAAACATTCTGTTTGTGCATAAAAGAAAGGGAAGGGCAATCTGCACATGCATAGCATGTCCGTGCCACAGCACAGCTGGGAAGGTCAGAGGACAACTCTGACATCGGTCCCCATCTTCCACTGTGCCTTGAAGTGGAGTCTGTCCATTTCCTGCTGCATGGGACAGGCTAGCTGACCCAGAGGCTTCTGGGGATTCTCCTGCCTCTGCGTCCATCTCCCCAGGGCCGCTCTGTTCCACACTCAGGCTACAGCACCCAGCTTTTCATTCGATCACATCGGGATTTGAACTCCGGCCAGCATGCTTGGGTGGCACAGGCTTTTCCCACTGAGCTACAGTCTCGTTGTGGGCAGGGTTTCATTTTGGGTTTGGCATTTGTCTTGTATTAAGTTTTATTTGTGGGGGGAACAGTAAAAAAAATCTCTGAAGTTCCTTTAGAAAATGAAAATAACTTTTACTTGTGTAAATATTTTGCTTGTATTTTTGCTTTTGTTTTTAGAGCAAAGGTCTTACTCTGTAGCCTAAGTTGGCCTGGAGTTTGCCCAGGCTAGCCTCAGATTCAGTAGTACTGCCTCACCTACCAAGTGCTGGGATTACAGGCATAAGTCACCACATCCAGTCTAGAATATTTTTAAAATATGATATTTTCTCTAGTGTTTTTAAATATGTATTGTATTTAAAATGAGTTTTTAGCAGTGCACACAATGTTCAAGTTTCATGGTCCACATGTGGAGATCAGAAAACAGCCTACAGGAGTGATTGATGTTCTCCCTCCCCGTGTGGGTCCTGGGAATTGAACTCCAGTCACCTGACTTAGTGGCAGGCCACTTCACTTGCTGAGCCATCTCGCTGACCCTATAATATATCTTTAAGAAATAGTCTTAGGGCTGGGGACATAGCTCGGTGGCAGAATACTTATCCAGCATCTGTAAAGCTTGGTTCAACCATCAGTGCCAAAAATATGAAAAACAATCCTTACAAATTTACCAAATATTATAACTATCCAAAGAATATTCATACTAACAGTTATTCTGGTTTTTGCTTTGTTTTTGTCATTTCCAAACATTTCTTAGATTTGGATGTTGCGACGATAACAAAAACTGTAGTTGAGAACATTCGGAAGAAAGATAATGGTGAATTCAGCCACCATGACCTGGCTCCATCCCTAGACACAGGCACTACTGAGGTAATGTGGGCGAGGGGGATGAGAGATTAATGGAACTTAGAGTCTGTTGTCTTGTTTCTTGTGGACTTCTTCCTTTTTTACACTGGCTTCTGTCTGCCTTTTTAAAGAACATAAAGGCCTTTACATTTTTGTAATATATTTATTTTATGTGCATTGGTGTTTTGCATGCATGTCTGTCTGTCCACCTTATGCATGGTTGGTACCCAAGGAGGCCAGAAGAGGGCACTGGATTCCTTGGAACTGGAGCTATAGACAGTGGAGTCACCATGTGGATTCTGGGAATCAAACCCACGTGCTCTGGAAGACTAGCCCATGCTCTTACTGAGCCTTCTCTCCACCCTCAGTGCCTTTTAAATGACAAAAATTGGCAACGGTTTTAAGGTTTTATTGAAACACTGAGTCATGTTACAGAAGGCTTCTTTTCAGTGCAGACCTGATGTCGACTCCTGATCATCAGGATCATCCGATGCTGTAGAAGCTGCTGACTTCAATCTTTAGGAAAAAAGATGAAATTTGGGAAGGAAAACAACTTGGGGCTGGGAGTGCAGCTCTGCTGGATTGCTCATGGCTGTGGCTCCTGCTGGAGTGCTCAGGGTGTGGTTCCCTGCTGGAGTGCTCTGGGGTGTGGCTCCCTGCTGGAGTGCTCAGGGGTGTGGCTCCCTGCTGGAGTGCTCAGGGTGTGGCTCCCTGCTGGAGTGCTCTGGGGTGTGCCTCCCTGCTGGAGTACTCTGGGGTGTGGCTCCCTGCTGGAGTGCTCTGGGGTGTGCCTCCCTGCTGGAGTGCTTGCCTAGTGTTTGTGATTCCCGGGTGTTTCCTGCTTCCCATACCAAAGGAGTTAGGCTGGTGGGACTTTTAGTGACTAATTCAGATTCAGAGGCCAGTGAGGCTTTCTGTAGTTGAGTAGAGAACTGTAAGTAGAACAGACTGAGGAAAGCCCAGTGCTCTCATCGTTTTGTATAACATGGGAAATGGTTGGCATTAAATTACATCCACTCATTTGCAAATATCTTTGAAGTAAAATGGATTTTGTCGTCTTTCAATGTCTAGGAGGACCGCCTGAAGATCGATGTGATTGACTGGCTGGTGTTTGACCCTGCACAGAGGGCGGAGGCCCTGAGGCAAGGCAACGCCATCATGAGGAAGTTCCTGGGTAGGCTGTCCTCTCACAGCTCTGAGCTGATCCTCCAGGTCTAACTTGGTTTTGTTTTTTGTAGAACTGTTCACTTATTTCAGTGAATGGTCATCCGTTCGTTCAGTGAATATTTGCTGGGACAGAGGAAATGGCGTACAGTAAAGAGAGTTTGCTACTTTGTAGAGGACCCAAGTTCAATTCCCAGCACCCACATGGCAGCTTACAGCCATCCATAGTTCCAGTCCCAGGGGTTCTTCTGGCCCCTGTAGTACCAGGTACATACTTAGTTCACATACATACATGTAGGCAGAACGCATGGTAAAAAAATTTGAGTAAACCTTGAGCAGGTGATAGTTACAGGCCTCTGCTGATTGTCCCCAGCTTGTTCAGTCCTTGAGATTAGAGGACAGTTCTGACCTTCATCACAATGGCAGGTGCTCTGCCAGGATACTGAGCACTGGGCGTAGGCCTGGGGGCCTGACAGAAGACACAGCCTCAGGTCATTCAGTAAGAGAATGCCAAAGCTTTACTGAGGGGGCAGCATTATATACTAGAGGCCAGGGAAAACAACAGGAAAAAACAATCATAGCCTTAGGTCTGGCACTTGGGAAGTCCCTACCACATGGGGGGCGGGGCGGCACAGGAATCTAGCTGAGCCGCAGGAAACCTGTGCGAACAGCTCAGCTGGAGGCGTTGAGTAGGGGAGTGTGGATGTGCCCTGGTGCGTGTGTGGAGATCAGAGCACAGCTTACTTACATAGCCTTACCACGTACGGCTTCTCTCTCTCTCTCCACCATGTTGGTCCTAGTGATAAACACTGGGCTTTGCAGTAAGTACCTTTACTTACTGACACGTCCCCTCAGCTTAGCTCCTTACAAAGCACAGGTCACCTTGGTCTCAAGTCAATTTTGTTTAATGTGTATGGGTATTTGCCTGCATGCATACGTATGTGTACCACATGCATAGGTGTTGCCATGGGTCACCTGAAACTGCAGTTACAGACAATTGTGAGCTGCCCTGTAGGTGCCGAGAATTGAACTTGGATCCTATAGAGGAGCAGCCAGTGCTCCCAGCCGCTGAGCCATTTCACAGCCCCAAGTCAGTAGTTCTTTAGCAAAAATGGCGATGTATATCTCCGGCCAGAGACAAGGGAGCACACTGCATGTGCAGGTCAAAGCCTGAGAGATCCCACGCAGAAGGTATAGCATTGGACCTCAGGTGCTAGCACATGCTAGCCCAAACACCTGAGCAAGCTATCCACATACACTTCATAAAGTTTTCCTCGTGGCAGTCATGGTTTCAGAGTGAATTTCCTTTATGAACAATGAGGAGATCCATTATTTAGTAATGCCCTAAAATAAAACTTCACAAAACTGCATCTTATAAACCATGATACCAAATTTTGTGACATCCTAGAAACAGGAACTAAGAGAAAACAGATGTAATCCTTCAGAGATCGAGAAGCATTTACACAGTTCGCCTCTTAAGATAGCTCAGTGGTTTACCGGGCGTGTGTGCAGGGCTTCCTGAGCTGTGCCGCAGTAGGGAGCTGGAGCGAGGGAAGGTCCGAGGGCGCGCGGCGCCTCTGCTCCTGACTGCAGCTGCACTAAGACGGTTGGGAGGTTTTACTGCCCTGACTTCTGCTGTTGTGTGAATTGGAACTGGAACTGAGCTAAAGGAGACCCTCTCTCCTCTGTGTCACTTTTTGTCAGACTATTTTTTCGTAGCTGCAAAGATGAAGTTAGGACCCTTCCGACTTGGGTTATGATCTGAGAGTCGCAGGCCCTTGTTTACACTCTGTAAAACAGTTCCTTCAACCAAGAAAGCCTTCTAGTTTTGCACAGATAATTTCTGGGATTTGTTTGTTTGTTTTTTGTTTGTTTGTTTGTTTTTTTTGGGGGGGGCTCTGAGAGGCTACAGTTCACTGTGCTTCTCCAAGCACAATTACCAGGTAGACTTGAACTTAACTGGTATAGACCAAAAGATATTAGATTGGATCTATAAGCAGAATAAAATTTGCTCCGATTCTATTCCTAAAAGATGTTCTAGGAGAATTCTGGCTTTGTCATATCACAAGCTAAGCTTTGAGAAAACACAGGTCAGGTGTCTGTGAGAAGATGCAGTTTCTAGTCTGCTGCCTGCCACAGCCAACTTCTCAGACAGAATGCCACCACCTACATGTTTTTATTTTTGATATTTCCACCAAAGGGGAAAGAACCAATTTCTCTGTCAGTCTTTGTATTATGAAACCAAACTCATTTAATAGTAAGTTTCCATTACAGTAATAGAAAGGTATTATAAATTATAGAACTATAGTATTGTAAATGATGCCATTAGGTCTCAGCCTTTGGGAACTAATTTCCTTCTTGAAGACATAGATGTCTATGAAAGTGACTGCCTTTGTGTCCCTGTCACACTGAGTTAAGAAAGAGCCAGCCCATTAAGTAGAAAGATCATCAAGACCTTTGGAGAAGTCTGTAACCTGAAATAGAATCAGTGATTCGATGCTGTAAGAAGCAGCCAGAGCACAAGACTAGGTGTGGAGGTGCACGCCTTTAATCCCAGCACTAGGGAGAGTTCAGGCCCAGCCAGGGCTCTGTAGAGAGACCCTAGAATAAACAGAAACCACCAGTATGCAGAAGTTTATATATACTGGATTTTTTTTTCACAGCATTAAAGAAACATGAAGCTGCAAAAGAAGTATTTGTGAAAATTCCTCAGGATTCCATCGCAGAAATCTATAATCAGTGGGAGGAGCAGGGCATGGAGAGCCCACTTCCTGCCGAGGATGATAACGCTATCCGAGAGCATCTGTGTATCAGAGCCTATTTGGTGAGCCTGAAAAGAAACCACAGTCTTTGTGATGTTCCTGATCCTCTCTTGAAGTGAATTATATAATTTTTTATTTTTAATTATGTAACAGTGTATATGTCTGCAAGTGGGTCTGTGCACATGAGTGCAGGGGCTTTTGGAGGCCTGAGGCATCTAATCCCTGGGGCCGGACTCAGCCAGTCGTGCTCTGCCTGACAGGGGTGCTGGGAACTGAACTCAGGAAGTGCAGCAAGCGCTCTAAAGCGCCCAACCCTTGGGAGTTAGAACTTTCCAAAGATGATGGTAGATCCATCTGAGGCCCTCTTAAAGTCAGTGCTGACTGACCCACGGGGTGATGTCATGGCCTTGTCACTGTCCTGAGTGTGTCCATCACTGATCAGATGAAGTAGTGCCTGACGCCTGCAGCTACATGTCTTATTTTTTTCTTTTTTTTTATGACTTATTTATTTTATTTTATGTATATAAGCTCACCATTGCTCTCTTCAAACACACCAGAAGAGGGCATCAGATTTCATTACAGGTGGTTGTAAGCCATCGTGTGGATGCTGGTAATTGAACTCAGGACCTCTGGAAAAGCAGTCAGTGGTCTTAACCCCTGAGCCAGCTCTCCAGTCTATGCAGCTACTTTCTTAAAACTGCATCCATGTCAACCGTAGTACTTCTGCTTTTTTCAGAGACTCACAAAGGCAGGGTGCTCCGTAAGTTAGAGTAAAAGTAACGGCATACGCAGTCAGAGTTCGTTCAGCACATAGGTGACTGCTGTGGACCAACCGGAAAGGCTAAGGTTGGGGACAGAGTCTGTCTTTGATGGTAAACGCCAATAGGCTAATGAAGAAGAGAAGAGAGCCTGCGTGCCTCATAGAGCGACTGCTGGCAGGACACACGAGTGTCATGCTACATAAACAGATGCCGAGAACAATACAAGATGCTTTGCCACCGTTTGTCGCTGCATAGAACATTTGCTTATTCATGATATTTGAGGAAGAATTGTTTCTAAGATCTAGAACTTTTGAGCAGTAAAAGTGAAAACAATCTGTAATCTCCAACATTCAAGAAACTGAGGCAGGAGAATTGCCACAAATCTGAGGCCAGTCTGGGCTTCATAATGAGTTCTAAACCAACCTGGTCTAGAGAATAACCCTGTCTGAGAAAAGCAAAATGTAAAACCATGTTTTTCGTTTTGTTTAACTTCACATTTTAGGAAGCCCATGAAACCTTCAACGAGTGGTTTAAACATATGAATTCGGCTCCACAGAAACCTACACTGCTGTCCCAAGCAACTTTCACAGAGAAAGTGGCTTATGAACACAAAGAAAAGAAATATGAGGTAAGTTAAATGTGAGTTCGAGATGAGCCTGTTTAACGTGTGTTTAGGTCAGTTTTGAGCGTTTGTGTTCTGATTGGGATGGGATATTCACGTCACACAGTCTGCTTTGAATCGTGCTGACCTTCCTGTGGCTGATCTGTGTTGAGAAATGCTGCTGGGCATGGTGGCTCATGTCTTTAATCCCTGGACTTGGGAACCAGAGCCAGGCTGATCTCTGTGAGTTCAAGGCCTGCTTGTTCTATATCCTGAATCCCAGGCCAGCCAGCACTACACCCGTGAGACCCTGACGCAGAAAACCAAAGAGAAATCGAGCAAGCGACTGAGCCTGTACACAGTAGTAGTCATTTACTAAGTAGATGTTTAGCCTCCCTTTATCTCCTTTGTTAATAGTTTTTCTTTATACACATGGCTGGCTGAATCAGCTCATAAAATGATGTTCTTGTCTATATTCTAAACATACCGTTTGTTGATTTGGTCCGTTATGTCTGGCTTGTGTTTGTTTTGCAGATGGATTATAATATTTGGAAAGGACATTTGGATGCCCTAACTGCTGATGTGAAGGAGAAAATGTACAACGTCTTGTTGTTTGTTGATGGAGGATGGATGGTGGATGTCAGAGAGGTGAGCTGCCGGTTTTGTTTATGGCTTTCAGAATAGTAACAAGCCACAGTGATGGCTCAGCTGGAAAAGGCATTTGCCACCAAGCCTGGGGACATGAGTTCAACCCCTGGGTTTCAAATGGTGGAGAACTGACTTCTGCAAGTTGTCCTCTGACCTCCACATCAGACCCACATAGGGTACCAACACACGTGTGTGTAAAGTACACACACAGATACATTTATTACATATTTTATTATTAGTTACTTTATGTGTATAAATGTTTTGCTTGCATGTATGTCTGTGTAGCATGTGTCTACCTGGTGCCCAAAGAGGCCAAAAAAGAGAATTGGATTCCTGGAAGTAGAGTTAAATGTGGTTATGAGCAGCCACGTGGGTGCTGGGAATCCAACTTAGGTCCTTTGGAAGCGCAGCAGATGTTCTTAACCACTGAGCCATCTCTCTAGCCTTCCCCCCCACCCCCACCTTTTATTTTTTGGAGACAGGGTTTCTCTGTGTAGCCCTGGCTATCCTGGAACTCACTCTGTAGACCAGGTTGGCCTCGAACTCAGAAATCCCACCTGCCTCTGTCTCCCAAGTGCTGGGATTACAGGCATGCGCCACCACCACCCGGCTCCCGCTCCCTTTTTAATAAATTAATACACCAACAACGGTAAGAAAGATGACATGCACTGTATCTTCCAGTGTTCCTTTTCTAGATAAGAACATCTACAGACTTTATATAAATTAGTAATTATAACTGAACCCCCCTCTTTTAAGCTTAACTGAAAATACTAGCTTGGAATAGAAGTATTTCATTCTTTGTTTTTTTAAGATTTATTTATTATTTTATGTATGTGAGTACACTGTCGATCTCTTCAGACACACCATAAGAGGGCATCAGACCCCATTCCAGATGGTTGTGAGCCACCACGTGGGTGCTAGGAATTGAACTCAGGACCTCTGGAAGAGCAGTCAGTGCTCTTAACCACTGAGCCATCTTTCCAGCCCTAAGTATTTCATTCTTTAGTAAACTATTCATATTCAGTATGTTTACTTGGACTAACTAAAGACTAATTTTTAAAATTCTAGGCCATTAGAATAATGGAATTATTTATGCATTTATTTACCTAGAGTTTGAGTTAGTTAGGGTCTTATTATATAATACAAGCAGGCCTTGAACTCACTTTGTGCCAGGCTGCCTTGAGTAAGAGTAGGCTATGGAATTATTAAATGGCACAAACCAGGGGTGGGGCACATGCTGTAACCCCAGCACTTGGGGGCTGAAACAGGAGGGTTAGGAGCCAAGGGTCCTCGGCTGTCCCTTTCCCTTGAGAGATGTAAATGTCAGACTAAGTGCTCCGCCCTCACCATGCCTGGGGCATTGATTCTAGAACCTCGTGGGGATGAAATGGTGCTTTTCGTCATACTGAAGGGATTGTGTGATGTTTCCATATCCCTCGCATAGCCTCCTGCTCTGTAAATTTCTTTCAGATCAGGGGACACCTACTTTAGTACAGATTATACTAGAATGCCTCGCAAATAATAATGATGAGAAATTTGCATGTTTCCTGCGGGTGCAGCTTTCCCTCCATACTTCCCAGTGTTGTTGATTAAATCTGTTCGTTCCTAACCCGATGGATGTGTTGGTTGGTTGTAGGGTTGTTTTTTTTTTAATGTTTTTTGAGCCAGGGTCTTTCTAGCAGCCAAGCACACTGCAGACCAGACTCGCCCTGACCCTGCACTTGCTCCCCTGCCGTGGCCCCCTGAGTGCAGGGGTTTGGGGTAGCAGGTGCGAGCCCCCACCCCGGCTGTAGTAACTTCTCTGTAAGGTGTGTAGCTTAAAGTTGTTCAGATGGTGACTGGATCCTGTCTGCAGGACGCCGAGGACGACGCTGAGCGGACGCATCAGATGGCTTTACTGAGGAAGCTCTGTCTGCCCACGCTGTGCTTCCTGCTGCACACCATCCTGCACAGCACCGAGCAGTACCAGGAGTGCCTGCAGCTGGCCGACATGGTAGCCTCTGAGCGCCACAAGCTCTACCTGGTGAGGCCACGACCATTTGCTTGCACGATAATATTTGGGAATACCTGTTTACATTCTTTAATTCTTGCATTTTCTGAAAATAATGTCCCAGTTGCAGTGTACTATTTTTCAAAATTGTCTATACATATGAGCATAATCAAGTAGTCTGCCATGAACCAGCTCAGGGTCTCTGAGCCACACAGCTCTCCAAAGAAAATTTCCGAAGATTGACTAGGTGTTTTTAAAAGTTGATATTCTCATTTTTAATGTTTTCTTTTTCATTTTTAATGTCAGGTATTTTCTAAGGATGAACTAAGGAAACTACTGCACAAGTTACGGGAGTCCTCGCTGATGCTCCTAGACCAGGGGCTTGACCCACTTGGCTATGAGATTCAGTCGTAGTTCGCCGCTCACTGACACCCGTGACTGCAGCGCGATGCTTGCTTGGTGGCTTGAGTGGCTTGCTTGGTCAGTTTTGGTCAAATATACATATTTGTAATTATTGGCTTGTTTGGTATTTTCTTTGGAATTCTTGGAGGGGGAATGTAAAATTTGGGCATTTGGATTTTGTATTATATCAGTATTTCCTTATGTATTTTTTAAAGAACTTATACAAAATAAATTTTTTGTTCTATAGGTATGAGTTTTCTCTTGTGTAATAAAATAAGGAAATAAAATATTTTTCCTATAATCATAAATTCCTGGCATATTAAAATGGAAAGAGATTAGAGAATAAAGAATAGACTCATTTTCAGTCCAGGTGACTAACTTCTCATTATCATAAAGTTTGGGTTTTTTCTGAATATTAAATTCAAGACGAATCCAGCAATAGTGTTTTAAGATGGAGCTGGAGCAGCAGTAGCTCGGCAGTTCCAAGCCCTGGCTCAGAGTTCCCAGCACTGTGCTGGCTCACAGCCACCTGCCACTCCAGTTCAGACGATCCAGAGCCCCCTTGGCTTTTGGGCACCAGGCACACACAGGATGAACAGACATGCATTCAGGCAAAACATCCACATAAAAGTAAAAATCAGCCTAGCAAGCCCAATTTCTTTTTTTTCTTTTTCTTTTTTTGTTTTTTGTTTTTTGGATTTGGTTTTTTCGAGACAGGGTTTCTCTGTGTAGCCCTGGGTGTCCTGGAACTCACTCTGTAGACCATGCTGGCCTCAAACTCAGAAATCCACCTGCCTCTGCCTCCCAGAGTGCTGGGATTACAGGTGTGCGCCACCACCGCCCAGCACAAGCCCGATTTCTTACAACCCAATTTGAAGAGAGGATCTGAGCTCTCAAGCAAGAGTCCCTGCACTCATGTGCACGCGTGTAACACACGTGAGGTGTAAGCCTTTCATCCTAGAAAGAGATTATGTATTACCTTTGTTTAATGAATATTAGTTTCCTCAGGGGCGATCATTGGAGTTCTTTCAGTGTGGGGACTGCACCCCCCTTATTCTTAGGAGATGCAAGCTGGAATAGTTCAAAGTTATAAAATCTGCACTTTGTTAGAATAGTTTAGCTTAAAAATTAAAGTCTACACAAAGCCACATGGTAAAATAGGAAGTCTAAAGGGCAGAGGAGTACTAATCTTTGACCTTCCTATTATATTTCTTTTTTTTTTTCCAAGATAAAAGAGTTACATAGTGTTCAAAAAACTAGCAGAACTGAGTATGCATGTAGGTAATAAAGGAACTTTGGCTCTGACTTTATCCTGGACAAAAGTCACCAGAGATGGAGGGCATCCCTGCATACAATATCGAATGTGCTTCCCAGAAAAACAGAAGCCAGGCATGCTGTCAGGTGCCTGTAACCCCACCACTCAAAAAGCCGAGATGTAGCAAGTTAGAACATTTACCTAGCATGTGTCGAGTTGGAGGGCCTGAGAGGAAAATGTCACTTGTCATCGCGCTAAGACTCTCAGCCGGAACCCATAGTCATAAGCGCAGAGACTCAACTAAGGGGGGTCAACTTCCCAGGCGCTCACAGCCCTCCTCTCTGCTCGCCCCTCCATGTCTGAGGCAGGGTCTTACTATGCAACTCTGTACAGCCCATCGCTGAGGGAAGGCAGGGCAGGAACTGAAGCAGAGGGGCCCTTTTGTAACTCTGCTTACTGGCAGCTGGCTTCCTGTTGGTCAGCCTGTTTTATCTAACCCAGAACCATCGACCCAAGGATGACACTTCCCAGTAAGCTGAGCCCTCCCACATCGATTATATCGGTTATCAATTGAAAATGTGTATCTTCTGACTGACGTGCTGGCAGCAGTTTCTTAATTGAGGGTCTCTCTTAACATATTGTCTCTAGCTTGTGTCGAGTTGATATAAACCCAACCAGCACAAGCAACAGAAAATCGAAAAGCTAATGCTTAAATCCAAGTAACCATAGATGAAATGGATGAAGAGTTGAGTGTGTGCTCCTGGTCTTATGACAACACTAGAGTTACCTGAAAGGGCGCTGGGCTCAACTGAGAACACGGTTCCCCAAGATCCAGCTATAAGGCATTTTCTTAATTAGTGATTAGTGGGGGAGGGGCCATCCCTGAGCTGGTGGTTCTGGGTTCTCTAAGGAAACAGGCAGAGCTAGCCAGTAAGCAGCACCCCTCCCTGGCCTCCCCCAGCTCCTGCCTCCAGGTTCCTGCCCTGTTTGAGTTCCAATCCTACCTCCCTTTAGTGATAAACAGCAACGTGGAAGTGTAAGCTAAATAAACCCTTTCCACCCCAACTAAGACATCTAAGTAAATGGGCAATTCTCTAAGAAAATACGATTCACAAGAGGAAGGTAGCTGATATGACTCATCTGGTAAAGACGCTTGCTCCCAAACCCGACAGTGTGTGATTCAGTCCTCACGGTGGAAGGAGAGAACAGACTCCTGCGGATTATCCTCTGACCGCCACACGGGCACCCATACACACACATGTAATTTCTTAATTAACCATGGAAAAGTCATCAAAAAAATCTACTGTGCCTCTGAAGCAAGGAGCTTCTTTTCAGTGCCAATTAGAAACAACAGGTTCCCTGGAGAAAATGGGCAGAGAAATAAGCAAACCTCATAAAAACCTATGAAAGTGTCCAAAATTAAAAACTACACATTAGTTGCAAGGCTTGTGACAGTTTAACGAGTGGGAGCAGGAGGACCGTTCAGTGTCATCCTTAGCTCTGGAGAGAGTTCCAAGCCTGCTTACCTAATCCCTGTAAATAGTAAAACCCGGGTCCAGCGGGCAGTGGTGGCACACGCCTTTAATCCCAGCACTTGTGAGGCAGAGGCAGGTGGATTTCTGAGTTCGAGGCCAGCCTGGTCTACAGAGTGAGTTCCAGGACAGCCAGAGCTAAACAGAGAAACCCTGTCTCAAAAAACAAGCAAGCAAACAAACTAAAGCCGGCTCCCTGTTTTCAGTGTGGAAGATAATACGGTAGTTTGCAGATGAGAAAAGTCACTCTCATGTTGTAACTGTGAATATAAATGAATATTGAGTTCGAGTCTAGCCTGGTCCACAGAATGAGTTCTCAGCCTTGAAAACAAAAACAAAAAGATACAAATTTTCACTTCCAAATAATAATACAAAACTTAGAAGTCCTCTCCAGCTCCATAACTTTGAAGCTACTATAATAAGCCTCTTAGGACTGCAATTAATATCTTGGCCATACAGAAAAAATTTACTTGCTTCTTAGGTTTTACCAAAAAATTCGTGGTGTGGTTTAAAGTTTTTCGATGCAAATACGCCAAAATGTCTAAATCTACACTATAGGACAGTTGTCCATCCGCTCTTACCTATTTAGACTTTTAAAGATATTTTAAAATATGCTTTCAGTAAGTAATACACTACCCCCCGCCCGCCTGCAGAGGATTAAAACAGTTCAGCACCGTGGAGGGTAAAACTGGCGGGGAATCTGCGCCGCCCAGTAAATCCGGCCACAGAAATGAATTTTCCCTGGGCGCCAAGGGCTGAGTTAAGCAACCGGAGGGGCGCCCAGCGCGCCTGCGCGGCGGAAGTGCAGCGGGGTCACGTGACCGCGCGGGGCGGGGCTGGGAGGAGCTGGGGCGACCCGCGGGACCCCGGCTGGCGCGTGCCCGTCTCCGGCCAGGCGGTGAGGCTGGCAGCTGTGTGTGCGCAGTGGCGGAGAGCCGGGGCAGCGGGAGGGCGTCCGGGCGCCCCGCGGGGAGGCTGGACAGCCCGGGCTCGGTCGAGGGCGCTGCTCCGCCGCCGCCGGCAGGCATCATGGCATCGCTGGCGGACCGGGTCCGGGGCAACGGGCGCATCGCCGCCGGGCTCCTGTTCAACCTGCTGGTGTCCATCTGCATCGTGTTCCTCAACAAATGGATCTATGTACACCACGGCTTCCCCAACATGAGCCTGACCCTGGTGCACTTCGTGGTCACCTGGCTGGGCTTGTACATCTGCCAGAAACTGGACATCTTTGCCCCCAAAAGTCTGCCGCTCTCCAAGCTCCTCCTCCTGGCCCTCAGTTTCTGTGGCTTTGTGGTCTTCACCAACCTTTCTCTGCAGAACAACACCATAGGCACCTATCAGCTGGCCAAGGCCATGACCACGCCGGTGATCATAGCCATCCAGACCTTCTGGTACCAGAAGAGATTCTCTGTCAGAATACAGCTCACGCTGGTGAGTAGCTGCCGCTGCGTGAGCCTGTCCCTGGCTGCCTTCCCCCCACACCTCCCACACCCCCGGGAAAATTGAATGCACCTTGCTTATAGCCTGGCACGCCGGAAGCCCTTTCCCATCATCTTTACATCACACACGAGCCAGGCTCTGTAAGTGACTTATTTGGGAAGGCGTGGAAAAAGCCATCTTGACACTCCGCAGGTTCTTAAAGTGTTTAGATGCTCTGATTGATGAGTGGGGAGGGCTGCCTTAGTTGGAACAGTTCAGTGTGTCAGGATATCTGCAAAAGCTCAACCTGGACAGAAAAAAAAAAAAAAAAATCCTCCTCCTACCCCCGGGTATTCGAACCATATGTGATAAACATGAAATACTTTAGCGTAAAATATCTCCAAATACGCCTTCAGTGGCATACTGCTGGGGTGCCTTGCGTTTAAATAAAAAGAAATTCATTAAAATAACATTAGCACTTAGTAGTTTTTAGTTGTTCAGGTCATAATGCTTTCCTCCTTCCACGTTTATGCTCATGTGTTTATAAATACTGGTTTAGGGGTCCATTTACCTACCTGTAAATACGTGTAGTGTTTCCTTAAAAAGCGTGATTTGTGGATTCATTATTTTCTTCTAGATGTAGAGTTGTATGTGAATGTCTGTAGAGAGGAATTGGCAGTTTTCCCCAAACGTTCAGTGTTCCCTCGACACCCCCCCCCCACCAATGGTGTGTTTCCTTAGTGTTGTTGTAAGACATCATTCTTGAATTTAATCTCACCGAGTTTGCCTCCTTTTCTTTGCAGATTCCTATTACCCTAGGTGTCATCCTAAATTCTTATTACGATGTGAAGTTTCATTCCCTTGGAATGGTGTTTGCTGCACTTGGTGTGGTGGTCACGTCCCTTTATCAAGTGGTTGGTAACTTTTCTTTCCTTTATGTGTCTTTTTAGCAGATTTCATAAATTTTGAAGCTGTAACCCAAAGTTTAGAGCATACAGTCTAGAGACAATAGACGTGGGAAGAAAGCGTAACTGGGAAGTGAAGCGATCAGAGACAGACGTTCAGGTGTGGAAGCTCACCAAATGCCCGTTTGTAAGTGCACAGAGCCCGTGTGTAAGCGTAGTTGGTGTTGCAACTTGTTTATTGGCTTCTGATACTCTGTCTATGTCATTAGAGTGTTTTCGAGGTTTTTAACTTCTTGGGCAAGCACAGTGCCTTGCCTGTCACTAGTATTAAGTTTTTTTTTTTCCCCACCATGGATTCACTTCATTACCATAAGTTGCCAACAAGCTGGGATTTGTGACCTGTGTAGTGGGGAGAAACCACGGGGTGTAAGGTGCAGTGAAACAGTCGTGTCTCTATGTTGGCAATCTTGGTCTGGAAATGCTGGGCGTGCCTAGGTGAGGCGTCAGAGCCAATGTGGCTCCAGTGTTACCTCTGCCACACAAATCTGCACAGTGATAAAGGAAGACATTCTAGTTAGGAATGTTCGCTCAGTACTGGGCCCCAGCACCTTACTGTTTGCTGGCTGGGTTGTCCCAGAAACATTGTTACTATATTTTGGGTCAGGGCTCCAAGGGCTGAGGACTGGGCGCACTGGCGTTCTAAGCAAGCACTGTATACTGAGCTAAAACTCACCCAGCCAGCGAACAACTTCAATGACAGCCACTGCTTCTAAGCCTTCTTCTGTGGCTGTTGTCTTTCCAGGGTTGAATTTTCAACCTCTCGCACACTAATCAGGAACCTACCACTCGGCTACACCCCCACCCTCTTTCCCTTTTATTTTTTTACACTTTATTGTTTGCACATGTGCATGTGTGTGCATCCACATGCCATGTGTGCACATAGAGATCAGAGGGCAACTTTCAGGAATGGAGTCTGTTCTCTCCTTCTAAACATGGGTCTCTGGACCCCAGCTTTGGTAGCAAGATTTGGCAGAGGGAGGGACTCCACCCACTCAGCCGTCCATTGATCTGCTTTTTACCTTCTGTTGCTGTTGGTTTGGGGGACTTGTTTGATTGGTGGTTTTTGTTTTGTTTCTGTTTTTCTTGAGACAGGACCATGTTGTTCTGACTGGCCTGGAACTCACTATGTAGACCAGGCTGGCCCAGATCTCACCAAGAGATATGCCTTCCAAGTGCTGGCATTAAGGGCATGTGCCACCATTCCTGGCCTCTCTTTTCACTTTTTTTTTGGGGGGGGGGGGGTTGGGTTTTTTTTTCCGAGACAGGGTTTCTCTGTGTAGCCTTGGCTGTCCTGGAACTCACTCTGTAGACCAGGCTGGCCTCGAACTCAGAAATTCGCCTGCCTCTGCCTCCCAAGTGCTGGGATTACAGGCATGTGCCATCACTGCCTGGCTTTCACTTTTTAAAAAAAAAAAAGATTTATTTATTTATTATATGTAAGTACACTGTAGCTGTCTTTAGACATACCACAAGAGGGCATCAGATCCCATTACAGATTGCTGTGAGCCACCATGTGCTTGCTGAGACTTGAACTCAGGACTTCCAGAAGAACAGTCAGTGCTCTTAACCACTGAGCCATCTCTCCAGCACCCCTTTTCTCTTTATAAGAAAGTATAGGCATGTGTTACCACACCTGGTTTACTTGTTAAATATTAGAATTGCTTTTACTCTATATACATAATATCAGTTCACAACATTTATTGGTTTGGGGAATTTTTTTCTGTGTGTGTGGGGGGGGCTATTTTTGTTCATGAATGTTTCAAAATTGCTGTAACTCGGAATCAGAAGATTCTCTATCCTTGAGGTTTGCAATGAGATTTATCAGAGTATGACTGAAGAGCAATGGGCAAAGGTCTTATGCCACAATAGGTAGACATCCACCAAAAAAGTCCTTTTAAACAAAATTATATCTACTTCTTGTAGCCTAACTGGGTTCCTAAGGGTTTTTTGTTTTGTTTTGTTGTTTGTTTAGTTGGTTGGTTGGTTTTGTTGTTTTCTGCTGCTGTGAAGGATAAGACAAGGTAAAAGAGGCATCTTTAGCTCTTGGCTGGAAAAAGATGGCGGGTGTGTTTGTGTGACAAGACTTCCTTTATGTTCACCGATGAGGACACGATGAGGAGAAGCAGCTGTAACCCCACCCTTCAAGACACGTGTGCAGCTCTCATGTCCGGAGCTAGCCTGCGTCCTAGCCCTCTAAGCCGAGGAGAGAGTCCTGAGGAGCACGGAGGAAGAAATGGCCGTTCTGCACTTGGAGTGACGAGGCTAGACTAGAGGGGAACTTAATTTAAGCTGGAGGCACAGAGGTTTGCTCAGCCATGAAGTCCTGAGGCCTCTCCTTTAATATGTTTGAATCGGGGAGCACTTGACGTGTTTGGTGAGGCTAGACTGTGGGTGTGTTTGTGAGAAGGTGATACCAAGTCGCTAAGCCAGACAGCAAAGGCTTGCTGGCTGTCACTCGGAGGAAATGTCTTTATTCTGCAGACACCAGCAAGGGAAAATATTTAGATTGGGAAGAGGCTTTATCACAATTTGTATTTAAGGAAAATCTAGTGGACATGGAGGGCACAGAAGAGAAGAAGGTGGAGAACCCGGGGCAGGGGTGTGGGCACAGGACCAAGAGGCCTCCGCGAGGCGGAATTAGCAGGACCCGACTGACTGGGAGCCAGCAGAGTCAGGGAAGCGCCTTTCTACACAGGAGCTTGATCTGAAGCCTGGTCTTGCAGACTAATCGGGAAGCTATGTCAACTGAGAAGTTACAGATACTCAGGGTGTGAGACCAGGGATGGAGGTCATGGATAGAGTGCTCACCCAGCAGGCACAGGGCCCCAAGGTCTACCCCTGGGACCTGAAGTATTTTTAAAAGATGCTGAGGAGAGAGGTCAGAGCTGCCTGTGACTACGGATAGGAAAAGATGTCAGTCAGGTGGTGATTTGGGTATTTCTTGGGAGAGTGGATGTGCTTAAACAGGGTGTGGGATGAATGATGGCCAGAAGCTTGCTTCAGACAGCCGTCCCTAGTAGCTGTACGCAGTCAGGGAGGCTGGCCCAGGCAGGAAGGTGAGCCGCTCTGTCTGGAGCCTTCCTGTTCTAGCTCCCAGCCGTACTCCTGGAAGCAGGCCGGGGAAGAATCAGCTCTTTGTCCTTACAGTCTCAGAAGACTGCCAGTGAAAGCTGGCAAGAGCGAGGTTCACATTTCCTGGTTTTGCATTTCGGTCCTAGTGAATTCCTGTAGATTTGCCTTATGTTACAGAATACCTAGATTTAGGAAACGGGTCTATAGAGGTTGCTCAAAAGCCAGGCTATTCCTGCCAGACCTGATGCAAACTGTCGGCCAGAGACTCTGCAGACCTTCTCATTAGTCATATCTGTGAAGTATTTGTAAGGACATGGGATATACAGTTTGGAGGTTTTTACTGAATGAGACAGTATTTTAGGGTTTTCAGTTACTCCACTGTGCCCAGGTACATTTATGGGAAATCCAATTCACAGGAAAGTTCACTGGAGAAAAAAATGTTTTCAGTCGACTTCTGCCACTGAAGTGGCTCAAAGTCCACATACCGTTAAGGCCACACACTGGAGTCCGCTTCTCATGGAAATTTCCATCCCCTCCCTGTTTCCCCAGTGTCCCTGATGCGTGGGGTTCCTGCTGCCTTTACTTCCTGGTGTTTGGTAGACTCAGGAGAGTAGAGGGGTACCCACTGTCTTCCTCTCTGAGGCATGGAGACGTCAGTAGATGCACGCCTACCGTGTTCAGAGTCCCTCATGTCTCCCCACCCTCTGAGGTTTTGCAGGATCCTGGGGTTTGCCCTCACCCCCACCCCCTAGCCTGGCCCTGCGTTGCGCCCACCACAGGATGCTTGTCTCTGTAGCTGACTCTTTGTCTCTACTCGTCAGTGGGTTGGAGCCAAGCAGCACGAACTGCAAGTGAACTCCATGCAGCTGCTCTACTACCAGGCCCCCATGTCGTCCGCCATGCTGCTGGTGGCTGTGCCCTTCTTCGAGCCGGTGTTTGCAGAGGGAGGAATATTTGCTCCCTGGTCAGTTTCTGCTTCGGTAAGTTCTAATTGTCCTGGTGCCTGAGAAGGTGCATTAACCACTCCTTTCCTGATGGAGTTTGTGGGTTCGGGAGCACACTCTCAAGTCTGCTCTCACATTTAACCCCCCGCGGTTGCTCTCTAAGGAAGGCAAGGGTTCTTTTCCTATGAAGAACTGAGGCACAGGAAGATGAAGGGGCTTGCCGAGACCGGGACACCCACCCGGGAAGGAGCTTTGTACACACTGTGTTCCTCACGAAGCCTGGCTTGATATCATAGTTATCCAATAAATGTTTTTGGTTTAAGTAAGAGTAAAAATGAACAATTCATCAGAAATGAATTAATTCATCAATTAATTTGCAAGTGTCCATGCCCTAGTGTTAGCAGATGTGATAGTGGTTGGGATTAGATGTTTCACTTACCTGTATTTTCTGATTTTTCTATAATGTTCACGTGTTTTTTTTTTTTTTTTTTTTTTTTTTTTTTTTTTTTTTGGTTTTTCGAGACAGGGTTTCTCTGTGTAGCCCTGGCTTTCCTGGAACTCACTCTGTAGACCAGGCTGGCCTTGAACTCAGAAATTCACCTGCCTCTGCCTCCCAAGTGCTGGGATTAAAGGCGTGCACCACCACCGCCCGGCACGTGTTGCTTTTAATGGGAACTCATTACTGGTAAGCTCAGTGGTGTGTGTGTCTGAATCTCAACCATTTAGAAGCTGAGACCAAAGGAGTCCGTGGGTCTAGGAAATTGAAGCCATCTTGGGCAATAGAGAAAGACTCTATCTGGAAGAAAGAAAGAATAAAATTTAAAAAGAGAACATTTCTTCCTTGAGGAAATTAAAAAAAAAAAAAAAGAACCTAGAAATTCATGTTGAAAACTGTCTTTTGTTGGTTTCTTTGCTTGCTTTTAAAGATTTATTTTCCAGTCTGTGTATTTGTCTCTGTGTTTGGAGGCCAGCGGTCTCAGATTCCCTGGAGCTGGAATTGGAAGAGGGTTCTGAGCCGCCCTGAGTGCTAGGACTCGAGCTTGGGCCCTGTGGAAGAACAGGACGCACTCTTAGATCTCCTAGCCCCTTGGCTCTTTGTTTTGGTTGTTGTTTTAGATGGCATGTCGTATAGCCAGGCTGGCCTCAGACTCACTCTGTAGCCAAAGCTGCCTTGATCCTCCTGCCTATACTTCCCACAAGCTGGGATTTCAGATGTGCACTGGGCACCACCTTAAAGCCTGGTCACCACTGCAGAAGGTCCCACTGTTGCTGGACAGTTACTTGTGTGTGTGCGCGTTTGTTTGTTTGTTTGTTTGTTTAGACAGACTTTTTCTGTGTCGCTCTGGCTGTCCTGGAACTCACTCTGTAGACCACGCTGGCCTCAAACTTGAAGATCCAACTACCTCTGCCTCCTGAGTGCTGGGATTAAAGGTGTACACCATCACCACCCAGCTCCAAGTTGATTTTCTAAAATCATTTTTTGGTAGGGTGTTTGTTGTTGGTCTGTTTGTTTGTGTTTTGACACAAGATTTTACTGTGTGTCTCTGACTATCCTGGAAGTCTGTGTGCCACTGGCCTCAAACTGGCAGTGATCGTGTGTGTGTGTGTGTGTGTGTGTGTGTGTGTGTGCTTATCAGCATGTGTCATGTTTTTAATGCTTGAAGTTTGCATTTTTAGAAACTCCTAAGGAGACCTATTTGTTCCTGGTTACAATGTTTCTCTTGCTTTATTTGTAGCTTATGGTACTGCTGTCTGGAGTAATCGCTTTCATGGTGAACTTGTCGATTTACTGGATCATTGGGAACACGTCACCAGTCACGTATCCTTTCCGATGTATATAGTCTTCCTTTCTCTTCTGTGACACGATCACATGGCCTTTGTTAAGTAGGCTGGTTATTTTAACTTTTTTATTGTTATATTTCATTAGAATGGGTGTATTCTGCATACATGTCAGTGCACACATGCATGCCTGATACCTTTGGAGGCCAGAGAAGCCACCAGATCCCCTGGAACTGAGGCCACACCTGGGTGCTGGGAATCTAACCCGGGTCCTCTGGAAGTACGGCCCGTGCTCTTACCTGCTGAGCCACTGATCGCTCCAGACCGGCTCTGATCTTCCAAGAATGTCTTTCCAGTGTCTGCAGAATCTGTTAACTGGGAAAATGCCTTTGCTTTCTGTAAGGAATGCTTTTGGATTTTCTTAGGTAGTAGTGCCCTTTTCTCTCATAGAAACTGACTTAGCACCATGACTTACTGATAGTGGTTGGTCCAAGTGGTATTTATTGAGTGGGTAGAGGAGTGGAGGCTTAGGTTTGAGTCAGTTTTCGGTGCGGTCAGCTTATGTAATGAAAGATAATTTCACACCCTCCATGGGTTTGAAGCCTGGGCTATAGACTGAGATCTCATTTCTAAAAACTGGCAAAGATGGGCAATGGTGCCGCACGCCTTTAATCGCAGCACTTGGGAGGCAGAGGTAAGCAGATTTCTGAGTTCGAGGTCAGCCTGGTCTACAGAGTGAGTTCCAGGACAGCCAGGGCTACACAGAGAAACCCTGTCTTGGAAAAAAAAAACAAAACCTATTTGCCAAATATCAATAAGTAACAATTATCATAATTTCTTTTTTTTTTAAAAAAAAGAAGTATTTTTATTTATATGAGTACACTGTAGCTGTCTTCAGACACACCAGAAGAGGGCATCAGATCTCATTGTGGATGGTTGTGAGCCACCATGTGGTTGCTGGGATTTGAACTCAGGACCTCTGGAAGAGCAGTCAGTGCTCTTAACCACTGAGCCATCTCTCCTGAGATTGGCCACTTTGGAGGAGGCCTGACATTCTGGTAGACTTGAGGTTGCACCGTCCGGGTACAGGTAGTCCTCAGCTACAGGTGGTCCTGAGTCGCTGTACCACTATGATATGAGTGGTGAGTGAGGTTATCACAAGCAAGTCAGGGAAAAGACCAAGTCCTGGGGCCCTGCACCTTCAGAGGTCATGGAGAGGAGAGCGGTGAGGAGTCGGCGTGAGGAAGAGTGGGAGCCACCGTATCAAGTGTCAAGTGCTGCCGGATGGTCAGGTTTCTGGAAGATTGGCAGTTAGCTCTTACAAGACCTCGTGAGGCAAGGCCACTGACAGTTTTGACAGGGGCACTTCTGGTTTTGACCGAAGCACTTCCAGGTGTGGCAAATGCCTGACTGAAGAAGGGAGAACTGGAGCTTCTGCTGTTTACAGAGAAGAGTGTCGCTGTGGCCTGCTTCCCAGCTCTGTCCTGTCTCCTTTGTGTCTTCCTTCAGTGTCCGCCTGTCTGGGCATTCTGTGGGTCTCTCTGGCCCAGCTCCAAGCTGCCATCCCTTTATTATGCAAATAGCCACACCCCTTACTCAACCAGTTGTCTTTGGGCCTCAGCATCCTTCCCCACTGCAACTAGCCTTTCTTTGAGCAGATAATGAGATAAGGCGTATCTCCCTGTGTGTGGCATTGTGATAACCATCCCTGGGCACAGCCTCTGCCTCACAGATATCAGCTCCACTGCACAAACCATTGAAAGAAAGAAGACAGAGCAGGTGCCCTGGCGCTGGCCACAGGGCTGCTGCTGACTGGGTCTCTTTGGTGCTTTTGTTTCCTGGGCCGCTCCTGCGACCCTGGCTGGTCTCACTCACTGTGTAGCTGAGGTGACTTTGACTGCCAATCTCCTGCTTCAGCCTCCTCAGAGCTGGGGTCACAAGCCTGCATCGCCATGCCCAGTAACCAAGTGAAGAGCCTGTGCACAGAGGTCATAGGCATCCAGGCCCCGCCCAGGGCCTTCACTTCCTGTGAGCCTGAGTATGTTATGGGAGCTCTTGTGAATCCTCTGAGGTCGCTTATGAACTCAGGGACCTAAGGTCGGGGTCAGTCAACTCAGTGTCCCCATCACTGCAAAGAGAATGACAGGGAGGCGGCTAAGAAACTAGGGACAGTAACATGTACAGTGCTGGGCAGTTCTGCCGTGCATGGATGCTTATACTCTATAGCTTATTATACTCTATAGCTTATTATACTCTATAGCTTATTATACTCTGTAGCTCTATACCTTACAGTTAGCTTGATGGTGCCTGCTGTATTCTAGAGTCTTTGCAGTATTACTTCTTGATCCACATCAACTGTACAAGGTAGACACAGATCATCTTTACTAGGCAGAGGCAGAGAATCCGAGGTGTAGTGTTAGCTGCTTCTAAGTCGCTAGGGAGAACGCATAGGTTTGTAGCATACATCTGAAGAGTAAAACAGTATTAGTTTATGCGTAACATAAGGCAAGAGAATAATTTCTGAGGTCTAATGTGTGGTTTGATTTTTTATTTTTTGGTCTGAATGACTTGGGGAAACACTTTAGCCCAGTAGTGAATTGCTGGCCGTCTTAGGTTACAGCCTGCACTCTGGAGCTAACTGAGTTCACCTGTGTTGGACTCCTGGCCCTGGCAGCGCCGTTTGGCTACTGCAGCTGCTGTGGTAAGGTGACTCAGTAGGCGTGCCTTCCACCAAGCCTGACCTGAGTTCAGGCCCGGGGACCCACACCGAGGCTCCATAAGCCGACCTCTGATCTCCATACTTGTGCACACACACACACTGCACCCATACACAACCACATAAAATCAGTGTTTTTAAAATTCATTAAAGGATCTGAGCCTCCACCGTCAAGAAATGGGGAAGTTGGGAAGCAGTGGAGGGAGTCGGGTGCTCATGGAGGAGCACCTGACAGCGGCTGGTGCTGGTGGTGCTCCCTCTGGCTCCTCTCTCCCTTGCCCACACATCACATCAGCTCCCTGGCACCTGGCACATCGGCTCACAGCCAGTGACAGTTTATTAGGCAGGCATTCCGTAGGATAGCCATGAACTCCTGTGCTAAGTGTCTCCTCTGCCTGCTGTGCACGCCTTTCTCCCCCTGTGCTGCGCCTTTGGAGAGGTCACCAGGAACGCTTGAGACAGTCTCTTGTCACTTTGGAGTGTGCATATGTAGCGTAGGTCCAACTGGAAAGAATCAGTGCAGTGTGGGGCTAGAGAGAGGACTCAGCAGTGTCTAGTGCACCCTGCTCCTGCAGAGGACCTGAGTTCGGTTCCAAACACCTGCTTCAGATGGCCACAGCTGCCTGTAACTCCTACTCCAGGGGATTCAGCGCCTCATCTGGCTTCCGTGGTGTCACACTCATGCACACACACAGTTTTAATGCAGTGTCACCCTCTTCACATCAGTAGATTGCTAAGAAAGACCATGCCTGAGGAGAGTGTGATCTGTCCAGCATGTGCCACAGTGTTTGTTCTTTAAGTGCATGGCAGCCGCTGACTCTGTGTTGTCTGAGGTTCTTTCCAGCCACAGGCAGCTGTCGCTGCGTGCGCACTGTCCTGTGTATGCACTGTCGTGTGTACCCGTGTGACCCTAGTGTCTAGCTCGCTGCCCCTTTGTCTCCTTACCTGAACACCTCAGCTACAACATGTTCGGACACTTCAAGTTCTGCATCACCCTGTGCGGAGGGTACATTTTGTTTCAGGATCCACTGTCGGTAAACCAAGGCCTGGGCATCCTGTGCACGCTCTTTGGCATCCTCACCTACACCCACTTTAAACTCAGCGAGCAGGAAGGCGGTAAGAGCAAGCTGGTCCAGCGGCCCTGAGTCTGCAGGGAAGGGAAGGTCGGGTCCTAAGGATGAGAAAATGCAAATGTATAGTCTCTGGGAAAGCTCCCTGCGGAATCCAGTCAGTGACGCGCAAGAAGTATCTTCCTCACAGATAATGACAGTTTTTAGGACCTTTTATCGATTTAATTTTTTAAAACCAAAATGATTCAGGCTTCTTTTCAAAGACATGATGAACCGGGAGCTGGCCCTCGGTGGTAGAGTGTTTGCCTCACACATGTGAGACCCTGGCCTCAAACGCCAGCACCGTCAAAGAAATTCTAGGAACTGCACAAAAGATGGTTGCCAACTAGAGTACGGGGAAGCTCAGGTCCATCGGAACAGGAGAACGCTCGGGCGCTGCAGCTGTGCTGTGGCCATCCATGCTCTCCCAGGGAAGGGCACGCCAAACTGCCGGCTCACCCAGGCC
The DNA here is from genome assembly GCF_947179515.1 of Apodemus sylvaticus. Classification (NCBI taxonomy): domain Eukaryota; kingdom Metazoa; phylum Chordata; class Mammalia; order Rodentia; family Muridae; genus Apodemus; species Apodemus sylvaticus. The sequence continues at coordinate 16,038,011 of NC_067491.1, forward strand.
TTCCCATCGGCAAGCTCTTTGTCGTCTAGACAGGGTGGCGGTCATAGCTGTTTTGAGACTGGATCTCACTGTGTAGCCCTGACTGATCTGGAATTCTCTACATAGACTGAACTAGCTTTTAACTCTGCCACTCCATCTAGCTTCTTTATTACTGCACTGTAGAACTGAAATAGTTACAGAGAGCAAGTTGTCGTAGACGTGATCATGAAACAAATTACAACTCTGAAAGGATCACTTTTTCAGTAGAAAATTGACATAAGACGTTCTTCCCTGTTAGACAGGCAGGACTGCTTGAGCCCAAAGCCTGCTCAGCAGCACCCACGAGCTGCCTGAGCTAGAGGGAATGGCTGAGATTGTAACAGTGTTGCTGGGAATGACGGTCTCATTGGCCTTCTCCTGACTTTCAGTGAGTTCTAGATACTATATATGGAGTTAAACAAAACCTCGTTATTAAACTGCTCAAAGAAAAGTCTTGTGGGGCCAGAGGGTATAGCCCGTGGCAGAGGACCTGCCCAGCACTCAGGTGGGTCCTTTTGGTTCTGGTTACTGTGTTCCAGCTTGCTTAATCATTTCCTGTTAGTGATTTCTAATATGGCCTCCCTCCCAACACGCCCTGCCCTCCTCATACTGAAGCTGCAGGTAGGGAGTGTTTTATGGTATTGGGAACCGGACTGAATTATGCCTTGCATAATGTGGCAAATTAGAGCAAAAGCTGTCCAAATTCTGGGCGGAAACTTGGTGAAAAATAGGAAATATATGAAAGAGAGGTAGAAAACTAGCTAATATTTAGCTAGATGTGTGATATTCAGAGGAATTGAGAAATATTTTTTATTGAGATGCAGACAGAATGCATGGGGGGTCCAGCAAATAGAGTGCTGGGTATTTAATTACAAAAGTATGTGTCTGCCTTCAAGTATCTTGACATCTCGCCATTAAAAGCAGCCATTGATGACCTCAGAAGAGTCAGATCTCTTGAAATAATAACTTCTTCTAAACATACACTTTCTGTGAGGAAACAGCTTAAGACAAAGAGCCATGTCTTGTGATGATAACTTTTATCTTGTATTTTCTTTCTTTTTCACACTAACTTTTAATGTGTTAGGTTTTTTTGTTGATAGTGGTAGTTTTGAGGTTTTGGGTTTTTTGTTTTTTTTTTAACCAGATAAAGCCTGGGTTGTACCCCCAGCACTGCCAAACAAAACCTTGTCAAGTAATCAGGAGACAAGCTGGCGGGGGACATGCTCCTGGATCCCAGGATCTGGGCAGGTGAGTCGGGGCTAAGAGCTCTGTGGCCGTGTAGACCACACAGACTCCAAGGGCTGACTGATTACACACTGAGATTCTATTAAAGAGGAAGGAAATGTGCCTGTTTGGGATTGTTTTTCCTAGTGCGTTTAAAGAACAAAGCCTCATTAAAATGTGTATTTTGGAGAATGGCTTTGTCTGTGTGCTTTCGTGGCTTTTTGTTTTAGAAATTGTCCTCAGTTTACAGAGTTGTGTCATTATGCGAAGAACGGCAGAACATGCCGTCCTTACCATTGTGGTCCTATGCTCAAGAAACATTTTCTGTGTGTGTTTACATTAATGGTTAACAATGTCCCAGAAGCGAATGAAGAGTATCCAGCACAGAGACCCGCAGGTTCCTGTGCATTAGGAACAATGGAGTTGACTAGTACTGGGCACCAATCTTAGCTGTAAATAAGCCCTGGGGACAGGTGGTTTGAACAGGTAGGTGTGGGGATAGAACAAATGGCTGGTGTCATCGGGGATGGGGCTAGGAGCAAGATGAGTGAGGTGTGTTCATAGACACGAATAAACTCTATTAGTTCATACAGGCTGATAAGCATTTTTTGCACCCTGAAGACTATCGTCTATTTGAAAAGAAAATTCCTGAGGGAACTGGATGTAGTTTTTATCCTATGTCAAATGACTAAACTTCAATTCTTGCTAAAAAAAAAAACAAAAACAAACAAACAAAAAAAAAACGATAAGGACCCCCTTGTTCTCACTTCTGTCCTGCATACTGGAGCCCGTGAAGGAAGTGGGCATCTGTGTATGTGGAAGTGCTGGTCTGTTCTGCTTGCAAGCCCACAGCTCTAATGCAGCCAAATTCCAAGTCCATAGTGAGGGGGGTGGGGGCGGTTGTCACAGGAAGACGTTTCAGGGGTTCAAATACTAGCTGCCCAAGCTGGAGAACTTGAGTTTGGGTTCCCAGCACCTACATTAAAATGGAAAAAAACCAAAACAAAAAACAGACTAGAGAGATGGCTCATGGGTAAGAGCCCTGGCTGTTCTTCCTAAGAACCTGCTTTGATTCCCAGCACCCACAGGACAACTGTTAAGCATCGATAACTCACCAGGCGGGCGGGCAGGCAGGCAGACTGGCAGTGGCCCTTGCCTTTAATCCCAGCACTTGGGAGGCAGAGGCAAGAGGATTTCTGAGTTCAAGGCCAGCCTGGTCTATAGAGTGAGTTCCAGGATAGCCAGGGCTAAACAGAGAAACCCTGTCTAGAAAAAAAAACCAAATCCCCAAAAAAAAGAAAAACACAAATCAAAAAAACAAACAAAAAAGTATAACTCCAGTTACAGGAGATGGATGTCTTCTCCTTGCCTCTCAGGTACCAGTTATACAAGTGGTACACAGACAGACAGACAGACAGACAGACAGACATGCAGGTAGAACAGCCATGTAGACCAGGCTGGCCTTGAACTCTGCCTCCTTAAAGGCGTGCACCATCCAGTCTGGCCATACACATAAAAATTTAAAAATAGGCCTGGTGGTGGCGCAGGCCTGTAATCCCAGCACTCTGGGAGGCAGAGGCAGGCGGATTTTGAGTTCGAGGCCAGCCTGGTCTACAGAGTGAGTTCCAGGACAGCCAGGGCTACACAGAGAAACCCTGTCTTGAAAAAAACCAAATCCAAAAAAAAAAAAAAAAAAAAAAATTAAAATAGAAGCTAGGTGCGACTGTATGGAAACCCTTAAACCCAGTACTGTGTGGGAAGGAGAGGTCAGAGGATCCCCAGGGCTTGATGGGTCCAGCCTAGCTTCAGTTTCTGTGAGAGCTCTCTCAGGAACAAGGCAGCATGACAGAGGACACCTTCTGGCTTCCTCAAATTTTGTGTGCAGAGGTATATATACATATATACACGCCCATGGAAAACAGAAAGCAATAAGATAATGGGAAGGAGTCAGGCGTGGTTGTGCACACCTTTAATCACCACACTCAGAGGCAGAGGAATCTGGATCTTTGAGTTGAGCTAGCCTGATCTACAGATTCTAGACCTAGTCAAGGCTGCCTAGTGAGGCTGTTGTTACCAGGCTGTAGACTGCCTGTTCTGGCCTGGAAAGGGAAGAACTTTCCTGGGCTTCATTCTTTAAAATGCCTGTTAAGACTTGCCGTGTTAAAATCACTACATGCCTTAAAATTTGTCTCAGAACAACATTAATCACCCAAAGCACAGGAAATTCGCTTGTTTAGAGACGGGTCTCAAGCAGCCAGGCTGGCCTTGGTGTGTAACTGAGACTGATTCAGTCTTTCTGCCTTTACCTCCAGAGTGCCTGACCAGGTGTGAGGTACAACACCCAGATAAACGTTTAGCTTTTAAGGTTTCCCTTTTCCAAGCTAATATTCTGTACCAAGCATGCATTCTCCGTTCCCTGTTTGTTCGGTTAGAAATCAGGTCTGCATTCATTGCTGGACAGGAGTGGGTGGGTCTTGTCAGTCAGTCTGGGAGGCACAGAATCAGCCTGAGATCTCCTAGGACTCCCTATGGCGATGGCGGCCCCGGATCTGACTCTGACTGGAGCTGAAGAGCAAGACCAAGCCTCCCAGCCTCCTGTACATCTTAGAGATTACGTTACGGAAAGACTCGTTGACCACAATTGTAAGAGTCGGAAAATAAAAGTCCATGTGGATAGTGTTTTGCTTGCACTCCGGTCTGTACCACAACCACTGCTGGTTCTCACAGAGGCCAGAAGAGGGCGCCCCACACCCTGGAACCAGAGTTACAGAGGGTTTGTGAGCCACCGTGTGGATACTGGGGGAAGAACCGGGTCCTTTTCAAGAGCAGCAAGGGCTTAATTGCTGAACCGTTTATCTCCAGCCCTCAGAATATATAACAAAAATGTGGGAGGGAGAAAAAAAAGACAAACACTGGGTTTTTGTGTGAAATATTCATATTTCCTCACTTCTAAAGTTTAAGTGAGCCAGTCTCCCTCCCTCTCTCTCTAAACATTTATGGTTGTGAACCACCATGTGGTTGCTGGGAATTGAACTCAGGACCTCTGTAAGAACAGTCAGTGCTCTTGACTACTGAGCCATCTCTCCAAGCCCAACTCTTTCTTTCTTTCTTGTCTTAAACTCAGGGCTAGTGGTACCATCTCTTCTGTGGAATACAAGCAAAGTTGAAGACTTGAATCTTTTGATCCAAGGGACAGAGGTGGCTGGTTGTGCCTCATTCCAGCTCCTAAACATCCCAGACGGGATGGAGAGGTCCAGAATCACTGGAGCTGTGAACAGAGCCCAGGCAGGCGTGCGGCAGCAGAAGCAGCATCCGGTTACCAGGCTGCCCGCTGCCTGTGCCTGTCCCAGGTTAGGAAGGAAGCGCTATTGGCTGAGGGGGCCTGTAGCTGTCACTGGCAGCTTTGGGCGGCTCCCCGAGCACCTGGGTGTTGTGTTCAGTTTTCTTGGTTTTGCCTTTAGTAATTTTTTTTAACTTTTCCATAAACATTTTTAAACTTTTGATAGTGAATTTCACACCGTGAAATCTCCCCATCCCTCCATATTTAACCCCTGCCCTTGGAACCTCCCCACAAAAGGAAACAGAAAATAGAAAATCTCACTGTGGAAGCTGCAGCGTGTCCTGTCACAGTATGTCACACACTATCCTTTGGTCCACACGTCTTTACTTGCGAATGTTCATTCCTGTGACTCCCTGGCCTGTGTCGAGGCCTCTGGCTTCTGCTTCACTCTCAATACTGGATCTTCACTGGGGCTTTTCTCGGATATCCTGTTGTTGACCTGTGACGTGGAGGTCTGCGGGGCCGGCCCCTTCATGAGCTCCAGCAGTTCATAGGTAAAGTGGATGTTGGTGTGGGCCAACTCAAAGCCCTCAATCTGTCCCTGGGTGGTAACTTGGTTGATCAGCCCGCCAGCTCTCCCTGCATGTTAGATATTTACATTACAATTCATAACAGTTGCAAAAGGACAGTTATGAAATAGCAATGAAAATAATGTTATGGTTGGAGGTCCCCACTGTACAGAGCCATACTGGGGCGTCAGGCCACAGGGTATGAACTTGACGTTGGCCAAGAAAAATAGGGAAGTAGGTTACAGCAGGAACTTTTATCCTAGGGTAGAGAAGCTCAGAGTGAAGGTTAAGTTCACTGTTGTCTACTAATTCCTGAATTAAGCAGATGACCCACCCAGCTGCATGAGCAGTAGAACCAAGGACCTCCAGGTGACTTCACCGGAACTCAACCCGAGTCTGGGGGGAGGGGCTTGCCCAAACTGTTAAAAGGTCTGACCTCGATTCAAGTTGGGGCCTTGATTGGTAAACTATCATCCTGGCCTCATTCTTTTCGCCCCTTCCCATCTATCCCTCAGCTTCTGTTCCAGGAACTCAGTTCATAGTAGCTGCAGGCAGCTACACACTGCAACACCCCACAACATGAGGAACCATATTAAAGGGCTGCAGCATTAGCAAAGTTGAGAACCACCGGGTTAGGGAAAACCTACTGTAATGGAGCTCCGGACTCTTGTGACAACAGGGGGACAGAGCTACGTGAGGAGACCATACGTTCCTGCCTGGCCTGACCAAAGCCATCTTGAGGCACAACTTCTCTGACCTTCACCAAGTAATCCTGGTCTGCCCCTCCCACTCCACAATTCCTAGCATACTGTACACAGACCGCCATCAGACTGGAATGTGGGTCTTCATGAGCAGACCCAAGTTCAGTCAGCACCAGGAATGTGTGTGGCCTCTTTGATGTTGACTCCAGATAAGCTGTGTATACTCTGCTTTGATAAAAATCAACTTGTCCTGACTAATACAGAGGCCCCTTCCTCTAACCAGATTCACAGAGACTGGTTTTGACCATACTTCTGGTCAAATACATACAATACAATCTGTGCGATCATGTCTCCATCGGCCCCTCACCTCCCATGGTGCCTTGGACCTGTCTTCATGCACAAGGCCCATGTTCTTTGAGAATCCACATGCACATCACACATCTGCGGGCCTGGGTCAGGAACTTTAAGGGACTGGATTCCTGCGGTCCTATTTCATCACAGGGTGACCGAATAGAGAACGCTTCAGCCACATTCAAAGCCATTCTTTGAATTCATAAAGAACATCATGAGGAGGACATCCAGTGCTTGTGCCTAGTACTCCTCTCAGGGACTGAACCCTGAGACTCTTCAGCAGCAGTGTGGTAGCTTCCTGGAATGCTGAGGCCCCAGCAGCTTGGGTCCCTAGGGCCTGGAGAAAGGCCAACGCCATACAGTAAAGGCAGAATCAGGTAGAAGTTTTCTAAAACTGCACAACTCAGACCCTGCATGTTTATTACATCTCTAGGTGTGCAGTCTCAGGCCGCGAACATCCAGGAGGAGGGAGCCATAGTTGATGCTGGTCTTTACACACACTGGTCAATCATTCGTAAGCACTCAAGGACTCCTGAGAAAAGCTTTTTGCGCTCCCTTGAGTGTGGACCACGTAGGAAAGGGCTTGGAACTGAGCCTTAGAGTCTTGAGTTTGTCGTGACCAAGTCAACAACAGAGTTCATGCTGGACCTCTCTCAGGGTTCATACACTCAGGGTTCACACACTCAGGGTTCATACACTCAGGGTTCACACACTCAGGGTTCACACACTCAGGGCTCATACACTCAGGGTTCACACACTCAGGGTTCACATACTCAGGGTTCACATACTTAGGGTTCACACACTCAGGGTTCATACACTCAGGGTTCTCACACTTGGGGTACACATATTTAGGGTTCACACACTCAGGGTTCTCAGACTCAGTGCCTCTCACAATCACAGTTCACACACTGAGGGTTCATACACTCAGGGTTCTCACACTCAGGGTTCACACACTCAGGGCCTCTCACTATCACGGATCGGATCTCACACTCAGGGTTCGCACACTCAGGGCTTCCTTTGCTTCCTGCACTGAAACTGGCCCAGGCCTCCCTGAGCCTGGCTCCACTCCTCCCCTGCCTCTGCCTGTGTGGCTCTGGAGAAGCCCTACAAGGTCGCCACCATGAGGTCCTCCAATGTCATCACACCCTCCATCCCTGCCCTACACTGACTTCCCTGGCTGGAAATGTACACAGCCATCTGCATCTCCAAACCTCTCTCTATGGTGATTTTCCTACCCAAGGAGTCAGTGAATCAAGCCAAGTCACAATCCCTGATTTCATATTTTACAAAATTTTTTGAGGGGGAGGAGGAAAGGAGCACCAGTGCTTTCTTTACCATTAAACTATATCCTTAGTCCCTCCTTTTTGTGATTTTTGTTTGACACAGGGTCTAGCCAAGATCGCTGGACTAGCCACATTAGAATCCTTCTCTGGTTTCCTGAGTTGTTGGGATTCCAGACATTGGCCACATTTGATGTAAAGGAGTCTTCTTTTTACAAGTATACAAAAAGGTTAGAAGTGGAAACACTGGTCCTTCTCCCACACTTCAGGGGGCCTGGGCCACCCACATGGAGGGACAGCCTAAGATCTGAGCACAAGCTGAGTGGGTGCAGGAGCCTCTTCACTGACGAGGCCTGGCCTCATTTGCTCGGTTTGAATTGGGTCTTTACCTTAGTGGATTTGAATCCCCGGGCTTCTTAGCTACCTCGGAATTTACTGAAAGAACACAGAGTCAAGAGAACAAAAAAGACTGGGTCACTACATATAGCTCATTCATCAGAGGATGCTGTGAGCTCCCCATGTCCAACAACCAACCGACCTTCCCCCAGACGCACGGCCCCACACGGCGTTTCCACGTGCTCACGGGAAGGGTCTCATGGAGTCATTATTGACACCACTTTCTCTTGCCTTTTCTAATCTGGCAGGAAAGTTAGCCAACTCTTCTAAATATCCAGAACCCACCTAGAAAACATGGAAGAAGAGCCTAAAGATAGGGCTGGAGAGACAGCTCAGTGGTTAAGAGCACTGGCTGCTCTTCCAGAGGACCTGGGTTCAATTCCCAGCAACCACATGGTGGCTCACAGATCTGTAATGGGATCTGATGCCCCCTTCTGGTGTGTCTGAGGAGAGCAACAGTGTGCTTACATAACATAAAATAAATAAATCCAAAAAATAAAAAAATTCAAGGCAAACTTTCCCTAATGACTTTCACTGTACCCACAGTGTCTCCTCCCTCTGTCTTCTGACCAAGCTCACACCACACCAGCCAAGTCCTGGCCCTGTGAATCAGTGCTCTGTTAAGAAGCAGATGTAGGAGAAGACAAGCCTTCTTTTCACAGGCTAGCAAACTACATTCCTGTAGCCTAAGGTCTGATGGAGGAAATTACCCAAGTTAGGAAAGAAGTGAGGCTTTCAAAATAACATATAGAACTTTACTAAATCTTTAATATAAACATAAGGCTAAAATTTACATGTCTTTTAAAAAATTAGGGCAATTTTTTATTTACATTTAATTTGCATATATGTAATTGTGTATGTATGTATGCATATGTGTATATGTGTGTATGTATGTGTATGTATGTATTTCTGTATGTATATGTGTATGTATATGTATGTGTATGTATGTATGTATATGTCTATATGTATTTGTGTATGTGTGTTTATGTCTGTGTATCTATATGTGTTTCTGTATATATGTATATGTGTTTGTATGTATGTATGTATGTATATTTCTGTACATATATGTGTATGTATGTGTATGTGTGTGTCTGTATGTATGTGTGTATGTGTTTTTGTATGTATACGTGGATGTGGATGTGGATGTATGTATATGTCTATATGTGTTTGTGTATATATACATCTGTGTGTATGTGCATGCTGAAAGCAAACATGTGTTGGTCAGAGGAAAACTTGCAAGAGTCAGTCGCCCCTTCCACAATGCAAGTTCTAGGGGTCAAACTTGGGTCATCAGGTTTGGCAACAAGTCCCTTTACCTCCTGAGCCATTTTGCTGGCCTTGAATGAGAACAAATTCAAATAAAAAGATTAACTGGGCAAAATAAATCATAACTGGCACAGTCAGATGCCCAGGCACCTACATTAGAAAGCGCAGCAGGAGAAGTGACTCCGATGCCTTTTGGTGCCTCTCTGTGGCTCATCGCAACCCTTAATCACATATTTATTTATAGGTAGGGTCGCACTGTAGACCCTCCTACACAGAGCAGGCTAGCCTCGAACCTTCAGCAATGAGAATTGTAAACAGCAATTGAAATGAGAAACGTCCCTCGTGGGCTCACATCCCCATGGGAAATGATGGGACCTTTAGGAGGTGCAGCCTTGCTGGGGGAAGCCCACCGCTCAGGACACCCAGCCCTCTGGAAATGTTAAGCTAAAATATACCGGTCTTTACATTGTCTTTGGTCACGTTATTTTATCGCAGAAAAAACCAAAAACAAAGTAATTAATACATCCATCCTCCTGCCTCTGCCTCCCAAGTGTTGGGATTACAGGCTCGTGTCACCATATCAGCTCATGTTTATGAATCTCTGATTTTTTTTTCAGTACAAGGCTGGAACCCAGAGCCTCACAGGCAGTAGGTACACCCTCTCCCTCTGAGCTGTGCTTCCAACTCCATATCTATTAATCCCACTCACTCATTCACTGATTCATTGATCCATCTCCATTCATTCATTCATTTGACTTTTCTATAATGTTGTGATAAAAGCTTTATCAATTCTTTCTCCCAGGCCTTTCTCTCTCTCAAGCCAGGCTCACACCACAGATCTTGGGGCAGACAGACAGACAGTCCGGAGACTTTGGGTCACACCTGTCGGGAATTCCAAAGCCCCTTGAAGCCTTGGCATCGGCATCATCTAGTCTGACATCTGTATGCTTACATCCAATCAGTCAATGTTCTGGGACATCTTCAGAAATAATTATTGGGGGCTGGAGAGATGGCTCAGCGGTTAAGAGCACTAACTGCTCTTCCGAAGGTCCTGAGATCAAATCCCAGGACCTTCGGAAGACAGCTAGCTACAGTGTATTTACACATAATAAATAAGTAAATATTTAAAAAAAAAAGAAAAAGAAATAATTATTGGAAAACAACCGAAAGTTTTTTCTTTCTTTCTTTCTTTCTTTCTTTTTTTTTTTTTTTTTGGATTTTTGGATTTGGTTCTTTCAAGACAGGGTTTCTCTTTGTAGCCCTGGCTGTCCTGGAACTCACTCTGTAGACCAGGCTGGCCTTGAAGTCAGAAATCTGCCTGCCTCTGCCTCCCAAGTGCTGGGATTAAAGGTGTGTGCCACCCCGGCCCAGTCTGTTTTTACATTTAAATGATTCATTTATTTTTATTTATGCATATGTATATATGCCAGAGTGAGTTTATTTATGTATAGGAATTTATATATTTATGCACTTTTGTTATGTGTTGTTTTTATTTTGAGTCTATGTAGCTCTGTCTATCCTGGAACTTGCTATGTAGATCAGGCTGGCCTCAAATTCACAGAGATCTGCCTGCCTCTGCCTCCTGAGTACTGAGAGTAAAGACGTGCACCACTTTACCTGTGTGAGTCTGTGTTTACCACAGGTGTGGAGGCCAAGGGGCCTCCAATCCCCGGCAGCTGGAGTTACAGGCGGTGGTGAGACATCTGATGCGGTGTAGTGGCTGTTCCTGGTTGTCAACTTGACTATATCTGGATCACGGCATAGAGATCTTGAAGCACAGTGGCTATGAATCTCAGAAGATTAAGACAGATCTCTGAGTTCAAGGTCATCTGGGACAAAGCAAGTCCCAGATCCAGGCATGGTGCTACACACCTCTAATCTGGGTCACACCTTCAGCTGGAGACCTACATAAGGACACTGCAAGAAGGAAGATTTACTCACTCTCTTCTTTGCCTGCTTACCTTGTGGGACTGAGCGACTGCTAGATCCTTGGACTTCCATTCACAGCTGCTGTGGACCATTGTTGGGGAGTTGGACTACAGACTGTAAGTCATTAACAAATTCCCTTCCTATATAGAGACTACCCATAAGTTCTGTGACTCTAGAGAACCCTGACTAACCCATGTGGGTGCTGGGAGACCAAGTGGGGTGCTCTGGAAGAACTGTATTAAGTTCTTAACCCCTGAACCATTCCTCCAGTCACCACATGGTTTTCCTAAGGTGAATTCATGTGATTAACAGCGACGCTGGTCCTGTGTGCAGGTCCTCCTTGTGGTGGGGTGCAGTTTCTTGGCTGTTGCCTGCTCTCACCACAGCATCAGGATGAATCCGGGGAGTGGCCATCAGAGAAGTTCTTCCTCATCTGGCTCAGCTGAGGGAAATCAGGCTGAATCCACGGAGTCCGCGATGGAGAGAGAAAAGGAACAGTTCCGTAAGCTCTTTATTGGTGGCTTGAGCTTTGAAACCACAGAAGAAAGTTTGAGAAAGTACTACGAGCAATGGGGAAAGCTCACAGACTGCGTGGTTATGAGGGATCCCGCAAGCCAAAGACCAAGAGGATTTGGGTTTGTAACTTTCTCATCCACGGCCGAGGCGGATGCTGCCATGGCTGCAAGGCCTCACTCCGTCGATGGCAGGGCAGTTGAGGCAAAACGTGCTGTGGCCAGGGAGGATTCTGGAAACCCAGGAGCCCACGTGACTGTGAGGAAGCTGTTTGTTGGTAGAATTAAGGACGATACTGAGGAACACCACCTTAGAGATTACTTTGAAAAATATGGAAAAATTGAGACTATTGAAATAATTGCCGATAGGCAGTCTGGAAAGAAAAGAGGCTTTGGCTTTGTTACTTTTGATGACCATGATCCCGTGGATAAAATTGTCTTGCAAAAATATCACACCATAAATGGTCACAATGCAGAAGTTAGAAAGGCATTGTCTAGACAAGAAATGCAGGTAGTCCAAAGTTGTAGGAGCAGAAGAGGAGGAAACTTTGGTTTTGGAGATTTTCGTGGCCGTGGCAATTTTAGACCAGGACCGGGAAGCAACTTTAGAGGGGGATCTGATGGATACAGAAGTGGACGCGGATTTAGGGGTGGCTATAATGGGTATGGAGGTAGACCTAGGGGGTATTATGGAAGTGGAAATTACAATGATTTTGTAACCAGCAACCTTCCAGCTATGGTCTAATGAAGAGTGGAAACTTTGGTGGTAGCAGGAACATGGGAGGACCATAAGATTACCTTACTGTGGAGGAAGGATTGCAAAAAAAAATGCCTTTGAGACAGTTTCTTAGCTTTTTAATTGTTGTTTCTTCCTAGTGGTCTCTTAAGAGTAGAGAGGCTTTCCTTCTTTGTAAGTTTTGAAAGTTTCAGGTGACATGTGAAACCTATTTTAAGATTTTTGTCCAAAATGTTGAAAAGCTATTAGCCAGAGTCATAGTGTAATAAGAAAATGTTTTTCCCCTAAAAATTTAACTGTCTGTGTAGAGTTAAGAAGTTGTTGTATGTTTATGATTTAATAAAATAATTCTAAAGCAAAAAGATGAATACGTGTCTCTCAGAAAAGTAAGGAGATATACAGGAGCAGAAGAAGAGAGCTAATGAGAGGATTCCCACAATTCATTTAGCACTCTGTGTGATAGGGTGCACTGTAATCCCAGCATTTAGGAGGGAGAGTCAAGAAGATTACAATGTGTCAGGCACATTTAATGGCACAGGCCTTTAATCCCAGAACATGGGAGGCAGAGGCAGGCGGATATCTGAGTTAGAGGCAAGTCTGGTCTACAGAGTTCTAACGACTGGGCAATTTCTGCTACTTAGTGAGACCCTGTCTCAAATATAAATCCAGGAGGAGGAAGCCATAGTTGCTGCTGGTCTTTACATACACTGGTCAATCATTCGTAAGCACTCAGGGACTCCTGAGAAAAGCTTTTTGCCCTCTCTTGAATGTGGACCACGTGGGAAAGGGCTTGGATCTGAGCCTTAGAGTCCTGAGTTTGCCCTGCCCAAGTCAACAACAGAGTTCATGCTGGACCTCTCTCAGGGTTCACACACTCAAGGTTCACACACTCAAGGTTCACACACTCAGGGTTCATACACTCAGGATTTACACACTCAGGGTTCATACACTCAGGGTTCACACACTCAGGGCTCACACACTCAGGGTTCACACACTCGGGGTTCACACACTGAGGGTTCATACACTCAGGGCCTCTCACAATCACAGTTCACACACTCAGGGTTCACACACTCAGGGTTCACACACTCAGGGTTCATACTCAGGGTTCTCACACTCAAGGTTCTCACACTCAGGGCCTCTCACAATCACAGTTCACATACTCAGGGTTCACACACTCAGGGTTCTCACACTCAGGGTTCACATACTCAGGGTTCACACCCTCAGGGTTCACACACTGAGGGTTCATACACTCGGTGCCTCTCACAATCACAGTTTGCACACTCAGGGTTCACACACTGAGGGTTCATACACTTGGGGTTCTCACACTCTGGGTTCACATACTCAGGGTTCACATATTTAGGATTCACACACTGAGGGTTCATACACTCAGGGTTCTCACACTCAGGGTTCATACACTCAGTGCCTCTCACAATCACAGTTCACACACTCAGGGTTCACACACTGAGGGTTCTCACAATCAGGGTTCACATATTCAGGGTTCTCACACTCAGGGTTCACACACTCAGGGCCTCACAATCACGGATCGGATCTCACACTCAGGGTTCACACACTCAGGGTTTCCTTTGCTTCCTGCACTGAAACTGGCCCAGGTCTCCCTGAGCCTGGCTCCACTCCTCCCTTGCCACTGCCTGTGTGGCTCTGGAGAAGCCCTACAAGGTCGCCACCATGAGGTCCTCCAATGTCATCACACCCTCCATCCCTGCCCTACACTGACTTCCCTGGCTGGAAATGTACACAGCCATCTGCATCTCCAAACCTCTCTCTATGGTGATTTTCCTACCCAAGGAGTCAGTGAATCAAGCCAAGTCACAATCCCTGATTTCATATTTTACAAAATTTTTTGAGGGGGAGGAGGAAAGGAGCACCAGTGCTTTCTTTACCATTAAACTATATCCTTAGTCCCTCCTTTTTGTGATTTTTGTTTGACACAGGGTCTAGCCAAGATCGCTGGACTAGCCACATTAGAATCCTTCTCTGGTTTCCTGAGTTGTTGGGATTCCAGATACAGGCCACATCTGATGTAAAGGAGTCTTCTTTTTACAAGTATACAAAAAGGTTAGAAGTGGAAACACTGGTCCTTCTCCCACACCTCAGGAGGCCTGAGCCACCCACGTGGAGGGACAGCCTAAAATCTGAGCGCAAGCTGAGTGGGTGCAGGGGCCTCTTCACTGACGAGGCCTGGCCTCATTTGCTCGGTTTGAATTGGGTCTTTACCTTAGGGGATTTGAATCCCCGGGCTTCTTAGCTACCTCGGAGTTTATCGAAAGAACACAGAGTCAAGAGAACAAAAAAGACTGGGTCACTACATATAGCTCATTCATCAGAGGATACTGTGAGCTCCCCATGTCCAACAACCAACCGACCTTCCCCCAGGCGCCCGCTCCCACACTGCGTTTCCATGTGCTCACGGGAAGGGTCTCATGGAATCATTATTGACACCGCTTTCTCTTGCCTTTTCTAATCTGGCAGGAAAGTTAGCCAACTCTTCTAAACTTCCAGAACCCACCTAGAAAACATGGAATAAGAGCCTAATGATAGGGCTGGAGAGATGGCTCAGTGGTTAAGAGCACTGGCTGCTCTTCCAGAGGACCTGGGTTCAATTCCCAGCAACCACATGGTGACTCACAGATCTGTAGTGGGATCTGATGCCCCCTTCTGGTGTGTCTGAGGAGAGCAATAGTGTGCTTACATAATATAAAAAAAAAAAAATTCAAGGCAAACTTTCCCTAATGACTTTCACTATACCCACAGTGTCTCCTCCCTCTGTCTTCTGACCAAGCTCACACCACACCAGCCAAGTCCTGGCCCTGTGAATCAGTGCTCTGTTAAGAAGCAGATGTTTGAGAAGACAAGCCTTCTTTTCACAGGCTAGCAAACTACATTCCTGTAGCCTTAGGTCTGATGGAGGAAATTACTCAAGTTAGGAAAGAAGTGAGGCCTTCAAAATAACATATAGAACTTTACTAAATCTTTAATATAAGCATAAGGTTAAATATTACATGTCTTTTTAAAAATTAGGACAATTTTTATTTACATTTATTTTGCATATATGTACATGTATGTGTATGTGTGCATATGTGTATATGTAGGTATATATGAGTATGTATGCATTCTGTATGTATATGTATATGTATGTATGTATATGTGTGTATATATTTGTGTATATGTGTTTATGTGTGTCTATATGTGTTTCTGTATATATGTATATGTGTTTGTATGTATTTATATGTATGTGTCTGTATATATATGTATGTGTATATGTATGTGTGTATGTATGTGTTTTTGTATGTATATGTGTATGTGTAAGTGTATGTATGTATATGTCTGTATGTGTTTGTATATATGTGTATATGTATGTATATATCTATAAGTGTTTCTGTATATATGTGTATGTGTGTACATGATTGTGTATATATACATCTGTGTGTATGTGCATACTGAAAGCAAACATGTGTTGGTCAGAGGAAAACTTGCAAGAGTCAGTCGCCCCTTCCACAATGCAAGTTCTAGGGGTCAAACTTGGGTCATCAGGTTTGGCAACAAGTCCCTTTACCTCCTGAGCCATTTTGTTGGCCTTGAATGAGAACAAATTCAAATAAAAAGATTAACTGGGCAAAATAAATCATAACTGGCACAGTCGGATGCCCAGGCACCCACATTAGAAAGCGCAGCAGGAGAAGTGACTCCGATGCCTTTTGGTGCCTCTCTGTGGCTCATCACAACCCTTAATCACATATTTATTTATAGGTAGGGTAGCACTGTAGACCCTCCTACACAGAGCAGGCTAGCCTCGAACCTTCAGCAATGAGAATTGTAAACAGCGATTGAAATGAGAAACGTTCCTCGTAGGCTCACATCCCCATGGGAAATGATGGGACCTTTAGGAGGTGCAGCCTTGTTGGGGGAAGCCCACCGCTCAGGACACCCAGCCCTCTGGAAATGATAAGCTAAAATATACTGGTCTTTACATTGCCTTTGGTCGTGCTATTTTATCGCAGAAAAAAAACGAAAACAAAGTAATTAATACATCCATCCTCCTGCCTCTGCCTCCCAAGTGTTGGGATTACAGGCTCCTGTCACCATATCAGCTCATGTTTATGAATCTCTGATTGTTTTTTCAGTACAAGGCTGGAACCCGGAGCCTCACAGGCAGTAGATACACCCTCTCCTGCTGAGCTGCTTCCAACTCCATATCTATTAATCCCACTCACTCAT
This sequence comes from Apodemus sylvaticus, assembly GCF_947179515.1. Lineage (NCBI taxonomy): Eukaryota > Metazoa > Chordata > Mammalia > Rodentia > Muridae > Apodemus > Apodemus sylvaticus. The sequence continues at coordinate 16,054,509 of NC_067491.1, forward strand.
TCACTGATTCATTGATCCATCTCCATTCATTCATTTGACTTTTCTATAATGTTGTGATAAAAGCTTTATCAATTCTTTCTCCCAGCCCTTTCTCTCTCTCAAGCCAGCCTCACACCACAGATCTTGGGGCAGACAGTCCAGTCCGAAGACTTTGGGTCACACCTGTCGGGAATTCCAAAGCCCCTTGGAAGCCTTGGCATCATCTAGTCCGACATCTGTATGCTGACATCTAATCAGTCAATGTTCTGGGACATCTTCTGCAATAAGTATTGTAAAAGAACAGAAAGGTTTTTTTCTTCTTTTTTTTTTTTTTTGTATTCCGTTTGTTTGTTTGTTTTTGTTTTTTAGATTTGGTTTTTTTCAAGACAGGGATTCTCTGTGTAGCCCTGGCTGTCCTGGAACTCACTCTGTAGAACAGGCTGGCCTTGAACTCAGAAATCCACCTGCCTCTGCCTCCCAGAGTGCTGGGATTAAAGGTGTGCGCCACCACAGCCTGGCTGTTTTTTGTTTTTTTGTTTTTTTTTTGTTTTTTTGTTTTTTTTTTTTTTTTGTTTTTTCCAAGACAGGGTTTCTCTGTGTAGCCCTGGCTGTCCTGGAACTCACTCTGTAGACCAGGGTGGCCAACTGCCTCTGCCTCCCAAGTGCTGGGATTAAAGGCATGTGCCACCACTGCCCGGCTAGGTTTTTTTCTTTCTTTCTTTCTTTTCTTTTCCTTTTTTTTTTTTTTTTTTTTTTTTTTTTGGTTTTTGGTTTTTCCCGAGACAGGATTTCTCTGTGTAGCCCTGGCTGTCCTGTAGACCAGGCTGTCCTCGAACTCAGAAATCTGCCTGCCTCTGCCTCCCAAGTGCTGGGATTAAAGATGTGAGCCACCACGCCCGGTGGTTTTTTTTCTTTTTTAAATAAGTGTTAAAGATGTAGATTTTAAAAGGTGGGACCTGCCAGGCAGTGGTGATGCATGCCTTTAATCCCAGCTCTTGGGAGGCAGAGGCAGGCAGATTTCTGAGTTCGAGGCCAGCCTGGTCTACAGAGTGAGTTCCAGGACAGCCAGGACTATACAGAGAAACCCTGTCTTGGAAAGCAAAACAAAAACAAACAAACAAACAAACAAACAGAAAAGATGGGGCCTGAAGAGATAGCTCAGCAGTTAAGAGCACTGACTGCCCTTCCAGAGGGCCTGAGTTCAATTCCCAGCACCCACCCAGTGGGTCACAACCATCTGTAATGAGATCTGATGCCCTCTTCTGGTGTGTGTGGAGACAGTGATGGTGTAGTCTCATACAGGAAATAAATAGATAAATAATCGGGGGCTGGGGATGCCGCCCCAGTGGTAGAGTTCTTGCCTGCCTACGGTGCATGAAGCCCTAGCATCACAGAAAGTCTGCTGAGGTGACGCCTTCCTGAAATCATCCAGGAGTTCACAATTATTCTCAGCTACATGCAAGTTTAAGACTAGTCTGGACACTACAAGAGCCTTGTCTGACTAAAAATACCATTTTTTAAAGATTTTTTTTTATGCATATGAGGGCACTGTTGCTGTCTTCAAACACACCGGAAGAGGGCATCAGATCCCATTACAGATGGTTGTGAGCCACCATGTGGCTGCTGGTATTTGAACTCAGGATCTCCGGAAGAGCAGTCAGTGCTCTTAACCACCGAGCCGTCTCTCCAGCCCCATGAATCTTTTCTGTTTTGCTTCCTGTCAGCTCATCTTTGTCCTAACTCGGGGGAAGTGACAGCTGGAAAGGCCATTATCAGGCAAGGTCAGACTTAGACCGTAAGTTAAGACATTCTGTCCTGTGCATTATAGTGGAGCAGCGGACATTGTTGCCTTCGGAGAGACCACCATGTCCAGGGTTAGCCTAGTAACGGACTCGAGCTTGTGTACACCAGAACTCCCGGCTCTGAAACTCGGTGGTTAAGTTATGGGCATACATGTCCCCTTTCCCTCCGACAGAAAAGCATTCAAGGTCTGCTGAGTCTGTATTCTCTTCGTCTCTGACTTCTTTAATACCCATGGAATGATAAGCTTTATGAGGGCACAGCCTGGTCTATTGCTGTTCACCTTTGTAGCCAGCCCTGGAGCAAAGCCTGGTGCAGATATGTCCTCAGTGATTGGCGATTGTCTGATAAATCAGTGTGGGCTTCAACTGGTGTCAAAGTCTGTGTATATGCTTGGGCCAGGGAGGGGCACTACTTGGAGGTGTGGCCTTGGAGTGGGTGTGGCCTTGTTGGAGTAGGTGTGTCACTATGGGCCTGGGCTTTAAGATCTCATCCAAGCTGCCTGGAAGTTACTCTCCTATAGCAGCTTCCAGATGAAGATGTAGAACTCTCAGCTGCCGTGCCCCCACCTTGATGATAATGGACTGACTGAACCTCTGAACCTGAAAGCCAGCCCCAATTAAACGTTCCTTATAAGACTTGCCACAAACTGGGCGGAGGTGGCGCACACCTTTAATCCCAGCACTTGGGAGGCAGAGGCAGGCGGATTTCTGAGTTCGAGGCCAGCCTGGTCTACAGCGTGAGTTCCAGGATAGCTAGGGCTACACAGAGAAACCCTGTCTCGAAAAACAAAACAAAACAAAACAAAACAAAACAAAACAAAAAAGAGTGCCCTGCAATGCTCTCAGGAGTGTTTCTGAGGGTTCCAGGCTTGCCTGGTCTGAATACTGGGGCTACATAGTCAGACCCTATACCAAAAAGGGGGGTGTTACAGGGTAAACTACACAACAAAAAGCCTGTCCCACATGCAGCACGCTGCACTACACCCAGAAAAGTGAAGGTGTGCTCTTGTTTTACTGAGCAGAACAAAGTCACATGCTAATCTGCTACACGATGACACACAGGAGAGATGACACTGACGGTGCCAGATGCTGTGGCTCTGAGTCACCAAGGGAGCACGACTCACAGTGCCTCCAACAGAGTGTTCATTGGTCATGCTGCTTTCTCTCTCTCTCTCTCTCTCTCTCTCTCTCTCTCTCTCTCTCTCTCTCCTTAATATTTTATTTATCTAAGTACACTGTAGCTGTCTTCAGATACACCAGAAGGGGCATCAGATCCCATTACAGATGGTTGTGAGCCACCATATGGTTGCTGGGAATTGAACTCAGGACCTCCAGAAGAGCAGTCAGTGCTCTTAACCACTGAGCCGTCTCTCCAGTCCTAGGCTGATCTCTTAAGAACCCAGTTTCTTTTCTTCAAATGCCTCATTGCGGTGTGTGATTGGATAGCAAGAGAGAGTCAGTTTCCCCCTTCCAACCCTTCGAGCTTTGAAGATCATATATACATATACGTATGTATATATGATCAGGTGAGCTTCCAAATGCCTGCACTGTACCCCAAAATACAAGCAGTATATATAAAAAAGGCCACGGCCAAATTCCTTCTCAAACTCTGTGCTGCCTGGCTAGGATTGCAGAAGCCATTCAAGAAGCGGGAGAGGGGTGTACTCATTACACGACAACCCCATAGGCCATGTGTAGTCATAACCAGACAAGTGACAGTGGTCATGTTTACAAAATAAACCTCCAGTTCAGATCCTCTTAACTTTATTTTCAACTATGATGGGAACTGAAGGTGACTTTTAAAGCAGACTACTGTTTGGTAATATTCGTGTTTTTACGAAATGCATTTGGGTTTGAGCCTTCAAATAGCACAGATCTGACCAGACACACACGTTTAAGAAATGCCAATAGAGCCGGGTGGTGGTGCCCACCTTTGACCCCAGTACTCGGAGGCAGAGGTGGGGAGATCTCTGAATTCGAGGCCAGCCTGATCTACAGAGTTTCCAGGATGTCCAGGGATACAAAAAGAAATCCTGTCTCAGAAACCAAAAAGAAAAAACATGAGCAGAGACCATGAATATGTAGCTATTCAGGAGGGTTTTGGTTTTGTTTGTTTGTTTGGTTTTGGTTTTTTTTTGGATTTGGTTTTTTTCGAGGCAGGTTTCTCTGTATAGCCCTGGCTATCCCTGGAACTCACTCTGTAGACCTGGCTGGCCTCGAACTCAGAAATCTGCCTGCCTCTGCCTCCCAGAGTGCTGGGATTAAAGGCATGCGCCACCACCACCTGGCTTGTTTTTGTTTTTTAACGACATGGACATAGTTTTCAAATCACACAACGTCCCCAAGCATGGGAACAACCCCCCAGTCTGGCTTTGGTGGGCGTTAGGTGGACCCACGACTTTCTAAATCTAAACCTGCTAACAAAGAAACTACAAACTTCCTCTCATGCAGTCATTTTACAACCAAAGTCTCTTTCTCTTCCCACTTCCTCCCTCTCCCCCTCCCCCTTTAAGACAGTTCTCACGGTGTGATCCAGGATGTCTGTAAACTCCCAGGCTCAAGCAATACTCCTGAGCAGCTGGGATACAGGTGCCTATTGCCACAGATGCTTTCTATTTGAGTACTGTCTTTTTTGTTTGTTTGTTTGTTTGATTTAAAGATTAAATCTTTAATCTTTAATCCCAGCACTTGGGAGGCAGAGGCAGGCGGATTTCTGAGTTTGAGGCCAGTCTGGTCTACAAAGTGAGTTCTGGACAGCCAGGGCTACACAGAGAAACCCTGTCTAGGAAAAAAAAACAAAACAAAACAACAACAACAAAAAAACAACAACAGCAAAAAATGGGGTGGGGGGTGGGGGGGAGAGAGAGAGAGAGAGAGAGAGAGAGAGAGAGAGAGAGAGAGAGAGAGAGAGAGAAGTAGCTTTGAAAACCAGAAAAGGGGCTGGAGAGATGTCTCAGCGGGTAAGAGTACTGTCTGTTCTTTCAGAGGTCCTGAGTTCAATTCCCAGCAACCACATGGTGGCTCACAACTATCTGTAATGGAACCTAATACCCTCTTCTGGTATGTCTGAAGACAGCTACAGTGTCCTCACATACATAAAATAAATAAATCTCTGAAAACCAGAGATGGGGTGCATGGTGTGTGTGTGTTCTCACATATATTAAATAAATCTCTGAAAACCATCTGGGTGCGGGGTGTGTGTGTGGGGGGCTTTATTCAATGTGGCTACATTAGAAAGAGGGACTGATCAAGAGACTTCGTGGGGCTGGAGAGATGGCTCAGTGGTTAAGAGCACCGGCTGCTCTTCTGAAGGTCCTGAGTTCAAATCCCAGCAACCACATGGTGGCTCACAACCATCTGTAATGGGATCTGATGCCCTCTTCTGGTGTGTCTGAAGACAGCTACAGTGTACTCACATATAATAAATAAATCTTAAAAAAAAAGAGAGAGAGAGAGACTTTGTGACCGTCTAAGTCCATCTCTGAGGTCCTGTCATGAAGCTTAGGTTTAAATAGAGGGCAAAGTGCATGCGTTGACCGATAAGCAGTCAGTCCTCCTTGTCAGGATGGAGCGCTGCCCATCACCCACCCATTACTGTCTGTCTCCGTCCCACCGACTCACCTATGACAAAATGGTGAGAACATGCCGGAACGGTGGTGGAATCTCTTTCCAGGAGACAAACTCCAGGAGACTTCTGGGGAAATTCCAGCTTCAGTGCTGGTCGGACTCTAGAGTCTCGGGATTGTATTCACTCCTACCAAGACACACATCAGTAAACAACATTCATAGGAAACCCAAACGAAACCCAGCCGGCCAAAGCATAGGCCGCAGCCTGGCAGTTGCCCAGTTAGCTGGTTATAGAGTCAGAGACAGAGGAGGGAATCTCCAGGACCGAATAATGTTGTTCTCTTTTGGTTTGGTCCGTGAGACCCAAGGCAGGTGTCCAGAGCAAAACTGTGAACTCCTGCAGATTTTAATGGCATTTAACATTGCTTTGTAGCGAAGTAAAATCTCTTAAACTGGAGAGGACTGCGAGAAAGAAACACATGAAATGTGTAACCAGACACGTTGCTCACAGGGAATTAAGCTCACTCTCAGACTTATCTGAGAGGCTGGCAGGACTCTGCTGGTTTTAATCAGCACAGTGAGCAGTTAGAGATCCAGGGAGGCAGTTTAGAAGGAAGAAAGGCTGCCGTCTGAAGGTCAGAACATTAAGGTCTGGGTGACTTAGCAGCTTGCAACACGCGCGAATTATCTCTTTTCGGAGAGAAAACATTCTATGTGGCTTTCTCGTCTCAGCTGTAATTGTAACTGCTTTCATTTCCTCCTCTGGCAATAATGGAAGCTGTAGTTGCTAAGTATTTGAAGGAAACATCAGACAGAACAACTATATAAGGAAGTGCACAGGCTGGAGCAGAGCCGGGATGGGAGAGCCTTACTCTCTAATTAACCCTTGCTCAAGATATTAAAAGTGTCTATAATAAAAGTGTCTATGTGCCACCATGCCCAGCTCCAGCCTGGAATTCTTTTCTGTGGTAAAATCCCAAATCGGAGTTTTGTCCGATTGGAAGTTCCAGGAAAAAAAAAAGGGGGGAATGCTTCATATTCCTGGGGGTGGGGGCAGGGGGTGGGGGAGAATGGCACAGGCTGTGCCTGAGTCCCCGTCTCAGCTGACAGGGTGACTCAGCAAGTCCAGACAGTGACCTCTGCCTCCCTAAGGGACTGACACCCTCAGGAGGAAACGTGTCCAAACATGTCCAAGCACAGTTCTCTGGGGTAAAAAACAGAAGTCCTGTTATGGTCAGTCAAATGACTGGCGTGGCCGGTCTGTTGTGGTGTTGTTGTACATCGTAACTACAGGTACGATGCTACACCTTAAAAGAATACACATTAAAAGAATGGGACAAGGAGGTTCTCTGAGCATGGCAGTCTCTCTCTCTCTCTCTCTCTCTCTCTCTCTCTCTCTTTCTCTCTCTGGTTCTATCGTGTTTAGATCTCCAAATACTATATTGCTTCTTTTGTCCAACATGTTCCCTTCTGCTAGAGGCTCAGGCATGACCTGGAGGTCCTTCTGGTAAACCTCACTGAAGAGAAAGACATACCATCTTCTATTCAAGTCCAGCAAACTGCTGCTTTACCTCTTTATAGTCAACACCACAAAATCCAGCTTGGCACAAGGATGAATTTATTAAGTTTACTTATAGAAGTTGGGTGAGATATTACTTATAGGAGAATGAGTGCCCCCCACGCCGCGACCCAGCAGTGTTAGTGTACAGGCCTTATGGATGCTGCCATCCTTGGGTTGGTTGATGTTCTGGCTTCTATAAGACAGCAGCCTGATCAAGTCATGGGGAGCAAGCCAGTAAGCAGCACTCTCCATGGCCTCTGTATCAGCTCCTGCTACCCAGGTTCCTGCCCCCCAGGTTCCTGCCCTGCATGAGTTCCTGACAACTTCTAATGATGAACTCTGGCAGTATAAGTCAAGTAAACCCTTCCTCCCCAGCTTGCTTTTTGGTCATGATGTTTCATCAAAGCAATAGAGAAACCTTAATGAAGACATGTACTGTATATTCTAGCCTCTCCCCAAGTCACTTGCTGCTGAGAAGAGAAAAAGAAGGGGTAACACTCTCCCATCTTCCTGTCTACTAAGGAGTATGGATAAATCCACTGCATCATTATAGACCTTGTGACTTCAGTTAGTTGCCATGGCTACCAGGCGACGACAACGACCCACATTCCAAGATGGTGAACATGTTATTCGTGATGGAAAAATGCCACAGGAAAACATTCTGCCTCCCAAGTGGCTGAGACTACAAGCATATACCGCCAAGCCCAGAAGAAAATCACAAGTTTTCATTATCCAACCACCGCCTTCTTTCCCAGGGTCTGCTTAGATGGGAGGAAGATGCGGGGACAGACGGATGGACTCCAGCAGCTTTTCCATCTTCAAAAATGAGTCTGCTGCCCACACTCACTGTGCTTCAGCTTCTTCAGCAGCTGTCCCTTCAGGGGTGATTTTACGTCGTGGATTTATGGGGCATACCAGAGATTATAGACACTGTTTCTTCAAAAGATGACTTCTGTCATTCCTGTTCCTTCCTGGAGAGGGTTGTGTGAGAGTGGCCCCATCTGTTTGAGTGCTTGATCTCCAGTTATGGCAGTGACTCTCAACTTCATGCTGGGACCCTTTTAATATACAGTTCTTCATGTGGTGACCCCAACCATAAAATTATCATTATTTCTTTTTTAATTTTTGGTTTATCGTGACAGGGTTTCTCTGTGTAGCCCTTACTAGCCTGGAACTCACTCTGTAGACCAGGCTGGCCTCGAACTCAGAAATCTGCCTGTCTCTGCCTCCCTAGTGCTAGTATTAAAGACCGGTGCCACCACTGCCCGGCCATAAAATTACTCTTGCTGCTCCTTTATTTACTTATTTAAGATTTATTTATTTTATGTAAATACATTGTAGGTGTCTTTAGACACACCAGAAGAGAGCACAACGGATGGTTGTGAGCCACCATGTGGTTGCTGGGAATTGAACTCAGGGCCTTTGGAAGAGCAGTCAGTGCTCTTAAGCCTAGAGCTATCTCTCCAGCCCTTTGCTGCTACTTTGTAACTATAATTTTGCTACTGTTATTGTTAGGGCTCAAGAATCACTGAAGGAAGACCTCAGACTCAAACAGTATGCAAAGGCCAAGAGCATTTGTTCTGCAGAAATTCCCCAGCATGCAGGGGTCAGCCGTTCATCAAAAAGGCAACCCTGGACAAAGAAAGGCACACAGGCTTTTTAAATAGGGAACTAAGGGAATTTTACCAAAGGTTAGATAATCTAAAATTTCACTGGCAAGTAAGTGCAGGGAAATTACATGGGTCGGTTTCTGGTTGACTGCTTTATTAGTTACACTACATCGGGTGAGGCCTTGAGATTCCCGGAACTGACTCATCTCTGGCCTTACCCTCACTTTGTCAGAGCCATTGATGGCTGACAGGCCATCCTCAGCAGCTCCCTCTGAGGAGCCCTGTCTGCCTCCCCGGGGAAACCAAGACTTTTATTTTACATAGTGAAGTCCCATCTCAAAAAAAGCCAAGACCTCCCAAGCAAAAGTAAAACAAAAAGAACAACATTTTAAAAATAAGCATCAACTCAGTCCCAGAAGAGCCTCAGGCAAAGTGCTATCGGATGGAGGGAAACAGAAGTGGGTCTGTTTTCCTCCATCTTCCTGGTACTGGGAATCAAAACCAGGTGAGATGTTTCACCTGGGTTTGGGGCTCAAGGGGAGGGGCAGGGGGGGAGGAGGACATTGAGGCAGATTTTCCATTTGGATAAGAGATTTATTAATGCATTAGACAGGTAGATAGCATGGCTAGGGAAGGCAGTGATTTCTGATGAGACTTTGGACCCACTAGACAGATGGGTCTCTTTTTGTCTCTCTCAGAGGAAGGGGAGAATTTCCTGTAGTCAGGCTGTCTGATTCCCTTGTGGGTGTCAGGGGAGGGGAAGGAGAGTCTTGCTAGGGAGAAATGTGTGACTTCAAAGATGGCGTGGGGGTGGGAAGAAAGAGCACATCTAGCTAAAGTGTTCCTATTATATAGGCTAGGGGTATGCATTACCACCTGTAGTCCTCGGGTGTCCCGGAGTCCAGTAGCCTGAGCCTGTAAACTTGTTTGGGGAAGTGAGAATGGCTTCTGCCCTCTTCTGTGATCCTGACACCCAAGAAGTTTGAACTGGTCTACTATGGGAGGGGAGACAGGGGTGGGTGGGTGGGTTGGGCCTTCTAGAAGCAGGTGGCTGACCGTCAGTGGGGACAATTAAAAGGTTGTCTTTCTGTGCAAAATTTCTGTTAGCGTTGCCCTCAGAAGAGCAGTGATGGCCTGTGGCAGTGTCACTACGAGCAAGGATCCTTAGTCTCCAGAGCTGTGAGCTGGTCTCCTGTAGATTGTCTTAGGCAGACATGTCCCATCAGATAATGCCACTGCCTGTCGTCTGTGAGCGGTAGTGTACATAGATGTCCATATATCACAAGAGGGATGGTTCCCAGCGTGATACTGGTGTCTGCCCTCCCTCTAAGAAGCCACCTCAAAATATGACATGAAGTCTATTTTGGGGAGGCAGATTTTGGTGTACCCTTGTATACACGGGTAAACATCGAGAACTAAATCCTTGAAAGACTGAAGACTGAAGCCAGGAATTTACAGGATAAACAGGCACACTAGTCATAACCATTAGGTATTGCCAGCAAGCCTTTGGTGGGTATTAAATCCCCCACCGACCCCCTCATAGTGTTTTGTTTTGAGATGTAATTTTGATATAGTCCAGGCTGGTCTGTGTTTAACTTGGCCTGGGTCTCCTCACCTCAGTCTCTTGAATGCCAGGATTGACAAGTATTACCAGGCCCTGAATTTTACGCATATGTATCTCTATCTGTCTATCTATCTATCTATCTATCTATCTATCTATCTATCTATCTACATTCTATAGCTTTCTCAATGTGCTGACATTACAGGCATGTGACATCACACTCAATTTGAGGTTTTCACTCATCTAGTATTTAGAGTCCGACCATCAGAAATCTGTGTTTGATTTGTTAAAGGCATGATTTAAAAGCTACACCAAGTTCCTGAGGTTAGTAATGCAGGGGAGTTATTTTGATACAGGATTTTGTTTTCTTTTCTTTTTTTTTCTTTTCGAGACAGGGTTTCTCTGTGTAGCCCTGGCTGTCCTAGAACTCACTCTGTAGACCAGGCTGGCCTTGAACTCAGAAATCTGCCTGCCTCTGCCTCCCAAGTGCTGGGATTAAAGGCTTGCATCACCACCACCCGGCCAGGATCTCGTTTTCTTGGCTGGCCTCAAACTCACTGCAGCTAAGGATGACTTTGAACTTCTGATTCTTTGTCTTTACCTCCTGAGTGCTGGGATTGCATGCAGCATCATGCCTGGTCATGTGCTGGGGAGGGGACCCAGGGCTTTACGCATGCTAAGTAAGCACTCTCCTACCAACTGAGGTACTTCATCTCCCAAGGTTTGGCTTTGTTTCTCTTGAGACAGGGTCTCCATATGCAGTCCTGTCTGATCTGGAGCTCACCGTGTGGACTTGTGGACTCACTATCTTGAACTCACTGCACTATCCATCCTTAGACGTACCTTAAAAGGTGGACCCGGCCAGCTGCTGCTCCGTACCTGGGATTACACATGTGCACCATGACATCTGGCCTTATGATGATTTTCTTCCTTTTACCTTCGTCTGTACCACCTAAAGCAGCGTCAAAGGCCCAATTCCAATAACCTAGAATGCTATCTTGGGCACCTATGATAATTACCAATTAGAAAGTTTGTAAACACTGGAGAGTGTGTCTTGAAAAGGCTAGGCTGATTCCATGACAAGCTTCAAATTGGCAGTTGAGACTAGGCCTAAATTTCTGTTTCTAAGAACTGGGCAATGCCGGGCAAGTCCAGGCCTCAGGAGCTGCCCCGCCTGAGACAGGACAATGGGTCAGCAGCAATTTCCAGACTTCCTCAGCCAAGAGTTTCCAGCCCTCTCACCCCGGGAATGGAATGTCCCTAGAGATGTACCCAATAAACACAGAGGTCATTGACCCCCAAATTCCCTAATGTGCTTTCTATCAGGCCTGCAAGCTCACCTGGGTGTCTATCTTGGTAATAGAGATTCCAGCATGCTGGACTTCTGCAAAATATAACATTCTTTGCGTTTACATAGTATGAGTCCGATGTCTCATGGACCCTTACCAGTCTTTGAATTTTTTTTTTAATTTAAATTTTAGTTATGTGTATGTCTGTGCAGTTGCCCATGGAGACCAAGAGTGGGTTGAGTTCCCTGGAATGACAGGGTTTGTGTGACGTGGGTGACTGAAAACGTAAAAGGGAGCAGTATGCACTTTTTACCACGGAGTCGTCTCCTCAGCCCTAGTTTTATTTATCTTTATTATTTTTACTTAATCACTTTACATCCCGCTCTCTGTCCCCTCCCACAATCCTTCCCTCCTCCCCTCCTCTAAGCGAGTGGGCTCCACCCCGCCCCCAGCCCCGTACCCCGTACCTTGCCTATTTTTAAAGTCTGAAACTAATTCATTTGTATACAACTTCAGCTGTTGGAGGGATGGATTTTAAAATACTACCCAGCTGTTTTTCTTGCTTCCGTTTTGGTAGCAGCAACAGTCGGATATGAATTTGCCTAGTTACCATTGAGATTTGAATAGTAAACACAAGAGCGTAGCTCCGGACCGCGACCCCGCCCTGCCTCCTGCGCGCTCACGCACCACGCGGCCGCTGAGCCCGCCCCCCCGTCTCCTATTGGTCGGGCGTGCGCGCGCTCCGGTGCCCGGATGGCCCGTGGCTTCCGGCGCTCTGTCCGGGGGCGGTAGGGGGCGCTCGTCACGGAACTCTGCTTTGTTAACGGGGCCTCCGAAGCCGGTGTAGCCTAGGAACGGCCGGTCCGGAGCCGCCGTCGCTTCGCTGGAGCTCCGGAGCGAAATGGCCGCTCAGGTCCCGGCCGCCGGGCCTCCGCGCTCTCCGTGAAGGGTCGGAGGATGCGCGGGAAGTAGCAGGTACCCGCCGGGAGCGAGGCAACGTGCAGGGCTGGGCGGCGGAGAGTCCCGATCATTCCCTCATTCCCGCGTCCTCCGGGGTCCACACTCGCAGCCCGGGTCGGCTCGCGGGGTCGCGGGGCACGAGGCTGGGCGGCCGTTTGCCCGTGCTGGGCCCTGATGTCATTTTCCGGCTGTGTGTGTGTGTTGGGTAGGGGGAATGGCTCAGTTAACACGGCGCACGCGCGGGACATGGGAGGGAGGGGAGGAGAGGAGAGCCAGGGTTTCCCGCCAGGCCCCGCGCCCGGGACTGGTCCGGGGTCGCGCTGTGCTCCCGGCAGGGGTCGCGGAGGTAACAGGTGCCTGGTCCCTGGCTCGCCCAGACGCGCCTTCCGGGACGGATGGGATTGGGCTGTGCCGAGTTGACTCAGCTCTTCCTGGGGGGCTGGTCGAGTTGGGACATGTTCGGCGTCGGCTGTTGGAGGAGCTAAGTCCTGACATGTCTCCAGCTGGGGCTATTTAAACCCTGCCCTGTTCCCGCAGCGGTCTGCTGGTCAGCGGAGACGGACGCCTCGGGGACCTCTCCGATCGTCACCGCGCTTCCCCTGCGTGCCTCCAGGTAAGGAACAACCCGCCGATGTCGTTTTTGCCGTTGAAAGCTAGTGTTGAAAGACGTTTTCTGTCTCCTTCGTAAAATGCATTTACTTGCCCCTTGCCGCAGACGTTTTGCCATTTCAAGTTTTTATCGTGTGTGTTGTTGTGTTTTTTCTACTTGTAGGCCAATGTGCAATACCAACATGTCTGTGTCTACCGAGAGTGCTGCAAGCACCTCACAGATTCCAGCTTCGGAACAAGAGACTCTGGTTGGTATTTCTGTCTTGAGTGTGTAAAAATAGCTCGTTTTACCAGGTAATCGAGGAAACAGAATTTAAACCTGAATTATCTCACAGTCCTTTTAAGTATTTACCTACAAACTTAAACTTTCTCGGTTGTAATTGCATTAGAGAGTGGTCACTAAGATTTCTGTATTTCCATAGCCCTTCACCTGATGCAGGCTTTAGAAAGAAGTTGACATTGCGTGGATGCTGCCGTTTATGACATATTCTATCACTGTTTAACTTTCTAAATGGTAAACTGAAAGTCATAGAAGTATCTGTGCGGTCTGCTGGTCAGCGGAGTATCTTTTTGTGACGATTTTAAGTATGAGAGGAATGTATAAAATATATAAAGTTCCAGTTTTTGCTCTGTATCTCTAAAGTTTTCTACTTTACATTAGCATAGAAAGTATGCTTAAGCTTGTCTGTAAATTACAAAATTACTTTTAATAGCTGCATAGGATTTGATAATGTGATTGAACCTCACTCAGCTTTGTATGTGTGTGTGTGTGTGTGTGTGTGTGTGTGTATGCAAGTACTGTACTACCGAGCTGAGTGACAGCTTTAGTCTCAACTGGTAAATGCAAAAGTTGCCCATGTTTTTAAATAAAATAAGGGCGTGATTATTCTGTAAGGAAGATAGGGAAATAGAAATCCTAAGTTCTGAATAAAGGCATTTGATCGCAGACTGCTAACTCTGCTCAGCAAAGGTCCTACCAGCACTGAATATCACCAGACTTCTTTTTTTCTTTTTGATGTATTTTCGTACATATTTGTAGAAAATACATGTATGCACATTAAGTAGTTTTCCTTTCCTTTCCTTTCTTTTTTTTTTTTTTTTTCCGAGACAGGGTTTCTCTGTTTAGCCCTGGCTGTCCTGGAACTTAATCTATAGACCAGGCTGGCCTCGAACTCAGAAATTCACCTGCCTCTGCCTCCCAAGTGCTGGGATCAAAGGCATGCGCCACCACCACCTGGCTTAGTTTTCCTTTTCTTTAAACATTTAGCATTTTTTTTTTGTTGTTGTTGTTGTTAGAAATCTTCAGATTTCCAGGCAGTGGTGGCACGCCTGTAATCCCAGCACTCTGGGAGGCAGAGGCAGGCGGATTTCTGAGTTCGAGGCCAGCCTGGTTTACAGAGTGAGTTCCAGGACAGCCAGGGCTATGCAGAGAAACTCTGTCTCAAAAAAAAAAAAGAAAAAAGGAATCTTTAGATTCTAAATATGCCCTAAAACTGTAAGTCAGTTCTTACTGTTCTGCTCTGTAGAGTAAACCGTATTGCACTATTGTTTCAGTGGACATGTCCTAGATCTCCAGTTAAATAGCCTGTTTGTCCTGGGTTTGCCAATATCTGTTTCCTCTCCCTGTTCCTTTCCTCTCTTTCCCTGCCCCCATTCTTTTGCATATTTTTAGTAACTTGCATAAATCTCTTTCAAGTATAGTTAACCTAAGATTTTTTTTTTTTACAAGGTCTATAAATTGATGTCTTCTCCACTGAGGATATTTTTAAAGAGTCAAATTTGTTTATTTAGATACTTTTTGAATTTTCTTATAATGCTTTGGAGGAATTCTTCCATTTCAAGATTATGCACATATTTAAAGCATTTTCATGCAGCATTTTAAAAAACTTTTCCATGTAGATCTTCATTCAGAACTATCTTTGTTAAGTATAAGGTTACAGTGTTGCCTTTTTATAGTAGTTTTTAAAATCAGCTTTAACTTGTAAGCTTTGATAAGAAAACTGGCTTTCCATTGTAGAGTTTTGATTTGAGTTAATTTAATATGTAAAAATTTAGAACTTCTTGCTTTGGCAGTCTGAATGCTAACATTGGTACACTAAGGAGAAGATTATCATGGCCTCTATATAAGTTACATGAAAAAAATTAAGGATTAAAAAGTAATTGTCAGCTGGGCGGTGGTGGCGCACGCCTGTAATCCCAGCACTCTGCGAGGCAGAGGCAGGCGGATTTCTGAGTTTGAGGCCAGCCTGGTCTACCGAGTGAGTACCAGGACAACCAGGGCTATACAGAGAAACCCTGTCTCGAAAAAAGCAAATACAAAAAAAAAAAAAGTAATTGTCAAATCTTGTAAGAGTGAATTACTTAATCCGAAAATAAGGTTCATAATACCTTTTTTTGGTTTCCATTTCTGTTTTAAAACTGATTTCTATAGGCTGGAGAGATGGTATTGAATAACCAGTTTGTGTGCTCTTCAGTAATAAAGAACTTTTAAAGCAGCATTTTAAAATTGTCCTAAAAGTAGTTGTAAAAAAAAGAAAAAAACTTTTTTTTTTTTTTAATCATTTCAAAAGCACTCAACTTCCATTCTCAGCAGTGAAGCGCTTTTGCTGTTCTTACAGAGGACCAGGTTTGATTCCAAGAGTGGATAGGGGGCTCAGCCCTCTTGTAACTCTAGTTGCAGAGGATCTGATGGCCTCTTTGGCCTCCAAGAACACTCTTTGTACATGGTGCACTTAAATACATCAGGTGAAATACCAGTATACATAAAGTAATAATAAAAGTCTTCAAAATACCAATATATATATATATATATATATATATATATATATATATACACACACACACACACACACACACAAAGATGATGGTTTGTGTGCTGGTGTCAGACTAAAACAGTTGAATTTGCAGATCCAAAGAGCACAGTCACATTACATGCCTTCCAGTTCGCCGTCTTCCAGCTTAGCTCAGTGTACTTAGTACAGCATTTTAAAAAGAAACTAACTGTAGCGGTTAGTCCTGTTTGTCCTCACACTCTGTCATGAGGCCACATTCTAGCCATGGAGACAGAGGGCCTAGCATCGTGGGAACTACAACCATTGCAGAATACCTGTTCTGATGACAGAGACAGATGGCTAAGCAGCTAGGAGCATGACTCCTCAGAGGACTTGCTTCTGTTCTCAGTACCTACATGGTGACTCCTAGCCATCTGCAACTCCAGTTCTAGGGGGTCCAACACTCTGTTGTGGCCTCCCTGGGGACCAGGGACACAAGTGGTGTACAGAAGTACGTGCAGGCAAAACATGCATATGCATAGAACAAACGACCAATTGGACATCCGAAAGTTACAGGACACAAGCCAATAGGAGCAACAATCACCAGAGTTGTGAAGCTCGGGCATCTTTAGAGTCTTTATGGCCGAGGTAAGAAATTTAGAATTCAGATTCCAGTGGCTGTAGGAGTTCAGTGCCACTTTATCATGGTATCCTTGGTGTTGGCTGCACTGGCTGCCTGGCTGGGCTCACTCGCAGTTTTGTGGGGAACAGCCTGCTAGTTAGGTAACAGCTGTCCAGTTTTTATTTTTAAAGAATTCATTTCTTGTTTTATATATGTGAATGTTTTGCCTGCATGTGTATATGTGTGCCATGTGGGAGTCTGGAGCCTACAGAAGCTGGAAGAGGGTGTCAGAGCCCTTGGAACCAGAGTTACAGGTTGTTTTGATCTATCATACCGTTCTAAGAACTAAATTCAGGGTCTCTATATGAGCAGCAAGTGCTCTTAATCTCTAAGCTTCAGCTCCATCTACTACCTCACTATTGGGGAAGCTAGATTAGAGTCAGATAAATTGTAGCTGGCTACCTGTTTTTATAACGTTTATTGTTACCCTATAGTTTATGTAGTACTTTGCTTTTAAGTTGGCTAGACATGGAAAAAACACTTTCTGGCTCTTCTAATCTTACTAGCATGCTCTTTAAAGATCATTTGTCATAGTGTGTGTGTGTGAGAGAGAGAGACAGACAGACAGACAGACCCACAGACGGACGGACACTAAGAACTGTATCTAGCCTTTTAGAGTGTATGGTAAGTGATACATTGATTATGAGTGCTGTTGGAGGCACAAGCCACATACAGAGAAAACAGTGAGTTGTAGCTGAGGCCGTGATTGTACTCTTTGAAGTACTCATTACCTTGTGACTTGGGTCTGTTCTCTAGCAGTCAGGAATGCGGTACATGATAGATTGGTGATAGGTTTTATCCTAAGATACATTCTTTTCTCCTGCATTCCATAAGTTCCCTTTCAGTAGTCTCACAGATTTAGTAAGCAAACTGGATCTCAACCAGGTTGTGTGGCAGTTAGCAGATGATAGAGCTGGAGGAAGAAATCCGTGCTCTCTCCCGCGTGTGTGCAGTTCCTGCAGACGCCAAAGTAGGCGTGGGTGTTAGATCACCCAGACTGAGCTGGAGTTTTAGGCAGTTGGAGCTGCTTTCTGGTGTCCCTTGGCATCTGTACTTGGGTCCTCTGCAAAAGCAGCAAGTGCCTTTACTCTCTCAGCCATCTCTCCAGCCTCCTTGGTACTGTTTTGATCACAACAAATTGTATTTGATTATTTGATGTGACATCAAGGATTTGATGACTTCATGATAATTTCATAATAGCTTTTCTCAAAACATTTTCTGCCCTAACTCTTAGTGATATGCACTTGTACTTAGTATAAAACCCAACTTTTTGAAGTACAGCTTGGTAACAAATTGTTAAACATGGCATTTGCTGCCTGTACTGGGTTTCTTTCTGGTCATACTTAAAGGGCTTCTGCTGTAGAGTTCGTTCATGGTGTAACATCAGCTCTGTTTTTTTCTTTTACAGGTTAGACCAAAACCATTGCTTTTGAAGTTGTTAAAGTCCGTTGGAGCACAAAAAGATACTTACACTATGAAAGAGGTGAGCAGAACTGATGTCTCAGTGGTTACAAAGAGGCCCCTGGTGGGGTTTGCAAGTTTGCGAGTGAGATTGGTCATAGAGATTTTGTAATAAATAAGGACGTTAAATTTTGTGATCATTTGAACTATATTTTGAAGCTAAAAATTCTAATTTACATGAATTTCTCCCTCCTTCTTTCTCTATCCCTTCCTTCCTTTCTTCCTTCCTTCCTTCTTTTGAAATAAGGTCTTAGTATATAATATAGCCCTGGCTGTCTTAGAACTCACCAACTGGCCTCAAATCAGAGAGCAACCTGCCTCTGTCTCCCGAGTACTGCGATTCAAGGCATGTGCCACCACACCTAGCATTTCATTTGATTTCTTAACTAGAAACCCAGATAGAATTCTTGGTGTTTTTGTGTTGTGAATTTATTTGGCAGGCTGGTAAAAGTCTCAGGAATAAAAGAATTATATTGATGTGTTTGTTTCAGGCATAGTAGAAAAGCATTTTGATGTTTAATGGTGACAAAAATCAGAAGGCACTACAAATGTTAGACTTTGTTGCCTATTATTCATAATCGAGGAGAAAGCCAACCAGTTCAGATTTAGTGAAATGAAGATAACTTTCCCCCATCCAAATTATTGGATTCCCTCAGTTTTATCTAAGGACTTCTTGGGCACCCCTGGGTCCCAGGTTGGAACTTGTGTATCTGTGCTGGAATGCTCAGGTGGGCTGATTCACAGACACAATGTTGTATTCTTTGCCTTAATGTTTATTAGTGAAGTATTGCTTTCAGCTGGAGGTTGGGCAGTTGTAGACAGAATTTTCATGTGGCTGAGATACAAGTGTCTCTCTCACTAAGCTTAAGGCTTGTTAACTTAAAGCTCTCAAGTTCTATGGCAGGTGAGTGGCTTCTCAGCTACACTTGAAACTTCTCAAAGGATACTTCCTAGGAGGAGCCCAGGTATCCTTTAAGACTGATTGGCTCAAACAAAGAATATAGAAAATAAAGAATTAAAAAAAAAAAAGACTGATTGGCTCAAACAAAGAATATAGAAAATAAAGAATTAAAAAAAAAAGACTGATTGGCTCAAACAAAGAATATAGAAAATAAAAAATTAAAAAAAAAAAAGACTGACTTGCTCCTGCCTAGCTGATTAAAGTCTTGTTATATGTTAAGTGTTTTTAAGGTTATTAACTTTGGATTGACCTTTATAAACGTTAGACAGGTGTTAAACAGGTACGGACTTAGCAGTAGATAGATGAAGGCCGTCAAGAAGCTTTGATGCTCATGCTAAGCCGTGTGCTCAGCAGTCTTCCTTTCCCTGCAGGGTGTTGGTTTTAGGACACTGCCTGCCAAGTCTCCTACTTAAAACATGAAGCTGTCTTTGTGTGTACATAGTCTCTTATATTTTAAATTATCTACCTATAATACACAATATATATAGTTGTTATACTGTATTATTTAAGGAAAACATTTCTACATTTAGGACGGATGTCAGGAATCATAGTCAAATGAATCTGTGGGGGTGGGATGTTCAGATCTTCCTTCTGGACTTGAGACAGTCCCTGTGTGGTAGACAGTACACTGGGATACGGTCAGGTCCTGGGTTAGTTTCTCATCTCTTATGGTTTTTTCCCCTTGTGGTACTGGGTGTCAGACCAAGGAGCACATTTTACTACCGAACAACACTGGTGGCCTTGTTCTCACACAGGAATAACAATTCCCCGGGGTGTCAGGATGGTGACACTGTACTGACAGCACTGCACTGTGCACTGTAAAGTGCCTTGTAGAGTTGTGTTGTTGGTGGGCTTGTTTGGGGATAACAAAGTATGCGGCTTAACTGACGTAATGGAGCACATGGAATACAGTTTGACTTGATAGTGACGGTTCCGGATGTGGACTGTTTGGTGTAGACTACACTAATAATAACTGAGACTATTCCATTGGGAGATGTCACTGATGATGTCCTGTCTCTGTGATGACTGCAGAGCTGTGAAGTATGTGTTCGTGACATGCCACTATTCTAATTCATTGCTGTATTTTACTTAATTTTTTTTTAATCAGTTTTTTTGCATTTTTACCTCTTTTTCCTTTCCTAGTATCTTATGTTAGTATCTTGGTTTCTGGGCAGAGTTAAAATAAGAAAAAGAAGAAAAACTTAACGTGGAGAAACAGTTATTTCTCTTTTCATCAACTTGGAAGTATTATACAATACTTGGAAGCTTATACAACATGTTTGGTCTTGTATGAGGTCATGGACAAGATTGTTAGTGTAATCATGTTCAGATAAGTGTGGTATTGCTAAATGTATATGAAACGGACATGTAATTTCTTTAATACATAGAAACCATTTTTCTATTTCAGATTATATTTTATATTGGCCAGTATATTATGACTAAACGATTATATGACGAAAAGCAGCAGCATATTGTATATTGCTCAAATGATCTTCTAGGAGATGTGTTTGGAGTCCCAAGTTTCTCTGTGAAGGAGCACAGGTAAGCCTTCTGTGTGGTCGGTTAAGAGCAGTGGCTGCTCTTCCAGAGGACCTGGGTTCAATTCCCAGCACCCACATGGCAGCTCACAACTGTCGGTAATGTTAATTCTATAGGATCTGGTACCCTCACACAGACATGCATGCAAATGAACATCAATGCATATATAAAATACATATATAAAAAAAACACATCTTTAAAAAAAAAACCACCAGCTGGGCAATCATTGCATCTCACCTCCATAGAGATAAACTGACCATATATACAAAATGCTAAAATTTGGTTTCATTTTTGGGGCCCTACTACTATTAACAGTAGTTGTAGCATATTGTGTGGGGACCTGAACTCTGGAATTGTAACCTTTTTGTTGTTGGGGTTTTGTGTGTGTGTTTTGCACATGCGCATGCCAGTGTGAGTGTGGCAGTCAGAAGGCCACACTCAGGAGTCAGCCCCTCCTTTCACCATGCGGATACTGGTATTGAACTCAGGTCACCAGGCTTGACCTCTTGAGACAAGCTCTGTCGTTAGTGTGTGGGTGTGTAAATGATTTAACATCCCTGTCTTTAGTGTGTGGGTGTGTAAACTAACATCCCTGTCTTTAGTGTGTGGGTGTGTAAACGATCACGATCCCTCAGCTGTAGGTTCTCTACTTACAATTTTTTTTTCCTTACAAGGAAAATATATGCAATGATCTACAGAAACTTAGTGGTTGTGAGTCAGCAAGGTAAGTTAATTTTGAATATTATAAAATACTATAATTTAAAAATAGTTCTTTTTGACACAAGGTCTTACATATCCTAGTCTAACCTCAAACTCACTATGTAGCTAAGGACCCTTGTGCTTTAAAAAGAAAAACACAAAAAAAACCTTTGAGTAGCTTTTTGTGTGCGTATATGTGTCTGTTTAGGGCGGGACACAGATACCATGGTGTACATGTGAAAGCCAGAGGACAACTTTGTGGAATTCATTCTACCTTTTCCGTGGGTTCTGGTATCCAGCTTAGATCTTTAGGCTTTGGCAGGCACTACCTGAACCATCTTGCCAGTCCCCTAATGTTTTAAAGGCTTGGATGTATCCTTAGTGGTAGAGTGCTTTCTGAGCATGTATGCAGTTCTAGCTTTAATCCTTAGCACTGTAAAATAAAAAGGCAAAATAAGACAACATTGTTATTGTGTGCTGCTTTCATTTCTGTTTGTTTCTGGCTCTATTATTTGTTTGTTTGGGTTTTGTTTTTTTTTTTTTTTTGGTTTTTTGTTTTGTTTTGTTTGAGACAGAGTTTCTCTGTGTAGCCCTGACTGTCCTGGACCTCACTCTGTAGATCAGGCTGGCCTCGAACTCAGAAATCCACCTGCCTCTGCCTCTGCCTTCCAAGTGCTGGGATTAAAGGCGTGCGCCACCACCGGCCGACTCTATTATTTTTTAAATTATCTCTTTTTTTTTTTTTGTAGTTAGTTTGGGAATATTGGTGTTTTGTCTGCATGTATGTCTGCGTACCATCTGTGTGCAATGCTTGTGGAGGGCAGAAGAGGCCATCAGGTCTCCTAGAACTTGTTATGGACGGTTAGGAATGCTGTGTGAGCCAGGGCGGTGGTGGCACACACCTTGAATCCCAGCACTTGGGAAGCAGAGGCAGGCGGATTTTTGAGTTTGAGGCCAGCCTGGTCTACAGAGTGAGGTCCAGGACAGCCAGGGCTACACAGAGAAACCATGTCTCAAAAAAAAAAAAAAAAGGAATGCTGTGGGTTCTGAAATTGAAGGCAGACAGACCCACTGGCCGAGTAGCCAGAGCTCTTAACCTTGGAGCTGGGTTTCCAGCCTCTACTTCTTTGTTGTTTTGAGATCTGATCCCTGTAAATTATCCAGACTTATTTGGAACCCCCATCTTCCTGCTCTCCTCCCAAGTGGCTAGATTTGTTCATTTACTCAGCCCTGCTGGGAGTTGAACTCAGGCTCCCCCTTGCTTTTAGAAAGTCCTGTTAGCTGCCCCAGTCAGTCATTCTCTCTTTAAAAATTAAAGTGACTTCTTTCATTTCACTTTATTTGTATGAGTGTTTTTCTTGTATGTATGTTTGTATGTGCACATACATGTGCACCACGTATGTGCAGTGCCCAGCAGGGTCAGAGGAAAAGAGCATTGGCTCTCCTAGGACTGGAGTTAGACTATTGCGAGTGAGCTACCACCTCTGGAAGAACACCCATGCTCTTAAGCACCAGAGTCATCTCTCCAGCCCCTCTTTGGAAAAAATAATTTAATTATAGGACCTGGTGTGGTATACTCATACCTTTAATTCCAGCCATTGGGAGGCAGAGGCAGAGGCAGATGGACTTGTCCAGCCAAGTTTACATAATGAGACTGTCTCAAAAAAGAAGGAAGTTTTTATTATGCATGCTTCCCTTTATGTGGGTATGTGCACATGAGTGTAAGTGTCCATAGAGAGCAGAAGTGTTAGCTTGCCTAGAGCTTGAGTTACGGTGGTTCTAAGCTGGGACAGCCGGCCGGGAGCTGGGCTTGGCTATGCTGTAAGAGCACTGTGTGCTCTCCGTCACTGACTCATCTTGGTTCCTTCGCCCCACGATTTTCCTTAAAACTAAAAGGAAGCACACATATTCATGTTTATGAGCATTCTTATGCCATGATGTGCATTGGGTAGTCAGAATTGAATGTCCTGCTCTCTCTGTCAAAGCCTTGGGCTATCAGGATTTCTTCTGAAGAACAGATAATGTTAAAAGATGCTTGGTAGAAGCGTGATCAAACCTTGAAATGCATTGAGATGTTTCGGGAAGTAATATAATTAGGTAGGACCTGGAAAGAATGGGGTTTCATCTCTTCTCTTCCCTTGCCCCTCTTTCTGTTCTCTCTCTTGTTGTTTCTCGAGTGGACACTTACCATTTTTAGGTAAGCATCATTTTAGCTCTCTCCTTGGCAGTTCGTTTTTAGTGAATTGAGCACAGGTCCACAAGTACTCTGACGTTTACTACATACCTAGACTGATGTAATTGGGATTGGGATTTGGCCTTTTTGAGAATCTAGTAAAGGTACTTGATTTTAAGTATATGTGCATGGATAGTGTTTTGATACTTTTTTTTTTTTAAGAAAGAGTTTCTCTTTTCTCTTTAAAGACAGGCTCTCACCATGCAGCTATGGTTGGGCTAGAACTCACCATGTCGAACTCGCATCCACCTGCCTCTCCCAGGCTTACACACCGCCATATCTGTTAGGAGTTGTATTTGAGCTGATAGGCATGGGCTCTGAAACACCTTAAACCTTACTGTTTTCCTTAAACTAACTACTGTGTTCAGACGCTTGCTTGTTTCTAGACTGAATCAGCTACTCTGTTGTGATCCCACTATTCCATTCAGGAGTCACTGGGTATGTGCACAGTGTGCTGTAAAAGGCACCAGGATCTTCCCTAAACAAAGAACAAAGTAATGATTGGTTTGGAAACTGAGACCTGTGATTTTGGGCTCATGCTGAGATTACTGGAACCTGCTAAGGCTTCTTATGTTGTCAGATGGCACAATATACAGTTACGGATTCTGATAGTATTTTGATTTTTTTCAAATATCTAATAGTCGGGCTGGAGAGATGGCTCAGCAGTTAAGTACACTGACTGCTCTGCCAGAGGTTCTGAGTTCAATTCCCAGCAACCACATGGTGGCTCACAACCATCTATAATGGGATCTGACACCCTCTTCAGGAGTGTCTGAAGACAGCTACAGTGTACTTACATATAATAAATAAATAAATATTAAAAAATATATATCTAATAGTCATTATTTTGACAGATTATTGGAAGAATTAAAGGATAACCTGTAGATTGCTGATATTTTCTTTTTTGACTTTATGTTTCAGTTTGGTTAAAGTAATTTTGAAAATCCTAGATGAGTTTTGCCAGCCTTGTCACACCTGTTACTTCATTACATCTGTTTTATAACTATTACATATCATAAGACAGCGTTCTCAGATAATATAGCCTATCTATGTATTCACTTTAAAATTCGTATAATGCCATAATACAAGACAATGAACTGCAGTAACTCATTGTTTCAGGGCACTAAGCCCTGGATGGCTTCACGGTTGATGGATGTGCTTAGGGTGGTAGTGATTTTTGAGTAATTTTGTCCACTTCAATTCTGGAACTTGGATGTTTTGAGAGCTTGGTCTGTAAAACTAAGTACAAACTACACCTGTCTATCTGTGTAACTCATTTACATTCATTGTTTTTCCAAGCTAAATCTTTACCTTCCCACAGCCCTCTCTTGGTGAGTGGTACCACACAGTTTTCTTCTAGTTAGACTCTTGGGAATCCTCTTTAATCCTTTTCCTTACAAACACCTGGTCTTAACCAGTTTTTATGTCTTAATTTTTCTCAAGTTGATTGTGTTAGTTAAGGTTTCCATCACTGTGAAGAGACACCATGACCAAGGCAACTCGTATAAAGAAAAAACATTTAGTTGGGCTGGCTTATACTTTAGAGGATAAAGTATCCTCCATTATCCCCATGGTGACATGGTGATGGAGGAGCTGAGAGTTCCCACCCTGATCCAAAGGTGGGAACTGGCTTTGGAAGGCAAACGAGGTGGGTTTCTTCCACCCTGGGCGGAGCCTGAGCAGGGGAGCCTCAGCCCACGACACAATGACACAGTGACACACTTCCTCCACCCAGGCCACACTTCTTGCTAGTACCAAGCACGCACAGAGCACCACGTGCTTTAATACTGGTTGCTTGCCTCTGCCCTCTGCTCTTGGTTTCCCCTGTGGACACGGGGTCCAGGACCTCCCACATGCAACCGAGATCTCCCCAACTGAAGCTCTACAGCTCTTTTTTCCCTTTGTTTGACAGTCTCACTGAGTTGCCGAGGCTGGCCTGGGATTTGTAATCCTGTCTCAGCTTGCTAGGGATGATTGGTCTAAATCACTATGCCCAGTGGGTTTGTTGTTGTTTGTTTCTGTGGTTTTTGTTATTGTTTTTGTTTTTTAAATTCTGTGTTGTCAGAGTGGTTGATGGGTTCTTATTTATTCAAACAGGTTATGTAAATAGCTTATTAAGGAGTTATTTAAAACTCCTTATTTAGGAGTTTTATGATTGCTTCCTGGGGGGAATAGTTCTGTGAGCTGGAAATTAGCTTTATTTCTTGAACTAAAACCCTTTTAATGGTGAGAGGTTGTAAGACGGCCTCAGGCAGGATTATATAACTGTTGAGAGAAGGACATTTTATGCTGTTGGGCTGAGCACACATGGCTGCATTTTATACTGTTTGAGTTCACATGTTGTGCCCCAGGAACTGTGTGCGCATGACTTCTCGCATGCTGCCCCTGCAGTCTGGAGGGCCTCATATACCAGCCTCAGCACAAGCTGTTCCAGAATCCGGCTGCATAGCTCCTCAGAGCTCCTTTCGCCCATGTCTACTAAACAGTTCTTTTGTTTCCTCTGCTAGTATATCTTAAAGTTTGTTTATTTTACTTCATAATTCCTGTTGAATTTATATCTCCAGCATGCAAATGACACTTGACACAGATGGTTAATGCTTGTTAAAAGGTAGAACTTTGCACAGGGCATGTGTTAGACTGGTAAATGTTGACTGCTTCCTTTCTTTGTCTTGATTCAGTTTTTACTTTCTCTTCCAATCCTCAGACTCTGGCCCTGGCTCATCGGTGAGTGAGGACAGATGTCAGCCTGACG
The DNA here is from genome assembly GCF_947179515.1 of Apodemus sylvaticus. Lineage (NCBI taxonomy): Eukaryota > Metazoa > Chordata > Mammalia > Rodentia > Muridae > Apodemus > Apodemus sylvaticus. The sequence goes on from NC_067491.1 coordinate 16,080,545, forward strand.
GTGGGAGGGAGCTGAAGGTAATACTTGCATAAAGTTCTTACTCTAACAGTGTTTCTTTTTAAAATACTCTATCTGTGTGTACTGTCTGTGAGTGTGAGTGTGTGTACATCCTCCAAACAGAAGAGGGCGTCGGTCCCCTGGAGCTGGGGTTCCAGGAGGTTGTGAGTGCCCAGGCATGAGTGATGGGAACCAGACTCCTCCCAGCAAGAACAGCACGTGCTCTTCATCTCTGAGCCTTTCTTGAAAACTGGGAGGGTTACATAAAGCAGAATTTGGAACAGCCAATATTTTATGTTTATTTTGCAATATTTTACTTTTTCTTATGATTTAGGACCCTGTGCAGGTGCCACAAGAAGAGAAACCTTCATCTTCTGATTTAGTTTCTAGACCGTCTACCTCATCTAGAAGGAGAACAATTAGTGAGACAGGTACATAGGAACATTTATGTGACATGCTAAAGAGTTGCTTAGTGTTTCCCTTTAGGGTCAAATGACCCTTTCACAGCAGTCCCCTAAGACCACTGAACCCCAGATGTTTACGTTGTGATTCATCACATTAGCAAAATTATGGTTGTAAAGTAGCAGAATAGCTTTATTGTTGGGGTCACCACCATGAGGAACTGTTTTAGAGGGTCCGCAGCATCAGGAAGGCTGAGACCTGCTGCACTAGACTCCTGATAAAAGTAGATGAAGTCTTGTTTTCAATTTTGGTTTTTTGTTTGTTTGTTTGTTTGTTTGTTTGTTTGTTTTGGAGACAGGGCTTCTATATAGACCAGGCTGGCTTCGAATATCTTCTTTTTAATGCTTAGTGTTGACAGGAAAAATTGTATACTGTTAGATCAGTAAAAGCTCTAGATGAATTAAATTTTCCTAACTTGTGGAGGCAAAGTTCACAAAGACAGTTGTAAGCTTATACGTAGAGCTTGCACTTAGCTGAACAGATCCAGTGAAACAGATCTGTGAAGCACTGCTGACTTTTGAAACATTAATGGTTGACTTTTCTGTTTAATGTAACTGAAATTAAATTTTGTTGCAAATAGGTGCTGAAGATATTTTAATTTCTAAATCAGTCACAGTACAGGGATTTTTAACTACCCATTTCCCTTTAATATATAGAAGATAACACAGCTGAACTACCTGGTGAACGACAACGGAAACGCCACAGGTCCCTGTCCTTTGATGAGAGCCTGGGACTGTGTGTGCTGAGGGAGATATGCTGTGAACGAGGCAGCAGCAGCAGCAGCGAGTCCACAGAGACCCCCTCGTATCAGGTAGTGCTCGGGTTTAAGAAATTGTCCTTTTAATATGTAAGTAAGTGTCTTGCCTGCCAGAATGTATAACACATGCATGCAGTGCTGTTGGAGTCCAGAAGAGGCTGTGGAATCCTGTGGAACTGGAGTTAGGGGTGATGAGCCACTATGGGGGTACCAGGAATGTAGCCGGTGTTCTCTCCAAGAGCAGCAAACCATCTAAAGTCCTGTATTCTGGTTTTAAATAAAACAATCTAGTCCCTGCAGTCCTGATAGGCCTGTGAGTGAAATGCCTGTGTGATGTGAGAGGTTGCTGAGCACAGTGGACATTTAACCTCAAAGCTAGTCCTGGCTTAGGAGGTAGATTGTAGAGTAGAGGTGCTCTGCTCCTGGAAAAGTTAACACACAGTCAGTCCATCATTGCTGCTGTCACCCTTGGACTAGAGAACCCTGTGAACCATCGAACTAATAGTCAGCTCAGGTGTGTCATAGCAGAATGTGAGCTTAACAGTTAGAACTTACACTTTTTTTGTTTGTTTGTTTTTGTTTTTAAGACAGGGTTTCTCTGTGCAGCCCTGGCTGTCCTGGAACTCACTCTGCAGACCAGGATGGCCTCGAACTCCCACGTGATCCCAAGATCCGCCTGCCTCTGCCTCCCAAGTGCTGGGATTAAAGGCATGCGCCACCACTGCCTGACAGAACTTACACTTTTTGAGTAACAGAAGTTAACTGGAAGTTCAGCTCAATTATATACCATAGAAATCTTAAGCAAGTTTGTTTTGGTTATTTATTTGTTTGATTTCCTTGCCAAAAATCAAATCTAGTTCATATCTGCTAGTCAAGTGCTGTACCACTATACCCCAACCCTGAGTGTTTAAAGATAGAGATTCACTGTATAATCCTGGCTGACCTGGGACTTTCTATGGGAACTCGAATTGAACTTCAGAGACCTGCCTCTCCCCCCCTCTTCCCCTCCCTCTCTCTTTCTCTCCCTCCCTCTCTCTCTTTCTCTCTCTGCCTCCCAAGTTTTGGAATGAAAGGCATGTGCTTGCTGAAGCCTCCTTTCAAACACTCGGAGAGTTACCTGAGCTGGAGTTCTGTTTCAGTAAAGACAGTGCTGGTATTCATTTCTGTCATAGTAAACCTACACTGCATAGAGGCTAAATAAGCCTCTGATTTCTACATCTATGTATGACATATTAACTGTGTGTGTATATACATATAACATATCTCTGTATGACAGATAATAAATTCAGACTATGCTGATGTATTTGTTGAAAGCTGGGCTGTAATAAGGGTTGTGCTTTTGTGGGACTGAATAGGGGGCCCTGGTTAAGGACACGTGGAGCCACACCTGTTCTAACAAGACCACACCTCCAATTAGTGCCCCTTCCACAGGCTGAGCATATCCCAACCATCACAACATCCACACACATACAAATAAAAACAAAGAAAAAAATTTAAAGGGTGATTTTGTTTGATTTTTATGTGGTGCTGGACAGTGAACTATGTCCCCAAACCCCTGCCTTCCAGCCTGTGAGGCAGACTTCTATTTAAAGGATGAAGCTTTAAGGATGTCAAACAAACAAACAGAACCAACCACCAACATAACTGTAGCCTTGGTTTCTTTTTGGTTGCTGTGATAAAACATTGTGACCAAGGCAGCTTACCTAAGCAGGAGCTCATTTTGGCTAACATTGCAGTTAGCCGGGTCCATCATGTTGGGGAGGCATTGCAGAAGGGAGGATAGTTTACACAGCAGGAAGCTGGGATCTTGGACCCTTAACTTGAAGCAGAAGCAGAAAGACTAAAGTGGAAATTAGCAAGGCTTTTTAAATCTCGGAGCTCTCTCTCACTGACGTGTTTATGGTGAGTGCACTCTTCCTCAGCCTTTCAGACAGCACCACCCACGGAGCACCAAGCACTCAACACCACACTAGCTACATGGTCACTGTTCTGGATAGTGTTACTTTCATGTTCTTAAAGATCTTTTAATTCTGCATTTTGAGTATGCACAAGTGAGTGCAGTACCCTCAAGTCCAGAAGAGGACTTCTGATCCCTTACACTTACTGTAAACCAGCCAGAGAGAGTGATGGAGAGAGTGATGGAGAGAGTGATGGAGAGAGTGAGGGGAACTGAACTGCAGGAGTGACAGGTGCTCCTTAACAGCCGAACTGTTTCCAGTTTTGTTTTTGTTTTTTAAAGAAATGTATGTGTGCGTGTGCATATGTGTGTTTGTGTGTCTCTGTCCCCCAATTTTTCTTTAATGTTTTTAATTCTGTGAGATTTTCTTGTGTGTATATGGTGTATATGTGTATATGGCGTGTGGTAGCTGTATTTACCTCCACCCATCTTGCATCTCTTCCCAGATCCTTTGGGTTCAGCTTGTTCAGTCATGTGCACATGCATATAGGGTCATCCATTGGAGCCTCACCGCTAACGAAACCCACCCGGTCCTCAGCTAGGTGTTAGTGTAAGCTCCCACCACCCGTGCTGGGCCGTTGACTGGCATCCACAATTGCTGCAATTCATGGTATATGGAGTGTGTCAAGTCCAGAAGAGTTTCATAGCACACCTCACCACCTTTGATTCACAATCTTTCTGACCCTTCTTCCCGTATGTTCTCTAAGCTGAGTGTGTGTGTGTTTTACACAGATGTACTGTTTGGGGCTAAGTACTCCATAGTTAACTTAGTTTTTGTACTTTGAGAGTCTGTATTAGCCACTAGCTACTTCAAAAAGAAGGTTCTTTAAACAGCGGGCAAGAGTTGCATTATCTGTGAGTATGAAGATAAGTAATTAGTTTGCTACTATGTCATTTAGAAAAGTGATAATAGTAAATTCCCTGCTAGGACTCTTCCCTCCTAGCGACAACTGTTGGGCAAGGTTTACAAGTGTGACTTCCCTCTGTTGGCTGGCTCTTCAGTTCCATCAGAGTTGCTTATTCCCATGACAGCTGCCACTGTAATACTAATGGGTGCAGTTAGCTAGGCCAGTTGTAATGTAGGAGCTTACAGCTCCGCAAGCCTGCCGACGGCTTCTCGGCAGCAGGCCATGTCGGCAGCAGGCTGCATGTCGGCAGCAGGCTGCGTGTCACCTTCCCCCATTAGGAAAGCTAGGCAGTTTGAATATTTTTGTATTAATTCTTTAAAAATTAAAGAATAGCCAACCAGTTGTGATAGGAAACCTGTTGTGCTTGGTTTTGTGTCATGTTTATGTTTTTCTCCCAGAGCAGTGAGTGCAGAGAGCTGCCCTGCAGAGGGTTGAACAGAAGAGTACTGCTGTGTGTAATCCATTAGCTGGCTCGAGAGTGAGTTGCTGGATATATGTATTAAGTCATGTCTTGTCAGGCGTGGTCATGTAGATGGGATTCCTGTGCAGCAGACCACCAGCAGTGTAATAACAAGGCATTGAATAAGTGTTAGGAAGAGTACGGGGCTCGAGTGACTGTGTGGCCTGGAGTTGGGTCTGGTTAAAGTTTGATGGAGATACCAGCTTAGGTTAATTTTATTCTTTACAGATGGCTTTTAAAAATGGATTCACTATCATCTCTCTGCCTTATTTTTCAGTGCTGGAGATTGAATTTAGGGCTATCTGTATGCTAGGCAAATGTTCTACCAGTTAATTACATCCGCAGTCAACCAACCAGGCAACCAACCAACCAACCAGTCAGTCAATCCCTCAGTGTCTCTGTGTATCCTACCTAGTTTAATAGAATCTGTTCTTGCTGTGTCCTCAGAACACGACCTGCTACCACAATAGAATGTCTCTCTTATAATTGTATATATACTCTTCTAAAAGTCTTCCTTCCATTTAAAAATTTGTTCCTTTTTAAGCTTAAATTTCTTTTTTTTTAAAAGATTTATTTCATATTTGTGAATACAGTGTCACTGTCTTCAGACACACCAGATCCCATTACAAATGGTTGCGAGCCACCATGTGGTTGCTGTTAAACTTTAATTTCTTAAGTGAAAATGCTTTTAGTACAACTGTTTTTTGCTTTGCTTATGAGAACATTAGTCTCAGTAGCTTTACCCTTTAATTACAGGGAACACTATGCCTTATAACATTTCAAATAGTTTGTTAAAGGTTCTTACAACTAATTACTACATCTAATAAGACAGGAGCTCGAGAAATGGCTTAGTGGTTGAGAGCACTGACTAATGATTGCTCTTCCAGAGATCCTGAGTTCAATTCCCAGCAACCACATGTGGCTCACAACCATCTGTTATGGGATCTGGTGCCCTTTTCTGGTGTGTCTGAAGACAGCTACAGTGTACTCATATATATAACGTTAATAAATCTTAAAAAAAAAAAAAGACGAAACCTACTTCTGTGATACTTTTTGTACATTAGTTAACACTTTCAAAACAATCTTTACATTACATTTTAAAAAGCCATTTTTGTGTATGCGTACAGGTGTTTATGCCTGCCACAATTGGTCTTTTGGGTATGGTGAGGTCAAAGGACAGTTTGAAAAAAATTGCTAGTTCTTAATGAGTTTTTTTTTTTTTTCTGTTTTATCATCTTGGAAATCTTAACTTAGAAATTTATGAAATACTACACTTTATTTTTGTTGATTGTATAGGCCATTTAGTTAAAACTCCTTTTATACATCAAGCTGAGTGTATTTTCTGGAAGAGAAATGATGTGTCTGAAGTTAAGCAGCATCTTAGTAGCAAATTGAGACTGCCTGTGTCCTGAATTCTAGAGTAAATGTATTAATTGTAAAATGGTTCATTTGCAGATCAACTTAGTGAATGATTTGAAGTTGACTTTCTTTTGTGTTTTTTGAGACAGGGTCTCTCTCTGTTTAGTCTTGGTTCTTGGCTATCCTGGAAGTTACTGTGTAGACAAGGCTGGTCTTGAACTCACAGAGATCTTCCTGTCTCTGCTTCCTGAATGCTAGGATTAAAAACATAAACTACCATGCCTGGCCTTAAAGTTGAATCTTTTTTTTTTTTTTGTTTAAAGATTTATTTACTTATTATATGTAAGTACACTGTAGCTGTCTTCAGACACACCGGAAGAGAGCATCAGATCTCATTACAGATGGTTGTGAGCCACCATGTGGTTGCTGGGATTCAAACTCAGGATCTCTGGAAGAGCAGTCAATGCTCTTCTCTGAGCCATCTCTCCAGCCCTGAAGTTGAATCTTTTAATCTCACCACTCAGGAAGTAGGGACAGCAGAGCTTTCTGAGGTGATAGCCAATATGGTGTACACATCAAGTTCCAGGTCAGCCAAGGCTACATTGGAAAACCTGGATGGCAGCTTCGTATTTGTGTGTCTCAGCTAGCGTTCTACCACACCAAGAGTGTGCGTAGGAGAGGCCCACACCGTCTTTATTTAGTAGGAGGAACTCCTCACAGTTGTGCTTCATATAATTAATGGGTGTGTATGTAATCACACAGGTAGGAAAGGACATTAGATGTGGAAGAACCTTTATTTATGGTATTGTGAGAACCTTAGCCAAAGAAAGATGAGGGACTTTGAAACTCAGATTATCTTATTGAGGAAAAGTTAGTGTGTGGGTTGATTTAGGAAATAAGATCTGGCTAGAACATGGGTGTGGACTAGGGTGGAGGGTGTGTTTAGCTGGACGTCTGAAAAATGTTAATGCAGTCATTCTGAGTTTAACCTGGGGCTAAGGGCTTTGACTTATTTTCTTCATGAAGTCGAATTTGAATAGGGAAAATTCAATATTAATGTAGTAACCTTGAACCATAATCTAGAGCCAGTCACTGTAGTATGAGGCTGAGAAGGAAATAGTGGCCTGGGATGAATACAGAAGCTCTAAATGGGGGGCTGGAGAAATAGCTCAGTGGTTAAGAGCACTGACTGCTCTTCTGAAGGTCCTGAGTTCAAATCCCAGCAAGCACGTGCTGTCACAACCATCCGTAGTGAGATCTGATGCACTCTTCTAGGGTGTATGAAGACAGCTACAGTGTACTTAAGATACAATAAATAAATTTAAAAAAGAGAGAGAGAGAGAGAGAAGGAAGCTCTAAATGAGGCCCAGAGGCAGCACATTCACAGGCACTTTATTCTTTCTCCATAGGATCTTGATGACGGCGCGAGTGAAGAGTCTGGTGACTGCCTAGATCAGGATTCGGCTTCTGATCAGTTTAGTGTAGAATTTGAGGTTGAGTCTCTTGACTCAGAAGATTACAGCCTGAGTGACGAAGGGCCCGAGCTCTCAGATGAGGATGATGAGGTGGGTTTCCATGGTTATTAGCTTTTTAATAAGATGGAGAAATGAGCTATTCACATTCTCTTGAAATTCTCATTTGTTCAAGACTATTGCTTTGTGGACTTGAGGTGAAATTTTATAGTTTCTTTTCATGATTTATTTATTTAGATTTGTTATTTATACAGCATTCTGCCTGCATGTGTGCCTGCAGGCCAGAAGAGGGCACCAGATCTCATTATAGCTGATTATTAGCCACCATGTGGGTGCTGGGAATTGAACTCAGGACCTTTGGAAGAACAGCCAGTGCTCTTAACCTCTGAGCCATCTCTCCAGCCCTTTGCTTGATTTATTATAGTTTCATATTACTAAGTAAAAAGCTAAGGAGAATTTGAACAATGTTTTAAAATGTTTTTTTGAGTTGATTGGGTGTTTTTGTTTTGTTTGTTTTTTGTTTGTTTTTGAGACTTAGTTTCTCTGTGTATCCCTGGCTGTCCCCGAACTTGCTTTGTAGACCAGGCTGGCCTCACATCTGCCTGCCTGTCCTTCCCAATTGCTGGGACTAAAGGTGTGCACTACCACTGCTCTGCTAATGGCTTGCCCACAGGCTTCTCCATTTGGTCCTCTCGTGTGTGTGTGTGTGTGTGTGTGTGTGTGTGTGTGTGTGTGTTTGCTTTTGAGACAGAGCATCACCATGCATCGCTGGCTGACCCTGAACTAGCTCTCTAGATCATGCTGGCCTCGCACTCACAGGAATCCTCTTTCCTCTGCCTCCCTTCTCAGTTGTTTCCCACAGATGTAAAGCATGCGACAGCAGTGTCACATAGAGCCTGAGTCTCCCCTTCCTGGGAGTAACTGTACCGCTAACATCTCTAATTGTTTTCTGGCCAGTAACTATGAATTTATAAAATGTTTTCTTGAGTATTTTACCTGGTATTAAGTATTTAACAACTCTTGCCATGTCGAGTAAAGATTTTAACAGCCTGCTTTTCCTGCTTGACTTGAACTGCATTTACCTTTCTTTCAGATCTTCTCATGGGCAGTTGATAGTTCAAACTATTTAAGATTTATGAAGAATTCAGGCTTCTTGGTTGAAGGTTGACTTGATGCCAATGAATTTGTCTTCTTAGGTCTATCGGGTCACAGTCTATCAGACAGGAGAGAGTGATGCAGACTCTTTTGAGGGAGATCCTGAGATCTCATTAGCTGTAAGTATTTACTTCTTCAAGTGAGGTAGTTTCATACTGTTAAAACTTTTAAACCCATATGACTTGAAGCATTTCTTTGTTGTAGTGGCATATGTTGCTACATTTGCTTGGCTTTAGGGGTGGAATTTAAACTTGAACATACTGGAAACTGGAAGTGTCGTCAGTTTATGCAAGGATATAGATATGTTCAATAATGAGGCGGGGATGTGGAAGAGTTTGCCTTTCCAGGTGTGTAAAGTGAAGTTGGCGTAAAGAGGAAACACTGAGCAGTTAGAGTGTAGGGAAACTGACGGGGCGTGGGGGTGGGAGGCGGCATATATTTTGGATTATGGTGAGAAGAATAGGTTTTAGTTCCAGTAGCTGACCGAAGTTGGGTGCACTTCTCTTATGGGTGGGATGGGGTGCTGAGCTGCACTGGGGCCTTCAGAGCATGTTTTAAAGAATCCTAGCAACTGGAGTCTCCAGGAAGAGCAGGTTGCATTTGGATTTATCGTGTAATGTCTATGCAGTGTCCAGGATTGAGCTTTTGAAGGAGGTGGGTACAGACTTTAGATACAGAGGAAAGATGTTGTGCCATTTACTTCAGCTGAGTGTCCTCAGGGGCAGACCTTGACAGGTGCATTTTGAGGGCATATAAGTTTTAAGGGTGTCCCTGCCCCCCCCCCCCCTTTTTACAGTGCTAGGGCTTGATCCCAGGCTTGTAGTCAAACATCTGTCTTTTTACATGTTTTTTAAAGAATTATTTAATGCATATGATCATGCACACTCACTGTCATGTCCTCAGACACACCAGAAGAGGGCGTCGATTCCCATTACAGGTGGTGGAGCCGCCATGTGGTTGCTGGGAAGAGCAGTCAGTGCTTTGAACCTCTGAGCCGTCTTTCCAGCTTGAAACTATTCCCATAGTTCACCTTTTTGTGTGTATATGTGTAGGGGAAAGCACCTGAAGTCTACTCTATTAGCTACTTTCTGCTACACAGTATTAGCTATAGTCCTCATGTTCTTTGCCTGTTTGTAAAATAAGAAATGCTGAAAATTAAACTACATGGTTTCCTTTTACGTCAGCCATATTGAAGTTCTTAGTCTTGCTGTGAATATTAATTGAAGGGTCGCTGTCTCTGTATTGAAGGACTATTGGAGATGCGCCTCGTGCAACGAAATGAACCCTCCGCTTCCAGCACACTGCAACAGATGCTGGGCCCTCCGTGAGAACTGGCTTCCCGAAGACAAAGGGGGAGAAGAGGAAGTGGAAACCTCTGAAAAGGCCAAGCTGGAAAACTCAGCTCAGGCAGAAGAAGGCTTAGATGTGCCTGATGGCAAAAAAATGGTGGAGGACGACGCGAAGGAGTTCTGTGTTGAGGACAGCGAGGAGAAGGTCACAGACATGCCCCTGTCGCAGGAGAGCGACGACTACTGCCAGCCGTCTACCTCCAGCAGCGTGGTTCACAGCAGCCAGGAGAGTGTCAGAGAGCTGAAGGAGGAAACGGAGGACAGAGAGGAAAGTGTGGAACCTAGCTTCTCCCCAAATGCCATAGAGCCATGTGTGATCTGCCAGGGGCGGCCTAAAAATGGCTGCATTGTTCACGGCAAAACCGGACACCTCATGTCGTGTTTCACGTGTGCAAAGAAGCTAAAGAAAAGGAACAAGCCGTGCCCGGTGTGCAGACAGCCGATCCAAATGATTGTGCTAACTTACTTCAACTAGCTGACCTGCCCACAAAAGGAGAATTTTATATTTCTAACATAACTGGACAATGTGGGTATTATTTTTATACATTAAACAGGAATCTGTCTTAGTCTACATAAAATTCTCTTGTAATTTATCATTGAGGGTAAAAATATTGAATGTTTTCTTCCTTTTAGGAAAATTTCACTTGATTATATTCGTGTTTTAATATAATTTTCATTGGCTGTTTTCATTTTCCTTCCATTTTAGTCCCCAAACTGTGCTTTGTACAGTGAGAGGTCCTGTCCATCTCCTGCAGATGATGCCTTCCTCATGAGGAGCTACAGAAGAATTGCTTGATTTCTAATTTTTTTGTTAATAATAAGAGCATTTAATTTATTTAGTACCTTTCATGTAAAGAGTTAAAGACTGTGAAGGATTGTATATTTAAGTTATTAAAATTATGAAACTCCACAGTTCTACAAAATGTGTGAGTTGTGGGCTGCAGAGAAGCGTCAGCCAATAGAGACATCTGCTATGTTCGCCCAGTGACACACATTTGATCCTTGGAAAGTGGTGTCGTTCTCTGGTCTCCAAATGGACACACATGCGTATGAACACATCATTTAAAGGCATGAGTTGCATGTGATTCATAGTGAGTTTCAGGCCTGTACTTCCACTAGATTTAGAAACCAGTCCATCCGAAAGACAAAATCAGACGTGGATGGAGCGAACTCATTTTAAAATGACACCTCTGTCCGTGTAGATTAGCCTCTTGATCCATGAGCCTTCCCCTTTGCGTGAAGGGTCGTGTCTCTTTCACATGTCTAAGTGTAGAAAGCACAAGCACCTGAACGGTAAGTTTAGTGTAACCAAAGGGTTGTATTGACGTTGACTTGGTGCATCAAGGACAAGCACACTCCTCCCCCGTGCTCCAGCGAGGAGGAGGCATCGTCAGCCGTGGCATCCAGACGAGGAGGGGCTTCCTTCCCGATTCACAGTAGAATGCTGTGGTTATATCCTTGTGCATTAGTAGTTATTAAATGTTTACTTAGGTGTGGCATATTTATTTGCAAATAAATGGTTTATTGAAGAATTGTAAAAAGATTTTGGTCCTGCACATTTTTCTGTCAGTGCTCTTTTTATAATTCGTTTTTATGTTCATTGGTGTTATAGCTATGTGTCTGTGAGGGTGGCAGAAACCCCGGAACTATAGAGTTACACACAGGTGTGAGCTCCCATGATCCATTGCTCTCCACCTTTTAAAAATGTAATGTGTATGAATATTTTGTCCACATGTATGATATGCATATACTATGTGCATGCAGTGCCTGAGGAGGCCAGACAAGTGTATCAGATCCCTTAGAACTAGAGTTCGGATCACCTGCGCAACATCCTGTCGATGCTAGGAGCGTAACCCTGTCCTCTGCAAGAGCAACTTGTGCTCTTGACCACACAGCTGTCTCCATTCCACCTTATTTTGAGACACACTCTCTTAACATCCCCAGTGGTCACAGATTGGGCTAAGCTAGCTGGCCAACACTCCAGGGATTTGCCTGCCTGTTTCTGCAATCAGAGTACACACTGTGCTGGGATTCAAACTGAGTCCTCGTGCCTTCATCTAAGCCCTTGATTGACAGCCAGTTGCCAGCCCTCCCGTGCTCTCCCAAGGCTAGCTCCCTTAAAAGCTTTATCAGGAGTTAAAACAATTTTATTGGGAATTTCATACACAAGCATGGTGTATTTAGATCATATGCATCCACCCTTTCCCAATCCCTCACAGATACCTCATAACTTCCCTGATGGCTCATGTGGATGTTGATAGACCAGTACGTAGACTGGCTATTAGTGCTGCTCGAGCAGTTTTACTATTTTTGTTTCAATCGGTATCCCCCTGCCTTCAGTGTGAAGTCATCAAAATAGTCTCTCACATTCTAAATTCCCAAACTTTGCTTTTAGATTTATTACCTTTATACTGGATGAATCTCCTATCACCTGTTTACAACTCCCCAAGCCTCTATGAAACTTGGGGTTTCATAGAGGGTTATAATAACACCCCATTAATTGACTTCAAACTTGATACGTAGCAGAGACCGGCCTTCAACTTCTGATCTTAACTGCATTCCCGAGTGAGAGGACAGGTTTGAACCATCATGCTTGGTTTCAGTGACTTGTTGGTCTTAATAGTCTCACACAACCCCAGCTGGCCTCAACTCTCTAGTCAAAGAGAGCCTTGTATTACCAGTCAGCCCCTTTAGCACTCAAGTGTGAGGTGGCCTGTGTGCTGTGGAGCCCAGGACTGTGGATTCTGGGCAGCGCTTGCCAGCCGAGCCTCACTCTCTGGGAGGGCGGATCTCAGGAGCCCAACAGCAGGAGCCTCTGGGCTGCTAAGAGGACAGTTCAAGAGGCTGATCACCAACAGAGAAAGGAATTTGAGTTCCTTTTCATTTTCAGAACACCAAGCATTCAAAATATGATACTTTTTTGTTGGGCACAGGCCTTGATCAGCTAGGATGTTATTTTGATATGTTAACGAGTTTCCCTTTTTCTTTTTCATCATAAAAGCAACATATACAGATTTTGGAGGCTGGGGTTTTAAGCTGTGGAGAGAAAGTCTGTTCTTTCACATTCATTAGAGAAATGAGAGACATCTGCTATTCAGGAACTGTTTATGCTCTCACTCTCTCTCTCTCTCTCTCCCTCCCTCCCTCCCTCCTTTCTCTTTTTTTTCTTCTAACTTTCCCTTGTGTCTAATACTTTAAAATTCTAGTTCAGGGTTGGCTCAGTAGGTAAAGTCCCTGCTGCTAAGCCCCAGGGACTGTTTAGTTCCAGGACTTGGTTGAAGGAGAAAACTTGACTTCTGCAAGCTGCCCTCTGCCCTCAATGGGTGCACCATGGAATGTGGGTGTGCAGGTGTGCATTGTGTGCACGAAGGTCATAACGTATTTCAAACTTACTTCATCTTACAACTACTTTGTTCTCCCTGAGACTGGCGGATAGAATTTTTTGCTGCTATGAACATGTACATGAATTTTAAACCTTCTTGGGCTGCAGCTCATATCCATCAGCCCATTTACTTTAATAGCTACAAGGTTTGTTTATGAGTGTTCTATCTGCATGTACGCCTGCGTGCCAGAAGAGGGCAGCAGATCACACTATACAGATGGTTGTGAGCCACTGTGTGGTTGCTGGGGATTGAATTCAGGATCTCCGGGAGAGCAGCCAGTGTTCTTAACCACGGAGCTATCTCGCTCCAGCCCCTAATAGCTACAAATTTAAATACTTAGGTCTAGGCATGGGGTAGGTGAGTCATAAACACATGGCCACGAAGGATGGCCAGTTGGAGTTCAGAGCAGCCCGGAGGGAACATGGCAAATTCTAACTCAGAGTTATTAATGAAGACGTAGATATTAATAGCATAGAGGGTAGATATTTGCCCAGCTCTAGGGCATTAAAGGCTTACAAAGTTGTGTGTCTTTTATCTGGGAACTGAATGTTAAAGGCAGGGTGGAAACCCCTGATTGAGATTAAATAATTATAACAGGAAACAGTTCCCTAAAGTCATCCTCTGACAACACACATAATGCACATGCTAGTTAAAGAGGCATGCTTAAATATAGATATTTACTTTTATTTTTTAAAGAAATTGACGAGTGTTTCTATTTATTTAGGGGCTGAAGGATGGTTCAGTGGTTAAGACTTTAAATTTGATCTCTCCTTTTAAAAAATGTGAATACACTGTCATTCTCTTCAGATACACCAGAGAGCATCAGATCCCATTATAGAAGATTGTGAGCCACCAGGTGGTTGCTGGGACTTGAACCCAGGACGTCTGGAAGAACAGTCAGTGCTCTTAACCCATGAGCCATCTTTCTAGCCCCGTCTGGTATTTTCTGGTTCATAGATTTTGTTGTTTGCAAACGAAACAGTAATGGAAAGAGACAACATTCACTATATGAATATTCTTTATTGATAATCAGATAATGTAAATAAAATAAGCTCAGAGGTAGTCATGGTCCCTCCCAAGCAAATGCTATATAATCTTAGATAATCTGAGAATTTATTTATTCTCCAAGACAAGATTTCTCTGTGTAGCCCTGGCTGTCTCGGAACTCACTCTTTAGACCAGGCTGGCCTGTAACTCAGAACTCCATCTGCCTCTGCCTCTGGAGTGCTGGGATAAAAGGCATGCACCACTGCTGTCCCCACTCAATCTGAGCATCTTTAATAGCTTTTGCTCCTGTGCTTTTAATGACAGGAATCACTTAGAAGGCTCGTAAAAACAAAAACCAGAGTGAGGCCTCTCTCAAAGAGATATGGGTTGTCTTGTGAGCTAAAATACGATTAAAAGACCCGTGAGGCAGAGCACAGCGTCTGCTTATTAGTTATGCAAGCCTAAACCATATGCATCAAGAACACCATAGCGTTCACCTAATCTAGCATCTTTCTCTCCCATACCTGAGGTCACCAGGAAGGCAGAGTTGAGCTCACAAGCCTCCACTAGATACCCCCTCACAGGATGAGAAACTCCTGGCGCAGTAGGAAAACAAGTGTGCTGTCAACACCTTTCCTAGAAACAGATACTTGGCAAGCCCCGCATCAGCGCATACACTGGGAAGCAGAGCTCAGGTACACCATTTGAATACAGGCAGAGTTTGAGACAACCTGTATTATTTCTGCTTATTTGAGACAGGGTTTTTCCCATGTAGCCCTGGCTGTCTCGAACTCCGTAGAAAAAAGACTGGCCTTGAACTCACAGAGATCCACCTGCCCCTGCCTCCTGAGTGCTGGGATTTTACCATCTCAATTCAAAATTGGCACACACGTAAACTAGGCACTTTGTGAAAGTTTCCTTGAGGACAGGATTCCTGGTAACCGGCATTTCCGTTTCCAGGTCACCTTTAATAAGGCATGCTGCCTTCAAAACAGTTACTAACCCAAGTAACCTTGTGCTTTCTCTACCTGGCAGAGGGCAACAGAAGTCTTGAGGTCTCTGGCCACAGAATAATGTCCTGGCCATCTTTTGTCTTGTGTTGGGGATAGTTAATGGAGATTGTGTACACTGAGCACACCGCCGCCGAGCTACACCCCTCACCCTGTTTATTTAAGTGATTTTACCCTGGGCCTTGATACAGATTTCCGTTTTAAGTGACGTTACCAGAAGATGGGCACAGCAGTCCAGGCCTGTAGTGGCTACTCCGGTGGCCAAGGCTGGTAGATCCAAAGCCAGTTTGGATTACGATGAGTTCCAAATCCAACCTCCACGGTTTAGTGAAATGCTGTGTCTGAACAAAAAGTACCAAAATAAAAAAACAAAAACAAAAAACAAAAAAGACCTAGCTGTGGCTCGATGGCCGTGTGCAAAGCCCCGGGCCAGCCTCGGGTAAGACGCGTGCACATGTGAGTTATTTCAGTAACAAGTCTCCTTCCTCTGAGGCCCATGAGCAGCTCAGCAAATAGCTCATTTCCTCTCACACGATCTTAGGAAAAGGGTCAGCCAGAACTCAGAACACCCGGCTGATGGCAAACCAAGTTTGCTCTTATTTTATTATTTTACTGTTTTTATTTTTATAGATGGGTCTCACTTGTAGTCCAGGCTAGCCTTGAACTGCATCAATCTTGCCTCAGCCTCCCAAGAGCTGGGACAACAGGTGACCAGACACCACACCTGGCTTTGTCTTATATACTTCAAATGTAATAAACCCAGATCCCCTCTGAACTATTAATACATGCTTTCCGGGATATAAGTTAATGCTTATTTAAATAAAATGATCAAGATACTCATGCTATCTTCAAATTTAGAAGCGGTTAAAAAGCTATGCATACATACTATTGATATTAAAATATCGACTAGGTTTGGCACCAAGAAAGGGCACCAGAGTGCTGATGTATCTCTTTAGGGTCGCAAGCCTTCATCGATGGCCTGTCGACCCCTGCATGTTCTCACTTCCTGTGGAAAATGCCTGGCACTCAGAAACCTGCACCTCAGAGTTCCTGTTGATTTTCCTGTTCCATATTTATCGTTTTTTATTTACCTTTGAGACGGGGTCTGGCTGTATGAACTAAGACACCCACCGGCCTCTGCCTCCTGAGCACTGGGATTAAAGTTGTGAGCCTCTCTGCCCAGCTTTCTCTTCTTACCGTTAGAATAAAGTTACCGTCACGGGGACACTTCTGCTTTGAACTGATTGTAAGAATTTGTTTTCTGGTCTAGAAGGCAGTGCGAATGCTGGTTTGCAGGTAGCGATGCCTTTCTCACCAGCCTGACAGTCTGCTCACTCACATTTATCTTTGGATTTTGTTTTTTGACACACACAGGAAAAGTGTGTGTGTGTGTGTGTGTGTATGTGAATGTTGCCAAACATAAAGTTTATTTTCACAAAACTGCTCAAATCCTTAGAGTTCTGGAAAGGTCTGTAGCAGGTGTCCTGTTTTCTGCTAGGCTCTGAGAAATGTTTCTCAAGTAGATCCCCATCTTCAAGAGCTCATGGAGGGTTAGAGAAGGCCAGCGTGGAGTGGTTCCACACCGCAGTGCTGCAAACTCACAAGTCACGAACTCACGAGTTCTCTGAAGGATCAGCCTTGAACCTGACCACTGGGAACTCCACAGGCTTCCAGATCGAAGACGGATGGATGCTTGGAATTCTTTTTTAAAGATTTATTTATTTTATGTGTATGACTACACAGTCACTGTCTTCAGACACACCAGAAGAGGGCCTCGGATCCCATTGCGGATGGTTGTGGTTGCTGGGAATTGAACTCAGGACCTCTGGAAGAGCAGCCAGTGCTCTTAACCCCCATGGAATGGAGTTTTACTGAGCAGGAAACAAGGCGTGGCACTATCAGAAGAGCATCCAGACCGGGGATTGTGAGCACAGTGTTGTGTTTGGGGAGCAGAGGAACTTTTGGCAGCCCAACTCCCCAGGTGCTGTGTGGAAGATGGGCTTGGCAAAGATACCCACGGGAGCAGCTGGGTCAGCGGTGAGGGGCTCTGACTGGCCTCGAGAGGCTGGCTGGGATCAATATAGCAGCTCTCAGCGACTGAACATGGGAAGCGAAGAACATGGCGTCTCAGCTGTTAACAGGGTGAGCCCCAATTCTTATGCACTGTATTGAGGTGGTCGTGTCTGAGGAGCAGCTGGAGTCGCATCTGAGGCGCAGGCAAGAGGCTAGGGTTACATTAGGAGGGGTCATCTTCATAGGACTGTGGCATTGGGTGCAGGGAGGCAAGGGCAAAAGGCGCAGGAGACGGGTGCTTCACCTGTAGCCACATCAGCCATGTTTGCCCATTTTCTCTCATTTGTCCTTAGAACACTGGCAAGAGTCAATGTTCTTAGTCCTGTTATCTAGAAATTTCTTCCTTTGGGGAGAACCACTTATAGGCAGTATCAACTCCCTACAAATAACACTCATGAAAGGTTGTACATAGCAGGTGATCAGAAAGTGCCCATCACTGAGGCTTTGAGCCACGCGGCTCTCTCTGTATACAAATTGATTTTCTGGTAAGGATACCGCTTTTGCTTCTGAACTTTGTTACAAATGTTTGGGATTCCCTCGGGGTGGAAGACGTGAAGTCCGTGGGCGGCAAGCATTTGCTAGGCGGTGACCTCCATTTTATCCAGAGTGAAGATGGATTTTGTCCTTACAGGTTGCTCTAGGCCAGGTTTGGAAACATCCGGTTTTCTTCTTCTTAAGGGAAACAGTGGAGTCGGCCCCACTACAGTCTCACAGGAGGGCGAGTTGCCACAACCTGGGGTAACCAGGTTGTGATTCCAGGGTGTCGAGTTTCACATTTTGCTTTATTTGAAAAATATGTGCAAAAGAGTCACGAAAAACACGAACAGACCGGGTTTTGTTGCAGCAGAGTGGCTTGGCATTAATTTGTACAGAGGAATCATTGGGCATGAAGGATTTGATACGGAGATGGAATCCGGCCGCCATTGCAATGGGAGGTGAAAATCCTTTTTAAGAGCACTGAAGGGCTGGGATTTCCTTGGAATCGTAAGCTTCGTGAGGTATGAGTCATGTCCGGGGACTGTAACCTGAGAAGGAACGAGAAACAATTACTTGGGTGATTTCAGATGCGTGTGGGGTCGATGCTGAAGACAGATCTTCCTACTCCTCGTTTAGCCTTTGAGTGGTGCGTGAGTGGCTGGAGAGCAGCCCACGCCTCGGGGCTAGCGCCCGGACAGTTGCCAGCATCTCCTGATGTAGGTGCAAATGCTGCTACCAAGAGTTAGAACAGAGACAGGTTCAGCATCTGGTGAAGGAAACGACTAAATGGAGGAAGCAGCGACGGATTCTGCCAGAGTGTGTCCAGGTAAAGATGCTTTCCTTTGTACTAAGCCTAGAGTATCCTTAACGGATATCAAGATGGTAAGGAAATTCTCTCTCCAGCTTACTCCTATTCTCCTTGCCACTGACCTAAGGTATATAACTCTACTTCTCTCCCCGCCCCCTCCTTTTTAAAAAGAAAAACAAAAACCAAAAACCGTGCACGGGAACACTTTGCCTGCACGGGTCTATCGCTTGCATGCAGTGCTTACATAGACCAGAAGAGGGCAGCAGATCTCCGGGAACTGGAGTCGAGGCTGGTCGCTTGTGAGCTGCCCTGTGGGTTCTGGGACTTTCTTTTAAAACCTTCAATCGCTTTAAAAATTAGGTTTTTTTTTTATTTTTATTTTTATTTTATTTTTATTTATTTATTTTTTTTTTTTTGGTGAATCTTCACGTAGATTGAGATTGTTTTGTGTTTTGAGGCCTTTGCTGGCCTGGAAGTCCCTATGTAGACCAGGTTGACCTTAAACTCACTGAATCCACCTGCCTCAGGGCAGTGCTGGCATGAAGGGCTTCCTTTTGAGCATTCTACTGACTTTTCCCCCCATATTGATTTTATTTTCAATCTGGAATTTGCTAGACCTCATTTGTAAGTCTCAGCTGCTCTTTGATGAAAGTTAGGGTTTTTCCCCCTAAGCGCAAACCCCAGGACATTTGTAAAGATAATTAACTTTTTACTTTCTAATTCTTATCCCCATTGTTTCTTTTCTTGCCTAATTGTGCTTGCTAAGACCTCCTGTTTTATTTTCCCTGTTTCTGACTGGAGAATAAATGTTTTAGGCGTTTCCCCAGTACATATGACACTTCCTATGAGCCTTGCACATACAGACTTTGCTATATATATTCTCTGTATGTGTCTGTAACACACACACACACCCCTTATACTTAGGAGAAGCTGAAACCGGCTTCTGCATCTGCGGCTGGGAAGAGTGAGTGGCGGGTCTGGACCCACCTGGCAGCTCTGTTCCTGGAGCTGTGGACCTGGCTGGCACCACCCTCCTAAGCTCCCGATTGACGGGTGTGCTGAATCTGTGGACTGAGGAGCAGGCTCGCTACAGTGCCAATGCTGTGGTTGGCAGGGACTTCCCTAGGTCTCGAGGGGAAGACTGGGATGGCACTTGGGCCTGTGGCATGGTAGCTACTGGACTAGGAGGGGTCTGTCTACCCAGAAATATGTTCTGGGCCACGGCTTCGGCCAGAGTCTAAGTTGGCTACCAGTTCCTGCACCAAGACGGTGTTTGGCAGTGGCTATGGGATGGCAAGGGAAAGTGACGAAGAAAGGTCACTTTGGGGCTGGAGAGATGGCTCAGTGGTTAAGGCTACTGATGGCTCTTGCAAAGGTCCTGAGTTCAAATCCCAGCAATCACATGGTTGCTCACAGCCATCTGTAATGATATCTGACGCCCTCTTCTGGTGTGTCTGAAGACAGCTACAGTGTACTTACATATAATAAATAAATCTTTAGGCTGGAGCGAGTGGGGTCGACCAGAGTGAGCAGAGGTCCTGAGTTCAAATTCCCAGCAACAACATGATGGCCCACAATCATTAGTACAGCTATAGCGTACTCATATACATTAAATAAATAAATAAACAAATGAATCTTTATTTTAAAAAAGTCACTTTCAGAAGAGCTCTCTGAACTGGATTTAAAGATTGTGATTTCTCATTCATGCCCCCTGCCACATGGTTGCTGGCTGGCACTTCCCCACCGTCCTCAGTTCACCAGCAGGCCTGGGTGCCAGGGCTGAAGTTGCCCGGTGCTTCCCTCTTTCCCTTGGGATCACGTCTAGCCACTCCTTTTCTTGTCTTCTTGGTTCCTTCACTCATTCCTACCGTATGGCCAGATGTATCTGCCCGGACGTCTCTGGCAGGGCTACAGGCACCTTGACTTGCATTGGCTTTCTCCCGGTCTGACTTATGAGGTTACCTGTGCTCATTATAATAGCCATCTTGAGCTGGCGGATGGTTCACCGGGGGAAAGCACTTGCCCAGCCAGCCCAACAATGTGATTCAGCCTCTGGAATGTTTGCTGGAAGGAACAACTGCCCCTGAGGCTGTTTACTGACTTCCGCTATAGCACACAGGCACAGACATAGTTGAAAAAACATGGTAGCTACTCGGTTAGGAAAGCATGTGACTTTCCTCCCTGAGACAAGGTTTCTCTGTATAGCCCAGGCTGTCCTGGAACTCACTCTGTAGACCAGGCCGCCCTTGAACTCAGATCTACCTGCCTCCGCCTCCCAAGTGCTGGGATCAAAGGTGGACGCCAGCATTCCGAGGCTATAAGCCATGTCCCTCCATGGGTTTGTTTCTGTCTCCTCCTCCGCTATGGAAGGTCTGATGTTATTAACCTTTCCTCGTGCCTTGCCATCCCCACGGTTAGATTTCCCACTTGGCTTTGGCCATGACAGGTGAGCAGTCTACATAACACCAGGCCTTGTTCACTTACGTTTATCACGTAGGACCCAGGCAGGAGAAGCAGATAATACTCTCCAAGCTTGTTGGTTCTGAACGGGCAGATGTGCTTTCTGTCTTGGACTTCCACAATTACGCTCGGTAATGGGTTTCCACTCTGATCAAACACTTGACCCTTGACACCTGCAAGGCAGGAACGAAAAGTAAATATACCGCCCTATTTTGGGTTGGTGAGATGGCTCGAAAAGGGCGCTCGATGGAGAAGCCTGAGGACCTGCGTTCGATCCTTTGAGCCCACAGCGCAAGGAGAGCAGAGATTCCCTAAAAGGCTGTCCACTGACCTCCACATGTGTCCCGGCACATTTAAAAGATAAAGTAAATAACATGTTTTACGGCACACGACACATGAAAGACATTCCCTTTAATGATTTAAGAAACACATCCCTAGTATGTTATCTGTCTTAACAGTGCTCAAGAAAGGAGGGTAATTTTGATGCCTATAAATCACAGTTGAGCTACCGGCCTGATTTATAGCTAAAATGGCTGGTTATTGGCTATTCAGTGTTATAGCACATTTTTTTTTATCATAATGGAAGATCAGAAATGACAATAATCCATTCCTATTATTTCCAGGTTGTTTATTTAATCATCAAACCACTGACACAGCATGGTGGTGAACTCCTTAGGACCCCTGAACAAAAGCCATTAGCCTACAAGACAGTTGTCAATATATAAGGATTTTAAAGGCTTGGCTTCACAGCCAGCAAGCTGAGAGGGAAGCGGAGTTGCTTGTCTTCTAATTAGTAAGAGCAGCCAACGTTTATTGAGCAATTAATACGTTCCAGGCTGTATGCTGAGGGGTTCTTCGGGTGTGTGCTCTCAATGAATCCTTACATCAACTCTGCAAGATGACAATGTTACCAGAGTTTCACGGGGCTGAGGTGGTACTAAGTGGTAGAATTTCTGTTTAGCATTAAGCACATGGCCCTGGGTTCAATCCCTGAGATTGCAAAAACCAAAATAAACCCTTGCAAAGGTGACGAATAAGGCTTTGTATGATTAAAAGAACTTTCTTCTTTTTTTGATGGGTCAAGGTCAAATCCATGCCTTAAATAACTTCCTTAAATTTTCAGCCAGCTATATACCAGATCTGAGATCCACAGCAGTCTCTGGAATCCACACTAAAGCACTACATTGGACTTGCCCACTTCAAGACTTCAACATCCCAGTGCTGGAGATGGAGCACAGGGCTTCCCGCATCCCAGGAAATTCTCTCTGGTGAACTACACCAGACGCAATTCCAATTTGTTTCTGACAAACTGGACTGAAGGTGATGTCATTTATGTCTAAGGACATGAATGAAAAACAAAACAAAACAAAACCCAAATGGTAACAATCTCCAAAGAGCTACACTCAGCCATTGTTCATGATGAAAGAAAAACACCAGGCACTACAGAGTTCGTGACAGAGTGTACTCTAAAAAAGACTGAGGGGGAGATGAAGGTTTTGATATAGCAACAAAATCGCTTTATCTCAACTCAAACAAGAGCTTATCTCAACTATTAAGCAACCCCAGGACCTAGACCCCCTGGTGCCTTTCTGGTTCAGTTCCTGGGTTATCAAAAGCCATGTTTTTCCTCTCTGCTCTATCTATGGAGGTCAACTCCTCAAACTTATCTTCCCTCCCTTTGCTTTTTGTTCAAAGTCTCATTTATATTTATATATCTAGTAAGGGTGCTGAAGTCAGGCACTGAAAAGAGACCAGTAGACCCTAAGGCTCAGAAAGAACTGCTATAGCAAGAGAAGGAAAAGCCAACACTGGAAAGAAACACCAGCCAGTACACCAAGACACCAAATTCTCTTGTCTAGTCGGAAGATGGTGGAAGGCACAACCTTCCCTCAGAGATGTACTGAATGTTCCGTGGGAATTAAAAATGGAATCTGGTCACCATTCAGAGTGGGAGCCAAGACAGATCCCTGAAGAATTCACCTTTAAGCTGAAGGGGTTTGCAACCTCATAGGAAGAACAACAATATCAACTAACCAGACCCCCGGAGCTCCCAGGGACTAAATCACCAATCAAAGAGTACACATGGAGGGACCCATGGTTCCAGCCGCATATGTAGCAGAGGATGGCCTTATCTGACACCAGTGGGAGGAACGGCCCTTGGTCCTGCAGGGGTAGGGAAATGCCAGGGAGGGAAGACAGGAATGGGTGAGAGGGGGAGCACCCTCATAAAGGTGAGGGGGTTTGGGGAGTGGGGGGGAGGGGGGAGGGATGGGGATGGGATAGGGGGTTTCCAGAGGGGAGACCTGGAGAGGGGATAACATTTGAAGTGTAAATAAAGAAAAATATCTAATAAAAGAAAAATAGAAAAATAAAATAAAAAATAAAAATCTCCTTATTTAACAACAACAACAACAACAAAAAGAGAATTCTAGTCGGGCGGTGGGGGCGCACGCCTGTAATCCCAGCACTTGGGAGGCAGAGGCAGGTGGATTTCTGAGTTCGAGGCCAGCCTGGTCTACAGAGTGAGTTCCAGGACAGTCAGGGCTAAACAGAGAAACCCTGTCTCGAAAAAAACCAAAAACAAACAACCACCCCCCCAAAAGAATTCTCCTTTAAATTTGATGATCATGTGGTGCTCTGCTCTGGATCAGGTGAAACATCTACCTATTGGCCCAGCAGGATTCTGGCGCTTGGTACCTACCCAGTTTCTTAGGGACACTTTGCTTAGTTATCTATCTGAGGGTGATGAGCCATTCCTCAGCCTCTAGACTCAGGGTCCAGGGGAAGCTGGGGCAGAGGCTGCCTCATCGTGTTTTGCTTCTCAGAGATGAGACCAGAATGAGACAAGATACTCTTTACCAGCCCAGGCTGAGTGCAGCCTCTCGCACAGCCACTGGTGCTACAGAGCCCAAGTCTCGACTGAATTCTTCTGAGAGTCCCTCCCGGGAGCCCCTCTGGAGCCCCTCTGCAGCCCTAGAACAGGCTGGCAAGCAGCAGGGCAGATCTTACTCCAACTTTTGATCACACCGAATGCTTCCGCGAGCTTTTAAAACAGGACACCAGCCTAACATCTCGGCGCGTACAGTGGCTCCCGTTTTCTGGCCAGCCCTGTGTGCCACATGGGGCAGGTCTGAGCCTTCCAGATGAGTCACCGTCTCAGCCACAGGAGCCTCCTGATATGTGGTGAACTATATCAGTGAATGAACAGTGTAGCAGAGACCAGGGAGTGTCTATACAGGAGTGTTTGCCTTCGTTACCTACAGACAGAAGTTCTCTCTGATAGCGGACAGGGCACTAATGACTTTCTATTAAGTAGTAACCAACCACATCAGTATTACAAAATAGGTTTTTTTTTCCTTTTTTTTTAGTCAGAAAAAAATTCGTGTCTTAAACCACAAGGGGGCAGGATTGATGCGCTAATAAACCTACCGTTAAATGAGTTTACATCAGATTACCGGGACAGGCAGATGGAAAGTTATTCTTGATACAGTCTAATTAAATGGACTCGTAAATTCAACGAGCCATTGCTAACAATACTTATGCTATTATTTGTTACTTATTATTACTATTATTTACTACATATGCTATTATTTATCGGACTTCGCAGCTCCTGCACACTAACACGGTATTAAACATGCGGAGCCGTCCCTGATTCAGCACTCTGTGGGCCACCCCGATGGCTAGTTTAAAAGACATCACTTCCTTGATGACAGTGACAAAAGACAGCTTCAGTATACTTACATACAATAAATAAATAAATCTTAAAAAAAAGTTTACAACCAATCACACATACTTAAAAAAAAGAATTCAGAGTAGCTCATTAAAGGGTGTGTATCAGGAGGGCCATGATGGAAAGGTTCATTTATTCCAGGACTTACGGGAAAGGCCAGCGGAAACTGAAATGTTAGAATAACAACCCAAGGACCAGAACGGCGATTGCGTAAGGGAGCAGAGGGAAGGCCAAATGATTCCCTTGGTTTTTTGTTTGTTTGTTTGTTTTGGATTTGGTTTTTTCGAGACAGGGTTTCTCTGTGTAGCCCTGGCTGTCCTGGAACTCACTCTGTAGACCAGGCTGGCCTCGAACTCAGAAATCTGCCTGCCTCTGCCTCCCAGAGTGCTGGGATTACAGGCGTGCACCACCACCACCCGGCCAATGATTCCTTTGTAATGTTCTAAAGGTGTTGGCAACACTCGGTTGTACTTTGAGATTTTGACATTTGCTTATTTTCTTATTGCTGTCTCGGGGAGGCACCCGTGCTCTAGGGCATTAGAGTTTGGAGGCCAGAGGATGATTTGCAGGAGGAGTCAGGTTTGTCCTTCCACCCTGTGGACTCCCAGGATGAACCCCGGTCAGCGCAGGCGCGGCTACCTGCAGAGCCGTGTAGGGGGCTCCAACGAGGCTTCTAATTGCAGTTGTTGCAAGACTACATCCCGTTTTCCTGATCTTTTTGCCAGATTTACATATCACCCCATATGTAAAATTGGGGGTGCTCTGAGCTTTTACACCCTCAAATCAAGTGAACCCGAATCATCCTCTCTTACGGACAGCTAAGCACAGCATCTCTCATACAATGTAGATAATACGTAGGGAGGAATGGAGAACGAGGCCCAGCCCCAGGCCCCGGGAGGTTTTGTATATGCTCGACCCAAAGGTTCTACCCACACCGTGTGTGTTTACAAGAAGATATAGGGACACAAACCTAGGTGCACCTGTTTTATGTATTCGATCAAAGAGGCTTTGTTATCGTTCCAAAAGAACGGCAGCTTCTCCTCCCGAGGGTATTTACAGCACGACAGCTCCAGGGTGATTTCAAAGCACTGGGACCAGATGTAGTTGTAATCTTGCATTCCCCCTGCAAAGCAAGCACAACTCATTTTGTTAAGGACCAATGGGGGAGGGGCGCCAAGTATCACGTGACCGGGAAACCTGTGAGCGAGTCAGTCAGGAGAAAGCGATGGCATTGGCTGTATGAACAGGTCACGTGGGGGGGGCATATCTCATCACGTGATCGGATAAACCCACAGGGTCCCACGAGGTCTCACTGAAACTCAGATATGCACCAAAATTAAGGGAGAGATGGGAAAAGATCCCCCGCCCCCTATAATCAATACGTTTCAATAGCATTTTCCATCTTTAAACTGCATTCTAAGTAGAGAATAATAGGGGTGTGGATGGATTTTATACAGATACGGGCTGTTTTTAAGAAGCGGTTCGGAGGAGGGCTGGAGACCGGGTAAATGCGGCACATATGTTCTCAGAAACATTTTAAGTTAAAAATATCGCAAAAAGGAAAAATTAGTTTATTGACTATACCGCAAAAAGGTAGTGCGATAAACGGGCTGTGCAAGACCGCAGAATAAGATGATTTTTTAAAAGTAATTCTATAGGGCTGGAAAGATGGCTACTGGTACTTTCCCAGAAGACTTGAGTTCAGTTCCCAGCACCCGCCTCAGGTGGCTCAAAATCACCTATAGCTCCAGGCCCGAGGGACTTGACCTCTTCTTCTGGCCTCCTGCACACACGTGGCATACACTCACACAAACATACACACATACAGAAAAAAAAACAAAATATTTCTGCAAACTCTAGAATTAATTAACTAAAATCAGGAGCCCTGGTTTTTAGAGGAATACTGATGTTTATATTTAGTGAATTTTCAGGGTTTGTTTAGATTCTTTCCTAAGATCTTTGTGCCACCTCATGGAATCGCGACGGCATTATCACTCTCTTTAG
Organism: Apodemus sylvaticus; assembly: GCF_947179515.1. Lineage (NCBI taxonomy): Eukaryota > Metazoa > Chordata > Mammalia > Rodentia > Muridae > Apodemus > Apodemus sylvaticus. Next base: position 16,107,353 of record NC_067491.1, read on the forward strand.
GGAAGCAGCTATAGATATTAAGTCACACGGGTCCAGGGACTCTTGCCCATGGGTGGCAGCGAGCAGGGTGCAGCCATCTTGCAGGAGCCTTGTGGCTTTGGCCTTCTTTATGACAAGATGTTTCTGAGGCTCGGAGAAAGGATATTATTGATTCTAGGAAGACTCAGACACAGGTGCATGCGGTCCAGCTGCCACCACTCATGCGCGCTTGATAATTCTTTGACAGTAGGAGACCCTAACTTCAGAGGGTTATAATTACTGCATATTTTATAAAGCATGGAATTTCACATGTGACATCTCTGGATTTATGTGTCTTAAATTTCCATACTTGAAAAACATGTATTTAACTGAGAAGATTTTATTTCCTGGTGGTATGCTATATTTTATACGAATGACATCTTAGATTTGATGAAAAGCATTCCCTCCTCCTCCCCCTCGTCTTCCTTCCACTCCTCCTTCTCCCCTTTCCCTTTCTGTACTTTACTAAGCTCCAGTCAGAATCTCATCCATCCCAGTTCAGTGGTCCACCACTGAGTCACGCCATTGGCCCTGTAGTAACTTTGAAGGAAGTAGATTTCACCTTGGTACACTCAGTACCTGATCTGGTTTGAATGTGAAATGTCCTTCCATAGGACCCCTGTGTCTGAGCACTTGGTCCTCGGATGCTCCTGGCAGAGGCAGGGCCACAGCGATAGGGCTAGTGGGTGGCATCTGTCCCTGGTCTCCCAGTGGCCTCTGCTTCCTAATCTGCCAAGTCCCCCCCAACCCTGTCCCTACCTCATACATCACACAAGTGTAAGGTAAATGATGCTCCAGTTGGGCACTTTGTCTCAGCGATTGTAACAGTAACTAGTAAAGTATCTGCCCCAGAGAATACTGGTACTGTCTGGTTCTGTGTGTCAACTAGACACAAGCTGGAGTTATCACAGAGAAAGGAGCTTCAGTTGAGGAAAGGCCTCCATGAGATCCAGCTGTGGGGCATTAAGGGGGAAGACCTCTTGTGGGTGGTGCCATCCCTGGGCTGGTAGTCCTGGGTTCTATAAAAGAGCAGGCTGAGCAAGCCAGGGGAAGCAAGCCAGTAAGAAACATCCTCCATGGCCTCTGCATCAGCTCCTGCTTCCTGACCTGCTTGAGTTCCAGTCCTGACTTCCTTTGGTGATGAACAGCAACGTGGAAGTGTAAGCTGAATAAACCCTTTCCTCCCCGACTTGCTTCTTGGTCATGATGCTTGTGCAGGAACAGAAACCCTGACTAAGGCACATGCGTTCTCAGTTCCAACGGGCACGGGAGAACTCTAAGTTCACCATAATGCTCAAGGAATGGACAGATGGCTCTCCGTTACTTAACATGTCAAAATGTTAAGTAATCTATATAGACCTAGGTTCTAGTGACAAAGATTGTTTTCTTTCCTTTCCTTTCTTTTAACCCTATGGATTTTGTATTTCTCTCTGAATCCATTTTTGCGCGCGCGCGCGCGCACGCGCGCGCGCACACACACACACACACACACACGCGCGCAAATAACTTGGAGCAACTTTGGGAGTTTCCACACATCTGGATTTTTGCCTTGGCAGTTATGGATGACCGTGAAGGACAGTTGTGCCAGGGAACAGAAGGTCCTTTGTAGGGATGAGGATGGAGGAGTGGGGCTCTGCTGCGGACCCGAGGTGAGTGGGAACAGATCTGGAGCAGCAGAGTGAATTTCCCGGTGCCTCCGTGTCTAGCAGGGCTCCCGGCCTGAGCCATCAATTGTGGTCTGTGCTTATTTACTTCATCTGGAAAACTGGCCGTGGGCCACCCAGACACAAAAGTACCAGTTTGTGCTAGATCACTAGACAGCCCGTGCACCCAGTGACAGCTGGGGAGGGCGCTCATGGGAGGGGCCAGTGTGTGGAGATGCAGGCTGCAGCTTGCTGTCAGAGGCCCGGGCTGATTAGCTGCTCACCTCTAGCACCAGGTCACACCTCTTCCCTTTCTCCCTAAATCCCTCCTCAAGATTTCAAGTTTCCAGATGAGTCCCTGTTTCTCTGTGCCCCGGGGCTTCTGCTGACATTACTTGTTCCATTAAGAGTGAGCTAAGCCTTATGGGGGCAGGTCTGGCTATAATCCCAGCTACTAGGAAGGCTATGGCAGGAGATTTGAAGGTTCAAAGCCAGCCTGGGAAATTAGGCAAACCCCTGTTTCAAAATAAAAGTAAAAAAGAGGGCTGGGGATAACCCAGTGATAGAGCGCTTGCCTAGAATGTGCAGAACCCTACAGTCAATCCCCAGTATGGCCAACAAGAGGAAATGACAGCATATATAAGTTCAGTGGTCTACCACCGAACAGCCATCCTTCTGAGTGACCTTTCCCCTTTGCCTTGGTCCCGCCCGAGAAGCATTTGTTCCCAATACCCAACTCCTTTTATACTTTGGAAGCAGCCTGGCCACACCATCTCCATGGCTGCCTGGTCATAAGTGGTGGGAGCTTTGTGGTAGCTGTCCTTGTAGCAGGGACTTAAGTACCACCTTCCTCTAAGATCTACACGGCTCGCTCCCTGCCGGTGTCCATCTGCTGCAGACTCCTTCACACCCCATGCCTTTCCTAAATCTCTCTTCCCACTCTACTGGCACTGTAACCCAGTTCCTTATAGTCATCCCACTTGAGGGCGAGGTCTCTGTGTCTTCCTTCCTTCTCAGCATGAAGGAAGCCACGGGCAGCGAGGAACACACCCCTGCATCTTCCAAACCATCAGACACCTTCACTGCTGCTGTGATATTATGGGATAGAGACCTGACTGAGGGACTACGTTGTGCCTTGGAAGTCTTTTTGGCATTCTCTGGTGCTTCTGGCGAAAGCAACTGGAGAATATGAGGGAGAGGAGCTCACCTTGCAGTGGGTACCAGGAGTAGCCGTTGATAATCCCGTTGGGGAAGTTCCTCTTGTTTTTACATTGGTCTCCCTTGGTCATGTTGGGATTCCGGGATGCGTAGGTGTACGCCAGGTGTTGGAAAACATCGTCATCCGGAGTTAAGCTTCGGGACAACAGTGTCCCTGTGGCTGTGTTTGAAAGACAGGGAACGTGTACAACACACATCAGCAGACACAATCATGGCACACACAGATGGTACACAATCACAGCACACAGACTGTCTCATTTCCCACCTCCGGGAACACCCCCTCTATCCTCTTTCTGCTTTTTAAAAAATTTATTTATTTATTATATATAAGTACACTGTCGCTGTCTTCAGACGCACCAGAAGAGGGCATCGGATCTCACGGATGGTTGTGAGCCACCATGTGGGTGCTGGGAATTGAACTCAGGACCTCTGGAAGAGCAGTCAGTGCTCTTAACCTCTGAGCCATCTCTCCAGCCCTTCTTTTGGCTTTTTGACGAACAAGGGTGTCAGTTCACAAAATAATCAATCTAGAGATGAAGGCAGTTCTTCCTCAGGTTTGTCAGCCTCTGGAGTTTGGCAATTTTTCTTAGGTGCTGCCAGCAGTTAACAGGTACCCTGGCCACACTTTCAGTTATTGTTTTGTGTGTGTGTGTGTGTTTTGTAATTTTTTTAAAGATTTATTTATTTATTATATGTTAAGTACACGCTGTAGCTGTCTTCAAACACTCCAGAAGAGGGAGTCAGATCTCATTATGGATGGTTGTGAGCCACCATGTGGTTGCTGGGATTTGAACTCAGGACCTTCAGAAGAGCAGTCAGTGCTCTAAACCACTGAGCCATCTCTCCAGCCCAATGTTTTGTATTTTTGAGACAGAGTCTCTCTCTATAGTCCTTACTGTCCCAGAACTCACTTATGCACATAGGTTGGTCTCCACCTCCCATACACACTGGCTCTTATATGTGAACAAATCTCATCCTACAGAGTTTGAAGCAGCAGTTCTCAACCTCCCTAACGCTGTGACCCTTCAATACAGTTCCTCACGTGGTGGCGACCCTCAGCCACAAAATTATCTCCATTGCTACTTCGTAACCGTAATTTTGCTACTGATATGAATCATAATATAAATATCTGATATGCAGATGGTCTTTGGCGAGCCTGTGAATGGGTGATGACTCACAGATTGAGAAGAGCTAGAAACAGTCCACACTGTTCACATGACTCAAAAACAAAAAGGTAGAAAGGTAAATCATCCTGGTTTTATTTTCTTGTAGCCACAAAACCTAAGTCTGTGATGGAAGCCACATCTGGCTGTAGGGTTTCACCAATGGCGGTCATGTAACGGGTTGTCACTTCAACCTCACTGCCCATCACTGGTTAAGAATTACAGAAAGAGCTGGCCATATAGTGCAGGTTGCACGGTGCCTGCCCAGGATGCATAAAGCCCTGGGTTTGACTTCCAGTATTTCATAAACTTCCTGAAGGTGTGTGCCTGTGAGGACCAGAAGTTCAAGAGCTCACTCAGCTACATGGTCTTTTTTAGGAGCCGTGGCACACGTGAGATTCAGTGTTATCCCCCTTTCCCCCCCAAAGAAAACAGTCACAGGAAAGACTGTGCAGGGTTGGGGAAGTTAGACTTCTTCTAGTCCAGTGAGAGAAGTGTGGACTGCAGAGTTCACCCTGATTCGGAGGTGCAGTGTTTGCAGCTCAGGTCTGCCAGAGCAGTGTGTGTGTGTGTGTGTGTGTGTCTGTGTGTGTGTGTGTCTGTGTGTGTCTGTGTGTGAGTCACTTACCTTGCACACCATTATCAAAGGGATAACTGGCCACCAGGGCACCCCCGTGGAGATTCGCAGAGAGGACAAATGTCTCTGTTTTCAGCCACGCCATGACTGCCAGAGTCTCAGGCTGCTTTGTCACGTTGTTATTTTCAAAGGCATCAGGGAAATTTCTATTCAGGTCATAATTGTTGTAGTTTTCCCTTTAAAAAGAAAAGGAGTTTGTAGGGTTTATTAGAGTGTGTGTGTGGGAGTGTGTGTGTGTGTGGGAGTGTGTGTGTGTGTTGGGGGGAATGGGGGGGTTGGTCTTGCTGCGCACAGACCTGAGGCTTAGGTTCCAGGTGTTTCCCAGATGTGACCACAGTTCAATGGATAATTGCGTTGGAGGCCTCTCGGGAATCATAGCTAAAGTCCCCGTCCCCTACTGTGTGACTCGATTTGCTGAGAGGACATTAGCTACTGGGACACATGCAAAAGCTGGGCAGTTATTTGCATTTTGGGACTTTTTGTTCTTGGAACGGTGCCTTTTAGACTCTGAGGCACCACTGGTAGCCACGTGTGGGTTACGTAGAACAACGAGGAACCCAGGTGACAGGCAGACAGCCCAGACACAGGGCCCCACGCTGCCTCAGACCTGAGTCTGACACCCACCCTGCTTTGCCCTTCTCAAACTTGGGATTTTAGAACCAACAGTTAATGAAAAGGCTCTGGTCGCCATGTTTGGCAGGGTTTCTTTTACTGCAGCCAAGGTCAGAAACAAGCTACCTTCTACAGACACGCTCAGAACACTGGCATGACTGTATCTAGCTATGCTAGAAAGGTTAAAGAATCCAGTGGTGAGATTTTATTTTTGGCAAACTCCACAAATTTATAATCTGTGCAAATATATGTGTATATTAATCACTGGAGAAACTCTCAACTCCCTGAAGCAGTTTGAAACCAAATATACCATTAGACCACACGGTAAGAGCCAGACTTCTTGGATAAACCAACCAATTTTGGAGGGTCTGTATATATTGCGAGGCCAGTGATTCTCAACCTATGCCTTGAAACCCCTTTAGGGGAAGGAGAAATTGAACAACCCTTTCACAAGGGTAGCATTATCAGCTAGCCTACATATCAGATATTTATATTACGATTCATAACAGTAGCAAAATCACAGTTATGAAGTAGCAGTAAAAATAATTTATGGTCGGCTGTCAGCACATGTAAAGAAATGTGTTAAGGGGCTGTAGCGTCAGCAAGGTTCAGAGCCACTCTGCAGGGCAATGGGGAACTAAGAAAGATAAAAAAACACAAAATGATAGACTACCCTAAGTAACTTGCAGTTGGGTGGAGAGAAAGACATTAAAGAAATTAGACATTAGGGGCCCATGAGATGGCTTAGCAGGTATAGGTACCGGATGCCAAGCCTGGTGACTAAAATTTGACTCCCAAGACCCATGGGGAGAGGAAAGAATCAACGTTGCCATGGAAGTGTTTCTCTGAGCTCCACAGTCCCACTGTGGCATGCCGTATACCACGTCCCACGAATAAATAAGTAAACATATATATTAAAAAATGTGGCCCGGCAGTGGTGGCGCAGGCCTTTAATCCCGGCACTTGGGAGGCAGAGGCAGGTGGATTTCTGAGTTTGAGGCCAGCGTGGTCTACAGAGTGAGTTCCAGGACAGCCAGGGCCACACAGAGAAACCCTGTTTCGAAGAAACAAAAACAAACAAATTGTGCCTTGAAGGGACAGTCCCAGAATATGAGAAAGCACACAGGAGGCTAAATATATGCTACATGGTCAAGGCAGGGGTTTTCACAGGAATGCTCTTTGGGCAATCGATGCGGGTGAAAACGGATGTACACAGTGACTGAGCGGAGAAAGCACCCGGGGAGTTCCAGGAGGAAGATCAGAGAGGCTGAAGCAGGCAGAGTGAGCAGTGGTCAGCAAAGGCAGAGGGGCTATGCCGGCGCCATGTTTCACCCTACAAGACGGCAGTCTGGGCGAGCCTGTGCTAGGCACAGGCTCTGGGGGGCTTGTCTGTGAGGTGAGTCCTCTTGCCCGGAGGAATGGGAGTATCAGGAGAGACCAGCCGGTCTTTACCTTCCGTTACTGTAGTAGCAGTCGGGCTTCTTGACGGCTTCGAATCCGTCTGGGTTCATGGAAGGCATGATGTGGATCCGGGTGCTGTCGATGAGATGCGTGATTTCGGCGTCTCTTTTGTAACTGGTCACCAGATAGTCGATCAGGTGGAGCAGCAGTTCTCGCCCCACAGTCTGCACGCAAAAGAGGAACGGGGCTGTCCTTATTAAGCCAGGAATAAGGAACCGATTCCCCAAAGCACAGATCCCTCTCTAGGGGGTCTCCTCATTTCCTATCTTAGATCAGAATTTGTGAGACCGCTGGTGGCGGGGGGGGGGGGGGGGGGGTTCTTTCTTGACAGTTCAGGTATTCGGCTGTAAATCATCTCTCTGCTCTTGGTGTGTGTGTGTGTGTGTGTGTGTGTGTTTGTAAAGGAGCGAGCCCAGAACAATTTAGACTTAAAAGAATTAGAAGTTCTTATCTTGGTGGCCTTCATTTCCTTGCCTTCCAAGAGACAAGAACACAGCGAATGTGAAACCCAGCACCAGGTTAGATACTAGATTTTAATGTGATTAATTTTATTAGTTGGCCTCAAGACTTAAGCAGGTTTCAGCAATCCATACTCTTCTTTTGCTCTTGCACATCCGTGTTATTTGTCTGTATCTGTATATTCCTGATTTCTATATTCTTATGATCATGGACCGAAATAATTTGTATATCATCCACAAATAATTCGCAGTTTCTGCCTTACGGATGCATTCTGCACACGGTGTTATTTACATTTTCCTTAAACATGCTCATTTTTTGTTTACTTTAAAAGTAAAACTTCAGGGCTCAGTGGCTAGGAGCACTGGCTGCTCTTCCAGAGGTCCCAGGTTTGATTCCCAGAACCCACACGGCAGCTCACAAACATCTGTAACTCCAATTTCAAGGAATCCAGCAGTCTTTTCTAGGCACTAATGTGGTACACGGACATTCGTGCAGGTAAAAGAGCCACACATAAACTAAAACTAATCATTAAAAAAAAAAGCAAAACCAATTGATTCCAGTAGGCTGTCCTCTGACCTCTACATGTGAGTCCTCTGACATATATGTGCCCCCCAACATGTGCACACACACACACACACACACCCTCTCTCAAGTACACAACAAATAATAACATATAATAAAGAAGCTTAAAATATCAAATCTCTATCTAGTTTTACTCTTTGGCTAATGCATTACATTTGACTAAATTAAATGGGTTTTGTATGTTGGATATGACACATATTTTATTCTAGATTCTTAACCTTTTGTTTAATTTAAAATTTATTTTATATGTATGGCTGTTTTCCTTCCATGTATGTCTGTGCACTGTGTACTTGTCTGGTGAAGCCAGAGGAGGCCATTGGATCCCCTGGAACTGGACTCCGACAGTCGTGAGCTGACGTAGGTGCTGGGAATTGAACCCTGGTCCTCTGGAAGAGTGGCCAATTGTCTTCACTGCTTAGCTATCGCGCCAGCCTCCCCTACCTCACCAGATTATTTTAATTCCTCTTATTCTCTTTCCATAGAAATATATGAATGCTTAGAGGGATTTTTGAAAACACTAATAACAGCCATTTTTGGTGATAGCTGCTGGCTGGCTTCCCTCTGCTTATTTTTCTAGTATCATTTCTTTTAAATGGAAGAGAACCCATGTTGTCCTCATGGCATAACAAAATAACATTTTTCTTTCAGAGGAAGTAACCATGTAACCCAAGAAGTATCTGTCTTAATATTTCAAAATAAATTCCCAGGGCTTAACTACAGACAGTTTAAAAAAAAAATCTCATGAATATAGAGAAACAACCATGCATCATTTAGCTTTAAAAGGCCGAGGCAAACACACACGTCTCAGAGGGAGTTAAACAAAATCCTCTTTTTTTTTTTTTTTAATTGGGCTGCATTTGCTGTCTGTGTGATTTATGACAAATGTTATTCAAATGTATTCTCTGCAGCCTGAGAGTAATTGGCGAAGCTACTTATTCATCTTTTATGTATAAACCTCCCTTTTTCCCCCCTTAAATTTAAGACTTGGAGCATTAAACCTCAGGTGCTCAAACTTAAAGAATTTTGTAAAAAGGCTTCTCTCGGTGTAACCACACCGACTTCCTAGACAGCTCAGACTTCTCATCAGGGTCCCCAGGAATGATGGCCACCCCCCCCCCCACATGCCCCAGCCCTGACTCAACTCAGAAAGCAGAAGACAAATTTCTTACCTGCTTGGTTCAACTCAGACAAATGGAACTGGTCAGATAGGTACAAACAGGCGTGAGTCTCAGGCTACAAAGACTCTCCGTGACAGATACCAGGGACAGAGCAAGTCTCTGTGTGTGTGTGTGTGTGTGTGTGTGTGTGTGTGTAGAAGCTGAACCCCTGGGAGCTGTTTTTAAATTGATCACTGGGTGGGGCAGGGCACACCTTTAACCCCAATGTTCCTGAGGCAGAGGCAGGCCTTTCTCTGTGAGTTCAAGGCCAACCTGGTCTACATAGTCAGTTCTAGACCAGACAGAGCAACAAAGTGAGACTATGTCTCCAGAAAAGAAAAAACAGAAACAAAACCAAAACAATGCTCTGCAGCAAGGCAGCTCAGGGTGGCAATAAGTCTTGTGAATGTGAGTTGTTACAGATTTAATTCATTTGTCTGATTGCCCAGTCCTTCTTGTTCAAATGCTGACCCAAATATCTTACATGCTTTCTCTGGCCCCCACATCTGGGTTCTTGTGACCTCACTACACTTGACATCTGTGTTGCTAACATGGGCTACAGTCTCCGGACTAACCAGTCTTCCCATTCCTGTGAGGCCTCCAGAGTAGCTATCCTGTTTTCCTCTTGACCCACAGACCCTCTTCCGGTCTCTCTTGCCTAGCTTCTGACACAACGGACATCCAATAAACATTTGTTAATACAATACTGCTGATAAATACATCACGAGATCAAGATTATTCTTTATTGTTGTTGTTGTTGTTTTTTTTTTTTTTTCCAAAACAGGGTTTCTCTGTGTAGCCTTGGATGTCCTGGAACTTACTCCATAGACCAGGCTGGCCTTGAACTCACAGAGATCGCCTACATCTGCCTCCAAGTGCTGGGATTAAAAGCATGTGCCACCCCTGCTCTGCTTGAACAAGACTATTCTAAGAAACAACAGGGTCTAAGGCGCTGAGGGGAAGGTACAAGCGATGAATTTAGTCAAAAGACTTTTGGTGTGTGTTGAACAGGTTTTGCAGAGTGAGAGCGGATTGTTCCGCTTATATAAGGCAAGAATTCCCGGATATCCGGTCATGTTAGCCCAAGGAGAGGCGGAGAAAAGGCTGGTCAGGTGAGCAGTTTAACTGACACATAGTAAAAATCAGATACTCCACCTGGAAGAATCATTAGTTCTGCCTAAATCCCCAAAGAATTTAACTCTCCGAAGCCACATTGCCTACATGAAAACACAGGACAGTAATAAGGGGAAAATATCTGGGAAATGACATTTGGAAGGACAAATTTTACTTTTTGGTTTTGTTTTAATAAATGTGGAACCCTGAACATTGATATACACATATTCCAGGCTGTCATAGTTTATTTTCTGTTGCTCTGATAAACCCCGGAAGACAGTTTGGGGAAGAAAGGTTATAATGTGTCCATTTTGGAAGAAGCCAGGGCAGGAATTGAAGGCAGGAACCTGGAGGCAGGAACTGCAGCAGGGGCCACGAAGGGGTGCTGCTTACTGGCATGCTTATCCATCCCAGGAGCACCTGCCCAGGGGTGGCACCGCCACAGTGGGCTGGACCCTCCCAAATTGGTCATTAATAACATCAATGATGCTTCAAAACTTATAGCAAACAATCATAGTACAAAAATTCATTGCTCTGGATTATGGAAAGATAGAAAAGACATTATATAAAGCTTTAGAAGAAAAAAGCCCAGTACTCCCCACTTATAAAACAAAACTAAAAACTCCAGAAGTGCAGTTCAGTTAAACTTAATGAATATTCCCTGAGTATTCTTTCTACAGGAATCAGGACACGGCCCTGAGGTCAAAGATTCCGAAACCTGAGCTGGAGCTCAGGCTCTGGCCTTCTCCTTGCTGTTGGCTGTTGGCTTAGCAGAAGGATCGGTGCTGGATTCTTCAGCTGCCTGACTTGCCTTAGAACTCCCTCCTAATAACGCGTGGGGATGGTTTATGAAACTAGAGACAGCATGTCAAACTTTTTTTTTTCTCCACAAAAATTCAAAACAGAGCAGAAAGAGCTTGTGGAAAGAACAGGAGTCCCTTTCCCCTCCTCTCTGGTGTGTGTGTGTGTGTGCATGTTTTCGTGAGTGTGTGCATGCATGTGTTTATGCACATTTGCATGTGAGAATGTGTAAATGCATGTGTATGTGTGCATGTGTGTGTGGGTAATGGTGGTAAAAGTCCTACCTCTGACAGTCCCTAGGTGCCAGGAACTACATCAAGATTACCATCTGGAAGGAAAACAACTGGATTTTTTGGGGATGCCTGCTTGTACTTTAGCTCAGTAGCCCAGTGCAGAAGAGAGCCTCCTGGGCTGGAGGGGTGGCTCAGCGGTTAAGAGCACTGATTGATTTTCCACAGGTCCTGAGTTCAATTCCCAGCAACTACATGATGGCGCACAACTATCTGCAATGTGATCTGATGCCCTTTTCTGGTGTGTCTGAAGACAGTGACAGTGTACAATAAATAAATAAATAAATGTTAGAGAGAAGAAGAAGAAGGAGATTAAGAAGCAGAGGAGAAGGAGGAGGAGGAGGAGGAGGAGGAGGAGGAGGAGGAGGAGGAGGAGGAGGAGGAGGAGGAGGAGGAGGAAGAGAGCCTCCACCTGGCTGCCTGTGGAAGAGTCTCCTGTCTGTCTGCCTTCAGATGCAGCGCCATGCCTGCCCGGATGCTGCCATGCTCCCACCTTGGTGATAATGGACTGAACCTCTGAACCTGTAAGCCAGCCCAATTAAATGTTGTCCTTATAAGAGTTGCCTTGGTCTCCGTGTCTCTTCACAGCAATAGAAACCCTAAGACAACTTCTAAAGAAGGGTAAGTAAGACCCATTGCCCAAGCTACGTTAGCAATGTTGCTTTTTAGAAAAACACAAATTGCCGGATGATGGTGTCACACACCTTTAATCCTAGCACTTGGGAGGCAGAGGCAGGCAGATTTCTGAGTTTGAGGCCAGCCTGGTCTACAGAGTGAGTTCCAGGACAGCCAAGGCTACAGAGAAACCCTGTCTTGAAAAAACAAAGCAAAACAAAACAAAACAAAAAAACCAAAAACAAACAAAAAAGAAAAAAAGAGAAAAAAAGAAAAACACAAATTGAAAATGTTTTTTGTTCCAAAAGATCTAAGAGGAACCCGGTGGGGCTTCATGCTCAGAATAATCCCTTTGTCATCAGGTCAGGTCATCCCTGTCTCCAGCTCCTGGTGGCTCCAGAGAGGAGGGCAGAATATACAAGACCTCAAGTTCAGAGTAATAAATTTCTTTAATAGACCGGCTCATGGTCACAGCTGTGAGCTGGGACATAAAAGGCCTTGACTGCATGTCAGATCCGCACTCGGAACACACCAGATCCCCTCTTGGAACACACGAAGGCTTTCTCTGTCACCCCCCCCGCCCCCCCCCCCCCCCGTCTGTCCTCAGCATTCCTTAAAGACTCCGGATGGACCAGAGAGACTGGGTTTGATGGGACACAGTGAGTCCCCAGAGACAAATGTCAAAAGTTTGTCAAGGAGCACGGACAGGGCCAGCATAGCTGGGCAGGCAGGGCAGAGACCTCTGCTCCTCTCTGGGAGTTTTGGATCTGACGAGTCCTGAGCAGCAACAACTTCTGAATCCTCAGGAAGTCAATAAGTAACTCTGCAGGTTAGCATTGCGTCTAAGCTCCGCCCCACAGTTACCTGGCAACAGCCAGGTGTGCCTGACCACTATAAACGGGGCTGCTTACTCCCCTCTTCGCTCTCTTGCTTTCTTTTGCTTTTTGCTTGTTTTTTCGAGACAGGGTTTCTCTGTGTAACCCTCGTTGTCCTGGAACTCACTCTGTAGACCAGGCTGGCCTTGAACTCAGAAATCCGCCTGCCTCTGCCTCCCAAGTGCTGGGATTAAAGACCTGAGCCACCACCGCCCGCCCAGCTCTTTCTTTTGCTCTTGCTTTCCCTCCCCTGCCATCCCTAATCCCATCCCCCTTTTTCCAAGAGCTCATGGCCAGCCTCTACTTCTCTCTCTCTCTCTCCTCCCTCTACTACCCTCTTAACCCCACTCCCCATGCCCTAGACTAAACTCTATTCTATACTATACCGTCTGTGTGTCTGGTCCCTTAGGGGGAGGGGATGCCTTGTCATGGGCTAGCCGAGGCACCCTTCCCCTGTACCTCGCCACACCGCCATAGACCATATCCCCCCTCTCTTTATCTTTTTATAAACACATCACTGTCTCTTATTAAAACTGGATTCCAGGGGGGCCCTTGATCCAATGACTAGATGTCAAAAGGGAAAGGAAGTCTGGGCTGCTGTATGTCACACAGCTGTTCATTAAAAGCAGTTTTGAAAAGATTCCCAGCAACAAAGTCTTTTAAAGAAGCAGTCCACTATGATTAGAGACAAAACGAAACAGAATACTTAAATTCTCTACACACCCCAAATCGGGTTCCTTTCTTGCAAGCATGTATTTGCATTTTAACTCTGGCTGCAAGAAACATTCTCTCAGCAGGACGGGTCGGGCGACATACTTGGCAAGGGCTGGCTGTGTGTGTCACAAAGGGTGGGGCTAGGTCCTATGGAACCAGAGGCTTGAGGAGGTGAAATCAGGTTAAGAGGTTCAGCACTGACTGACGCATCCCACCCCAGCCACCGCAAAATTGCGAAGGATTTGGCAACCAGCAGGTTCTTCTTCCTGCCAAATGCACCGACTCAAATTCCTAAAAGCTAAAAAGCACCTTAGGTAGGGGTGCTTTATATCTCCCCTGTCAACTTCCTCCGCTGTGGTACAGCGAGCTCCCGATCCTTCCTCGGTTGTGTGGTGTCTTGGGACATAGAAAAGACTTCAAGTATCCAGAGGAAACAGAGAGGAAGACAGCCTCTCCAGCCCCCGCTGTGCCTGCTTGTTGGTCCTCTGTCAACTTGACACAAATTAAGGTCACCTGGGAAGAGGGAACCCGAGAAGAGTAAGGGCCTCCATTGGGCTGGCCTGTAGGTAAATCCGCCTGGCACTGTCTGGATTAATGATTGACTGTGGGAGGGCACAGCCCACTGTGGGCGGAGCTAACCCCTAGGCCGGTGGTCCTGGGAAGAACATGCTAGGGAACTGTGTGCAGGAGAATGCAGTGAGCAGCTTATCATACTTTTGGTCTCTGCCCTGACTTTCTTAAGTGACATGAAATAAACCTCCCCCCTCCCCAAGTTCTTTTGGTCATGGTCATTATCACTGCGAGAGACAGCAAACTAGAACACCAGCCAGATGTTTTGTTTTTATTTTTGTTTTTGTTTTTTTTTTTTTGGTACGAGTGTTTAAAAAAAGTATTTTGCATAACAAAATAAAAACAGGGTTCATCTCCTCTATCTTGGAAAAGGACCATACTACGGAGCCAGCCGTGTGGCGATCCCAAGATGGGTTGGAAGCACACTGTGTGCATCTACACTTGAATCCTGAAAGCAGTGGAGTTCCGACAGACGGGGGTGGGGGTGGGGTGGGGGTGGGGGTGGGGGAGCCACATTCACAGGCTGGAGTGAATGAAGTGAGCCCAGGAATGAAGTGCTTCCCTAGAATGCATGAGACCTGGGGTTCCCTCCCCAGCACCATAAACGATTAAATTGAGATTAAAATTGAAAATTAAAAAGTGAGGGAATAAGCCAGCTGCTGGGAGTCCGGACAGCTATTTGGTGTCTTCTCGTCGTTTTGAGTTCAAGAACAGAGCTCCGGTGCTGGATTTCCTAAGGGCCGACAGGAGACAGGAAGCCAACCCAGAAGGGAGCGGGGGTGGGGGCGGGGGGGTGGCGGGTGGGGTGTGTGTGTGTGTGTGTGTGTGTGTGAGAAACCAACGTATGGTCACGTGATCTGACGCTGTTCGAGCTGGCTCCCCCAATTTTGTCTCGGGCCCTCGCTGCTAGACTACAGAGCATGATGCTCGTCCAGGCTTTCTTGTTGGGGTTGACACAGACCTGAGGGGAAGTTTCTTTCAGACATCCGTGCGGGGCACTTACCTCATCTCCGTGCATATTCGCCACGTATTTGAATTCTGGAATCCCAACTCTGTGTTCCCTTGGAGACTGCCCCACAACGAGAACCCACAGGTTTCTACCTTCACAGGGAAGAAGGAAAGAAAAATAAGTTATCTCGTAAAATGGCAAATGAACTCTTGAGAGAACGAGAAGAGAGGGACACTTCGCCCTCTGGGCGACTTTATGATTTCAAGGTGACTTACGTTCACGTGACTAACGTTTTTTATGCTTCAAATGCTCATTATTCAGAGTGAAAAGAAACTCAATAGAAACGTTTCTTATCCTAGAATGTAATAGAAAAGACCAGTATACTAGGTTACATTGATTTTATTTTCAAACAGTTTATATACCAGAATATTATATATTCTGGGATCTTAGCATAGGACCAATCTTGCTAAACACACAATTTTATAGCTTAATCAGAATTGACAGTTGTGCCATGTAAGGGAAAAAAAAAAAAAGAAATAAAACCAGAAAGAACAAAACTTGTAATTCAGGAGGGAGATTATTTTTTAAGTAACAAATCATAGGTCTATGCATTCAATCAAGTGCTGATGTGGCAGACGCTGGCTGCTCCTTCTGTGTTGTTTTTCCTGTGGTGGGGAATTCAGCCCAAGGCTCACACCCCAGCCAGGCAGGTGCTTCGTCTCGAGGTCCACTGAGGTACACCCCTTCTTCCTCTCTTCATGGCAGTTTCTTAAGGCTTTGTTAACTTTATGTGTATGAGCATTTGCTTGCATGTATGTTTGCATGTGTGTGGTGTGTGCCTATGCATGTATGTGTGTATGTATGCATGTGTGTATGCATGCATGTGTATGTATGTATGCATGTGTGTATGCATGCATGTGTATGCATGTGTGTACCTATGCATGCATGTATGTATGCATGTGTTTATGTATGTATACATGTGTGTATGTATATGCATGTGTGTGTATGTATGTGTGTGTATGTATACCTCTTGTCTGCCTAGTGCAAGTCAGAGGAAGGTTTTGGGTCCCTGGAACAGGAATTACAGATGGTTGTGAGCTGCCATGTGGTTGCTGGGAATTGAACTCAGGACCTCTGGAAGAGCAGCCAGTGTTCTTAACCACTGAGCTATCTCTTCAGCCCCTCTCTTTGGTATTTTGACCCTAGGCTGGCCTCAAACTAACTTGTCTTCCACCGAGGTCTCCCAAGTGCCAGGATGACAGGCATACCTGGCTTTGGCTGCGCCTTTGATACTATTGAGCTCTGTGCCAGAAACCACAGCCCAACCTGACAATGCCAAGGAGAGAAAGCTTGCAAGTCCCCTTTAGGCCACAGCCCGGCGAGCAAGGGCTGAGTATCGAGGCAGGCCGTGCTCGGGACAGACATTACAGCGGGCACTCGGCTTTCAGTAATTGTAAATGTTTTCTTGTTATGAACCACTAATATGAACTGCCAATCAAACTTTACAACTGGGACAGTATTATGCAATCTTCTACGATCACACAGCCAATAAGAGGCTATGATCTGATTCCCAGAGTGAAGAGTTGAATCCTGTGGCCTATTTGACTCCAATTCTAGTATTCCTCCTACCAACAAAAGACTTGTCTTTCAAGGGGCTTCATTTCCAACCTGGTGACATGAAGTCAGGCCAAGCATGGTGGTGCATGGTTGAAATCTTAGCACTCTGGAGACTGAGGCAGGAGAATTGGCATGAGTCTGAGCTACATAAGCGAATACCAGGCAAGCCAGGGTCATACAGCAAAGCACTTCCTTAACCCTCTCTGCTACCAATAAACCCAAGTGAAGAAGTTCCTTTTGATTTTAAAATTGTCTAGCTCTTTTAATACAGTCTCAGCAAACACACACACACACACTTCACATATGTGTGATAACTGTGCTATATGTGGAACTTAAGAGTCTAGGAAAGGAGTTTAACACCCGCTAATGGGCTAACGTGGAGGGAGCAGGTGTCTGCAGATTTCCAGATCTATCCTTCAGTCAGGGACAGGTAGGGGCCAAGGGAAGCTCACGGTCCTCAGGGGCTGAGGGGAAGGAAACACACACTGGATTTATTGTTTTCAGCATTTGTTCATAATTAATGAGAATAATGCTGTGGGGAGCTCTGTTACAACGAGGCAATGCTTTAGACAATCCTCGGAATATGGTTTAGCTCTCTCTCTCTCTCTTTTTTTTTTTTTTTGAGTCTGCCTGTCTCTGCCTCCTGGGCTCTGGGATTAAAGGCACACACCATCACTCCCAGTTTTTTTCTCTTTATTTCAGTGTCCTCATTTGTTTGTTCATTCATTCATTCATTCAATCAACTTGTTGAAAACCACTCTATCCAGTCACCTACCCTAAGTAGAGTGTATAAGTCATGCTCTATGTTAAGAGGGTACTGGGAATTAAGTCCAACATGCTAAGCCTGTGTTCTCCGATTGAGTTATGCCTGCAGCCCCTAAATGTTTGATCTAGTGAAGAAAGCAGGGGATGGAGAGATGGCTCAGCAGTTAAGAGTACTGACTGCTCTTCAGAAGGTCCTGAGTTCAAATCCCAGACAACCACATGTTGACTCACAACCATCCATAATGAGATCTGACGCCCTCTTCTGGTTTGTCTAAAGACAGCTACAGTGTACTCACATATAATAATAAATAAAGCTTTAAAAAAAAAAAGAAAGCACTATATAAATATAATCACACCTTTATGGAAATATATGCTGATACAGAGGTGTATGGGGTCCTGTTCTTTGTGTGGACTCAAAGAAGAAAGGGTTAACTTCTCCCTGCAGGAAACTGTAACTCACTCTACAGAGGTGGGGCTTCACACACCAGGCTTCTGAGCAGGGTTCCAGAGAATGACTCTGGACTTGCTGTGTGGAGTGGGACAAACTTCTGTGCATCATCTCTGCACCTGAAATCAGTTAACCAGATTCCCCCCCACCCCATTCCCTACTGTACCAACCCTAGGCATTTGGAAATTAATCCTACAAAGTTAAAACATCTTTATGGGAAACAACTTTTTTTTTTTTTAAATGAGCTGCTAACCATGGTTCTTTGAGTTTGTTTGGGGAAACTTTTTTTCTGTAACTATTAATGCTTTCAAAGCCAAATAATAACATTTATATTGCGTATATATATTCTTGTTCTTCATGGTCAAGGGGAAAAAAATCAGCACCATCTCAACAACATATTTGTCAGTTGTTGATGATTTCAAGTCTACACAGCCGCTGGCTGGTTACATGCAGGATGACAGATGACAACAGACTTCTATTGAAATGGAACCCCAATATTATTTACTTTAAGGGAGGAAGGAAGACAAACCAGTCAAGCAATTAGGGGGGTAACATACTGTGGGAAACTCGATCCTCCTCTAGCATGGGTGACCTCTGAGTGAACTATAAGATAAGACGTTGACTTCGAGCGACTTCAATGGCACCAAGTCGGAGACTGAAAACCAAGGGTCCCCTGAAGAATGCACAACCCTGTTGGAAATGAGGGCCCTCTTAAAGAGCTTCAACCACACTCTCTATCATTACCAGCCTTCTAGCTCGGACTCAAGTAAGCAAACCAAAGAGAGGCCACTTGCTTTTAACCATATAGTTGCCAAGGTAAGAATTCATTTAAGCAAGATCATGCTTTTTGACGTAAAACTCGAAATACTTTATTTCCCAAAGTTCTAGCTAATAACGGCTGTGCAAGAGATCTGAAGCTAGGCGGGCAAGAGAGCGACTACTCTTCTGAGTCCTACCTAATCCATCCCTGGGGCGCATGGCGGGAAGGAGCGACCGCCAAGCACGAGACCTGGATTCAAGCTATTTCTTAGTCTCTGTTTTTCCTGGGCTCTGTTCCATTTGACTATGGTGTCCCCAGCTCCCTCTCACTTTGGGCCTACAGGTAACCTTATTGACTCCCACAGGGAAGTGCTCCAGAGCTGTGGAACCAGGGGTGGCTCTGCTTACAGGGTCTGCTTGAGCCTACTTCCATGTGTATTGTTCTTGGCCTAGTAGGGCAACCACGAGATTGCCTCTTTTCAAATACTGTAATTCCACAAAAAAAGAATTTTTTTAAAATGAAATTTCTTCCAAAAAAAATTACCTCATAGATATCGCACCTCAGAGTTTACACACACACACACACACACACACACACACACACACACACACACACACGAACTGGACAGCAAAGATGTCGGCTAACTTACAGCTATGAGACCAAGTTGCAAGCAGCTGCCTCGGCAGTCAGTGAAGCCGCTGGCGGGAACCAACTCATTTATGAATCCTGATATGAACTTCGAAATAAAATCGGACACACATTCATCATGTAAACAATCACCCCGGACACAGCTTCACTCTCATCTTTGCTCACCCAGCAAGGGTTTGGAGCTCTTTCTCTCCAGCCTGGCATCAGGTCGGTGAGACAGAGGAGGGCCACTGACTGACCCCAGTGTTCGGAAACACTCCACTGTCTCACACACCACTTCCATCGCTGCATAAAACGATTCAAGGTGCATCATGTCTCATGTCACTGTGACTTGGGGGAGGAGTCACGGAGACTGGATCACAAGCGCCACTTGCTTTATCTGCTATGACTCTTAGGGCATCAGGAGAGAGGGCCCATGTCCTTCAACAGCAGATCGGGGCTACCAAGGTTCTGCTCCAGGAGTCAGCATGAATGGACAGATCATGTGACCGCTGCGGCCGGCTTCCCCTCAAGGCTCTCGAAGAACTCCCTTTCCACTTAACCTCCTCTTCTCTCCTGCCTTCTCCTTTCTTTCCCATCTCCTCCCTTCCCACTGTTTTAATTTTTTGAAACAGGCTTTCTCTGTGTAGCCCTGGCTGGCCTAGAACTTGATACGTAGTGATTGAATCTGTGGCAATCATTCTTCCTCAGCTTGCCCTGAGGGCTGAGACTACAGGCTCATGTCACCTGACCTCCATCATCTTTCTTACGCGTCTCCTCCACAGCCCCATCTCTCCCCAGCCAAGGTTGCATGTTTCCTGTGTAACTCTCCCCACTTACTGGACCACAGGCAGGGTCTATGCAGGCAAGGGACCATGGCTCTCTGTGCTTGTAGAAGTTAGCACAGTCCTGGCACATGCACTGTAATAGAGGATCAATAAATACTTGCTGAATACAGACAAGCGACTCAATTAAATCAGGGGAGGTCAGCTGGAGCTGAGGTCACACCCCCGTCCAGAAATTAGATGGAGGATTTTGTTTTGTTTTCCCAGTATGATGGAAACCCCTGAGACCTGCCAACACTGTGGCCTCTGGGTTGGGCTCTGGAAGGAAGTCAATTTTCTAGATCAGTTCCAGAGTAGATGAACCTTCTTAGAGTACTTCCATATAAGAAAGTCCAAAGCACACATCTGGTTTCAGGTTAGACTCTGCCAGTTGAGGGCTGGGGTTTCATCTGCTGCCACATCTGTCCCCATGGGTGGAATGTTTGTGTATCAGACCAGAGGAACATCAAGGCTAGGCTCCATTTTTTTTTTTTCAAGACAGGGTTTCTCTGTATAGCCCTGGCTGTCCTGGAACTCACTCTGTAGACCAGGCTGGCCTCGAACTCAGAAATCTGCCTGCCTCTGCCCGGGATTACAGGCAAACGCCACCACCACCCGGCTTCCATTTTATCTCTTGCTGAGCAGGTGATAGGGTGGTTTGGAGACTTTTCACTCCTAAATGAAACGCCTTTCTATTTTTATCTGTTTATAAAAAACAAAGCTAGGCATCACACCCAGGGCTTTGGGAGGGCTCTACCATCAAGTGGTTAGTTAGTGGCAACCTCTGAGCTGCTCCTCCATCCTGGCTGTACATTTTTAATTGAGGAAGGCAAAGAGAATATCTCGGGATGAATCGGGTTGGGGCGTTCCTTTTCTGATTTCAACATGGTGAAGAGCCCGAGCACACAGGAGAGTGTGTCAGTGAGCGGCAATCCAAACAGGATCCTGTCTTCTTCACTACTTCCCCCCAGCCCGCGCCCCGTCTCCTACACACAGCAAACTGAAAACTATACACGTAAAACCAAGTTTTAAAAAACTAGACACAAAATCATCACATCTCAACCACAATTTCTCTGTTTTTTTTTTTTTTTTTTTTTTTGCTAGTCTTTTTTTCTTCACATAGAGACAGGAAACTTGTTTTTAAATCCCCAAAGCTAAAAACAATCTCTAGAGGTTTCATACTATAAAAAGCCCCAGCTTCCCTTATTGGTCCCTTGGGGGAGAGATAACAACGTGGTCTGCCTGTCTTTTTTAAAGGACAGGTCAGTAATAATAATGAGAAGTTGGGCTTTCTCTTGAAGTGCAGACAAGTATGTAAAGAGATTTCTTAAATGTTCCTTTGATTTCTTTTTTTTTTTTTTGGTATTGGGGCTGAACCCCGGGCCTCACCTATGCTGAACACACACTCTACCACAGGTGCTCCTACACCTCCAGCCTCTTGGATTTGAAAAGATGCAGTCTCCACGGGGGCGCTACAATGTATCGTCCTTTGGGAGTTCTCTTTTATACAGTAGAAGCTGTCTCAGGCAGGCTGGATCCAGCACGTACTAACCAACAGACCTCCAAAGATACAACATAAAGGACAATCGACAGGCCAACTCAAGGTCCTGAGTCAGAGTAAGATAATGGGGATAATTAACTGGTAGTCAAAATAGTTAAACATTTTTGAGAATCAATACAAATTACATCATTTTTCTCCTCCTACTTCTTCAGAACCTCTAAGACCTCCCATGTGTCCTCCCCCACCCCATTTAATCTCAAATCCATGGCCCTTTTTTCTTTGACTGATATTATAATCCTATAATGCTTGTAATGCACACCCTTTCACTTGATATGAATACCATACATGATATGTATACCATATCACTTGGTATTAGATAACCAATAGGTTCTTCCCTAGGGAAGACTATTCCTCCCATTCTCAGCATTTTAGGTTCCTTGTCCAGCGGCATTGCTTGGTGAGATTTCTCCCTCCCAAGTTAGCGTGTCTATTGGCGTCATCCTTGTACAGGTCTCAGCTGGGCAGCCATATTGCGGAGATTTCATGGGGACTGCTTCCCAGTCTCAAAGCAGGTTTCTTCCAGCTCCTACAATCTTTCTGCCCCCTCTTCTGCAATGATCCCCCAGCCTTGGGTGCAGGAGTTGCCATGGAGATGTATTGGTTAGGGCTGGGCACCACAGGCTCCCTTGTTCTCTGCATTCTGATTGGTTGTGGTTTTCTATAATGGTCTCCATCTGTTGCAAAGAGGGGTGTCCTTGATGATGCATTGCTCCTTTGCCTGTTCTGACTAAAATCTCAACTATTTGATTTGACTACTGCTTCTATTCTGTTGGATTCTTCTCCTGGGGGATCACAAGAACTGAGAGACTACTGTTGAAGCTGAGATCAGAAGAAACGGGATCTCCCCTCGGCGGTGAGGCTGTGGGCCTTCTTAGCTTGACTGGCGTTCCTCTCTGCTCTCTCCCCTCCCCCATCTCTCTCATTACTAGAGTGACGGACAGAGACTTGCATGCATGCCACAGTGCGTGCGGAGTCCGAGGGCAACCCTGAGGAGGTGGCCTCCCTCCATCTTTCATGGGTCCCAGAGATGGGGCTTTGGATTTCAGGCTTGCACAGCAAGTCCCTTCACCTGCCGAGCCGTCTCACCAGCTGCACGCTGGGGCTTGTATTTCATATCCGTGTCTATAGGCGCATACTGCTGTAATTTATGATTTGGTTAATTTGAGGCCACTTAATCCTCCCTGAGAGTCTAAAGTTGCCAAAATGAGACTCCTTCAAGGACCAACCCAGGACATTTGATAGATTAACAAAGATAGACTTTTTTTTTTTTTTTTACTATTTTTATTTTGCTGGATTGTGTTTGCAGTGCCGAGGAAGGAACCAGGGGTCACGTGCATGTTAGGGGAGCATCCCGTCCCTGAGCCTTATCTCCATCCCTGTTTGTTTTTGAGACATGCTGCCTGTCATCGTGCGGCTCAGACTGGCCTGGGTCCTGGAACCCTCCTGCCTATCCCCACAGTGCTGAGGGTGTGGGCACTCACCACCGTGTCACACTCCCTCTGACATCTCCATCTTCAAATGGATCAGTTGTTTGGTAGGTACGTCAAACCTGTATCAGGGTGGCAAGCCACCTGCCTCCAAACAGCGACTTTGATCTCTTAGATACTACGCAGCTAGGCATGGCATGTTCCTGAATGAAGCACACTGGTTCTAAGCCTGAACGGCCAGTCTGGAGGACCTGCTGTCACTTGTTAGCCATGTGACATGCGACAAGATGCCTCACCTTGATGACCGCTTTTCTCATCTATGTCGTGGGATTAGGACAACTGATACTTTATGGAGTTGTGCTGCTTCACCTAATCCTCCCGATCCTTGAAACACTTCAAGGAAGCTGAGGAGGTGTCTCGGCGGTAGAATACATCCTGAGCATGCTCAAAGTTGTGAGTTCGAGCCCCAGCACCGCAAAACCAAAGCAACTGTGACAAAGGCAGCAAAACTACAGTAAGCGTGTGCAACCTCAGGGCTGGAGAGACAGCTCAGTGGTTAACAGCCCTGACTGCTCTTCCAGAGGTTCTGAGTTCAATTCCCAGCCACCACACAGTGGCTTGCAACCATCCGTAAAGGGGGCTGATGCCCTCTTCTGGTGTGTACTCATATACATAAAATAAATAAATCTAGCCGGGCGGTGGTGGTACACACCTGTAATCCCAGCACTCTGGAAGGCAGAATCAGGTGGATCTCTAAGGTCAAGATCAGCCTGGTCTACAGATTGAGTTCTAGGATAGCCAGGGCTATACAGAGAAACCCTGTCTCGAAAAAACCAAATCCAAAAAACCAAAAATAAAATAAAATAAAAAATAAATCTTAAAAAAAAAAAGACAAACCTCAAACCCCCCTGGATAGTGCCTCAGAACAATGAAAGCAAGATTTCCAATATAAATAGTATCTAAATCCCGGGATGGAGACCTTGGCCAGCAGTCAGTGGAGTCATGTGTACTCCAGGAAATCTGCCATTCACAAGAAACCAACAGTCAATGAAGTGCACAAAAAGGAAAACAGAAGGGGCTATTCTTTTAAAACCAAAGCCTTGGGCCTGGAGAGATGTCTCAGCAGTTAAGAGCACTGACTGCTCTTCCAGAGGTCCCAAGTTCGATTCCCAGCACCCACATGGTGGCTCACAACCATCTGTTTTGGGATCTGATGCCCTCTTCTGGTGTGTCTGAAGAGAGGCTATATACATAGAATAAATAGATACGTCTTTAAAAAAAATGAAAGCCTTAGCAAAACAAATGTTGCAAAAGCTAAGGACACTAGGCATCAACTGAATTTACACTTCAAAGTCATTCATAATTTCCAGGGCATGATGCCCAGCCCAGGAGAGGTGAGCACACACCACCACCAGGGCAGAGCCAGAAGATAAGCCATCTTCACTAGCTGTGTTGGACCATTAACCACAAACATCTTACACAACATGTTCTCACGAGGCCCACTTCTGAAGTGATCGAGGTGACCATGCAGATTTAATGATCTCAATGCTAATGAGTGGGAAGCCCAAGCTGAGGGCTTGTGGCTAGGAGTTGGCTCATTAGGAATTATTAGGAAAGTTGGGTCAATAGGAACTGCTCATCGTGGACACAGAGCCAAGGGATTGCCCCAGATTTTGAGGCTGGAGAGATGGCTCCTAGAGGAAGAGCACTGGCTGCTTTTCCAGAGGACTTCCATTCTCCAGCCCCACATGGGCCCTCAAGACTGAACTCTAATTCCAGGGGATCCAGGAATTAGTGTTCCTGTGGTTGTTTGTATATGCTTGGCCCAGGGAATGGCATTATTAGGAAGCATGGTCTTGGAGTGGGTGTGGCCTTGTTGGAGTAGGTGTGCCTTTGTTAAGTAGGTGTGGCCTTGATAGAGTAGGTGTGTCACTGTGGGCATGGGCTTAAGAGCCTCATCCCAACTGCCTGGAAGTCAGTATTCTGCTAGCAGCCTTCAGATGAAGATGTAGAACTCTCAGCTCCTCCTGCCATGCCTGGGGGATGCTGCCATGTTCCTGCCTTGATGATAATGGACTGAACCTCTCAACCTGTGAGCCAGCCCCAGTTAAGTGTTGTCCTTATAAGACTTGCCTTGGTCATGGTGTCTGTTCATATCAAACTCTAACTGAGATATCATGTCTCAAAATAAAGCACGTGGCTAACAAGTGGGGGGAAGATTTTGTAGAAACGTCACAAAGGAAATTATCGCAAAGGTCAAGTGATTAATGTAAGAATTAAGAGGACCCTGTGCAGTAGGGCAATCCCAGCTTCTTGGAGACTAAGATGGGAAGATCATCTGATCTGAGGAGCTTGAGATTGGTCCGGGGAACATGGCAAGATCCCTATTTCAAAAAGCAAGGCCCAACAAAACAACAACAACAACAACAACAACAAGGAACAAAAAGGTTAAGTAGAGGTGCTGGGCAGCTCTGTCACAATCTCCCACACCTTCCTCCAAATGTGATGAGGAGAAAATTGATGAGGGGAAAATTTTAAGTGGTGTCTACTCTTCGGTTGAGGCTTTCACTCTTGTGTGTGACAGGGCTTCCTGTTACCACCCGAGATGGAAACGATGGTCACCTTTCTCGAGGACAAAGAATTCGAGGCTCTGGAAACAAAGTAGGAACCTCATCCCTTTCCCATCCCACAGAAGCAAAGATGGTGACGTCAACATTAAGCCACTGCTTTGTGGAGAGTCGTGAGATTATTTTCTTTTGTGTCTGTAAGAGCTTGGATACCTTCTTACATCTGTAATAAGCTGCCCTAAGCGTCCTAGACAAAACCCAAACTTAACTCTGGTAATGACCGATCAGACCGTAACTTCAGTGACACCAGCCATCAGGCTGCAATTGTGACTTTTGCTCTGTATGTCTAACAGAGCAATGCTTCATGCTAACGCCTTGAACCATCGGCAGGAAGACCCAAGGTGACACAGGCCACCCCCACTGAGGCTTTAAGGTCAGAAAAATCTGCCAGGCCCGACTCGGTACCTTCATGGTGTAATTAGTTGTATCTGAGGTCAGCTTCTGCCTTATAATGTGTTGAGTAATGCCATCTCAGGAGTGAGGTGCAGGCAGGCGGTTGCTGTCAGCCTGCAGAGCTCCGTCCCTCACTCAAGCATCTTATCTTCATCAGAGCTTTTACTCATTTAATTAACAATTCACACAGTCAATTTCACGAAGGGCAGGAGGCGCCTTGGCAGCACGCAACTCATAGGCAAGCTATTCTCAAGAAAGAGTGGGCCTCGAGTCAGATCTAAGGCCTATCGACCAAGTCAGTGGTATAAGTCAGGCCTCTGGAACGATAAAGAAACTGTGGTAGAAAGTCTCCCAAATCATAGGGAACCATTCAAGACAAACTCTTAACCATGCTAGATTTTTTTTTTTTTTAAATCATGGGCTAAGGGAGTCCTGGTTTGTGTCAAATTCACTGGCACAATCAGAACTTTTATTATATTGGGACAAGGTCTCACTAGGCAGCCTCGGCAGGCCACAGACTCACGGTGCAGACCAGGCTGATCTTGAACTCATGATTCTTCTGACTCCATCTCCTGAGATCACAGGCATGTGCCATCATGCCTGGCTCAGTCACAACTTTGTACCATTCCTTGAAGTCCTTGGTGGTCAGTCTTTATCCACTCATCGTGACTCTTGCCTCAGTGAAGTGGAAGATATCTGTGAACCCTGGCCACATCAGGCTGTCTTACAGCACCACTCAACCACATGGTGGTCTGCAAGGACAGGGCAGATTCTTGGGGACAGGCAGGCAGGAGGATCTGTTAGGGTTTTCTTGTTGCTCTCCAAGTTAGCAGGGGTCCCCAGCAGCATTCCTAACAAAGCAGTTCCTGGTGGGATGGTTTATATATGCTCTGCCCAGGGAGTGGCACTATTAGGAGGTGTGGCCTTGTTGGAGTAGGTGTGACACTGCGGTGTGGATTTTAAGACCCTCATCCTAGCTGCCTGGAAGCCAGTATTCTGCTAGCAGCCTTCAGATGAAGAGGTAGAACTCTCAGCTCCTCCTGCACCACGCCTGCCTGGATGCTGCTGTGTCCCCGCCTTGATGATAATAGACTTTACCTCTGAACCTGTAAGCCCAGCCCCAAATATATGTTGTTCTTTATAAGACTTGCCTTGGTCATGGTGTCTGTTCACAGCAGTAAAATCCTAACTAAGACACATGGAGACACACCTAAGCATCCTGCAGAAAGAGACCAGCTCTTAAAAAAAAAAAAAAAAAAAAAAAAAAACAGGGATGAGATATTGTTCAAGCTATCATCTATATCCAACATGCTTCAAAGTTGGCATGAAAAGGCATGAGAAGGCCCAGAGGGAAGGCTGGGAAACAGTTTAACCACAGCTTTTGCATTTACAAAGTGGAGTGTGAGGGAGACAAAGTAGATGAAGGCTAATGTGATAGCTGTATACGCTTGATTCCCTCTAATGGAGACACAATCCTATAGAACTGTCAGACCTCGATTTTTAGCTCCCTTGCGTTTGAAAGATGGGAAGGACTCTCACCTCTCACGTGTTGGCATGAAGAAGATCCCAAGAAATGTGCTTTCAGGCATTTTTATGTAGGGCTTCCCCACTCTTGAACCTTTCAAATCACGAGTGAAATGATACAGGAACAGATATTCTGTAGCCTGAGTTTAGTCTTTCTCGGGCAATTATTCTCTCCTTACACAGCCCTGTGTATACTCAGGAGCAAGCAGATCTGTGGGAGTTCCAGTCAGCAGCAGCTGTATGGGTTCATTTATTTTATTAAGTTGCTGGTGGAGGGAGATACATTGGAAGTACTTGAGGGGCCTGGGATGGATCCTGTTTCATGTTTGAAATTCTCTAAGAATAAATTTTAAGACCTGAAAATTCAAAATATATCATGGAGCAATGAAAATTTTAATCTACCTTTGAGAGGAAGAATGAGTAGAACACGACAAGATCTGAGAGTTTACATTTTGCTGATTTAATGTATACATCAGTATACATTTTAACTTGCACGTTAAGAAAGAGAGGTGACAGAGCTAACATTCCAAAGGCTCCTAGCGTGGGACCTGGCACACACAGCGGTGAGCAAACGTGTTGCCTGGGGCCTCCAAACTCAGTGTCCCAGATACTAAGGGTCACAGGGTCCAGTGCCAGCGGAAGAGGGGAAGTGAGGCTTGGGCAGGTGAGAGTCGGACTCAGCCACCTTTAGAGCATCTCCTGCGCGCTTGTCTTTCATAACTCTGCTACAGGATGCTATCTTTCTAGGATCTAAAGAAAATATTAGTTAGCATGTTTAAACACTCTCACAGATCACTGCCTTTTGAGTCACAGTGAATGGTTAACGTGGGCAGGGATTTTTTTCTTCTTTTCTTTTCTTTTCTTTCTTAAAGATTTTATTTATTTATTATATATAATATAATATATATTATTATATTATATACTGTTGCTCTCTTCAGAGACACTAGAAGAGGGCATCAGATCTCATTATGGATGGCTGTGAGCCACCATGTGGTTGCTGGGATTTGAACTCAGGGCTTTTGCAAGAGCAGTCAGGGCTCCTAACCGCTGAGCCACCTCTCCAGCCCAGGGATAATTTTTTGAATAGTGTATTATCTTAAGCTCATTTTTGTCCCAGGTGATGGACTGAAAGTTCCCTTACAACCCAGGCTACTTCCTTCTGACTTGTCATCTGGCTCTCGTAAAGCTGTGACATTTATTTACGCTTCCTTTATTTCCTGGCATCCCTTAGTTCCCGGACACAAAGTAAGCCAGGGATGCTCTGTTGGCCTCTTGTCCCTCCCTGGAGCCATTACAACCTCAGTCTACCCCTTAGAGCACAGCCTCATTCCCCATCCCTCCCCTCCTCTCCCCTCCTCTCCCCTAGATAGCATACCTCACCCCTTCTCTCTCCTAGACACCGTTCCTTGCATTTCTTTTCTTTTTTTTTTTTTCTTGTTTTTTTTGAGATGGGGTTCCTCTGTGTAGCCCTGGCTGTCCTGAAACTCACTCTGTAGACCAGGCTGGCCTCAAGCGCAGAAATCCGCCTGCCTCTGCCTCCCAAGTGCTGGGATTAAAGGCGTGCGCCACCACTGCCTGGCTTTTTTTTTTTTTTTTTAAAGTATTTGTTAAAGGATTTTATTTATTTATTTATTTATTTATTATATGTAGCTGTCTTCAGACACACCAGAAGAGGGCATCAGATCTCATTACAAATGATTGTGAGCCACCATGTGGTTGCTGGGATTTGAACTTATGACCTTTGGAAGAGCAGTCAGTACTCTTAACCACTGAGCCACCTCTCCAGCCCCTGTATTTCTTTTCAAACTCCTCATGGTTCTCTCTGCTGATGAAAGTTACAGATACTTAAGAATGTGAGCATTCACAATCGTATGCTATGGGATGTGAAATGTGCTGACAATCCACCCTAAGAGATTCCAGATGGACTTTATAGCTTTAAAACAAAGCTATAAAAACACTGGAATACGCTTATGACCTTGGGGTGAAGGTGACTTCTTAAAACGATACACGGAATGTAATAGCTTAAAGAGAAAGCCTGCTGAATGGGACCTTCTGCAAATTAGAAAACCTATGCAGGGCAAAAAACAGTAAAAACAAAATTCAGTAGCCAAGTCAAAGAATAGATGAAAATACCCGCTGCATTTGTAATGGAGGGCCTAAAAAAGTGTACAGGTTAGTATATAAACAGGAAAAAAAAATCACGAGAAAATGTACACGGGCAACAGACTGAGGGTTGGGTCCTCAAGGGAAGCAACTGTGCATGTCCTATTAATGGATAGTGAGAAAACCCACCCATTCTCACGTTCAGTCATAAAAATGACATTTAAAGGGCTGGGGAGATGGCTCAGTGTTTAAGAACACTGACTGCTCCTGAGTTGAATTCCTCTGACGTCCTGGGTAAAACAAGGGCTAGATAGAGTCTATAGTCTGTATAAGTAACTGTTTAGAGGGATTTCTAGTAAACTGAAACAGACTTTCCTATAAGAGCAATAGAAAACAATTGCTTTCTTAATAGTTCCTTCCAAAATAGGTCCTTAACATGATTACCAAGAAAATAAAACAAAACAAAACACCCCAAGGAGACGATAACTGTACTAAACCATGTAACAAAATTTGCTGTCTTTATTTTAGGTGTAGGAGTTGGTGTTTTTAACCAGATGGTTGCATCTTTGCCTTTTACTGTTGAATCCAGGCAGGGACTCTCCATCCCCTTTTTGCAGCCCATGCAAAGGTTTCCTTGGGATAGAAAGCCCATGATGAGGAACAGTGGGAGAGAGAAGACAAAGGGTGGATTGGAAAAATGGGTTTGTCTTTCCCTAAAATAACATTATTCCTAAATGCGATTTTAAGCCTTTGAACAAGATAGTAATTTTCCAAAGCAAATATAAAAGTATGTGTGTGTGTGGGTGGGTGGGTGTGGGTAAAACCCCACCCCCTGCCAAAAAAAAAAAAAGCATTTTTCCTGTGTTTAATCACACTTCCAAGCACATAGCCAGGTGTGCACAGCTACTGAAAATAAAGGATGCTTTGCTACCTGGAAGTGTTCACGTGGAAGACGGGTGTCAGGACTTATTTCTATTTTATGTGTATGGGTTTGAGTCCTTGCCTGCATGTGTGCATATGCATTAGATGCATGCCTGGTGCTCACGGAGGAAGAGGGACCTGGGTCACCCAGAACTGGGGTTACAGACAGCTATAGGCTCCACATGGGTTTTGAGTTTTCTGTAAGAGCACCAAGTGTTCTTAGCTACTGAGCCACCTCTCCAGCTGCCCTGAGCTGTTTCTGTTTGTTTCTTTTCTTCTCTTCTTGGTACATCCTCGAGCAGTTGGGTACCCTACCTAAAGCCTCAGCTTTGGTGTCAGATCTGCTGTCCTAACCCAGACACCATAGCACTTGCTTAGGATGTTATAACACATGTGGCCCAGGTCTCAGTGCGTGCCGGCATTTGAGAGCAAACCTGGAGCTATAGAGAGAGCCAGGCTCTACTGATGGGGCCCTCCAGGCCCTCAAACTGCTAGGAAGTCACTTGGGGCCCAGGGAGGCTTCTTGAACACCACAGGGCAGACTGTGAAGCTGTAGTACTTCATACAGCCTCTAAGGCAGCTGTGCAGGTTCAATGGAGAAGAAGCAGGGCACTGCCTGGCACCAAAACCTTGTCCTTGGTGAACCCGGAGGGCTTTAAACAGCGCCATGCTCCAGAACTGACAAGAAGCACATGGAACAGGAAGATGGATAGTGTGTAGTTCCTCGGTGTCTGTGTGCCGACTGCGGTCTGTGCACTTGGCTTGGCTTAGCCCTCTCAGCAGCTTATGAAGCAGAGACCATTATATCCACTTTGTAAGAGAGGCAGCAGACACAGGCATGGGAAGACACCTGGGCTCAATCACTGTAACTCAACTGCAGACAGGCTTGGAACCCAGGCAATTAGTAAGGTCTGTATTCTTAACCACTACTAACCACTTCATAGCCTACACTTACCTGTGAGTTTGGGGTGAGCACACAAACAGCCATTTCCCCTTAGTCTGATAGTTTCCCAGTTCTAATAACTGATACGAAGACCTCTCTCTAAGTTTTCAAAACTCAAGATTGGATAGTTTGGGGACAAATCTCAGTGATACGGGACTTGTCTGGCTTACAGAAAGCCCTAGGCCTGATCCCCAGTTAGTTACAGAAGCAAATAACATCAAGATGAGTTTGTAAAAAAAAATGAGTTTATCAGTTGTTTTCATAATCCTGAACTAGTTCAGAAACCTCTTTCTTTCTTTCTTTCTTTCTTTCTTTCTTTCTTTCTTTCTTTCTTTCTTTCTTTCTTTCTTTCTTTCTTTCTTTCTTTCTTTCTTTCTTCCTCCTTCCTTCCTTCCTTCCTTCCTTCCTTCCTTCCTTCCTTCCTTCCTTCCTTCCTTCCTTCCTTCCTTCTTCTCTCTCCTTTTCCCTCTCTCCCTCCCTCTCTCTTATTTTTTCTTTTTGAGATAGGAGCTTGTCTCCGCCCCCCCCCCTTTGCATACCTCAGGCTAGCCCAAATTTTAGCCTGTAGGGACAGACCCTCCATGCCCAGTTCCTAGAAACTCATTTAAAAAAAAAAAAAAAAAACAACTACTAGTTGATTACTTATTAGGGTATGTCAAAATAAGAAGTAAATCCATTATAAAAGTTCTCATTGGTCACTTAATGACCCCCCAAATCCCACCGTGACCTATGAGCCTAATGTAGTTTTTGGACTCAAATGCTTGGCCCATTGCCTGTCACGCTGTGGTATCGCTCCATTAGCTTGCTGTTTCCCACGTTTCCACCTCCACGTTGAACAGGTTCTCCCTAGATCACACGCGCCTCTTTTGTAGCTTGGAATGTGTCCTTAGAGGAAATGATTTGAGCTGCTGGCAGAGCAGCCTGTTTTTGTTTTGTCGTTTTTTCCTTCCTTATTTATTTATTCTTCTCTCATATATTTCTTCCTGCAGTTTCCCTTCCCTCCCCTCTCCCCAACTTCCTCCACCATCTCCACACCCTTCCTCTACCTCCCCTCAAAAAAGAGCAGACCTCCCAGGGACATCATATCACACCAGGCACATATTCTCACATCAAGGCTGGATAAGGCAGCCCAATAGGAGGCAAAGGTCCTGACGGCAGGCAAAGGAGTCAGAGATAGCTCTGCTCTCTCTCACTGTTAGGGTCCCACAGATCACCAAGCTACACAACCATAGAACATATGCGGAGGGCCACAGTCAGACACGTACAGGATCCCTCATCTCCGTGAGCACCCGAGAGCCACTGTTAATTCTGCGGGCCATGTCCTTGTGGCGTCCTTGATCCCTCAGAGTTTTGTCAGCAAGAGGTCATCTTACAGTTTTCTCTTTAACTCGCTCCTGTCTCTACCTGCAGTACACAGGCAAAAGTTTTCTCCCTCCAGCTAACCCCACCCCCACAGTGATGAGGACTTAGCTACTTGTGTGAATGGAAACCCCCTTCCCAGGATGCAGAGGGGCTCCTGCACCCCAGCACTGCACTAGTATCGTCTCCCAGACTGGGAAGGGGTCGGGTAACCTCTGTCCTGTCTCTTAGATGGGTTTTGACTTGAGCACCGCCTTGCCCCAGTGGACCGGAATTTCTAACATCTCAGATGCCGCTGGTTCCTGGTGTCTCTTAGAGTCCTTCCTGTTCCTCTTCATCCCTCTGCAAGGCTTGTCTGAACCAGGAAGCTCAGCTGAGAGCAGAGAGGCCCCTGAGAGCAGGCCGCTTGAGAGAGGGGGTTACACGGGTGAGAATGTGGGCGTGGTCAAGAATAGGGTCTTTGGCCTAAGGATCCCAGGTGATCTCTCCAGTCCTGTTATTTGGCTGGGTATATAAGGCTACATTCAGTGTTTTCTAAATCTCTTGTTTTGATCTAGTTCGGAGGGCTCGGCTTCTTGTTACATGTCACATGGACTGTCTCAGTCACATAGACTGTGCTACATCTCGAAGCACAGGGACTCAGATCACTTGGGCAGCCTCCGGGATGTCTCCACTCCTTAACTTGCTGATATAACAGCACATGACCAGTTTGCTCCTGAGAACAAAGATGCCAAGTCAATGCAGTATTTTTCAATTTACTCATCCCGGGAGTGGAGCCGATAGCTCAGTAAGGCTCAGGTGGAAACCCAGTGTAGACTATAAGATGACCTGCTCTGGCTTGGAGAGAGGATCCTTAGGGGCTTCTGGCTCCTCATCTAGGAAGGAGTCCAGCTCGCCTCTGTGGAAGCCTCCAGGTCCTAGAGACTTATTTGAAAACTGGGTCTGGGGCTCTAAAGCCTGACAAGACTCTGATCATTACCCTGAATCACTTTCCCTAAGCCTCAGTGTCTTGTCTGGAAAATGGGCATGGCGGTATCTCATTCACAAGAATGGGGATTTAAGGTCTCCTACACACACTCAGCATTTTCTGAAGCAGGCCAGTCTCACTGCTAAGCATCACATATCCAATTTCTTCCTACGGACATCATTTCCCAAGGGCAAAGAACAGAATGTCCGATGGAAACAGTTCCCCGGGGACCACAAATATAACCAATTTTAGCGAGAAGTTACAGGAGTCAAAGACCTTTTCTGTACCTAACCACTGTTCTTTGGACATTTTGTTTTCAAAAATAAAGCACGCAATGACAAAAACACCCCAGACATTCCAGTCAGTGCGGATTAAGATGCTGTGGACACTAGGATGCTCTTGAATAAATCCTCATCCTGGACACATCGTAGAAGGGCAGCGTCATCTCTTGGGCACACGAAATGGGACCTGCCTGCCTCCTGTGTTGTTGGTCAGGCCTCCGTGTCAGCACCGACCAGCTATGTAAGCAAGCGAGGTTTCCAGTCTCCCTCACGTGGGATTCCTCTGCCCTGCAGGTCTGCCTAGGGACTGGTGTTCAGGTATCCACTTCCCGAGAAGCTTTCTGGCCTTTACCAAGCACCTCAGGGGCCAGAGCTGGGATCATAGTCAGTCAACAAGGCTTTCCCACCACAGGAGCAGGGTTCGAGCTCCCTCAGCTGGAGGTCTGAAAGGAAGAAGCCAGGTTTTGTTCATTATATCTTCGAGATAGCAGAGGTTTGGTTGGTGAACAGATATGGATTAAATGGATGCATAAGTGAATTACTAAAAGGCAGATATGGGCTAATAAACCAAATCTATTGGTAACTAAGATCTAATCTGGAGCTACTGATTTGTTTCTTCATGTCTGTTTGCTTATACCTGTAGAATATAGGTATATATATATATATATATATATATATATATATATATACACACATGTAGAATATATATATATATGTATATGTGTATATATATATATACATGTAGTATATATATATGTATATGTGTATATATACATATATACCTGTAGAATATAGGTATATATATATATATATATATATACCTCTATCTATCTATCTATCTATCTATCTATCTATCTATCTATCTATCTAATATTCTTATAAAGGGCCAACTGAGCTTGATCCCTAGGGTCACATGGTGATCCACATGGAGGAAGGAAAAAAGTAATCCTCCAAAGTTGACCCCTGACCTCCGCACTAACACTGGCACACATATGCAGAGTGGGGAGATAAATGTAGTTCTAGAAAATATCCATTTAAATCACAAAATTGCTAAAATTTTCCGATCAAGGAAATGAACCTGTCACCTTCCTACCAGGCATAAACGCCCCAATGGTTGTGTCCCCTTTGGCTGAAGCAAGGACGGCTTTGACAGTGCGGTTAAGACCCTCAGTCCACACGCCTTCCTTTGTCTCCTCTTGGCCACAGTGAGCTTCTTTTGTACATCCGGCTTGATGCTCCTTCAACCCCAGGCCCACGGTCTGCCCTGCCTTTTCCTGTGGCACCTGGCTGAGTACCCTTCTGTCTTTCGGAGTTGCCCTCTGTTCCCTGCACAGAACTAACCATATCTGTTTACCGGCTGTCTCGCTTTTCTCCTGTTCTAACCCTTTCAGGACAGGGGTCATGTTTAACTTCTTTACCTCCACATTTCCAGGCTAGTATACACTACCAAAATTTTAGGCACTGAGCTGCTAAAGCAACTAAGTCTGTCTACAGAAAAGTGGAATTTCATTAGCTATAGTTTGGGTCATATTACTTAAGTTTATGGCTCCAAGTTTTGACTCCCAGCAACATTTAATATTAACCACAGCCTTGAAAGGAAACGATTACCACCGCCAGTCAGCCTTTCTTGGTTCTTGCTTATCTCTGGGAACACCTGCAGTCTTGGCAACAACCCTGAACCAAACACTGCGCTCCTGAACTGCTTGCTAGTTAGCCCATTTCTGTATTCGGTGCCCACCCTGAGGAAGTGAATCAGGATAGAGCGTAGTTTAAAATGATGTGGTGCGTAGCTGGTGCTCGGAGGTCTGTGCTCCTGCTGACAGTCAAACGGAACTATGAATTCCGAGGCTTCGGTGGCCTTCCCTGGATGGAGGGATCATTCACGTGTTTCTGTGGTTTACGGCTGGTAAGGAACAAATCCCTGAGAGGGACAGAACCTGTGCTCACGCTCTCCCTCTCTCCACCATAGCCTCAGCCTGCAGCTTCTGCGCTGAGCCCTTGCTGCAAGTTCAGCCTTGGGTAGGAGCTTATCTTCTTGACTTACAGAGCCCGTCCAGAAAATCTTCAGAGGAAGTCACGGGACCCTGCGTGCCTCCTGCTTCCTGTGGCACTACTCTCAGTCCCTCACCACCCCCACCCCACGCCCCTCTCCATCCTGATTTCATTTCCCCTCCTTGGTTGGCTCCTAGCTCTCCAGACTGTAAGTGATAGACTAGCCTTCAGCTCTGTTCTATCTTTTTAATCGGTCCCCACTCTCTCGTGCATGTGTATGTATTGCATGTATGTGTCTGTGTGTATGTGTGTACGTGTGTGCATGTGTATGTATGTATATGTATGTGCATGTATGTTTGTATGTATGTGTGTGTGTGTGTTTCAATGTTCCCAGGGTTGCCAATATCATCAGTAGTGGATGATCTCCAAGTTCATTTTCACGGCCAAGTTTCTCCTGAGTGCCATTTACCTTAATACCCACTAAAGTCCTGCCTGGAGCTCTACTGAGGATTTGAAAAATAAGAGAACTGTTTAAGGGCTGGAGAGATGGCTCAGTGGCTAAGAGCACCACTGACTACTCTTCCAGAGGTCCTGAGTTCAAATCCTAGCAACCACATGGTGACTCACAACCATCTATAATGGGATCAGATGCCCTCTTCTGGCGTGTCTGAAAACAGTGACAGTGTGCTCATATACATAAAATAAATAAATGAATCTTAAAAAAGAAAGAAAGAAAGAAAACTGTTTAAATCAGAGACTTGTTTTATGTGGTTTTGAGTAGTGTAGCCCTGGCTGGTCTGGAACTCGCTGTGGAGATAGAACTGGCTTTGAATTCACAGAGATGTTTTCCGGCTCTGCCTCCCAAGTGCTGCTGGGATTAAAGATATATGTCAGCACACCTGGCCTTTGTGTCAGAGCTCCGGATTCCAACACTAAATGTTCTAACTAAACAGATAACAGGAGTGCTCTGAGCGGCCAAATCGTGAAGCCTCGGGGTAAAAGCACACGGCCCCTGTGCGCTCGTTCATCTTTCTCTCTTCCTCACGTTTCCACACCCAGTCCATCTGGTAGCACGTGCCGCTGGTTCTGTTTTAAGAACAAATCTCCAGTGCTTCTGCTTCTTTCATTTTCTCATTGTATGTGTGTATATGTGAATGTGTATGTGTGTGTGTATGTGTGCTTGCATATGTGTGTATATGTGTGCATGTGTATGTATGTATTGCGTGTATGTGTGCGCATGTATGTTTGTATGTATGTGTGTACATGTATGTGTTTAGACATGTGTGCAACTACAGAGGCTACCCTCCAGTGGTGATGGTTCTTGGCTATCACCTTGTTTGAGAGACGTCTCTTGTTAACCCACTGCATATGCCAAGCTAACTGGCCCATAACCCCCCAGGGATTCTGTGCTCTCCGTGGCCCCCTCACTGTGGGTGTGCTGAGATCACAGCAGCATTCCTGGCTTTAGTGGGGTCCAGGACGGCCTCTGACTTTCACAGCAATCACTTTACAGAGAGCTCTCCAGCCCTGGCTTTAAACCTTATGCTCTTCATAGCAATTATCAAGACCTACCCTTACGATCTGTTTTGTTAGCAAGTGCCAGAGATAGCCAGGCGGACATAGACTCTGCAGCCATTCTTGGCCTATTGTACGGGACTGCACAGAGAGGACCGGCCCTTGCTTTCCATCAAGAATCCATTGGCCAAAGGGCTTTCTGCATAAGAGGCCTGGGAGTCTGTGACTGCCGCAATGTGCTAGGACATCTTACCTCCTCCTGAAAACCTTTGCAAGTAAGATTTGCTATGAGGTAGGAGTGCGTCATTTCTTCATTTCCTTTCTGTTTCTCACAAGTAGGAGGCAACCATGCATACCTGAAGATTATCATTATTACACTTGACTCCAGAGGAGTGAGAGGAAAAATAAAATTGTCCTCAACTGAACAAGCCCTTTGTGAAATCTGACTCTGCCTTTGGTGTTATCAGTAAGGTGTAGAAGAATCTTCTTTTAAAATACAAGAAAGCTCCGTGACCCTGCCACACGCTGCACATGTTATCTGGGCATCCCACGTAACAATGCCTACATTCTCTCAAAAGCAAGTGTCTCCTGTTAAAAAAGGACTTTTAGAATAGTTATCCTCTTTGCTTCTAACATCCCTCTGGTCAGTGTGTGGGGGAGAATTAAGGGCAAAAGAGGGAACTGAACCGCTCCAGTATTGTTCTGAATACCAGTTGGTGAATAATTCAGTTATATTGTTTACTATCCGAAAGACACTAAGAGTCCTTTGGTTTCCTCCTATATCCAGAGATGTGACTATGGTACTCAGTTCCTCCAAAATTATATTACTGTAACTGTCCTGCAGGAGCAATGATATTCTAAGACACCTGGGCCCCTCCCATTGGCTATCGGGCTGTTGAAACCAAGGACTCCAAGAAATTGCAATTTCTGAAGAACCTTATGATGGTGATAAAATTAAAAAAAAAAAAAAAAAGGCTGATGCTGGTGCCAGCCAGAGGAGGAGCTCATCTCCAGGGAAGAGAGTTCAAATCCCTCTATGCCCCAGAGTTCTTCCCTTGGCTCTGGTCCCTCCATTGCTGGGTCCAGTATTTTGAATGTCCCCTCTTTTTATGCCAGAGTATGGCTCATAACCCATTTCTGTGCATAGGTTCTAAGAGAGCCAATCTAACATCCAAACTGCATTAAAAAGAGAAATAAAAGAGAAATTATAAAAAATATGATGCTGCCGGATGGTAGTGGCACACACCTTTAATCCCAGTACTTGGGAGCAGAGGCAGGCAGATTTCTGAGTTCGAGGCCAGCCTGGTCTACAGAGTGAGTTCCAGGACAGCCAGGGCTACACAGAGAAACCCTGTCTTGAAAAACAAAACAAAACAAAACAAAACAAAACAAAACAAAAACTATGATGCCAAAATTATAAAAGGCTCTTGAGGTGACTCCGCCAAAAGGCAAAGAGAAAGTCAGACATATGTAGAGGTAACAAATGGAGAAGGTTCATCTCCGTAGACACAGGGGACAGGGCTTGGAGGATGTGACAATCTCTCAATGAAGCCGAGAGCAAATCAATGTAAGTTGCTGTCAGTTTATCTACATCTGACTCCTGGAAAGTCCAGTATACGTTAAAACTTCGAGGAAAAGTACTTTGTTTTGTACATCAGCCTTGATTTGGGTTTAGACACTGGATAGGCCCTTCCTATGTCCCCATGTGTAACTGTTCCAAGCTTCACTGGTCTCCCATACCCCAAGCTGAGATCTAAATCTTCCCTTCACTTCCCCCAAACTCTCTCCAGGGGGTGGTGCTGCCTTCAGTGAGAATCCTCTTCAGCTCAGGTCTCAAGCTCAAGATGGCAGTCCCCAGACCCTGTGCTGGTCACAATGACCCTCTTCCTTCTGCTTCATCATCCGAGAACATGCGCACATGAGCTAGGAGAGCGGACCAGCTGTACCAAGAGAGGGTGCTTGGATGAGACCATGAATACCAGAAAGGGATCAAGGAATTCTACTGGGGCTCATTCCACACATGAGGAATGTGTAACACCCTTGTCAACCCTTCCAAATCATAGGGTTCAAGAGTCAGTGGGGACAGGCAGAAGATCAGGATAGAGACAAGACCAGAAGAAGAGAGTGGGGGAAACCTTGTAGCAAAAAGGTTGCTGAGTCAGACCTTGGCCCAAGGTAGGTTTTGACTGTAGTATAGCCTCTGTTACAAAAATGGATATTTTATTTAATCCCAATTCTTATCTGTAATGGATTTGTTTTAGTTTGTGTGTGTGTGTGTGTATCATATTATGTAGGCACCCTCAGAAGCCAGAAGAGGGCATCATATCCTCTAGAGTTGGAGTTACAGGCAGTGTGAACCATCATGTGGGTGCTGGGAACTGGGGTCTGATCCTTTGGAAGAATGAGCCGTTTTTCCGGCTCCATTTCTTTACACATAAATTAAGGTGGAGATTTTTTTGAAGGCATTCTTAAAACTTGTGGACACGGTATAGAAAGATCTTAGATGAAACAAGAAAAGTAATACCAAGTGTACCAGGCCACACCACAATATTCACTATCTGTGTGTGTGTTTGTGTGTGTGTGTGTGTTCATGAATTGCATAATTTGTTGAGCAAACAGACAGGTTTTGCATGCCATTGTTAGAATCATTAGGCCTTTTTCTGTCTCTCTGTGTCTCTGTCTCTGTCTCTGTCTCTCTCTCTCTCTCACACACACACACACAGAGTCTCTCTCTCATACACACACACAGAAGCAGGCAAACATAAAAGTTACTTACTGTGGCTCTCATTATTACTTTTTAAAGTCTCGAAAGTATTTCTGCCTAGATTACTTGTGATTTAGAATGCAAGTTGATAGTAGCTATATATAAATGAAGCAAAATAAGATGCTCTCTTACTCTTTGGATAGTCTCTGTCTCAATTTCCACTTTATTATACTAAAAATCCAAAGGACATATAACACATTTTCTTACATTTGAAAAATCTATATATTTGAGACTCCCAAATAGTTACAAACAAGATTCTGTTAGATTTCTTAAAAAGAAATACCTTCTAAATTCAGCTGACTTTAAATCATACATGTGGACAGTGAGACCCAAGATTCCAAGGTTTTAGGGTTTGCTCTGAGATTCAGACCTGGATCTGTCAATATTTCCATCACTTCATAAAGGAGCTCAAGCAAATTGGTTTGGGGAAGCATATTTGGAAAATGAGTAGAATGTGAGGAAGACCAATTGTGCCACTCAAATCTTACATACCTGGATCATCCCCCCTGACACTCCCAGGAGAAACCACTAGCTTAAACCTATCCAGTCAAAGGCAGGAACGTGAGAGAGAGGGCCATATGTAAGCTCACTCTCCACTCTGTGGGAGCAAGAATCTAAACCAATTCTAAGATTTCTGTACACCTAAGAAGGCACACAGGCCCCAGCCGAGCTGTGGAAGTAAGTTCCTAGAGAAACAAACAAGAGAAAGAAACTCTTCCTTATGTTTCAACCACAACAAAAAGCCACTGCAATGCTATTATAAACAGTGTTTTAGAAGTCGTCCCCTTAATGTACATTTTTTTGAGAAATTATAAAGCAATGTAATAGATTAAATTTTTGCATTACTTTTAAATTTTGTGTGTGGTCCATGCACGACACATATGCAGAAGCCAAAAGACAATCTATGGAAGGCGGTTCTTGCCTTCCACCACTGTCGGGTCGGGCTTGGCAGTAAAGTGCAGTTACCGTTAAAGACAATAAATTCTCTTTAAAAGGCACATATGAAAAGCTGTGTGTGGTGCCTTGCAAATGTAACCCCATCTGTGTAGGCAGAGACAGGAGGATCACTGGGCTCATTGCCAGATAGTCTTGCAAAATAACGGTGAGCTTCAACTTCAGTGAAAGGCCTGCCTCAAACATAAGGTGGAAAGTAATAGTGCGCGCACACACACACACACACACACACACACAGACACACACACACACACACCCTGATTCAAACTGAAGTCGGCTACTCTTCCAAACATATCCTTTCTCTTTAGAGATGCATCTTGCCACAGATGTTAATGGTTAGAGGGTATTTAGCTTATTTATAAATCTTTTCTGTTGTGTGCAGTGCTGTGGTGAATGTCCTCATGGCTGAGACAGCAATGTTTGAGCACAGGCTTTGCAACCCTGGTGCCCAAGTTCAACTTCTAGAGCCTCAACTTTGTAGCCCATTCTTATAATTCCAGTGCTATGATCCTGAGGTAGGACCTTGAGATTGGGCAATCCTGTATACTCTATAGTGAGTTCAAGGCCAACCTGAGCTACTTTTAAAAACCTGTTTTATTGGCTGCTAGTGGTGGTGCATGCCTTTAATCCTAGCACACAGAAGGCCAAGACAGGCAGATCTCTGTGAGTTCAAGGCCAGCCTGGTCTACAGAGTGAGTTCTAACCCACCCAAGGCTACAGAGAAACCCTGTCTCAAAACAAAACAATCAAAATTCCTGTTTTAAGATGGTCTTGGTGTTGGTGGCATATGCTTTTAATTCCAGAACTTGGGAGGGAGGCAGAGGCAGGACGATCTCTGTGAATTCAAGGCCAGCCTGAGAACGTGAGTTCTGTTTCAGGACAGCCAGGACTACCCAGGACAGTGAGATCCCGTCTCAATATAACAAAGAAACAAACAAATGAAAAACAAAACAACAACAAGAAACCAAAAGCCAAAACCCTGTTTCAGGAAAACAAAAATAAAACAAAACAACGCCCCCAAAACCATCAAACAATCATCCTAAACTGGTTTAGTAAGATGCAGATAGGCAAGCCTGAGGAATTAATAATGAATACATTTGTATCTGAAGGAAAATACCTGATAGCAAGCAGCAGGTGGGACCTGTCCGTTTGCTCAACAAATTATGCAACTCAAGGACACACACACACACACACACACACACACACACACACAGAGATAGTGAACATTGTGGCCTGGTACACTTGGTACTACTTTTCTTGTTTCATCTAAGATTTTTCTACACCATGTCCACAAGTTTTAAGAATGCCTTCAAAGCCTACAGTCAAATATGGTTCATCTACTATGTTTGAATCTACATAAAAAGTGTATTTGTGCTCAAAAGTGTAGGTTTCAACTTTTTTTTTTTTTAAATAAAAATTCAGGGCTGGAAAGACGGCTCACTGGCTAAGAGCACTGGCTGCTTCTCCAGAGGACCCATGTCCAGTTCCCAGCACCCACAAGGAGGCTGCTCTTGTTGGAACCCAAGTTCCAGGGGCTATGATGTCCTCTTTGGATTCTGCAGGCAATGTATGCATGTATACTAATACATATAGAACGAAATACACATAGAAC
Organism: Apodemus sylvaticus; assembly: GCF_947179515.1. NCBI lineage: Eukaryota > Metazoa > Chordata > Mammalia > Rodentia > Muridae > Apodemus > Apodemus sylvaticus. Next base: position 16,150,214 of record NC_067491.1, read on the forward strand.
AAAATTAAATAATCGTTTCTTAAAATATCCACAATTGGGGCTGGAGAGATGGCTCTGTTGACTGCTCTTCCCCAAAGGTCCTGAGTTCAATTCCCAGCAACTACATGGTGGCTCACAACCATCTACAATGAGATCTGACGCCCTCTTCTGGTGTGTCTAAAGACAACTGCAGTGTAGTATACTCATTAAGTAGAATAAATACATCTTAAAAAATACAATGAATAAAAAATCTGCAGTTATAATAGAAGTATGTAAGATATGTATTAATGGATTTGTATCATCATTTATATTAGAATCAGAAAGTATTCCATGTCCTAACATGGGGAATGACTCACAAAATACACATAATCAGAGTATAAAGTCAAGAGAATTCATCAGTAGTCCAAATCATATTTCCTAAAAATAAATAATAAAAAAGTGTAAAGTAGGGAAGGGAGTAGAATTCATAATTGCAGTAATGGAAACATGACGGAGACTCACAAAACCCAAGATGTATTTGCCCAATTTGCCATTATTTTCTCGACTGGGTGAGACTGCCCATATTTACAGCAGAAGAAAGTAAATAAAGACAACAAGAGTAAATCTTGTTCGTGGGCGGAGTACACATACCTCACACCAGAGGGCAAATGTCCAGGGAAAACTCCTTATCCAGTGGAAAAGAGCACCATCAAGAATCACCACGCCTCAGTTATCACACAAAATTCAGGGATACCTTGGCAGCCGGGTGTCAATCACAGGTGTACAGTTTAACCTACCCTGGAACCTAACGGTCGATTTGGGACTTTTCCCCACCTAATCCAAGTAATCACTTAGAGATTCATACGCAGCATGAATATGTGACTGACTGCTGCCACAGTTATTTCTTACATCACAGTCCCTTTATCCTTCAACCCCTGAATCGCATACAAGGTTAAAAACAAAGGCCCAAACAAAGTTAAAAACAAACTAGCTTTCAGTCTTCCCTCGGCTTGAGTTCAGGTGAGTCGACAGCTTGCGTGAGGGCAGTCTCATACATCTGTCATATGAACCTTGTGCTTGAAAACACAGAAACACACAAGCCATGTACAACTTGTACTAAGAGCATCCCCACCATCTTGGTAGTTACAAAATGATTGAACAGTAACGGTAGTTGTGCTGCACATTTCTTTTATATTAATTGGTATTCTTTTGTTTTGTTTTTGTTTTGGATTTTTTTTTTTTTTGAGACAGGGTTTTTCTGTATAGCCCTGGCTGTCCTGGATCTCACTCTGTAGACCAGGCTGGCCTCGAACTCAGAAGTCCGCCTGCCTCTGCCTCCCAGAGTGCTGGGATTACAGGCATGTGCCACCACCGCCCAGCTATTAATTGGTATTCTTAAATCTTTAAAATTTGCTCTACTTTAACCCTTGGGATAAATTATTTTAAGAGTTTCAATCTATATGCTGATTCAGGATATAGTTTTTCACATAACTAACCTCCACAGTTGGGTTCTGTGGAGACCAGATGATTTCAGATTCCCCCCCCCCCTCTCTCTCTCTCTCTCTCTCTCTCTCTCTCTTTCTTCAGGCACACCAGAAGAGGGCATCAGATCCTATCATGGATGGTTGTGAGCTACCATGTGGTTGCTGGGAATTGAACTCAGGACCTCTGGAGGAGCAGTCAGTGCTCTTAACCACTGAGCCATCCCTCCAGCCCTCAGATTATTTCTGAGGCCAACTCTGGCACTGCCGCTTCAAAAATAAAGCTATTACACAGTCCAAGTATTTTTTATTGCATTTTAATATTTCTCTATAATACAACAACCATGATATTAACCATTATGAGAAGTGACTGATTAGTTAGTAAATGTGCTTACGAGATTCCCAGCTGAGTCAAAAGATGAGTGCTAAAACTGCAGGTAAGAAGAATCTGAACACAACTTCCACAGCTGAGCCAAAGGGCATGAACTTTATGACTCTTTTATGCTGGGCACTAAGTGTTCTGGTGACCACTTTTGTGAAAATCAATGTAGTAACAAAATATGAAGAAATGATGATAGATGCTAAATTCGTTTGCCCCACCCAAAACAATCAGGTGCCAGTTCTGGCTAAAACTTCACCCTCTAAGGCTAGTAGGCTCGGTTAACCATACAATGTTTGCGGAACACAGATGAAGTCCTGACTTTTATCTCCAGGAGATAGGTAGGTAGGTAGGTAGATAGATAGATAGATAGATAGATAGATGATAGATAGATAGATAGATAGATGACAAAGAATCACCATCTGGGTAATTTGACCAAAATCCTTAATTTCTTTGATCTCCATCTGATCCCTCCACTGAGAACATATAGTTTCAAAATTAAAGCAAACTAAGTGATACACCTGAAAATGCTAAGGATATCATTCCTTGAGACTTACTACCAAGCAGGTGTATCCTTCAAAAACAGCCTTTAGTTATAGACACGCATTTTTCTCATAACTTTCTCATAACTTCAAAGGGTTAATCACACATGCACAGAACTCCGCAAAAGTACAGTACTGTCTAGTTTTGAAGCGACCTGAGGAAACAGTCACAATCAGTATGCAGGGAAGCAAACAAAAAGGGAAAATGAGGAAGATGTTTACCCAGAAAAGGAATGAAGATACACCTCTTAGATAAATAAAGCCCTCCCGTATACCCAAAGGTAATAAAACTAAGCGATACTGACCCTCGGTGGAGAAACTGCAATATACATGCAGTTCCTCCTTACTGTTCTCCAGATCTAACAACATTGAAAAAACAAAACAAAAACAAAAAACCAATCAACAACAACAAACAAAAGCAGAAAACCACTGACTGGGTAAGGTATGCTTTACCTGCGTGGAGCGCGTCGGGGGAGCCCCATCAAAAGTAAGCTGCCTTTCAACTTTTGAACGCAGGTTGAGGGTTAGGGGGTGAGGGACGTGCGCAGGAGGTCACTTACCTCTCACAGATTTCCCGATGCTGTGCAAGTGCGTGATCGAACTGTAGTTCTGAGCCACGCTCTTTAGGAACGCCTCCATCCCTTCCTGGTGGTGGTACTGGAAATCCAGGGCGGCCACCACGGGCAGCAGAAGCCCCAGCCACAGGCGCGCGCGGTCCATGTCCTAGAAGAGATGGAGGAGAAGGAGTGAGCAGCTGAGGACCGCCCCGGGAAGCGCGGACACCGCCAGCCCGGAGTCCTCTCCGCCCTCGGGGACACCTGAGCTCCACCTCCCTGCTCTGAGAGGCCAGGTGAAGATGGTCCCACTGGAGCCCCGCAGCCCGCCCGAGTCCCCCCAGCAACACCCTGCCGCATGTCCCATCTCACCAGTGCCAGGCGCGCGTCTCCGCCCGCCGGCTGGCGCCGGGCGCTCCGGGGAGTTATAGCCCGGACAGAGGGGCGTGTCTCGAACTCCCCGCCTGCCGACACGCCCACTCCTCACCGCGCCCGCCCCGGGGGCGGAGTCACCGCCCTCGCTCCGGGGACAACACACCCCGCAGGGTATTGAGGACAGCAAGCCTGCCTGGTGGGCGGTGGGGCGCGACCTGTCCAAGCCCGTGTTGGACGTGCGGCCTGGCCTCCGCCACCGTGGTCCCGGGGACGCTGCGCAAACGGTGCCCACGGTGGGCGGTGGGCGGACCACCTGGAGTCCAAGCTGGGCCAGGCTTTCAGCCCTGTGCTACAACTGGGGAAGCCAGGGAGCTTTCAAGAACGGACGTGCGTTTTTGAGCTTTACGTGCCAAGTGTGAGGTACAGGAACATGTCCAACAAAAGTGTCTAATAGATAGCATTAGACTGGATCAGAGTTAAGTTTGTGACCAACTCGCAGGACAAAAGCAGAGCTGCTGTCGTCTGTAGTAGTCCTCAGGCCAGTTCCGGTGCTTCTTCCTAAAATTCTGCTTTCTGGGAGCAGGGGGTGGGGTGGGCTGTGTTTGCATTAAACAGAACACAGACCGTGACTGGTGAGAAGTGGTTCGTGACAAGGGGCCATCATGTTCTAAAGGGCACCAAACACACAGTCTCTCTCTGTCCCACGGATTAACATACACTGTTAAAGAAATACCGACGCCTGCAAGGGTCTGGTGCAAACAAACTCTACCGATTTGTTATAGCACATCTTGAACAGATTTTTAAAATAGCGACGGCAGGGACCATCCCAGGGGGGATGGAATTTTCCTTCCCAGTGCACAAAAGGAGGGTGTTATTCTTAAAAGGACCCTTGAGGAGAGAAGAGATGGGCTTAGGGGGTAAAGATGGTTGGGCTGCGAATCTGGCCACGGGAATTCTAGTCTCTGAACCCAAGTAAAGGTAGGAGAGACCATACTCCACAAAGTTGTCCTGTGACCTCCACAGGCACAACGTGATCCTTGCTGCACAACTCCCCACCGTGCAATACATACTACTAATAAAAGAATTAATGTTCTAAAGCAGCGATTCTCAGCCTGTGGATCGGGACCCCCTGAGGACCAACCGACTCTTTCACAGGGGTTGCATATCAGATATCTGGAATAACAGGTATTTACTTTGCATTTCATAACAGTAGCAACATTACAATGGAGTCACAACGAAATAGTTTTATGGTTGGGGGGGGGTGTCACCACACCATGAGGAAGTGTATTAAAAGTTTGCAATATTAGGAAGGTTGAGAACCACTGCTCTAGAGGTTGTGGTGGAGGGACAGAATGGAGAACCTGGGTGAAGACTGCCTGTCCTCTCTTACAAATACAGATGGTGCAAGGTTATGAGTTCTGGGGGATCTTCAAGGTCTCTTGTGATTCCAGGCAGCAAATCCTTCCTCTGACCCCAGGGCTATGAAAATTCACTGTGCTAGGTGTACTAAGAGCTCTGTAAAATGGAAGTCAGTCTGACACCTTGAATAAGGTTGATGGGCACATCGTTAGAGCCTTGAGGTGTCTATTAAATAAACCCAACTTAGCTGGGTGGTGGTGGCGCACACCTGTAATCCCAGCACGGCAGAGGCAGGCAGATTTCTGAGTTCGAGGCCAGCCTAGTCTACAGAGTGAGTTCCAGGACAACCAGAGCTAAACAGAGAAACCCTGTCTCAAAAAAAAATCTAATCCAATAAATAAATAAACAAACAAATAAAATAAATAAATAAAAAATAAACCCAGCTTAATTAACACATCTTTAAGGAGAATTTTCTGGTGATTGCATTAATCCAGCGCTTGCATTTTTGAACGTAGTTGTCGCTGTGCCAAATGTGAATGCCACCAGTCTTGGGAGAGCTTCTCCTTTCCCCGATCATGGGCAGAACCGACCGGAGCTGAAAGGAGGGGAGAGGTTTGAGGACAGCCATGGAGTTATGCAGTCGTTATGTGGGGCAGGAAAGATGAGCAAAGTGAAGAATTGCCTCACTAGAGATCACAGACAGCTACAGAAATAAATGGAACAGATGTCACTTCCTGGAGTGCAACACTTATTAACCTGTTGGTCGAGAACAATTCTTGCACAGGGGTCTCCTATCAGATATTTGCATTACATTTCACAACGGTAGCAAAATTGCAGTTATGAAATAGCAACAAAACAGTTAGTTTATGGGTGGGGGTCACCACAATGTGAAGGACTGTATTAAAGGGGTCGCAGCATTGAGGAGGCTGAGGACCGATGTTGTAGTCAGTGGCTCTGTGGCTGCAGACTGGGAGATGGTGGGTTTGCCCACCCTATTCCGGGAAAACAGGGGGTGAGAAAAAGTTGCAGTTGCTGCCCTGGAGATTGGCACCAGGCAAGGACTGGATAGGGACTCAGAGGGCTGGGGTTCTAAAGGTTTAGTGCGCAGTGACCTTAAGTGTGATTTAAGGACAGTGATGTCACCAGGGGTGTGCAAAAATTCTGGCTCTCTCGTCACATGGCAAGCCTTAACAGAGTTCCAGAGATCCATCCTACATTTGGGTGTGAGATGCACTGTTCTAGAGGAAGAGAGAGGAAGAGGGAGGAAGAGAGGAAGAGAGGAAGAGAGAGGAAGAGAGAGGAAGAGAGGAAGAGAGGAAGAGAGGAAGAGAGGAAGAGAGAGGAAGAGAGGAAGAGAGAGGAAGAGAGAGGAAGAGAGAGGAAGAGAGAGGAAGAGAGAGGAAGAGAGAGGAAGAGAGAGGAAGAGAGGAAGAGAGAGGAAGAGAGAGGAAGAGAGGAAGAGAGAGGAAGAGGAAGAGAGAGGAAGAGAGAGGAAGAGAGGAAGAGAGAGGAAGAGAGAGGAAGAGAGGAAGAGAGGAAGAGAGGAAGAGAGAGGAAGAGAGAGGAAGAGAGGAAGAGAGAGGAAGAGAGAGGAAGAGAGAGGAAGAGAGAGGAAGAGAGAGGAAGAGAGAGGAAGAGAGAGGAAGAGAGGAAGAGAGGAAGAGAGAGGAAGAGAGGAAGAGAGAGGAAGAGGAAGAGAGGAAGAGAGGAAGAGAGGAAGAGAGAGGAAGAGAGGAAGAGAGAGAAGGCTCAGTGCAAGAGTATGAAAGCTGCAGAAGAATGAACCCCCTCAAATTTATGGTTTTAGAGGCAACCTTTCTTTTTCCCCCCTATTTATTTATTTATTTATTTATTTATTTACTTACTTATTTATAGGAGGGGAAGCACCCCCTCCCCTTGAGTTCCACCCTTCCCTGGGACATCCAGTCCTAGCAGGACTAAGCACATCCTCTCACACTGAGACCCAACCGGGTAGTTCAGTTAGGGGAAGGGCCACAGAGTGAGAGACAGCAGCTTCCCCCACCCCGCTCCAATTGTTAGGGGACCCATATGAAGACCATGCAAGGGAGGCAGCCTTTCTTTTCTTTTCTTTTCTTTTCTTTTCTTTTCTTTTCTTTTCTTTTCTTTTCTTTTCTTTTCTTTTCTTTTCTTTCTTTCTTTCTTTCTTTCTTTCTTTCTTTCTTTCTTTCTTTTGTTTTTTTGGTTTTTTTTGGATTTGTTTTTTTCGAGACAGGGTTTCTCTGTGTAGCCCTGGCTATCCTGGAACTCATTCTGTAGACCAGGCTGGCCTCGAACTCAGAAATCTGCCTGCCTCTGCCTCCCAGAGTGCTGGGATTATAGGCGTGCGTCACCACCGCCCGGCTGGCAGCCTTTCTTCTGATGAAGCACTTAAAATAAGCTGACATAGTCTAAAGGCTGATAACTTGGCAATACAATAGCATATGGTGCCTGTATGGGTAAATCTGGTAAAAGAAAAAAAAAGACAAATGATATGGTTTGGTTATGAATGTCCACACAGGGTCCTGTGTTAAAGACCTGCTATGAGTAACAGTATTTGAAGCCGGGTCATGACAGCTGACGTCAGTAATGTACGGACCCGTTGTGTGTGAGAACCTATTAGAGAGGAGGAAGTAGGTCATTGGGCACATTGGTCGAGGATGTATCTTGTTTCTAGCCTTTCTACTCACTCTCTACCTCTGGCCTCTAAAGAGGTGAGTGGTTTTGTTCTGTTATGTTCCCATGGTGATCTGCTTCACCACAGAGTCTATGGACTGAAACTTCTGAACCTTTGAACCCAAATAAATCTTTCTATCTATAAGTTGTTTTTCTCAGATGTTTTCTCATAGCAACAAAGGCTGGTTGACATAGCAGAAGACAGAATTAACAGCTCTTACAAAATCAAGAGTGGGCCACAGACATTAATATGCAGGTCCTAAAGCAGCAATATAAATAGCCAATAAAACAGAATGAATGTTACCAATGCGGCTAATAAAGAGTTATATACATAATTAAAGGGAAAGATTGTGGCTTTGTTTTGCTAATCAGTAGACATGATTTTAAAAAGATTGACAATGCCTGGAAAATGGATGGGATCTGGAGAAACAATATGTATGTTCTTTCAATTGTATTATAAACAGTTACACTTGCTGGGAAGGTGGCCATTGGAAAGACAACAAAGTTTCCAGTGTGGCATTTCTACACTAAAAGGAACTTAAAATGTGTTGTATTTACTGTGAAAGTTAGAGTTTCCAAATCAGTGTTGTTTTCAAGTTGTAGGAAAAAGTGACCAACACCTGAACTTCTAAAACAGGCAGGCTGTTGCCGTCCATGACTCTCTCTGGGGCAATATTCCCACAGACAACCTTGGCCATATCTGGAGCCATTTTTGATGATTATGATTTGGGGAAAGTGTTGGTGGCTTCTAACCCTGAGGCAGAGGGCATGGAGGGCTTGCTGCTGAAGACTCTCTAGCAGTGGTTTTCAACTGTCTTAACGCCTTGACCCTTTAATACAGTTCCTTGTGTTGTGGTGACTTCTAACCACAAAAATTATTTTGTTGCTACTTGTTGTCTTTTTTGCTGTAATATTGTTGCTAGTTTTTTGTTGCTGTAATTTTGTTGCTGTTATTAGTTGCAATGTAAATATCTGTGTTTCCCAATTGTCTTAGGTGAGCCCTGTGAAAGGATTGTCTGACACCCCCAAAGGGGTTGTGGCTCAAGGTTGAGAACAGCTGCTTTTGCCTCAGCAAGGAACCATCAGCTGAAAATGCCAATCATACTAGGGTTGAAGCATCCTAAATCAGGTGAAGAATATTAAGACCACAGTGCAAGTTATTTTTCAGACATAATAGTGAGGATATAGTTTCCACTTATTAACTTGGGAAGACCGATCAATCAGTGGGAAAAGGCAAATGATAAAAGTAGGGTGTAGGGGCTTTGGAGGTACAACAGATAATAAACCAATCCTAGCAACATGCTGAGCGGGTTTCAAGCAAGCTGAACTGTAGTCCTTGCGTTGCTGTGTCTTGACTTTATTTTCTTTAAAAAGAAAATAAAAACATGTATTTATTTGTGTATGGGTATGTATGTACACACATGATGCTTGTGGAGATCAAAGACAACTGCCAAAGAGTTCTTGCTATCCTTCCACCATGTGGAGCCTAGGGATCGAACCGAGGTCATTGTGCTTAGCCGCAAGCCCCTCTATCTACTGAGCCACCTCATTGGCCATTTTTTAAAAAATGATATATTTTCTGAACAACTTTTTTTTTCTCTCAACAAAACGTTACTTCTTTTAATTGAAAAGAGGGGATATTTTTCTTTTTCTTTCTTTCTTTTTTTTTGAATGTAGAATCAAAGCTGCGCAGAAAGCACAGAAGGAGAGATGAACAGATCTGAAGGAAGATGACATCTAAATGTCACTGGCATGAGTCATGGGACTGGAGAGGAAGTAAAAGGTCACTGGAAAAGTGGGATAGTAAGGAACTGAAAAGCTAAGGTGTTGGAGAGTTCATGCTAAGGACATCAGACCCCCCTCCACCCCTTCCCCCCTGAAATAGCAGCAGGAATTGGAGCAGAGAGAAAAACCACAGCCAGGGGTTAAACAGCCCAGCAGATGCTGACAAGAATGAACAGTGTGAATAGACTTTGTGACTTCCCCTTCCCCCTTTTCTCCCTTCCTCCCTCTTCCTCCCCTCCCTCGCTCCCTTCCTTTCTTTCTTCATTTTATATTTATTTTGTGGTGTGTGTGTCTGTGTGTGTGTGTGTGTGTGTAGTGTGTGTGTAGGTGTATGTGTGTATGTAAGTGTATGTGTATGTATGTGTGTCTGTGTGTGTAGGTGTGTGTGTATGTGTGTGTATGTGTGTATGTGTGTATATGTTGTGTGTGTCTGTGTGTGTGTATATGTGTAGATGTGTGTAGGCGTGTGTATATATGTGTATATGTGTATATGTATGTGTGTAGGTGAGTATGTGTGTCTGTAGGTGTGTGTGTATGTGTGTGTACGTGTGTCTATGTGTGTGTGTCTGTATGTAGGTATGTGTGTATCTGTGTGTGTATGTGTGTGTATGTGTGTATAGGTGTGTGTGTATGTGTGTGTACGTGTGTCTTTGTGTGTGTGTGTGTCTGTGTATGTAGGTGTGTATGTATGTGTGTCTATGTGTGTGTATGTGTGTATAGGTGTGTCTATGTGTGTGTGTGTCTGTGTATGTAGGTGTGTGTGTATCTGTGTGTGTATGTGTGTGTATGTGTGTATAGGTGTGTGTGTATGTGTGTGTACATGTGTCTATGTGTGTGTGTGTGTCTGTGTATGTAGGTGTGTGTGTATCTGTGTGTGTATGTGTGTGTATGTGTGTGTATGTGTGTATAGGTGTGTCTATGTGTGTGTGTGTGTCTGTGTATGTAGGTGTGTGTGTATCTGTGTGTGTATGTGTGTGTATGTGTGTATAGGTGTGTGTGTATGTATGTGTACGTGTGTCTATGTGTGTGTGTCTGTGTATGTAGGTGTGTGTGTATCTGTGTGTGTATGTGTGTGTATGTGTGTATAGGTGTGTCTATGTGTGTGTGTAGGTGTATGTATGTATGTATATGTGTGTGTGTATGTGTGTGTGTGTGTGTGTGTGTAAGTTTACACATGCAGAGTCCAGAGGACAATTGTAGTAGTCAGTTTCAGTTCTCTCCTTTAATCAAGTGGTTTCTGGGGATTGAACTCAGGGCATTGGGTTTGCTGACATGGGTTTGGCCCTTTTCCTGCTGGGTGATCTTTACAGCTTTTCAAAAGTGTCACAAGAAAATGTAACTAAAAGCAAATAGGGATGCTTAAGAAGTTTTCTCTTGGACTGGAGAGATGGCTCAGTGGTTAAGAGCACCGACTGCTCTCCCAGAGGTCCTGAGTTCAATTCCCAGGAACCACGTGGTGGCTCAAACCATCCATAATGAGATCTGACTCCTTCTTCTGCAGTGTCTGAAGACAGCTACAGTGCACTTACATAAATAATTTTTTTAAAGGATATAAGGAGCCAGGGAAATGGCTCACCAGGTAAAAGCACTAATTGCGTAAGCCTGATGACCCCCCCCCCCCTTTGATCTCTAAAGCCAGATGCAGTGGTGGACATCTGTAAGCTAAGCTCCTCCTCCAGACAGATGAGGCAAAGTAAACTCCCCGGAAGCTTTGTGGCCGGCCTGAAGGACACAGCACAGCAGCAGAGACAAAAGAAAGCTCTCCCCAAAGAAGACGGCAGAGGAGAAATGACACCTGAACAAAGGTGTCTGTCCTCGGACCTCCTCATGTCACCCTGATGTTGATGTGTTCCCACTAACACACACACACACACACACACACACACACACAGCATTAATTATTTCTAATTTAAAAGGAAATTATAAGCCGGGAGGTGGTGGCGCATGCCTGTAATCCCAGCACTCTGGGAGGCAGAGGCAGGCGGATTTCTGAGTTCGAGGCCAGCCTGGTCTACAGAGTGAGTTCCAGGACAGCCAGGGCTACACAGAGAAACCCTGTCTCAAAAAAAAAAACAAAAAACAAATAACAAACAAACAAAAACAACAACAACAAAAAACAAATCCAAAAAAACCAAAAAAAAAAGGAATTATAATAAAAATGATATTAAAATCATTCTTAACAATTGATAAACAATTTAATTTAACTAAATAATTGATAAACTGATTTATGTCTTTAGGAAAATTCACCACAACCCCTGGTGCTGTTCTTCTTTTACAGCACAGAAACCATCTTCATGGATGCAGGTTACAACTTACTGGACAAACATATTAACATTTTTACACTTATAAATCAGTATTGACTAATGTAGTTGTTTGGGCCCTATAGATTTGCATTTCTGAATGCTTGGCCCACAAGGAGTGACACTATTCAGAGGTGTGTGTCCCTGTTGAAACAGGTGTGGCCTTGTTGGAGGAAGTGTGTCACTGTGGGTGGGCTTTGACTTCCTCCTCAGAGCTGCCTGGAAGACAGTCTCTCCTGGCTGTCTTCTGATCCAGCTCCTTCTCTAGCACCATGTCTGCCTGCAGGCTGTCATGCTGTCTTGCAATGAAGATAAAGTACGAACCTCTGAAAGTCTAAGCCAGCCCCAATTAAATGTTTGCCTTTGCATGAGTTGTGTTGGTCACGGTGTCTCGTCACAGCAACTGAAACCCTAGCTAAGACAACTAACAAATCAAAGTTCAGTTTTCTTGGCTCCTCTGCTCCCTGTGAGTTTCTTAGGCCTTAGCATGAAGTACAGAGTAAGCAATCATACTTTCTCTTCTAAGTCTGGACTTTTTTTTTCTCTTTTTCTTTTTCTTTTTGTTTTTTTCAAGACAGGGTTTCTCTGTGTAGCCCTGGCTGTCCTGGAACTCACTCTGTAGACCAGACTGGCCTCAAACTCAGAAATCTGCCTGCCTCTGCATCCCAAGTGCTGGGATTAAAGGCGTGTGCCAACACTGCCCAGCTTAAGTCTGTCTTTCTTTAAGAAAAAAAAAAAATCAAAAAAATCATCCCAATTTATAGTCCTTAGTCATGATATCTGGGAGTGCCTTAGTCTTTGCTAAGGTCACAGGTAAAAATGGAATCTCATCATTTTAAATGAATAATACTCTTGGTGATCATTTAATGATATTCAGGGGACAAACGTTAATCTTGGTATCACCAAGGGAAAAGGCAGGCATAGCTCTGTAAGTTCAAGACCAGCCAGGGTTACATAGTGAGATCCTATTTAAAACAAAAAAAAAAGTTTATTTGAGGCTGGTGAGATGGTTGTACTTAAAGGCACTTGTCACCAGTTTGATGACCCTAGTTTGATCCCTGGGCCTCACAGTGGAAGGAGATGACCTTCCACAAGTTGTCTTCTGTCTTTCCCTGTGTGCCCTGTGGCATATGTACACTCTAACGCGCTTGAACTCATGCACATGCGGATAATGTTCTTTTAAAAATAGATTTGCTAAAAATAGCTTATGTATAATTTTTGCTCATTTTTTCCTGATTTGTTTTTAGTTTTTCATGCTTAGTATTTTTTTTAAATTAATTACTTCATTATTTATTTACTTATTTACTTGTGTGTGTGTGTGTATGTGTGATGGCACAAGTGTGGAGGTAAGAAGAAAACTTCTAAGAGTTGATTCTCTCCTTTCACCCAAACGGCCTTGGGGGATGGAACTCAGGTCATCAGGTTCTGTGGCAAGCACTTTTCCCCACCAACCCCCTCTCTGCCTGTATTTTTCTTCCTGAGACCCAGTTTCCTTATCTAGTCATTTTTATTTATTTACTAATTTGTACTTTCTTCTAGTTTTTGATGCCTTTAATTTTTTTAAAAAAAGTTCACTTTTTTTTTTCTCTGCTTTGGACCCATTTGAATGAAATAACTGACATTTTTAGAGCAATTCCAGGTTTGTAAAAATACGGAGAAGAAAGTACACAGGGTTCCCACGCATCCGGAATTTGCATATACCCCTTCCTCCCTCTCTGCCCCACTCCTGACCAGTTTCCTATTCACATCGTGAGCATGGGGGTGGGGAGCAGGGCGTGATGTGTAGCCTAGACTGTCCTCAAATGTTAGATCCTCCTGCCTCAGCCTCCTGTGCCCTGACTTTCTAGGTGTGCACTACCACACAGGGCTATTTTTTACACATCTGTTTGTTGAGATGGGGGTGGCATCTTGCCATGTAGCACAGGCTAGCCTCATATTTGCACATCCTCTGGATTACAGGTGTGAGCCATCAAGCCTGACTCTCTGTGTGACTTTAATTAGATTTCCCATCGACTAGTAACGGTATTTGTGTTTTCTTGGGGGCTGTTTGTGTATATCCTTTAGAGAATCGCCTCTTCAAGTTCTTTGCTTATGATTCAGTAGCTGGCGATTACAAGCAATCCTTCTGTTCACATAGGTTACCTTTCACTCTGGGCACTGTTTCCCATTGTCTTAGGGTTTTACTGCTGTGGACAGATACCATGACCAAGACAACTCTTATAAGGACAACAGGAAATTGGGGCTGCCTTACAGGTTCAAAGGTTCAGTCCATTATCATCAAGGCAGGAACATGGCAGTATCCAGGCAGTCATGGTGCAGGAGAAGCTGAGAGTTCTACATCTTGCTCTGAAGGCAAACAGAAGACTGGCTCCCAGGCAGCTAGAACAAGGGTCTTAAATCACACACACACACACACACACACACACACACGCACACACACACACACGGTGACCACACCTACTCCAACAAGGCCACATCTATTCCAAATAAGGCCACACCCACTCCAACAAGGTCACACCCACTCCAACAAGGACACACCCACTACAACAAAGCCACACCTCCTAATAGAGATACTCCCTGGACCAGGTGTATACATATCACACCTTCTGTGCTGCACAGAAGTTCTTTTTAATTGTTTTTCACCTAGTCTTGTGTGTGTGTGTGCTCATGTTGCAGTGCATGTGTGTAGGTCATAGGATGACCTGTGGGACTCAGTCTTCTCCTTCTACCATGCAATTTTTGGAGTTCAAACTCAAGCTGGCATCAGACACTGAGGTGTCTCACCCCTCTCCCACCCCCATGTTCTTAAGTGCGAAGCTTTTGCTTTTCCTTTTGTTACCTGTGTGTTTGGTGTCCTTTCCAAGAAACCCCTGCCACATTCAATGGGTCTCTGCTCTCTTCTACTTTTACGGTTATAGGTCCTAAGGTTACATTGTCAATTTCTTTGAGTACATTTTTGCACACGGTGTACAGTATAGCGCTACACACTGAACATGATGTAGTTTTGGATGTGGAGATGTGGTTTCCCCAGCACCATTGTGGAGGGGCTATCATCTCCCCAACACCGTGTCATCTTTGTTTCCTGGTCACAGATAATTTGACTGTATGGATGGGGGTTTCTTTCTGGCCTCTCTGCTGTGTTCTACTGCTCTTGTGTCTTTTGTTTATGGCTGTCTCATGCTGTTTTGACTAATAGCTTTGTAATATGTTTTGAAGCCAGCACATCTACAGCGTTGGTTTCCCTTTTCAAGTTCATCTTGAGTATTTGAGTTTTAGGATTTTTTTTCTATTTTTTTCATTAGGATTTTAATTGAGATTGTATCGAGTATATAGGTTGTTGGGCCTTATTTGGCTATATGCTGAGGCCTAGTGTGGGAGCCTGAGCATTGGCTCGATTTTAGAGACCTGTCATTTGCTTCCACTTGAAAATGACTCAGCAGGACCTGCTTAAGCCTACACTTGCCTAGCTACCGCTGATGTCCAATAACTTTATTGGCCCTGTCAGTCACCCCATACCCTCTGTCACCCCTCCCCTCCCCCTACATCATCCCACCTCAGCAAAAAACTCACCTCCTCTCTCAGCCCTTTATAAACAAAAGACTGTCACAATTAAATGAGTTCCTGCTTTGACAGACTCCTGGCTCTGGGTGGTTAATCTCTGGACAGCCTGAGGTCCCAGCCCTGACTCTCACCATCCTGCTTCAGCCCCAAGAGACCCAGCTGGACCTGGTTCCCTCCTCTCAGCCTAGACCTGTGGGTAGAGAGCTGGCAATAGCTGGCTTTGGCTAATGCAATATGAAACAGACTTTTAGTGACTAGTACAGAAGTTGATGGTTGTCCTTTGTAAGTCTGTCTTAGCTTGCCTCCTGTTGC
The DNA here is from genome assembly GCF_947179515.1 of Apodemus sylvaticus. Lineage (NCBI taxonomy): Eukaryota > Metazoa > Chordata > Mammalia > Rodentia > Muridae > Apodemus > Apodemus sylvaticus. The sequence continues at coordinate 16,165,493 of NC_067491.1, forward strand.
TGTGATAAACACCATCACAGCTTGGGGAGGAAAGGTTTTATTTCAGCTTACATGTCCTGGTCATAGTCCATCCTGGAGAGAAGTTAGGGCAGGAACTGCAGGCAGGAACTGGAGCAGAGGTCGTGGAGGAACACTCTTTACTGGCTTGCTCCCCATTGCTTGCTCAGTCTGTTTTCTTATTCAACCCAGGCCCACATGCCCATGGGCAACATAGCCTACAGTTGTCTGGAGCCTCTCATATTAATCATTAATCAGGAAAATGCCCCACAGACTTGCCTAAAGGCTGATCTTATGGAAATACTTTCTCAAATAAGAGTCCCCTTTCCCAAATGACCCTGGCTTGTGTTAAGTTGACATAAAACTAGCTAGCATGTCCCATGTTTAATAAAATGGTAGCAAACCTTAGGTCTGTTTCCCATTTGCTGATCTGAGTAGCAGAGGTGGGAATTCTATGTGACTATTCCAGTCCTATGTCAGGGATATACTGGCCTATTATAGAAGGAAGCAAAGTTTATCTAAGTTGTCCAGGGGCCAAACTAGATCTTCAGGACACACTGAAGGAAAAAGCACCTCCTTACACACACACACACACACACACACACACACACACACACACACACACACACTTATAACCATTTTGCTAAAGACCTATCTTTTACATCCAACCATAGCAACAAATATTTAAAGTCTAAAGTCTTTGTAGAGATAAACTTTAAATCCTGATTTCTTTATTGTTTAACTTTGGGGACTATAACTCCTTTGAGTGCCTCAGTTTTTTAATCTGTGAAATAGGAAAAACTGTTATTTTTGGTTTTTGTTTTTCTTCAGGATTGAACCTAGAGCACTCACTGAGTTGCACGGCCAGCTGTGTGCACTGCACAGGGCTATTAAATGAAAGAACACACACGAGGGAACAGTGACTCACAGAGTAAAATCTTGGTAATTATCCCCTTCTTGGAGTATGCTAATATTGTTCCCCTATAGCAATTCAGCAACATTAAAAGGCACCCATGGCCCATCTGTAGCAGCAACACAAGGCCTTCCTCTCCTTACTCACGTTCGTGCCTGGTATTGCTAACTTGTTTGAAGTGTTCTCGTTTCCAGGATTTTTGTCTGTGTTACCCCAGTTAATCCTCACAGCCATGAGTCATGTGAGCTTACTCTCCCTGCTTCTTGGATGAAGAATGTTATTACAGGCAGTCCCCCATAAGCCTTCAGTGCTCCTGCACGTCCTGTCTGAGTGTGCCAAGAATTTAACCCTGAAAGCTGTTCCTTGCTGTCTTTGTCACCTGCGGCTTTGATGTGAAGTAATGCCTTCTTCTAAGACAGAGAAGTATTAGTCTCTGCTTTTTATAAAGCAGAGAAAAACTAATGAGGGGCTGGCTGGTTGGCTCAGCAGGTAAAGGGGCTTGCCTCCCAAGCCTGATGACTTGAGTTGGGTTCCTAGAACCCGTGTGATGGAAGGAGACGCTTGACTGGCTGTCCTTGGCTTGCACAGGTGTTTCGTGGTGTCTTCAAGGCTAACAAGCAAACCCTGAGTTGCCGAGCCCGGGTGTACCTGTACCACCCACTTGGGTCCTCCCCCTACAGGACTCCGTAGACAAAGCAAACTGCTCAGTTGCCTGGAGAAAATGAGTAACAGCATTCTCTGTCACACCTTCTGCTTCTTCTGGTGAAGCAGTAAGGGGCTGGTTAACTTATTAACTTCCAACAAAGTCTCAAACCCGGACAAGAAAGTAGCCTGATCACATCCGGGTGTTTCCGGGAGATTCGAGCCCTGCGGGATAGAAACTTTCCTGTCTTCATTGTTACCTGTAGAGAAGACCGAAGAGTGCCTGATGCAGATGGAGCCCCTACCAAGCCCTTGTGGGAGGAAAGTTTCAGATAATTAATTATACAACTTCCTGAACTCATAGAGATCCATTTACTCTGCCTCTGGAGTGCTGGGATTAAAGGTGTGCCTCACCTCTGCCAGGCCACGATTTACATATGCAAACATATAAAATAATACATATGTATAATTTACATACATGTTTCACAAGACCCTTCTGAAGTGCTTAGAGGGTAGAGGGCATTATTTCCATTTTTTCAAATGAGAATGTGACGCTCTAAGCGCTAAAATAATGAGCCTGTGGTCCCTTGGCCAACAAATGGTGTAGTCAAAACTGAATCTCCCATTAACAAAAATCCAGAAGTCCATTTTTCATGAATAATGCACTCTGTATGACAAGGAAACTTTATATATATATACATACATACATATATACTTAATATATAACTTAAAATTATACACATATATATAATTTTAGGACCAGTTTTTTGTTTGTTTGTTTGTTTTTTTGTTTTTTGTTTTGTTTTGTTTTGTTTTGTTTTCACAGACAGGGTTTTTCTCTGCAGCCTTGGCTGTCCTGGAACTCAGTCTGTAGACCAGGCTGGCCTCGAATTCAGGAATCTGCCTACCTCTGTCTCCCAAGTGCTGGGATTACAGGTGTGCGCCACCACTGACTGGCTTAGACAGTAGTTTTAATCTATCTGCTTCTTCCTGTGTAGCATTAAAAAAACTCCAGGATTTGGAAGTTCATCAGAACACAAGTGCTATCTGAATGCCCCAGGGGAAAACTACAGTAGTAACAGTTGCTCATCCATAAACGGAAGAACTGCTCTGAATTTTGACAGACAAGTTGCACAGCAAGCAGAAAACCTTCAGAAATCCTTCAGAAAGACAACACAACAGTATAAAACGACCATAAAAAATAAAGGAGCAACTGTTTGTTGTTGTTGCTTGTTTGTTTTTTTGTTGTTGTTATAAAGCACAGCAATTATAGGTAGGGTTCTGGTCTTAAATAGAGAAGGCTTGAGTTAAATTGTGTTCCTCAAACATCTGATCCACAGTATTCAGAGACAATGCTCTGGAAGTCCCAGGAAAAGACAGCCCCTCGGTCGTGATGGGAACCTGCTAGTTTCACGAATAACTTTCATCTCTCTGACCCCAAATAGCAAGTTTTCCATTCTCTAGCACCATAAAGACATGTTCCTCTTCTCCTTCCTATGGAGAACTAACAGATCTGGTTTTGATGGAGGTGAAGATCTGAATTGGGGTCCTTTTAGGAAAAAATAAAACCAAACCCCCAAAAATCCCCACTACTGTCTAAGTCACTTAAAAAAAAAATCACAATTAGTTGTGAAGTAAATTAGTAATAATAGTAGTGGTGGTGGTGATAATGATGATGGGTGTCTTAGGGTTCCCATTGCTATTTAGAGATACCATGGCCAAGGTAACTCTTATAAAGGACAACATTTAATAGGGCTGGCTTACAGGTTTAGAGGTTCAATCCATTATCATCAGGTCAGGAAGCATGGCAGCATCCAGGCAGGCATGGTGCTGGGGGAGCTGAGAGTTCTTTATCTTGTTCCAAAGTCAAACAGTAGAAGACTATCTTGCAAGAAACAAGGAGAGGGTCTCAAAGTCCACCCCCACAGTGACAGACTTTCTCCTAATAGGCCACACCTCCCAACAGTGTCACTCTGGATGGGGCAAGCGTATTCAAACCACCACAGTGATGTTGCCTAGCAGTGATGGTGAAAGCATCCATTGCTATCATTCTGTCTGTCATTTCCCTTCAGTGTTACATCACTGTAGGAGTACAGCTATTTCTGCTATATATCTCTCTTATATCTTTCTTATTCATTCACCAATTATTTATCACTTACTTTGTGCTCCATACTTTATTAGCACCTAGGGAGCACAACAGGCTGAATCCCTGCCCCTGTGTAACTTCCAGTCTTCAAGAGCCAAGGTCTCCTTAGATTGCCTCACATACTTTAAGAAACCCATGGTCTGGGGCTGGAGAGATGGCTCAGCGGTTAAGAACACTGACTGCTTTTCTGAAGTTCCTGAGTTCATATCCCAGCAACCACATGGTGGCTTACAACCATCTGTAATGAGATCTGATGCCCTCTTCTGGTGTGTCTGAAGACAGCTACAGTGTGCTTACATATAATAATAAATACATCTTAAAAAAAAAAAAAAGAAAGAAACCCATGGTCTTTCTTGGGTAAGTGTGCTGACCTAACATTACTTTCTGCCTCTATGTGTACGTGATGGAGCACAGAAGGATCCAGACACAACATTTTATCTATTGGCAATGGAGCAAAATTCAAATTTAATCACTGTTCGGTCTGGCAATTGCTGAAAACCTCTCATTTAATTCTGAAGGGTGTCCAAGTCAAGAAAGCATAGGCAGCCGAGTTATATTGTTTTGTCCATAGCTTCTCTGTCAGAGGTTGGAGTACCCACACCAGCCTGTAATTGCTGGAGAAAGGATACAGAGTTATACATAGTAACTGAATGGTTCATTGTTAAAATCTTTGCTTCTCATGAAACAGCAGGAGATTATACATAGTAACCAAAACAGATCATTGTTAAAAGCTAAGCCCATGGATACACATGGCTATAGGTTAAACCCCAGCTCTGTCTCTGACTGCCTGACTTGAGTAAGTCATTTAATTTCTGTGTTCTTTCATGTATTTATCTATAGGATGGAGTGAATTGTGATATTGATTTTATAGAACTTAGAAATCATATAGGATTGCAGATATTAAATGACTTCATGTATGCAAAGAGTTTAGAAGGCTCAGTTTGACATATTATAAACTTACAGATCCCAAACTGTCACTATATTGACACATAGTAAAAATGAAGTATTGGTAAGAGGGAACTTCAACTCCAATTTCCTTGTCTCCTACTTATTGATTAACTGATTCATTCAAGCTGTTGATAATTATTCATTGAACATCAGATGCTGTCTTAGTCATTGTTATACTTCTGTAGACACCATGATCAAGGCAATTCTTACAAAAGGGAGCTTTTAATCAGGGGCTTGCTTACAGTTTCAGAAGGTTAGTCTATCATCATAGTCTAGTCATCATGCATGGTGGGGAGCGTAGCAGCACACAGGCAGGCATGGTGCTGGAGGAGGAGCTGAGAAGCTCTACACGTTGCTCTGTAGATAAGAGAGAGAGAGAGAGAGAGAGAGAGAGAGAGAGAGAGAGAGAGACAGAGAGACAGAGAGAGACAGAGAGAGACAGAGAGAGACAGAGAGAGACAGAGACAGAGAGACTGGGCCCAGTATGCACTTTGAAACCCACCCTAAGTGATACCCACTCAGACACATCTCAGTTCCATACATTTTTCCAAGATAATACTTACATAGAACAATACAAAAACTTTTTTTGGGGGTGGGGTTGGGTTTTGGGTTTTTTTGTTTTTTGGATTTTTGGAGACAGGGTTTCTCTGTATAACCCTGGCTGTCCTGGAACTCACTCTGTAGACCAGGCTGGCCTCAAACTCAGAAATCTGCCTGCCCCTGCCTCCCAGAGTGCTGGGATTACAGGCGTGCATCACCACCACCCAGCACAAAAACTCTTAAAAGAGTATAGAAGAAAGCAAAATGGAAACACCACAAGTAGCTCACATTACAGCTATTGGTGCCACACCTACTCCACACAGCTCTCAATCCTTCCTAGAAATCCCCACCAACTGGGGACCAAGCATTCAAACATATTAGCCTACGGAGACCATTCTCATTCAAACCACCACAGATGCCAAGCCCTATGGATGCCATGGTAGAAAAGAGAAACACAGCCCTCACCTGAACAGGGTTCAAATTCTCCCCTCAGAGCCATGAGGATTACAAGCATTCAGTTAACCGATTTGGCAGGACCAGATCTTCCTGGCTCAGTGGGGAATCCCTACGAGATGCTAAACAGGCGAGTGTCTTAATGTGGGCCTGAGAGGGAAGGCTTCCTGAAGATGCTTCTGCTTGAGATGAAACTGGAAGGAAGGAGAAGTACAGGGTCCAAGTACAGGGAGAACTGCACCCTTTGTCTTATGGATTCACATATGTAGCTTTTATCGTATATCTTCACTCACATTAGAAATGATATTGAGGGGTTTTCATGGGGCTGGGAGATGACCCTTTGTCACAGGGCACCATACCCAAATAGTGCCAGGAGAGAGAGAGGGCTAGCCTCCCAGGAGTGCAGGTCAAACTACCACTGCTGCTCAGAGGGACCCTCCAGGAACCCTCAGGACACAGGACAGGAACCCTCAGGAGTGGCCTGGGACAGGAGCCTTCCAATTTCCCATCTGCACCCAGAGCTGATCCTGTGCCACAGCGCTACATACACAAATACCTACAGGAGAGAGCTTGTCTCCCAGGAGTGTCAACACACCTGTGAGCACAGGTAAGACCATCACTTCTGCTCAAATTCCTGGCCTACGAGAGACCCTCCCAGAGCCATCAGGTCACAGGAACCAAGGAACAGCTGGGGACAGGATCTTTCTGGTTTCTGTCTGCGCCCCTGAACTGACCTTGTACCACAACTCTTCATACCCAAATTCCTCCTGGAGAGAACTGGTCTTTCAGGAGTACTGACACACACAGGCTTGCCGGAGGCACAAGCTACAGTCAGAGACAGCAAGAACGGCTAACACCAGAGATAACCAGATGGTGAGAGGCAAAGGCAAGAACATAGTCAGCAGAAACCAAGGCTACTTGACATCCTCAAAACCCAGTTCTCCCACCATAGCGAGCCCTGGAAACCCCAATACACCAGAAAAGCACAACTCTGATTGAAAATCACATCTCATGATGATGATAGAGGACTTAAGAAGGACATAAATAATTCCCTTAAAGAAATACAAGAGAACACAGGTAAACAGGTAGAAGCCCTTAAAGAGTTACAGGAAGAAATGATATTGAGGTGCTGACCCATTTTGTATTGTGATAGATGTATGTGACCATTGTGAATTTAACCCAGGCCTAGCATTTCCTTTCCTCTAGCCACTCTCATGTCCCAAAGCCACTTAGAGGGCCCCAAGGAGACTCTAACAGACAAGCAGGGCCAGGACTCCCCGATGCTGAGATTCAGAAGGTAAGCAAGCCTTTATCAGCTGCTCCTGGCTTTGACCTTCAGACTCAGCCACGGGGTTCCAGCTTTGACATCCTGGGATCAAAAGAAAATTTGAAACTTTAGTTTTATGAGTGAGCCATTGATCTGTGCTCCCAAGCCTGTGGACTTACTTGTCTATGCTTGCTGGAAGATGAGAGTTGGATAGATACCGCCAATAATTTACCTTCTGGAGTTTGCATTCAAAGTGTGAAATATTTTCAGGTGGCTTGAATCAATCCTTCATTTAAGCAGATGAACAAGAGAAGAGGCAGGGCATAGGAGTGGGGGGACCAAAACTGAGTGATGGACAGTGCAGTTGAGGAGGAGCTGAAGATGCTCAGGGGTGAAGAGCGCTCGCTGCCCTGCCTGAAGAGCCAGATTCTCAGCATTTATATCAGGCAGTTCACAAAAGCTCCAGGCTGGGGGCACTCACATTCATCACACATGAGCACCCATGTATGTGCATGCACACGCGCACACACACACACATAAATAAGGAAAAATAAATAAATCTTTAAAATATAATTTTAAAAAGGAACTGAAAAATAGTCCCAACCTAATGCTGGAAACATAGCTCAGTCTAGTGATCCATCCCATATACAGTTACAAACCCAGACACTATTATCGATGCCCACAAGTACTTGCTGACTGGAGCTGGATATAGCTGTCATCTGGGAGGTTCTGCTAGTACATGACAAATAGAGAGCGGGACACTCTCAGCCAGCCATTGAATTGAGCACAGGGCTCTCAATGGAGGAGCTAAAGAAAGGACCCAAGGAGCTGAAGGGGTTTGCAGTGCCACAGGAGGAACAATGATATGAGTCACCTAGTACTCCCAGAACTCCCAGGGACAAAAACATCAACCAGGTAGTACACATGGTGTTACCCAGGGCTCCAGATGCATAGGCAGCAGAGGATGGCCTTGAGGAACAACAAAGGGAAGAGAGGCCCCTGGTCCTGGAAAGGCTTGATACAGCAGTGTAGGGAAATACCAGGACAGGGAAGCAGGTCGGGGTTGATAGGGGAAGGGGGCGGAGGGGAGATGGCTTATGGGACTTTGGGGGGGGGGGACCAGGAAAGGGGAAATAATTTGAAATGTAAATAAAGAATATATCTAATAAAATATAATTTAAGAAAGGAACTGAAAAATAGTCAACCTAATGCTGGGGACATGGTTCAGTGGCAGCGTCTTGCTAAGCATGCGCAGGATCTGGGCTTGAGTCCCAACCACTACAATAAACAAAGAGTAAATATTTTTTAAAGACCCAAATACATATTTTCACCCTATATCTTCTAAAAAATGTTCACAATATAAAACTTATAGGCTGCTGACCAAGTTACCAGATAATTTAAAATTGGAAATGCTTCTGGTTTCGTAGGAAGGTGGGCAGAGTGGTCCCTACTCCTAGTTCATGCTTTGTCTGGATCTTCAGATTTGAGTTTTGAAATATGAGCAAGTGTCATTTGTGCTGGTGAGTTGTCAACTTGACACAAATTACAGTCGTCAGTGTTACAGGATATTTGGTTATTATACACAGAAAATCTACTTGTTAGCAAAATATAAAAGCTTAAATAGAAGTCGCTTTGGTCAGATGCAGTTAGGTGTGTACGGCAGAGATGCAATTTGGGTGTGCCTCTAAAAGCCTTCACAGATAAGAATGCTAAAGAATGACAAGTTCCCGCCTAGTTTAAGGCAGGTTGCTTGGGAGAAGTCTTGTGTTCTTTGCTCTATGACCCGAGGCAAAGTCCCCTGGGTGGCCTCGATCTACCTCATCATAAAGGTGAAATGGTTCAGCCCCCTACTGACTTGGCTGGGAGCCCCAACTATGACTGAAGTAGTTCAGCCTGCCCAGGGTGTGGGGGAGGAGATAGAGACTTAACAAGCAATTGGACCTCTGATAGAGTTCTCTCTTTATCTCTTTCTCTTTTGGCTTGGGAGAGCTTTTATGGAATGAGCTTCAGGTAAGAGATAGGGCTTTCTCTTTGTTCTTTTTGCAGGAACAACAGAGGGAAGCTGCTGACCCAACAAAGGTAGTACAGTGTTCTAGGAAAGAGAGATAAGGAGCCCTCTTGGGTTTTCTGGAGCTCAAGAGAAAGGTAGATTAGCTTGGTAGAAAGATGCAAGATAGAAAGAGATTTCTAAAGAGCTAGTTGTAGAATCAGGTTTGTAAATAGTATGTAGTTGAGAAAATAAAGTTACCTCCTTGAGCTAGCAGGTATTTTCCTCAGTTTGTGCCTCCTGTGTCTTCATTGCTATAAATATTAGATAATTAAAATGGATACACATCAGGAATGAGAGAACCTCACTTGAGAAAATGCCTCCACCAGCTTGGCCTGTGAGGATGTACTTAATTAACGATTGATGCAGGAGAGCCCAGTCACCCGTGATCAGCACCACCCTTGGGCAATTGGTAGTGGGTTGCGTAGGAAAGCAAGCTGAGCATTCTGCTGGGAGCAGGTGAGTAGACAGAGTTCCTCCAAGGTCTCAGCTTCGGTTCCTGCCTTCAGGTTCCTTTCCTGTTTGAGTTCTTGCCTGGGCTTTACTCAGTGAGGGACTGTGATTGAGATATGTAAGCCAAATTAAATCCTTTCCTCCCCAGGTTGCTTTTGGCCAAGGTGTTTTCTCACAGCAACAGAAAAGCAAACTAGGACACATTCCCAACCTGAATAAAGCAGTTGTGATTTGACTCTTCACAAGGATGGGAAGCCTAATTCTGCAGAAGTAAGATGGCCTTTGCCAGTTGGCTTGGGGACCACTTACAACTGAATGTGTGTGATACTTTTACCTTGGAGCCACTGCTTTGCAGCAGAGGCAGATAAGATGTGGGGGGGTGGGGGGGGTGAAAGACCTTTTACCTAGTGTTCCACAGATGTTATAATCTGAATATAAAATGCTCCCCAGAAACTCATCTACTGAAGGCTTCATTGCCAGTTGATGAACTATTTGAAAGTGGCTAGATTGTGGACAGTTCTGACTTAATTTAGTCATAGGATGGACTTATAATATTGTCTTAGTGTCCGTCTCCCCTCCCTCCCCCGACAAAATGTTTATTTTGGCCTACAGTTTCAGGTTACAATCTATCACAGCAAGGAGATACAGAACAAGAGCTACATTGTATCCACAGTTAAGAAGCAGAGAGCCCTGAATGGTTGCTATTGCACAGCTCACTTTCTGTCTTTTATACAGTCCAGTATCCCACAAACAGGAAACAGCCTCATTCACAAATAAGATGGGTCTTTCCACAGCAATTAATATTGTGACAGGGCAAGAAAGTGCAGAGGTTCCTCTATCTTGTATTCTTGCTGGGGCCATTAGGCCTAACTACAATTTGATCTCTTAGAATGTAAGGCCTATGAAAAATATCCAACTCAATTCTAGGAACCAGAGGTAAATTGTCCCAGATAATTTAACACAGGTCAAACTGCCTGCTTCTGCAGAACTCCCTCCAACTAACTGCTTATCTTAGCTTCTGTTAAACTGCTTGCTTATACAAAATCTCCTTCAGCTGCCAAGAGAGATAACAGGATGAGGTTTTTGCCTTTAAAAGCTTACCTTACTCTAAATGCTCAGTGCTACACTTGGATCCCAAATACCTAAGTATAGTCCCAGCTGGCTGGAATAAAGACTCAATTGGCTACAATTGTGTCTGAGTGGTCATCTCTGGTGAGTTCCCCATAAAACATAGAGATATTTCCCCATAGACACACCCAGAAACCCATCTCTCAGGTGACTCTAGATCCTGTCAGGTTGACCACACTAACCATCACAAAAATGATGGTTTGGTTGAGAGATGATGAAAACTAGGTGGGGCTGCCTTAGAGGATAGAGGTCCCTAAGGGTCTTGACAGTGGCTTGGCCCCTTCTTATATTCCTCAGCTCTGCCTCATGTCCACCATGATATGGGATTTTCCACAGTTCAATCCCAACCATGGTAGGGTAAAATTATGAGCAGAAGAAATTCTTTCTCCCTTAAGTTGTCTCTGACCAGTATTGGTCCCAGTGATGACAAAACAGACTAAGGTGGTAATTGTTTGTAGGCACACATATCCCTTTAGCAACTGGTAAGCCACCAAAGGCAGGAACCAGACTATTAATCACCTTATCCTCCATCGGGTCAACACATTCTTTTGTACATAATAGAAGCCACTCTGGTTTTGAGAACAGGTCATAGAGTTAAATAGATAAGAATTCAAAACACAAGAGCTGGACATGTGAGTTTGGTGTGCAGAACTATAATTATGCATTCACCATTTGACATATATCTGAATTTCTGAACTTGTAACGTCTGGCTTTTAGTCCACTGTCAACTCATCCTTTCAAGGGGGGGGGGTGATTGGCAGCATGTATATCATATGGATGCTATAGGGTTATGTGCATTAAGTGCATTTGTCAATCAAAGCACTCAACAATACATTCAGGCATTAGGAGATGCTATCAGTGGGCTGTGCAACAGGTGCTTGGAGAAGCGGGTTGAATTGTTGAATTATTCACATGCTCAGGTAAGAAGACATGGGTGAGTACAGCAACTGTGAGTTCTAAGGGGAAGCTGGCTTCAGGAGGAGGCCCCCGGGGGTGGGGAGACTCAACTTGGCTCATGTCAGCTCCATCCTCAGACAGGCTGACCTTCCCAGACTCAAGCCCCGGAAGAAACACACTTTCCTCAAATTGAAGTTCCAGAATGAGCCTCATTGGCTCAGATGGGGCTGCGAGGACCCGGAACCTGGCTCTGCCCCACTGCTGGGGCCGTGGGTGACATGGATAAAGCCAAGGCCCTGTTCCAATGCCCACCCAATGCTGTGGCCATGGGTGCAGTGGACTCATTGGCTCTGGACTTGTTAAGTTCTGGAACAGAAAGAGATAGCTATTTTTTTTTTTTAAGATGTATTTATTTGTCATATGTAAGTATACTGTAGCTATCTTCAGACACACCATAAGAGGGCATCAGATCTCTTTATGGATGGTTGTGGGCCACCATGTGGGTGCTGGGATATGAACTCAGGACCTTTGGAAGAGCAGTCAGTGCTCTTACCCACTGAGCCATCTCTCCAGCCCAAGATAGCCACTTTCAATCCAAATGAACCAAAATTGGAGCTGGTGCATCAGAAAGAGATCTGAAGCATGTGTTCCAAAAGGTTGACCGCCCCATGCTGTCAGTATTCTAGATCCTCAGTTCAGTGCTATATGATGAAATCCCAATTCTGGAGGATTCTGGGGACTTCTTTAGTTCAGGCTGAGCAAAACTGTGATTACAATGTCCTGGGGGTGGGGTCTCTGAAAAACCAAACAAAAGAAAAACTGAGCCAGGCTGTGGTGGCGCACACCTGTAAACCCAGCACTTGGGAAGCAGAGGCAGGCAGATTTCTGAGTTCAAGGCCAGCCTGGTCTACAGAGTGAGTTCCAGGACAGCTAGGACTATACAGAGAAACCTTGTCTTGGAAAAGAAAGAAAGAAAGAAAGAAAGAAAGAAAGAAAGAAAGAAAGAAAGAAAGAAAGAAAGAAAGAAAGAAAGAAAAACAGACCTAGGTCCAAACCCGTTCCATCCAGAATTGTGGAAAGCAGCTGGCCAGTTATTGAGGAGATTAATGTATCATATGCCATTCTATCAACGGTATAAACATTCTGTATCATGGAGAGGAAATCTTGGCTTTTTTTGGTCTGTTTGTTTGTTTTGTTTTGAGACAGGGCTTCTCTGTGTATCCCTGGCTGTCCTGGAAGTTACTCTATAGAGTAGATTGGTCTTGAACTTGCAGACATCTACCTACCCCTGCCTCCCACACCACCGCCACCAGGCAGAAATTCTGTCTTAACTTGTAATAGTAAAGAAACTAGGAAAGGGAAGCTGGGCATGGAGGCAGAAGCCTTTAATCCCAGTATTCAGGAAGCAGAGGCAGGCAGCTAGCAGGATTCTGACTATCTAGGGCCACATAGTGAGGGACCATGTCTCAACAACAACAACAACAGCAACACACACACACACCCATGGGTGCACGCACCCCCCCCACACACAAAACAACTTAGAAAAGTAAGGGGATGAAGTAGGTTTACTGTCTATTTAGCTAACAGGAACTGGGGTTTGCACACTTCTCTGCAGAGTTGTGTGTTGCTTGCTTCAGGAGAGACACTGTGCTCATGATTTGAGAGATGGGAGTGCAGCATCAGGGGAGGGCTTTGGGGTTGTAGCAGCTGGGCCACTGACATGCCTTGTGTGGGGTGTGGGGGATGGGAGACGGGGTGGCAGTCCCTGTACATCCTCCCAGACCTCCTTTCAGCAGCTAGGACACTGGGCCAAGGTGCGTTTGCTCCTGACAAAGCGGTCTGTAGCTCCTGAAAGCTACATTCAGACGGAAGTTGGAGATGAGGAGATGCCAGCCCAGCCCCTCATGGAGAGCTCCAGCTGGTCCCTGTGACCCTGGTTCTTTTTGGAGTTCACTTCATGCCTGGCTCTCCTTGCCAAGTATCTGCCAGGCTCACTGTGGGCTTTGGTAGCAGACAGAGAAGCAACAGACGTGCGGAGAACATTGAAGAAGTTCCTACTGTGACACAAAGTCCAGTCCTTCAAACAAATCACCTTGAATCATCCCAAGTGGTTTTGTGTCTCGGATTAAAGTCCTAACGAAGTCAAACATACAGAATTCAAAGCTGATAAGAACCCGGATGTACTTTTCCCACTGTGTGACCTGAGGCAAAGTGTGTTCACACAAGAATGCGCCTCTTTTAGGAATATTGAGGTACAACAAAGGAAAAATCACTGAACAAAGACCAGTCTCCTAGAGAATTGCTTCTCCAGGAGAATTGCTTCTTTCCTGGCTGCCAGGTTTGGGGAATTCAATGGAGAACAAGGCACATAATCCCCATTCTGATTCTACAAATGCTTTAGTCGGGGATAAAAGCAAGTTAACAGGAGTGTCCTCAATGACCTCTGTCTGACCTTACTAAGGAAGAATGGCTTTACCTTGGTGCTGTGTAGGGGAAGGGTAGCACGCGGAAGTGGGGTTTTCTTACTTTAAATCTGAAATGATTCTCCCCTGTTTTAAGCACCTGCACCTCAGGTGTTGGTGCAATTTGGGAAACCCAAGGAGCCTTTAAGGAGCAGGGGTGCTGGGGAACTCTGATACTTTGTTTCCAACTTATGCAGGCTCTCTGCTTCCTGGTCCCTGTCTCACCCCTGCCTGTGCCTGCTGCCGCAGATAGAGCGCTCTGCTGAGACTTTCTGCTATGATGGGAGCATACCCTCTGAAACAGCGAGGCAAGATAATAACAAACTTTCCCCGAACTGGGTTATTTTGGTCGGACATCTTGGTCACAGTGGCCCAATAGTAACTACTAATAATACAATGGCCGGCACACTGAGACATAGGACCAGGCAGGGTGCTTACGGATCTCTCCAAGAAAGCACCTTGTGCGTGCCAACACAGGAGGTCGGAACCTGACAGTTCTCCTCTTTGTTCCAGGTCAGATCACTGAGGCCAAGCACTGACCACCTTTCTGACATCGGTGGATCTTGTGTCCAAAGTGGCAAGAACAAAAGAAGACCTGGAGAAGGCCAAAGTCTGGCCAGAGAAGGAGGCTGAATCAGAAGCCGGCGAGACTCCCAAAGACTTCTGGGCTGGAGTAGAAAGGAAGTGTTTTGCTGCTAGGGGCAAGGCAGGAAACAGAACAGACTTGTGGTGTTAGGTGTGAGCCAGTGGAGGCCCCAAGAGCTCTGTGAGAGGAGAGGAGGCTGCAGGCCCCCGGTGGGCCTCGGTGGAACCCGCGCTCCTCTCTGCCCTACAGTGCATGCGTATTGGGAGGGCCTGAAGGAAGAGCTCTGTGAGAGGAGAGGAGGCTGCAGGCCCCCGGTGGGCCTCGGTGGAACCCGCGCTCCTCTCTGCCCTACAGTGCATGCGTATTGGGAGGGCCTGAAGGTCGTTTAGCCCAGCGATATCCTGACCACGTCTTTGTGAGGCGTCAAAGTTCCTTCAAGGCTGCTTGGAGGGTGGGTACGGTGTTTTGACAATGTGCCTGGCAGATCAGGAAACAGAACCCACATGTGCTTTTTGTTGTTTGGTTTGGTTTGTGAGGCAAAGCTTCATTATGAAGTTTTAAACAGCTTGGAAAACTAGTCTGTGGCCTATTCTGGCCTCAACCTCAGTTTCTCCTGCTTCTGCCCCAGGCGTGCTGGGATTATAGGTGTAAACCACACCACATCTGGCCTTGGAGCCTATTGTTTCTGTTAATGTTCTTGTTTGCTTGTTTGAGCCTAGGGCCTTAGGAATGCTGGGTGAGCCTTCTATCAACGGGTCAAACCCCTGGCCTTGTGATGTTTTTCTAAAGGATAAAATCTGTTTTTAAAGCTTCCTGCTCCTCCCTCAGACCCAAGTCCCGGCAGTGCCGCATCCCTACTTCTTAACGTTGGGTATGCTTGGGAGGAAAAGGTGGACCAGGCCCTAGGTGAGGCCCGTGACTCCTTTGCCCTGGAGGCCTGCTCTTGCCCCCTTCTTTTTCCAGAGAGTGGGTGGCAAAATGAAATGATTAAGGCTTTTGAGATGACGTCAGTGGAGCTTTGAACCAAGCACGAGCTAGCTCTTCTGGGGTCCAGGGCCCTGAGTACCATGTGACCAAGGTGATCTACCCTTCCCCAGTCGTCTCTCATATGGGGACATTTCTGAGGCAGAGTACCAGCTGAAGGCAGGAAACGCGCAGGGTCTTCCTCCAGACCCTGCTCTTTTTCTGCCTCTCTGTCTTTGTCTTGTCTGTATCTCACAGGAAAGGAGTCCGCAGAATAGCCGTCCTGTTAGTTAGCATTCAGGTGTCCTTGAAGCCTGCCTAGGATTTCCCATGAAAGCACACAGAGAGGCCAGGGGTGTGGTTTGGTGGTAGAACATTAGCCCACCACACACATAAACATAAATCTTAATTTGTGTGTGTGTATGTGTGTGTGTGTGTGTGTATTTGGGTTGTATGGAGGTCAGAGGTGTCAGCCCTCACCTGTTACCTGGTGTGAGACAGGGTCCTATCTCTGCTGCACCCTCCAGGCTGGGTAGCCTACAAGAGTCCAGAATTTTCTCCTGTCTCTGCCTCCCCTCTCACTATAGGAGTAGGGGGGGATTACAGATGTGTGCCACAAGTCTGTGTTGGATCCCTAGCAAGGCGAAAAACTAACCAACCGATAGGCCAAAGTAGGAGGGGAGGGAAGCTGTCTGTGGTACACCACGAGCACTTCCTGTCTTCACAGCAGGGCAGAAGAACTTGGAGCTTGTTGAATCTTGCTGAGAGTGGCTGACAGTCTCCTTTTGTGTATTCTTGGACAAAATTTCCAGGTGACCCAGCTCAAAGCATTCTTTCTTGAGAAGACAATATCAAAGGAAGAAGGAAATGAAGCAGCACCCCCCCCCCATTACTCCCCCACTCCCACAACCCCACAACTCCCCCACCCTTCCTGCTACCTGCACCTCCCTCCCAGGTTAACCCTTTCTCCCCTGCAGGTTAAGCTAGGCATACATACACACTGGTCCTGTGGAATACTTGGCTCCGTGGTAGGGATTGGACTCCAGACAGTACCGACTCAGAGGTATGAAGGATGGCCTTGTGCAGAGAGATTTGTGTCAAGAGCCCAAATACCCTTCTGGTGGATAAATACCTTACGGAATCACCTCCTTCTCATCTCTGAGCCCAATGTAGTTTTTCATCTCTTCCTTCATATTGAAAGTCTATTCAGCTATCAAGGCTACAATTTTTCACTAATATTTATTTATTTATTTATTTATTTATTTATTTATTTATTTATTTATTTGACAGTGTTGTTTCTATGACCCTTTGCTACTCTTTTCTTATTAATTCCAATGTGTCTTTTCACTAACTCACTCATCTGTTTAGCTGTGCGCCCGATAAGCCCATTACCGTCATTTTGAATCTGATCCCACGTTCTCTAACAGGGACTGCCTCTGCCTCCGCGTGTAGATTACAGACAGATGGAGTCACAGTTCTTAGTACTGTGGCAGCCAGGCTGGTGGCAGAGAGACTTCTTTTTGCTAACTTCTGAAGACACGGATTGCTTGTGACTCATTTCTGTCTCCTTCGGCAGCAAGGACAGCCTCCCCCTGTCTTCTCAGTAAAAATATCTGCGCCGAAATGGAACACAATGCAAGTTCAGTAGCAGCCTGCGGACCAGTGACATAAAACTCGGGATATGATTCTGGACGGGCGTTTGTCAAGTTACGGGGTTTGTTACAGTAGGAATTTGGTAACCACAGACGTCATCGCCCTGTGTTTATGGAGGCTTCCTGAGCATTACAACATAGATCTTCACCAGGCATGAGTTATTCCCAGCCAGTTTTTCTATTTCTGTTCGGCTTTTTACAATTGCTTTTATTAGTTATTCTTTTGGGATGTCTTGGAGAGCTGCCCCATAAAATTATTAATGCCAGTCATTCAGGAGCTCTTTGCGGTTTATGAGATGCGTGGGTGGCAATGAAGTTTTTTTTTACAGCATCTTTTTGTTGTCCTCTTGTGTCTGTTCTAAGTGCCGTTCTGGTTTGATGGCGGGGGTAAAAAAAAAAAAAGACAGATTTCTAAGAAGATCACACACTCCAGGCTTGGCAAGGTGCTGTGGGTGTGGTCTCACCTGGAGGAGAATGACCTCTAGCCCCTCCTTTGGTCCACTGCCGCTCCAGTGACAGTAGCTGAAGCCCTCCAAGGCCACACACATCCGTCTGCCTCTGGCTCGGCTCTCATTAGGACTGGGCTCAGTTTCTCCTCTCCCACCTTTAAACCGCACCTCTCGTGTCCTCTGTGTCTCACACACACAGACTGGATTTTCACCCTGCTCAGTAGTAGCATTACCTGAGCGCTCCCTTTTCCTCCTCCTCCTCCTCCTCCTCTTCTTCTAGATTTGTTTATCTATTATATGTAAGTACACTGTAGCTGTCTTCAGACACACCAGAAGAGGGTGTCAGATCTCATTACGGATGGTTGTGAGACGCCATGTGGTTGCTGGGATTTGAATTCAGGACCTCGGAAAGAACAGTTAGTGCTCTTAACCACTGAGCCATCTCTCCAGCCCCACTGGGTTCCCTTTTTGACTTGTTGGCCAGGGAATGGTGTCTTCAGTCTTCTTTTCCTTTGTCTCTTTAGATGATGGCTGGATGCTAGCACACGCACACACGCACATTCTGTTTTTGACTTCTCTGTGTCCCAGACTCACACGCTTGGATGTGCCCAGGACAGTTTGACTGGGATATCTGCTGGGCACCTTAGATCTTCAAATATCTTAATTCTTAAGTTCTTCCTCTCAAAAACGGTTGTACTCAGTTTCCCCAACCCTGTCATGAGAAATGACACTGTCTTGCATTCAGTTACTCAACCCCCAAACCCTAGGCGGGGTGTAAGACCCACTTCCTGCTGAGGCCTGGGTTAATCCAAGGTTTTCTCTGAGGCCCTGATGTATAGAGAAGGAACGTGGCTCCTTCTCTAAACCAGGAACACGCAGAGCCAGTGATGGCCTGGGCCCTGGGGAGCTATGGCTTCTGATACTGATAACTTAACTCTTCTCACCACAAGGAGCTATGGTTGTCAGTCCCAACGCCACTGCATGATTGGTTGGTAAAGTTCTTGAGATGCCCTGTGTTCTTCTTGTGTAACATTGTTTGGTTAGCTTCCCATTACATCGTCCTATGATACTTTCTTCTGACCTTGTCCGTTTCTCCCCTCGAAGTAGAATATAAGACACCATACTGCTTAATAAGCTTGCTGGGCATTAGATACAGCGCGTGCGAGACTTCCGGAGCCTGTGTGTTCTATCTTCTTTATGTCTGGTCTCTTGAACCTTCCTCCTCAGGACCCTGTCACTGGTTTGGGTCAAGCTGGCATCTGCCTACAGAAGAAGAGTAAGTAAGTAAGTAAGGCTGTAAATAGACAGCTAAGAAGGGACAAGCCAGGGGCTGGAGAGATAGCTCAGTGGTTTAGAGCACTGACTGCTCTTCTAGAGGTCCTGAGTTCAATTCCCAGCAACCACATGGTGGCTCACAACCATCTGTAATGGGATCCGATGCCCTCTTCTGGTGTGCCCGAAGACAGCTACAGTGTACTTACATAAATAAAATAAAATAAATACATCTTTAAAAAGAAAAAGAAGGAGCCGGGCGTGGTGGCACACGCCTGTAATCCCAGCACTTGGGAGGCAGAGGCAGGCAGATTTCTGAGTTCGAGGCCAGCCTGGTCTACAGAGTGAGTTCCAGGACAGCCAGGGCTACACAGAGATACCCTGTCTTGAAAAACCAAAAAAAAAAAAAAAAAGACACTGGGAGGCAGAGGCAGAGCAGGGCAGCTGGATCCTAAACAGTACTCTTAACTTCTCAGGTGCTTTGCTAGTTTCTAAATTCTAGTTCTTGTAGTGTTTTGCTAAAGTACAAGTAAAAACAAAAATTGTTTACTTCATTTAGAAAATCTTCCCTAAAACCTGGCTCTAAAAGAGGTTCCGTAGGCTTAAAAACATGGAAAAGTGCAGCTAAACATTTCAAAACAGAATATCACCTCCAAGGGCTAAGTGGTTTCCTGTTGATGGCTTTGCACTGTGAAGTTGGATTAGAGGTTGTTTAGATCTACAGTGTAACGTTGATTCAGTTGTGACTAAACCGCCCTGTAAATACCGTCACTCTACTTCAAAACAGACACAGGGATCAAAGACAAAAATAAAAAGCAAAAAAAAAAAAAAAATAGATAAAGGGCTCAGAGGACTAGCAATGGTGTCAGGACTTACATCACTTTCAATTCTCGGGACCTCAGAGGATGAGGAGAAAGTTCTCTCTCTTTTTTAATAGTACAGTTATAAAAATCAGTAAAAATGGCTTCTACCCATTTAGCTGTGTGTGTGTGTGTGTGTGTGCACATGTGCAGCAGGGAGTGTGACTGGAGAGGCCCCAGATCCAGAAAACCTCCTGATGCCTCTGCTGGCTGCTTTTGTGTGTCAACATGTCACAAGCTAGAGTCATCAGAGGGGAAAGAGCATCCGTTGAGGAAATGCCTCCATGAGATCCAGCTGTAAGGCATTTTCTCAGTTAGTGACCAATAGGAGAGGGTTCAGCTCTTGTGAACTCATGGGCAAGAAGTCCTGGGTTCTATCAGAGAGCAGGCTGAGCAAGCCAGGGGAAGCAAACCAGTAAGCAGCATCCCTCCATGGCCTCTGCATCAGCTCCTGCCTCCAGGTCCCTGCCCTGCTTGAGTTCCAGTCCTGACTTCCTCCAGTGATGGACTAGGATCTGGAAGTGTGAGCAGAACAGACGCCTTCCTGCCTGACTTGCCTCTTGTCCTCAGCTTTTCCATCTCGTTTCCTCAGAGCAATCGACCCCAGACTGAGACAGTGACCAGGCATCTCAAGTGTTCCCCACCTTCAGGTCTTTTTTCTCTTTTCCCTCCCGTGCTTCCTTTCTACACACCAGGCTTTACAAGCTCAAACATCCAAACCTAATTCCTAAATTACTCTTATATACTGACAGGGCAGTGAGCCCCGTCTCAGTTAAGACAGAGCAGCTGCTGCCAAATTGTCCTATGGTGTTTTATCCCAAACGGCCAACTCTGGAATGTGGGATCTGGCCCTCCCAAAGGAGCCCCAGTATGTCCTTAACCCCCATCCTGGGTCGGATGGACCCTCTGTGTGACAGGAACGAGGACAACACAGCCTGAGATATAAATGCAAAAGGTAAAAACTAAAATCAAGCTGGTGACGTTCCTTAGTGAGACTTTGAAGGTTCCTCTGTTTTATCTCTTCTCTCAACTTCCTGGAGCTACGACGATGTTTACAACGTTGTGATTTTAATGTTTTGTTGTGTTTTAATTTAGTAGAGTTTATACGATACACAGCACTAGCATACTAACAGAAAAGGCTAACACTTTAAGGCTGACAGATTTCAGCAATAACAGCACCAAGGGTAGTTAGAGCTGCTGCCTCAGGGGAACTAGCTGTTCAGGCTGTTCAGGTTTCTGTTGAGTTTTACTGCCTCAAAAGAGCCTGCTCTTCCCTTTAGATAAAAGTTACTTATCTGTATGCCTTTCTACACTCAAACACACACGCACATACATACACATACACACACACACAAAAGCACACACAAAATCACATGCACACATACACATACATGTGTACACATGCGTGCACGTGCACACACACACTCTTAAAGGATTTTCAAGATATGTTTGACCTCTTACAAGACCCAAATACAGGGCTTCCGACCTCTCTTCCAAAATAATTGCTATCTTCCTCCTTCCAGCTGTGCTGGCCTAAAATCACAAAATAATGGTGAAATATTAATATTTTTTCTTTTTACAATGAAAAAGCTCTGCAGGCCGCCTCAAACAATTTTATTTTAAAAAATAAAGAAGTGGAAGACCTCTCTACATGATTATTATGTCTCATAATATTAAAAAATGAAAAAATTATAAAGATAAAAATAATTTTAATAAATAAGGATTTTTTAAATAAAGATTAAGACAAATATGTGTTTACACAGTGTGATGGTTTATATATATTCTTGGCCCAGAGAGTGGTACTATTTGGGGGTGTGGCCCTGTTGCAATAGGTGTATCACTGTGGGTATGGACTTTAAGACCCTCATCATAGCTGCCTGGAAGTCAATATTCTGCCAGCAGCCTTCAGATGAAGATGTAGAACTCTCAGCTCCTCCTGCACCATGCCTTCCTGGATGCTGCCATGGACCTGCCTTGATGATAATGGACTGAACCTCTGAACCTGTAAGCCAGCCTCAATTAAATGTTGTCCATATAAGAGTTGCCTTGGTCATGGTGTCTGTTCACAGCAGTAAAACCCCAACTAAGACAGATGAAGACAAATATACGTTTACACAGTAAAAAACTAAAGACTTGTTTTAAGTGATAAAGAGCCAAATAGTTTATTTAAGGTAGACAGAAGATGGTATATGGTAATATAGAGAATAAGAATTAAAGATAATGTGTATGATATTTGTTTCTAAGGTTTAAGATTAGCAATTGCAAAATGGCTGGCTAACTATGTCAAATCAAGGCTTATTTTAAAACATCTGGCTATTAAAATATTACATAATAATTATAAGTATCAGACTGATCTTCTGGATGCTTCTCAGATGATGGCCTACATGACTCTCTTTAACTCTACTGGGATATCACCCACCATTCCTATTTGTCTG
Organism: Apodemus sylvaticus; assembly: GCF_947179515.1. NCBI lineage: Eukaryota > Metazoa > Chordata > Mammalia > Rodentia > Muridae > Apodemus > Apodemus sylvaticus. The sequence continues at coordinate 16,187,603 of NC_067491.1, forward strand.
ACATTGGTGGCTGCCTTCCTTAGGGTTTCTATGGCTGTGATAAAACACCATGACCAAAAGCAAGTTGAGGAGACTTGCTCCCACATCATTACTGAAGGTAGTCAAAAAAGGAACTCACATGGGGCAGAAACCTGGATGTGGCCCCTGATGTAGAGGCCACGGAAGGGGGCTGCTTACTGGCTTTCTCCCCATGGCTGCTAATAAGAAACCACCAGTCCAGGGATGGCCCCACCCACAATGGGCGGGGCCTTATGCCACTGATCACTAATTAAGCAAATGCCCTAAGGCCTTGCCTACAGTCAGCTCTTCCTGGAGGCATTTTCTCAGATGCTATCCCCTCCTCTCAGCTGACTTTAGCTGATAGTCAAGTTGATATTAAACTAGGCAGCACAGTGGGTTGGTATGCATGTGTTCTCTTCCCAAAGATGGGTCCATAAAGCCTGTGGCTTTGGGGTCCGGCAGGGATTTACTGTACAGCTTTTCAACACCAATTCATTCATTACTTGAGTCTCCTAGTTTCTAATCATCTACAGGTTACCCCACTGGGTGGACATTTTCTAGCATACAGTAAACACTGGTGCCCTGGTTATAGAATAAACTGACATCCCCATTGGGTGGGGTGCGCCATGATTCTGAAGAACTCTGTGCCCCCTGAGTGGACGTCCTGAGGTCCTGGTCTCCGTATAACAGGCTAGCTCTTGTTTTAAATGACCCCAGGAGTAAGAGTTTTCTTTTATGTTGTACTATCCCAGGTTAGTCCCTTTCATACTGCCAGGGAAGGGTCCTCAAGAATCTTCCCTTTCTTTTTTGTTTGTTGGTTTGCTTGTTTGTTTTTTGAGACAGGGTTTCTCTGTGTAGCCCTGGCTGTCCTGGAACTCATTCCATAGACCAGGCTGGCCTTGAACTCAGAAATCCACCTGCCTCTGCCTCCCAAGTGCTGGGATTAAAGGCATGCACCACCACTGCCCAGCACTTCGCATTCTTTCTTCTATACACATGGCCTTTTGTTTGTTTCCTGGGGTCCCTGAGCTGTCCCTTCCACACTGAGGGGGAGTAGGAAACTGCCATTCGACACTTAGGAAATGCTTACCACATGTGCATGGGGACCACAGTTTGGGTTCCCAGCATGCATATAAATAAGCACACATCTATAAACCCAATGCAGATGGGCCAGAGATGGGAGGCCAGTCCTACCTCCTTAGTGAGTTCCAGGTTATGTAAGGGACCTTGTCTGAAACAAAACAATAGAATAGCAGGGCGGTGGTGGCACACACCTGTAATCCCAGCACTCTGGGGGCAGAGGCAGGCAAATTTCTGAGTTTGAAGCCAGTTTGGTCTACAGAGTGAGTTCCAGGACAGCCAGGGGTATACAGAGAAATCCTGTCTCGAAAAAACCAAATCCAAAAAACCAAAACTAAAATACACACACACACACACACACACACACACACACCACACACACACACACACACACACACACACACACACACACACACGAATAGATACTAGATAGATGTCTAAGATAAAAGATACCCAAAGACAGAAGTGTGCTGGAGAATGACACCCAACATGTGCGCCATATTCATCCATCATCCTCTGTTGAAATATCGCTATTGTATGAGATATCTTGGGATGAAGAAGGAGTTGATGATTCTGAAGCTCCCTGTGCTAGCGCTTTGGCCAGTGCCTGGATGGGGAAGCAAAGCTCAAACCTGGGCTCTGAGAACCCAAGAAGGTGGACTCTACTGTGGCTTCAGCGAGATCAAAGATGGGTAATGTATGAGGCACCAGCGTTTCCCCTCTGCTGCACCCTTTCTTTCCTGATATCAGTTTCTTTCCCTACATGCACAAATCTGCTCAGCCCTGGGTTTATGAAATTCAGTAAAATATACAACTGTAAAAGCAAATGCTATTCTGCCCATTTGGAATGGATTCTGGCAAGCGTTTGCCTCAAAGACACAAATGTGTTCTTTGTTTGTTTCCATGAACAAGCATTGTACTGCTTTGAGACCCAGTCTACATCAGCAAAAGTAAGAATGCGTGTCTCTGATAGGTGTCGGTGTTGCAAAACTGGGTAAATAAGACCCACATCTTCTATAAGCTACGAATGCACAAGCAACTCATTCTTCAGCTCAGGATGGAAACATTTATTTTTTTTGGTGTTCTCGGTTCTTTCTGCATTAGCTTCACAGATTCTTCTCAGTCAGATGTCGATGTCGATGGACCTAAATCACAAGAAGTATCTAGATAAAGGGAGTGACTGATGTCCAGCTATGAATCCCTGTAAATACTTATGAGAAAATTATACTGTCTTTGGAGATTTATTTCAGAAATTGTGTGTGTGTGTGTATTGCTTCTCTTTAAATGCTGGATGATGGTGTAGGTTTGGTTTTTGTGATGCTACACCGAAACGCAAAGAGAATGGTCCTTCTTTATCAGTATGACTCCTCCCCTTGCAGAACAGAGCCTTGTACTGTGAAACCCGTGACATGGACACCACACTGGATGGGTGTTCTACAGGGCCAAGCAGGAAATGAAGACAGGAGACCCTGCAACACTGTGCTCATGATTTGTGTTCTAAACCCGTTGGCTTTTGCTCTCCACGTTGAGATATTGGAAAAGATTGGTGCTCTGTGCCCTTGGGTGGACCAACCTAGTCACGTGACTCTTTTCATAGCAGACTTAGCCTGGTTGGGGCCTGTACCACCTTGAGGTACCACAAGGAAGAAGGCCATTGCCTACTGTGGTCCCCTCAGCCTTCAACGTCTGAAAAACGTGAGGTTAAATGAACACCTTCTCTTCATGTTAGCTTGTCTGCATAATGGAGTCGTTATCATCAGGGAGTGGCGAAAGATGGGCTCCTTGTTTAAAAATTAATCATTGCAGGGTGGCACCGGCAGAATATTGAGCCAAGCATGGCAGTGCATAAGCCCAGGGCCTGGCTTATGTCCTTTTTTTATTTTTATTTTTTTTTTAAGATTTTATGTCTATGAGCACACTGTAGCTGTACAGATGATTGTGAGCCACCATGTGGTTCCTGGGAATTGAACTCAGGATCTCTGCTCGCTCCGGCCCCACTCACTCCAATGCAAAGATTTATTTATTATTATATATGAGTATGCTGTAGCTGTCTTCAGACACTCCAGAAGAGGGCGTCAGATCTCATTACGAGTTGACACACAAAACCAGCCAGTACAGGGTTTCCCACAACATGAGGAGCTGTTTTAAGGGATCACAGCATTAGGAAGGTGGAGACCCACTGGTCTTAGTCACTGTCCTATTGCGGTGAAGAAACACCATGACCAAAGGAAATTTTTACAAAAGGAATCACTTAATCGGGGGAAATTTTTATGAAAGGAATCACTTAATCGGGGGGGCTTGCTTAAAGTTCTAGAGACATAGTTAACTATCATGGCAGCAGCCTGGCAGGCTCGGTGTTAGAAAAGCAACACAACAACACCCTGGTCTGCAGGCAGACAGAAAGACCAAGTCTGGCAAGAGCCTTTGAAACCTTAAAGTCCACTACACGTCCTCCAACAAAGACACACCTCCTGAACCTTCTATTCCTTTCAGAGAGTTCCATTCCTTGGTGACTATATAAGCTTGTAGGGGCCGTCATTATTCAAAATGGCACAGGCATAGGAACTTTTTGTTTTGACTTGTTTTTGTTCAAGATCTCTCTGTATAACCCTGGCTGTCCTGGAACTTGCTCTGTAGACCAGGCTGACCTCAAACTCAAGAGATCTGCCTGCCTCTGCCTCCCAAGTGCTGGGATTAAAGGCGTGCACCACCATGTCCAACTTGGCACATACATTCTAATCTTCACTCTCAAAGCAGAGTGGACTCTGATGAGCCTCCTCCCCTCAATCTAGAATGACATCTTGGAATCGTAGACTATTTCCCCTTGGCTAATCAAAGCAGAGATTCTTCTAACCTCTTGCCTGGATGGTGGGGATCCGACTTGGAACTGGAGTTTCTGCATCCCTGGTAACAGTGTGCCAGTAGCTCCTGTACCTCAAGGCGCCATTCCTCCAGTTGCCCAACTCATTGACCCTGCTTGATCTTCTGATCGAAGAAACTTCTAATCTCCAGGGATCTGTAGCCTTAGACACTCCACGGGCCAGGAGTGGAGCAGAAGACAGAGTTCAGAATTCAAGAACTCTAAAGTCTCACCCCAATCCCCAGGAGGGTGAAGGAAAAAAAATCACCTCTCCCCCCACACCACCCCATTAATGTATCTGACCCAACAGGAAATGAATTCCATGTGTGTTTCTTTCTTAAATTATTAATATACGCCCCGCCACATTAGCTCAGCCTATGAAACCATGGAAGCCCATTGCAGGGCTTTACCATCCATTAAGGAATGCCTTCATAAATATTTGTCTTCTTTTTGATGTAGTTTGTAGTGCATGCCAAATAAGGAGCCTGCAGCGAGACAGTAAATGCTCTGCTGCCTAAGCCCACAGTGCGGGGAGGAGGACTTTAGCTTAAGTACTTGACAACTCACATTTGCAAGGCATTTCACGGCACTTTGATGACAGTAATTATATGTCTGATGGCACTTGGAAAATTTTATATTATCTGCGTTTAGGAAAATATTTGTGAATTTCTGAGGGGCACGCCATCACTACTGTCAACTTAGGATTTTAGTTCTCTTAGGAATACGAAGGACTGAAAGTTTGCCCATCTACTTAACTTTCGAAGAGGCGGTTCTGTACAGGCTCAGCCTTTTCTGAATACTCATCTAAATATCTCCTTTTGGTGTTGTAAAGATTTTTATTATTGGTGTGTGTGTGTATGCATGTATGTATGTGGGTCTGCGTATGGGTAGGTACACATGTGTTGGGTGTGCCCAAGGAGACAAGAGGTTTCCAATCCCCTTGGAGCTAGAGTGACAGGTAACTCGGGTTCTGGGAATTAAAGATGGGTCCTCTGGAAAAGCAATGAACACTCTTAACTGCTGAGCCATCTTCCAGTCCCACAGACACTTGGTTTATGAGACTATCTTCTGTGCTGAGGAGGCAGGTCCAAACACTTCTTTTAAAGAGGTCCAAATTGAACTAAAAGTCTACTAGGTTTTTCAACCAGAGTGTCTCTATACTTAAAGCCCAGGGTGTTGCCTAGTTAAGCACACTTGCCTTGAGAGTATTTGTAGCTTCTGCTATGGAAAAGATCTAATGTCTTTTGGAACTGCTCTGAGACACCACTAGATCTTAGGGTTGCCGTGTCTCCTACCACTGTGACAGTACAGAGAGTCCCGCCTCACTGTCCCCTTCCCAATGCATGTGACAAAACAGCCTAGCTTGGACATTCCTCATTAAGAGCCCATGTATCTGTTATGGGCTTTTCTGCATTGCTTTGTGGTCATGAGTACAAACTCACATCCCAATTAACTCCATTCAACTCTGCTTCCAGGTCCTGTCTCTTCCCTTCAACAGTCTACCACTCTCTACTAAGTCCTCACCAATAAACCATCAATACGTGCTATGTCTGTTCACTCGATTTCTATCCATGAAGTGTTCCACTTCAATCTCCAGTGGGTCTCTCCCATTGTTATGTTACCCCCAAATAAGTCATGCCTTCTCTTCTTAACCAGGACAGGAAATGCTCTGTACAGGACAGGTTTTTATCTATTTCCTTTACACAAAGTCTTCACATAATCATGAAGTCTCACACACTTCCAACCAAAGTAGATGAGGTGAAGCAAAAAAGGAAGCAAAGAACTAAGAAATAAGGAGTTATGAAGCAGGAGACGTTCCTGAACCTTGTTGCCACTATCACTTAGACATAAGGACACCATCTGAACTCCATCAAACTCCATGAATTCCAAGAAGAATTAACAAGAGTCAACATGAATTAACAAGAAGTCTGGGGTGGGGAGGCAGAGAAGGCTTCGCAGTTAAGGGCATGCACTTCTCTTGCAGAGAACCTAAGCTCAATTCCCGGCACCCATGTCCAGTAAGTCACAAAGGCCTGTAAGTCTAGATCCAGAGGATCTGGACTCTGCAGGTACCTGTGCACTCAAGCCATGTACTCACACACACACACACACACACACACACACACACACACACGATAGCACATAAACAAAAACAAAAAATAAATCTTTAATAAAAAAATGAAAGAAAAAAATTTTTTTTCAAAATCAAATATTTGCTTGCCAAACCTCTTATTACTGCTCCTGTTTCCAAGCTAGCATGCCGAAAATGAGCTTCTAATCAAGATCACCGCTCAGCTACCGTTAGAGGCGGAGCCCTTAGACCTCTTAAGTGTCATGATACCTTTCTCATTGAATTATAAATTATCCTGTTGATATTTTATTTTGCTTTCAAAGCATAACAATATTCTGATGCTAACAGTGGGCACATTTTTACCCAGAAGGACTCCTTTTGGAGACATCATTGTTCTTTTTCTTGGTGGGTCTGGTGGTAGGGAGTCTTTTTTTTTGTTTTTGTTTTTGTTTTTGTTTTTTTCAAGACAGAGTTTCTCTGTGTAGCCCTGGCTGACCTGGAACTCACTCTGTAGACCAGGCTGGCCTCGAACTCAGAAATCCGCCTGCCTCTGTCTCCCAAGTGCTGGAATTATAGGCGTGAGCCACCACTGCCCGGCAGCAGGGAGTCTTGATGGTCCACTTTGGAAGAACTTACGAAGAAGGGAAGGAGGAGGAAGGGGAAGAGGAAGAAGAGGAGGAGGGGGAAGACTACAAACTGTAGTGTCCATTAGTGATTAAGCATATTAACAAAATCTGGTAAAGGTAGAAAGAATGTAACACCTGCCAGGCAGTGGTGGCTCATGCCTTTAATCCCAGTACTTGGGAGGCAGAGGCAGACAGATTTCTGAGTTCGAGGCTAGCCTGGTCTACAGAGTGAGTTCCAGGAGAGCCAGAGCTACACAGAGAAACCCTGTATCGAAACACCCCCCTCCCAAAAAAAAAGAATGTAACACCCAAAATTTGCCACTTTAGTTTAACATTATTCTCTGCTAAAAGCCAGGCAGGGATATAGAGTAGGATCTTGTGTCAAAAACAGAGAACAAAACAACAACAACAAGAACCCTCTGACTTCTTTCTCCAACATTCCATCTACCTCTGTGGCTTTGGATTCCATTTGCAGGGGAGCCAGACACTTCATGGTGGCTGTGGACTGACAGCTGGGTCACATTCTGTCTGCCATGCTTTATGCCTCTCTTGAAACAGATTTGCCTTTCAGTCTTCCCCTTCTTCTACTTTTAGAAGGGCTTCCATTTTACTTGTCTATCTGGCAACAGGTGAAAGTGGGGGTAAACTATGTAAGAAAGTAAATAACTGTCCTGGCTGGTTTTATGTCAACTTGACACAGGCTGGAGTTATCACAGAGAAAGGAGCTTCAGTTGGGGAAGTGCCTCCATGAGATCCAGCTGTGGGGCATTTTCTCAGTTAGTGATCAAGGAGGAAAGGCCCCTTGTGGGTGGTACCATCCCTGGGCTGGTATTCTTGGGTTCTATAAGAGAGCAGGCTGAGCAAGCCAGGGGAAGCAAGCCAGTAAGAAACATCCCTCCATGGCCTCTGCATCAGCTCCTGCTTCCTGACCTGCTTGAGTTCCAGTCCTGACTTCCTTTGGTGATGAACAGCAATGTGAAAGTGTAAGCAGAATAAACCCTTTCCTCCCCAACTTGTTTCTTGGTCACGATGTTTGTGCAGGAATAGGAACCCTGACTAACACACCCCCTAACCATAAAATTATTTTTCTTGCTGGTCCATAACTATGATTTTGCCACTGATATGAATCATAATGTAAATGCCTGATATGCGGGATCTAATGTGTGACCCCAGAGAAAGAGTGATTTGACACCCCAAAGTTGAGACTCACAGGTTAAGGATCTCTGGACTAAGACAATGGTAAACAGTAGTGTAGAATCCCTTTCCTCCGCAAGTCGACTAGGTCATGGTATCTCATCACAGCAACCCTAACACCGACAGTGCCTATCTTTGACTTTAGGGAACACGTATAAGGAAAGTAGAATTATTTTCCTCTGTGAGCTTACAGTTCAGCCTAAGTCACAAAATAAAATACAAAGTATACAGTGCACTGAGGAATTACAAATGCTTTCGATAAAAACTGGATGGAGGTTATGAAATACATTTCAGGAGAGTATTGCAGTGGTGGATTAAGGTCAGATGGGCTAGATGATAGCACCACCTGCTTCCACGCAACCTCTGCACCCAGAAGCCTCTCACCGGAACTGCTCTCTGTTCCTGAAACTAACCTGCCACTTCTGTCCTTCCCCCTTTGCTGTGTGCATCCCCGGACCTGGAACACTAACTAGTCTCCCCTGCACCCCGCAGACAGCTTCTGTAGAGATTCAAGTCACAGCCTTAGCCTCCCTTATTGTTTATACACGCTGTGCAGGGAGGGGACACTTCGGATACTTTCCCCATGTCAAGAAAACCCAGTCCTTTGTACTGCTGGCCTCATAAACTCAGCCCCAGAGGGCTCTCACTGGTTAATGATTGCAAGGCTGGTGTGCAAGCTTTAAGCCTGCATGACAAATCCGGCTTGCAACTTCAAGGGAACAGACTTGATTCTCTCCAATGTTCTACCGCACAGATGCCATCTTGCCACCCAGTGGTGCCAAGTCTTCAGGTTGCAGAGCCCTTCCAACCACAGAAACAGGCTCTCGATAGTGTAGAAACAGGCCCGCCCTTCTTGCTAAGCAGAGGGAAATTTAATTTCGTGATGACAGGGATGATGTCAGAAGTAAGGTAGATTTAATGATGGTGAATAAGTATTATCTAACTACCTGTGTTTAGATCAGAGAATGACTAATGCAATAAGGTTAAAAGCATGTTTGTCCCAACCTAAAGTTTCTTCTTATTCAAAGTCACTGAAATGCCTTTGGTCTCAACTGCAGTTTAAAATCAGGATATGGGGGGGGGGGGGGAGGAAGACAGACATGGTTGTATATACCTTTAGCCCCAGCCCTGGAGATGGAGAAGCAAGTGGGTCTCTGGGAGTTTGAGGCCAGCCAGGGCTGCTGCATAGTGAGACATTGTCTTAAAAAGAGAAGATGGCAGCCTTTAATCCCAACAGCAGGCGGATTCCGAGTTCGAGACCAGCCTGGACTGCAGAGCCAGTTCCAGGACAGTCAGGGCTATACAGAGAATCCGAGGGAGTGAGTTTTCTCTTACACGTGGGTTCTGAGAATTGAATTCAGATCATCAGGCTTAACTGCAGTCATCTGTAACCACTGACATGTCTTTATGGCTACAAAATCACAAATATTAGTCTATTCAGTTTTAAAGAATAAGACTCCTCCTTCCTCTCTCCCCCCTCTTCTTTCTTCCTTTCTCCCCCCTCCTCCTTCTTCTTTCTCCCCCTCCTTCTCTCCCTCCTCCTCTCCCTCCTCCTCCCCGTCTTCCTTGCTTCTTCCTCCTCCCTCTCCTTCTTTCTTCCTCCTCCAACTCCCCTTCCCCCTCCTCCTTTCTTCTTTTCTCTTACAATTCCCCCTCCTTCCTCCTTCTTTTTTCTCCTCCTTCTTATCCTCTTCCTCCCTTCCTTTTCCTCCTCTCCCCCTCCTTCTAGAAAACATCAATGGTGATGACATCAGCCCAGTGGGTCTTGGGGCCACAGTCGCGATAGAGGCTGTGGCAGTGGAGGTATCGCCAAAGACAAGGAGTGTATCCCTGGGCCACCTGGTCAAGGACATGAAGATCAAGTCCCTGGAGCAGATTTACCTGTTCTCCCTGCCCGTTAAGGAATCTGAAATTACTGGCTTTTCCTTGGCTCAGAGACGCTGACATTATCTCTGCTCCCCGTGCCCAAGACGCTGCTGCTGAGAGCCGGTGTTTGTGACCGCTACCCGGAAGCCAGGGGCTGCGCCGCCATCCTGGGTGGTTTTGCTGAGGTGCCCTTTGATGCTCCCTCCAAGACCTACAGCCACCTCACCCCTGACCTCTAGGAGACTGTGTTCACTAAGTCTCCTTATCAGGCATTCACTGGCCATCTTGTAAAAACCCACGGGGTGTGTGTGTGTCTCTGTTCAGAGGACTCAGGCTCCAGGTATGGCAATCACATAAGGCTTTTTATGTAAAAACTAAAAAATGAATTAAACCTGAGAGAGAGAGAGAGAGAGAGAGAGAGAGAGAGAGAGAGAGAGAGAGAGAGAGAGAGAGAGATGAGAGCACTTAAATGAGTCCTAAAATGAATAAATTCAGAAGGAAGTAGGCATTTATATGTTGCTAATAGAAATGGAAATTACTATAACCCTTTAGAAAATAATTTTTCAGTGTGGTCTTAAAATGTTTATAAGGGTAATTTCACTCTGGAAGTTGTCTTAAGGCACCATATAGAATGAGGAATTTTCTTTTTACATGTAGTGATCATAATACTACTAAAAGTAGTAAAAACTTGGAAATAAATTTTATATAATAATTACATGAATCACACCAAGGAATATTATGCTGCTGTTAAGATGAGGCTTAGCATGTCTAATGTTACCGTGGTAACTGACACACACAACATGGCACACACTGTCCCCATTGCATTATACTCCCCACATGCCTACACTGTGCTCACAAATGCTTGGATTCCGTTTGAAATAATCTCACTATGTCTTTCAACTCATAGAGGTATAACATTTATTTTCTGGCTAAATTCTGGATATTCTTAAATTATGACATTTCTTTCTTTCTTTAAAGATTTATTTATTATTATATGTTAGTACACTGTAGCTGTCAAGAGGGCATCAGATCTCGTTATGAATGGTTGTGAGCCACCATGTGGGTGCTGGGATTTGAACTCAGGACCTTTGGAAGAGCAGTCAGTGCTCTTACCCACTGAGCCATCTCACCAGCCCCCAAATTATGACATTTCTTGTCCTAAGAACAAGAGATACAATCCATGAAGCTTATTTAAGAATCAGTTTTTCACCCCCATCCCCACTACAGTAAGTTCTACTCACTGGTGGTGGTGACAGGCTGTTGTCTAGGACACAAATAGGTAAAATTCAGGGCAACAGCTAAAGGTGATGGTTGAAGTCTGCAGGCTCGCCCCTCTCCCCGACCTCCCCCTCCCCCATGAACACAGAACCTTCAGCTGCTTGCTTGTGACTTTTGTTCTCTGGGATCGCCTGGGTGTCCTTGTCCTGTGTAAAAAAAGTCGTGAGTGACTGCCTTATTCTGCTGCCACAGCATAAATAAATCTTGAATTCTCCCAGCTGGGTCAGGGCCAGACCTAAGCCTGGACCAGTTGGGCCCAGGAGGTTGTGCTACAAGAAGCACAGTGTTGCATCTTAGCAACCGGAGCAATGGGCTCCAATGTCTCCACAAAGCATTGGTTTAAAGCCGGTACTTCCCCCATTAAATAGCCGAACAGCTGTATTATTCTTAGAGAAGTTGTGAGGCAGGAATTGGAAAAAGCATTTCCAGTTTTATAGCAAAAAAAAAAAATGATTATTTTGGTTTGTGGATTGTCTGCTGCTACAGCCTTAATGTTAAAGAGAACCGGGAATGTTTGATTTAATTACTCTGTGATGAATGCCTATCTTTGTTAGAGGCTCATGATAAATAGTAACTATGTATTAAAGGCCAGATCTGCATTTTTCCCCTGAAAATTAGGCTGAAAATAAGAATAAATAGAATCGACATGTTATGAACACTCTAAAATGTTTGAAATTTGTATTTTAATTACTAATACATATTCATTATAGATGAGTAAAACGATTTCACTCACCCATAAACTCAGCACCTGCAGCTAAGCGGACTGTAACTATTATTAATAAGTGGGCATGAAACTCTTCCCTTTTTTTCTGCATTTGTACACATATTGTAGCAAATATTAGAGTTACCACCTTCAATACTTGTTAGTGGTTTTATGATAAGTATGTTACAGTTTTTCTCTTAACCCAGCTAGCTCCCGAATAATTGAGACTGGACTATTATATTATTTAATCAAGCTTTAACTGTACAACTGAGCAGTATTACTTTATTTTAATCCTCTAGGCTAATCTGTCTACCTCCTGGTCAAAATCCTCATGCTACTTGCAATTTTAGCAAAATTGATCTGCCTCTTTCAGCTTCAGGTGTTTTCTCATGGTGTCTCCTGGATTCTCTTTCCTTGGCTGAATCCTGTACCCGCCCCTGGTAGGGAGGAAGTCCACCCTATCCTCTCCTCCTGCTCAGTCATTGGCTGATAGGCTAGCTTTATTGACCAACCAGGGATAAGTTTGGAGCAATGTTTACACAACATTGAGACATGAGACTCTCAGAATAGTGATTGCAACCACACATGGGGCGGGGCACAGAAATTAGCATTTGAGTAATACAAGGATAAGCTTTACATATGGCACAATAACATTATGCCTATAAATACTTTTCCATTGCTGTGGTAAGATACCAAGACTTAAGGCAACTATAGTGGTTTGAATATGCTTGGCTCAGGGAGTGGCACCATTAGGAGGTGTGGCCTTGTTGGAGGAAGTGTGTCACTATATGAGACTCTCCTCCTAGGTGCCTGGAACAGTCTGCTCCTGGCTTCCTTTGGATGAAGATGTAGAACTCTCAGCTCCTCCAGTCTCTCATCTGCCTGGATGCTCCCACCTTGATGATAATTGACTGAATCTTAGAAGTCAGCCTTAATTAACTGCTGTCCTTTATAAGAGTTGCTTTGGTCATGGTGCCTGTTCACAGAGGTAAGACCCTAAGACAGCAACTTATAGAAAGAGAGTTTATTTGAGGCTTACAGTTTCAGAGGGCTAGAGTCCGTGACTACTGTCATAATGGGGAACAAGCCAACAGGCTGGCAGGCGTGGCCCTGAAGCAGTGTTCAGAGTTACATTTTGATCCACAAGCTAATTGGGAATGATATGAGTCTGTGAAACCTCAAAGGACATCTAGTGACACACCTCCTCTAACAAGACCACACCTCCTTATCCTTCCCAAACATTTCCATCGACTGGGGACCAAGTATTCAAATATATGCACTTTGGGGACCACTGTCATTCAAACCACTGCACTAACATGTTATTAACATTCTTCCATGGCAATAACTATACAGTTCTACAACATTGTGTTTATAATAGCTACACACGTTTACCTTTAATAAGGTCCATTTGAGATATTTATAAACTGAAGATTTGCGAACTTTAACTCATGACTGTTGGGCCTTATTTGGTCAGACACTGAGGCCTAGACATTGAGCCTGAGCCTTTGCTCGAGTTTAGAGACCTGTCTCAGTCATGTCCGTACTGGAGTGACTCAGCATGACCTGCTTAAGCCTGAATTGGCCTAGCTATCGCTGACATAGAATAACTTCATCGGCCCTGTCAGTCACCCCATACCCTCCATAACCCTTCCCTGTCCCCTATGTCATCTCTCCCCCACCAAGAAATCCCCACCTCCTTCTTCAACCCTATATAAACAAGAGATTGATACAATAAAAAAAAGTTCCTGCTTTGATAGACTCCTGGCTAGGGGAAGTTCTCAGCTCCTAAAGAGACTTGGTTGAACTGGGTTCTCGCTTCTCTCCTAGACCTGCCAGCACATGACCTTTAGCAGAGTAAAAAAATAAACTGACTGTGTTCTGGCTAATAATCTTGATTTATTTAATTTAATTTGCCTTGTTAAATAGCTGATGGCAACTTTTCCCTTAACTTTGTTCATCTGATTTTAAAATGGTATCATTCATTTTCTGTAAGTTCAAGCTTTTGGATGATTCTCTCTCTCTTTTCTCTCTCTCTCTCTCTCTCTCTCTCTCTCTCTCTCTCTCCTCTCTCTCTCTCCTCTCTCTCTCTCTCTCTTGATGATTCTCATAATTATTCTGAACATGTCCAAAAATGGTATGAGGATTTTTATAGTAAATTTATAAAGTGATTTTGGAATTGATACCCTTGCTTTAATACCCTCTCCCCTTTGGATATAATGAGTATCTTTTCAATTTGTTTTTCTTTTATGTCTTTGAGCCAAGTTACAAATGGCTCCAAGCCTACACATTCCTTCTTGAATCCATCCACTGGCATTTATTATATAATTATTACATTACTATATAAATACTATCATTGTTTTTTTCCAATGGAACACAATCCTATGTAGGAACAACATTTCTATGCTTGTTTTATAATTAAGTAGACTGGCTTCTAAAAACAGTTTCCCACCCTAGCCACGTCGGCCACATGGAGCTGTGGAGCAGAGCTCTATTGTTTGGTGTCCATCCCTCTGCTTCTGTAGTCTTGAATTATTTTGGTCATTTTCATTTCAGTAAGTAATGAAATCCATGGACGTTTCATGGAAACAGGACGCCTGTGTGGCTTGTAGACATCTGTACGACCCATCACCTTCACGAAGAGCCAGGTGAGCTTTTGAGTAACAGGATTGAGCCACACACAGCAGGGTCTGCTTTTCTACCACAGTGGTTCTCAGCCTTCCTAATGCTACGACCCTTTAATCCAGTTCCTCATGTTGTGGTGACTCCCAACCATAAAATCATTTCCATTAGTACTGGGTAACTGCAATTTTGCTACGGTTATGAATTGCAATGCAAATATCCGTGTTTTCTGATGATCTTAGGTCTTAAGGGGGTCCTGACCCACCAGTTGAGAACCACTGTTTTAGCATGTATCGCAGACCAAGCATATATATATATATATATATATATATATATATATATATATATTTTATGGCATGAACTAGAAGTCCCTGTCCTCATGCAATTATCATTTTAAGGAAAAGTATAACTCATTACTCAAGCATTGGATGTGCCAAAAGGTAGACTGTAATAAAATCACTGGGGATCCCTGCTCTCTGTAAAGCCCCAGTGTCCTCTTTGACAGTTCCTGACAGTGCCCTCCTGACTGTTCCAGTTTCTTTTTGCAGCTTGACCCAAAGAGGTGAGTATAGTCTCCTCAGGAGGGGGAAGAAGGGCAGTTCCTGCCTCTCAACCTTCATGACACATGAAATTAAAAATGGCACAGGTCCTGGAGAGATGGTTCAGCGGTTAAGAGCACTGACTGCTCTTCTGGAGGTCCTGAGTTCAAATCACAGCAACCATATGGTGGCTCACAACCATCCGTAATGAGATCTGACGACAGCTACAGTGCACTTACATATAATAGTAATAAATAAGTAAATAAATCTTTTTTAAAAAGTGGCACAAACACTGGGCGTGTTTTACATGCCCACAGCGATGCCCACTGCCTCACAGCCCATAGTACTTGGGAGTGCAGTGCTCCATCTTGTTTCCAGTTCTGCTGACAACAGCATCTATCCCTAGGCACCAGCATCCAAAAAAAGGAAGAAGCTCTCCTCAGTGATATCCTGGCGAGATCCCATGTCCACTGGACTACGGTCTGTGGGAGCGTGTGCTCGGCCCAAACAGGCAGATGATCATAAGGCCTCTGCTGTTGTAGCTAGCAATGTACATGGCCAGAAGGTACCTGTTTTGCAATAGAGAGGTGCTGTCCAATGACCTGGCCAAGGTTTGGGAGCATTTATGTCCCATGCGGAGCACAGGCCTCCAAGAGTAATCTGTCATCCCCTGGCCCAGTAGACTCAAATAGTGCTATTAGGAGGCGTGGCCTTGTTGGAGTGGGTGTGGCCTTGGCGGAGCAAGGGTGTTACTGTGGGCGGGCTTTGAGATCCCAGGTGCTCAAACCACACCCAGTGTGACATTCACTTCCTGTTGCGTGCAGATGTGGAACTCAGCTTTCTTTCCAGCACCACATCTGGCGGCTTGGTTCCATGGTTCCCACCATGATGATAATGGTCTAAACCCCTGAACTGAAAGCCAGCCGTAATTGAATGTTTTCCTTCATAAGAGTTGCGATGGTCACAGCAGTGGAAACCAAGCGAAGACAGCTGGTTAAGTTTGATTAGGCAAAAACTTCTTCTTCTTTTTTTTTTTTTTTTGGACTTGATGCAAGATTTATTATTGAACATGATTTTGTAGGTAGGGTATAAGAGAGCACTGTGGAAGCCTTCAGGAATGCAGGGCTCTCCACTTGTCCAGAGGACCGCTATTGGGGATATATTTGACACTGCAGCCATCAGGAATGAGGCGCTTCTCAGCATCCATGTCTTCAAACTCATCTGCATTAAACTTGGTGAAGCCCCACTTCTTTGAGATGTGGATCTTCTGGCGGCCAGGGAACTTGAACTTGGCTCTGCGCAGAGCCTCAATCACATGTTCCTTATTCTGCAACTTGGTGCGGATGGACATGATGACCTGGCCAATGTGAACCCTGGCCACTGTGCCCTGGGGCTTCCCAAAAGCACCACGCATACCTGTCTGGAGCCTGTCAGCCCCAGCACAGGACAACATCTTGTTGATACGGACGACATGGAAAGGGTGGAGCCTCACTCGGATATGAAAGCCATCCTTGCCACAACTCTTTACCATATATTTGTTGGCACAAATACGGGCAGCCTCCAGTGCTTCAGAAGAGAGCTGTTCATATTCATCTGACACCATGTGGCCACAAAGTGGGAATTCGTCAACTTTCGCTTTCTTCTGTCCCAAGTCAAAGATGCGGATCTTAGCATCAGGACACCACGGCAGAAACAAGACTTTGGGTATGGCTTGTTCTTACAATACCGGTAACACCGAGAGGGGCGGCGGCCCATGATGAAAATAGGATCGTCGGTGGCACGCCAGAGGGAAAGAGTAGGCAAAAACTTCTAATATCACCCCAAATTTACCTTTTAAAACAGGGCCATTGGATACAGGGCTACACAGGTTTACTTTGAAATAATAAAGTTATATTGTAAATTTTTGTTACTCTTCCATTAATGAAAATAATTTTCTGTTTGCATTGCTCACAGATATTTCATAAACAGAACTTTCTACAATATCTAGAGTTAACTTTCATTTGTTAGGATTGATCTGGTGTCTTAGTCGGGGTTTCTATTCCTGCACAAACATCATGACCAAGAAACAAGTTGGGGAGGAAAGGGTTTATTGAGCTTACACTTCCACATTGCTGTTCATCACCAAAGGAAATCAGGACTGGAACTCAAGCAGGTCAGGAAGCAGGAGCTGATGCAGAGGCCATGGAGGGATGTTTCTTACTGGCTTGCTTCCCCTGCTTCCCCCCATGGAGGGATGTTTCTTACTGGCTTACTCAGCCTGCTTCCTTATAGAACCCAGGACTACCAGCCCAGAGATGGCACCACCCACAAGGGGCCCTCCCCCCTTGATTACTAATTGAGAAAATGCCTTACAGCTGGATCTCATGGAGGCATTTCCTCACCTGAAGCTCCTTTCTCTGTCAAAACTCCAGCCTGTGTCAAGTCGACACACCAAACCAGCCAGTTCATCTGGATTTTCGTTGTTTTTTTTTAAAAAAAATTATATTCTTAACTCTTATAAAATACTTGGAATTCAGGAGGCTCTTCTGCCAGAGAAGACTCTGAAGGGTTTGCGTTGCCTTACCACAGTTTGGCAGTTTAAATACAGGGGATGTTTCCTTGATATTAACTTAGCTTGATGTCAGGTTTCATAAGATCTTTGGAAGTCAGTTTGAAAATTCCAGCTTCAATATAAGACTCTGTGTGTGTGTGTGTGTGTGTGTGTTCAAGTGTGTGTGTGTGCGCATGTGTGTGTGCCTGCCTGTGTGTTAGTGTGTTTTAACCTGTAAAAGCCAAAGAAAAGCTAAAACCCAGAAATAAAGAGAACCACCCAGGACCCCTTGCCCTCTGCCTCCCAGGCCACGATGAGGTTCAGGGAGGCTTGCATAGCGTTCTCACTGAGGAAAACTTACACACTTCTTCACTTTTCTCTTGCTTGGTACATCCCAAAAATCCTTGTGAACACAGGGACTTGCTATTTGCTGAGAAAGGGGACAGTGACCCAGGACAGCTCTCTGGTCCTGTCCACTAATGAGAAAGCTCCGTGTTTGGATGCAGAAGAGCCGGAAGAAAAGCTATGTATTGTATGTCATGGTTTCTTTGTTCTATTTCCTTTCTATGAAACTGGAAATCATTTATATAAACCCGTGTGTGTGTTCTGCAAGTGACCCCCAAAACCCGAACTATTCAAAGGGGAAGCATTGCTCCTTTACCAAATTAAACAAGACAGTAACTTGCCTGTCCTTGGGAATTTGAGGAGGGGGAGGATAAGAAAATGGGTAAAGGGTTTTTTCTTTCTGTCACATGGTATATATTCATCCTGCCTCCTTCTGTGTGCTGGGCTGGGGCTCTGAGGTGAAAATATCAATAATGCAGCACTCCTGCCCTGGCGCAGCTCATTTTGCAAATGAATTAGACAAGCAAACAAATCATTTCAAGCCTGGGAGACTTAGGCTGTAATGAAAAGCACCTGGCAGGGCCTGTGACCCCCTCACCCTAAGACCCCAAGGGAGTCCGGCGGGAACAGATACAAATCACAACTGAAAGTCCCGGGTTTTCAGCCTTATTGATTCCGAATGATGCTGCACAGATACCCGGAATCATTCATTGCCTGTAGCCGTGGGTGGCCAAAGGCCGTAAGTTGAGCAACTTCAGGAGGGTCTCAGACAGGGGAGCTTCTATGTAGAGACCTTTTTAGGAAAATACTGTATTTCTGTCATTGACAAGTTGGTCTGAGTCTCAGGACGGAGTCAGTGGTCTCTGCCTTCAAAGACTGCAGTGGATTTACGAGTCTCCAACCAACAGTAACTCACTGCATGTTCCCCGGGTGCTCTCAGCTTACACATCACCCGTCCTGGAGCCTCTCACCGACAGAGGGGGATTTATGTTGAAGCCAATGAAGCTTACAGTTTGGAGCCCCCCTCTCTCTCTCTCTCTCTCTCTCTCTCTCTCTCTCTCTCTCTCTCGCACGTCTCCTTTCTGAGTCCTGGAGGAGTGGGCAGTGAACGGATTCTGTGTCTGTGCTTTTAACTGTGTGCATGTAACTGTGACTGCAGTTATAGGACAGCATTTTAACCGTGACCAGCTAAAGTCCATAGCCACTTCTGCTCTGTGTGTGTGTGTGCACGCGCGTGTGCATGTGTGTGCACGTGTGCCTGTGTGTATGTATGCATATAAGGGGTGTTTGGGTGTGTGTGCATGCATATATGGGGGGGTGCATGTGTGTGTGTGTATGTGTATGTGTATGGGGTGTGTGGGCCTGTGTGAGTGTGTGTGTGTACACACATGTGCCTTTGTGTGTATGTGTGTACACACATGTGCCTGTGTGTGCATGTGTGTACACACATGTGCCTGTGTGTGTGTGTGTGCATATATTGAGTGTGTGGGCATATGTGTGTGTGTGTGCCTGTGTGTGTGTGTGTGTATGCATATATGGGGTGTGTGGGCATTTGTGTGTATGCATATATAGGGTCTGTGGGCATGTGTGTGTGTATATGTGTATGGGGTATGTGGGCCTGTGTGTGTGTGTGTGTGTGTGTATGTGTATGGGATATGTAGGCCTGTGTATGTGTGTTTGGGGTGTATGTGTGTGTATATGTGTGTATGTGTGTGTATATATGTGTATGGGGTGTGTGGGCCTGTGTGTGTGTATGTATGTGTGTTTGGGGTATGTATGCATGTATGCGTGTATGTGTATGGGGTGTGTGTGTGTGTTTGTATGTGTGTGTATGTATATGTGTATGGGGTGTGTGGTCCTGTGTGTATATGTATATGGTGTGTATGTGTGTGTATGTGTACAGGGTGTGTAGGTGTGTGTGTATGTGCATATGTGTGTATGTATATGGAGTGCTTGAGTACATCTACTGTGCAGAAGCCAGGGTTTTGCTCTATCTCTCTCTGGCCTCTTTCCTTGACACGACATCTGTCATTGAACCTGGAGCTGCTCTGGCTGTACTGGCAGCTGCCTGACTCTGCTCCTCTCGGTGCTAGGGTTGCAGACATGTTACTGTTTCATGTATGTGCTTGGGCTGTGAATCCCTCAGATGCTCCTCTCTTACACAGCCGTCTCTCCAGCCACTGATTTTTCTTTTTCTAACTGTGATTTTCCTCTTTCTGTTATCCCAGTGGCATTTGAATAGCTATAGGCACTCCAGGGAACAGACAGAGAGCTGGTTGCTTGTGCCAGCTAGATGTATGTCACTGTGACACCAGCTAGAGCCATTTTGGAAGAGGTAGTCTCAATTGAGGAAGTACCCCGCTCCAGACTGACCTGTAGCCAAGCCTGGAGGACATTTTGTTAATTGATGATTGATGTGGGAGGGCCCAGCTCCCCGTGGGCGGTGCCACTCCTGGCCTAGTGGTCCTGAAAGGTACGAGAAAGCAGACTGTGGAAGCTTTGGAGAGCAAGCCAGTAAGCAGCATCCTCCAAGGCGTCTGCTTCCGTTCCTGCCTCAGGTTCCTGCCCTACTTGAGTTCCTACCTTAATTTTCTTCATTGAAGGACTGTGATGTAGACATGTAAACAAAATAAATCCCTTTCCCCTTTGCAGCTTTTGATATTGGGGTTTATCGTGGTAATTGAAACCCTACTAAAATATTGACTTAGAGACTCATTCAGCCGGGCAGTGGTGGCGCACACCTGTAATCCCAGCACTTGGGAGGCAGAGGCAGGCGGATTTCTGAGTTCGAGGCCAGTCTGGTCTACAGAGTGAGTTCCAAGTCAGCCAGGGCTACACAGAGAAACCATGTCTCGAAAAACCAAAAAAGAAAAAAAAAAAGAAAGAAAGAAAAGAAAAAAGAAAAAGAAAAGAGACTCATTCAATTTGAATGGAGAGGGAATATTTCTCTTATGGTTGTGTTAATTCCAAATGCTCTGGTTCAGCCACGATTTCCTGGTGACCCCCCAGTCAGTCACCTGCCTTCATCACATGAGAGCCAACAGCACCACAACACAGGATGATAGACCTGGGCCAGAGTTAAAAGCATGAGGTTTGAGGGTTCGATACCCCAGCATGGCAGAAAAGAGAGAGAAGGAAGGAGGGAGGAAGGGAAGGGGGAGTGGGATAAAGAATGAAAGAGTATGGGGTAGAAATTAGGTTTGAAATGTTTAGTCAGACACAAATCTGTGGGGCTTCTATTCAAAGCTTATAACGCGAATTTGAAATACACTCAGCAGAGGATTTCTGAAACTTGACAACAATCCTAAATTCCGATTTTTTTCTAGGTCATGAAGCTGAAAGAAACTTAAAAAAAAATCAATATATATATATGTGTGTATATATATGTATATATAAAGACATTTTGGTCTGTTATTTTAGAAGAGGGAGCAAAATGTTGTTTTGGTCTCCTAAGGAAAAGTGAATTACCAAGGTATTGTCCTATGAGAAAACACTCAAGATACGGCTGTTGTCCTTTGGTCTGTGTTGGGAGTGGCTCTGGAATATCTGTGCATAAAAGGATGCTGGAACACTATGGTCCTTTGTATAAAATAGCACGGCCCTGTATTTTCTTACAGCACACCTGTCTCTCTGCTGTCCTTTGTCTCTAGATTATGTATACGACATGGCACAGAGTAAGAACTGTGTAGGTCAATATTACACCATATTGTTCAGGGAATTAAAATCAGAAAGCAAACCTATGCATTTGGCACAGATGCAATCCAAAGTTGGTTAAATTTGCAGATACAGAGTCCACGTATTGCGGGGCCGACTCTATAGCCAAAGAAGTATAGAAAAGGGCAGCAAGAGAGTAACTGATACGGATATGATGTTCTTTCCCTGGATCATATGATGCTTGAGCAACTTTTAAAAAAATATTTCTCATCTTGAATACATTTTCATTTTTAAACTAGTTCTGTATTCATGGTTTCTTTATTTTTTTTAACTTAGGGAGGGCCCCACCCCCATCCAATTGCAAGCTTCAACCCTCAGCCTACGGACTGGGTGCGCTTCAGGCTTCCCCATCAGAAGTGATGGCGGCGCAGTCTTCTGCGGTTAAATGCTTCTTCTCTGATGTCCCTCTCTCTGCCTTTCCCCCTGAGGAGCACAGGGAACAGGTGCCATTCTTCGCCTCATAGCAGTACCGCATCCTACATCCATCCTACACCCGTCAGCCCGCACACCCTGGACCCAGGAGTCTTCCTCCTCAAAGGCAGCATCCCCACCCTGGTGCTGTCAATCACCCTCAGAGGCGGGGTCCAACGCTGCAGTCTCTCATCTTCCAGCACAACCCTGGTGGAGCTGTGTCTGTGTCGTAGGCCAGGCCGTGGATAGATTTACCCTGAGGATGCTCTGTCTTGACCTCTTGCTTTCCCATCCTGTTTGCCTCACCCTGTGCAGATTTTTCCTGAGAACATCTTCAGTGAACACGTAAGCTCTCCATCCCAGCTGTGACATCATGCTTATCTGTGTAGAGCCTGAGCTTCGGGGAGCAGCAACCGATGTGTGTTTCTCACTACCATATTCTTTTTTTCTTTTTTAAGTTTGTTTACATCCTGATTGCTGTCCCTGCTCCTGGTCCCCCCTCCCATACTCCCTCCTCCCACCCCCTCCCCTTCTCCTCTGAGGGACTGGAGGGTCTCCCCCCCGCCCCCCATACATCAAGTCTCTGTAGGGCTAGGCACTTCTCCCTCTGAGGCCACACGAGACAGCTGTTAGGGGAACTGGATTCCACAGACAGGCACCAGCTTTAGGAATAGCTCCCATTCCAGTTGTTTGGAACCCACATGAAGACTGAACTGCACATCTGCTACATATGTTTGGGGGGCCTAGGTCCAGCCCATATACGTTCTTTGGTTGGTAGTTCAGACTTTTGAGAGCCCCAAAGGTTCAGACTCTGTTGGCCTTCCTGTGGAATTCCTATCCCCTTTGGGACCTACAATCCTTCCTCCTAATTTTCTCTAAGAGTCCCCAAGCTCCATCCAATGTTTCTGGGTGTCTGCATCTGTCTGAGTCAGCAGCTGGGTGGAGCCTCTCAGAGGACAGCCACGCTAGGCTCCTGTCTGCAAGCATAACAGAATATCATTAATAGTGTAAGTGGGTTGCCCATGGGATGGGTCCCCAGTTGGGCCTGTTTTTGCTTGGCCATTTATTGGTCTCTGCTCCATCTCCTGTCCCTGCATTTCTTGTAGGCAGGATAAATTTTGCATCTGCTTGTGGCTTGATATGTAGTTCATTACAGCAACATGGAATGAATTGGATAATCCCTGGTGTCTACGAATTCCAGTCTCTTTGTGTGTTTCCTCTAGTTCTTATGACACCAGAGAGAAAGATGCTGTTTTTCTCCTGTAACACATGGAGCAGTGAGATGCAGCCGGATTGTTGAGCATCATACTAATGGCCACAGAAGGTAACGTTTCAGTTGCTGTCTAGCCTCGCTATCCTCCACTGGTACTGTCTGACCCCAAGGGAGGGGAACCAGCATTCCCCTGTGTTATTTTGACCCACATTTTGGTATGGACCCCTCCCCTGATTCAGGCTAAGAACAGGCTGTGCAGATGACGAAAGGACACACAGCACAGAGAATGAGTCAGGACCAAGGTGAGTCCGTTTCCTTGGACCGACCCTTACCTCCCTCCCAGGTGATCTCCCTGAGGATGAGGAAAGGTACCTACGACTGCCTCCAACAGAAATGGCCCAGTGACCATTTGACACCAAAGACACTGAGACACACCAAATGTCCAGAGCAAAGAAAGCATCCCTCACAGACATTAAACTTCTTGCAGAGTCGTTATGCCCTAGTCTAAAAGCAGCCTCTCCCCAGGGTCTCTGACAAGGTGATGATCTCTTCACGGGGCACACCCCACCCCCACAGGACCAACAGGACTCTCTCGTAGAATCTCTTAAATAACTATTCCTTCCCCAACAACCAGGGTGTGACTGTGCATGACTCCCAGCTCTGTGGAGTGACTTGAGTTTCTTCTTAGAAACATTTCATGACACTTAGTAATGTCATCATGTAATGACCACCACACTGGGGAAGAACAAGCTAAAATGCACACAGTAGGTATTTTAATGTGATGGTGGGAGTCGGATTAGCTCACCTGTTGTCACAACACTGGTAATACTGCAAATTGAACAGGGAGTTAACTTGGGAGGCAGAGGCAGGTGGATTTCTGAGTTTGAGGCCAGCCTGGTCTACAAAGTGAGTTCCAGGACAGCCGGGGCTACACAGAAAAACCCTGTCTCGAAAAAACCAAAAAAACAAAAAAAAACAAAAAAACAAAAAAAACCCCCCAAAAACCAAAACCAAAAAAACAACAACAAAAAAACCAACAGAGAGTTAGATTTTGTGTGGCTGTATGTGCATTTATGTGTGTGGTATATGTATGTGGAAGTATGGAGATGTGCATGCATGTATACATGTGTGTTAATGCATGTACACATATATGTTCATGCATGTACACATATATGTTTATGCATGTACACATATATGTTCATGCATGTGGAGGCCAGAAGTCAACATTGGACAACATCCTTAATCATTCTTCATCTTATTTTTTGAGACAGGGTCTCCCACTGAACCTGGACCTGACCAGACTAAGCCAGCTTGGCCAATGAGCTCCAGGGATCCATCTGTCTCTGCTCACTAGCAATGGGCTACAGAGGTATGCGATTGTATGTGTACATGTGTGCTAGAATCTTCATGCCAGAGTGCCGACCCTCCACCAGCCCCTGGCATGAAGAGGACAATTCTACCTGTTTCTTCTGGAAGCTTGCTTATCTCTTCCATTATGATTTGAATGTAAAATATCTCCCACAGGCTCATTTGTTTGAACCTTTGATCTCCAACTGGTAACTGAGGAGGTGGCAGCACCTTTGGGAAATAGGTGCTGATGTAGGTGGCCAGGGCTAGGGGCAGGCCAGAAGGGTTATCACTTGCCTGCTCTAATTCTGATTCCTGGTGGGTCACAAAGTAAATGAGCAGTGGTGACCTTCAACGCAGATCAAGCCTCTCCAGCCACTACACCAGCCTCACCGGGATGGGCAGAGTTCGCTGAAACTATGAACCAGCTACATTGTTTCTCCTTTAAGTCGCTTCTGTCGGCATTCCATCACAGCAAATGAGAAAAGCAACCAAAACACTGTCCTCCACATTGACCCATACCCTAGTTTCTCTCCTTCACTTTTTATTCATCTAACCCTTTGTGGTGGTTTGAATATGTTTGGTCTACAGGAAGTAGCATGCTTAGGAGGTGTTAGGAGGTGTGGCCTTGTTGGAGTGGGCGTGGTCTTGTTAGAGTAGGTGTGGCCTTGTGGGAGGAAGTTCAACACCATAGGGGTGGGCTTTGAGGTCCTATGCTCAAACTCTACTCAGTGCAGAAGAGTCTCCTCCTGGCTGCCTACAGAAGGCTTCTGGCTGCCTTCAGATCATGATGTAGAGTTCTCAGCTCCATCTCCAGTACCATGTCTGCCTGCATCCTGCCATGTTTCCCACTATGATAATAATGAACTGAACCTCTGAAACTAAGCCATCTCCAATTAAATGTTTCCTTTTATAAGAGTTGCCCTTGGGCTGGAGAGAGATGGCTTAATGGTTAAGAACACTAGCTGCTCTTCCAGAGGTACTGAGTTCAATTCCCAGCAACTACATGGCTCAGAACTATCTGTAATGGGATCTGATTTCCTCTTCTGATGTGTCTGAAGGCAGCGACAATGTGCTCATATACATAAAATAAATAAATCTTAAAAAAAAAAAGAGTTGTCTTGGTCATGGTGTCTCTTCACAGCAATGGAAACCATAACTAAGACACCTTCTTATCCTTGTTTTTTTTTTTTTTCTTTAGAATTAAGTCTTGGTCAGTTGTAGACATTTATTGTACTTTTGAGGTCCTGCAATTCATAGAAGAGAAAGGGCTCCCAGGTAGCACGGACTTGGGTGTAACACCAAATTTGTTCCTTTTTAGTGAGCTATGTAAGTCCTCATTTGCAGAAGCAGGGACATCCCCTAAGTTATTTGGCAGAATAAATATGACACTCAAAGACCTGGCCCGTGTGAGGCTTTGGGTGGATGTTTATAAGGCAGTTTTTCCTCTTCCCTTATTTTTAAAGTAGCCATTAAAACCCTGCTTTCACGTAGGTGTTTGGAATTCAATTTAGTGGTCCTTTAAGTACGTGTAAAGTTTGATACTGGGGATGACTTAGTGATGATAATTATAATCCTTTAGTGACAGGTGCTGGGATCACAGAAGTCCTCATCGTAATGTCTGACATGACCCTCCCTGGGTACATAAGATAGACACCATTTTTATTATCCGAGATGCAGCCTTTACTTGGGAGCTGCGGTCGTCGTACAGACGAGAGGTGAGGTTAGAAGAGCCGAGGCAAGTACGTGAGGCCACACTGTAGAATCCTGGCCCCAGAAGCCAGCTGCTTGGTCTGGTTGGTTCATCAACTGCAGCCCCACAGCGGCTGGGGATCATTTATTTCCTGAAGCAAACGAAATGCGTCCTGATTTATTTTTTATGTGTGTGGGTGCTTTCCCCTCGTGTTTGTATGGGAAATCAGTCCTTTTCCACAACAGTGGAAACAACGTGCAGTTACACGAAATGGGAGGAGTTAGGACAGAGCTGGTTTGCTCTCCAGGGAAAGGACATTGGTGAGGCGTGGGGATGTGGAGAAAAGCATGGAAGGTGATGTTCTATGGCAGCCAGAGCTGGTGAATAGCAAAGTTCTGATGGGTCTTTTAGGGTGTTTGCAGTTTGAGATGCAGGCTGAGCCTGCTCTCTGTCTCCCACTGCCTCTTTCAAGATTGGCATTGTTCCCTTTGTGAAGCCTTTGCAGGGAGCTGTTTTCAGAGCTGGAGGAGGTGCATGGTCACATGACAGATGAACCAGGTCTGGTCTTCTCCTGGTTTCCTTTCCCACCCCACCCGTCTATAGCTGTCTCACTTACATCTACAGGCTTTTGCCTTATTAATTCATCATCTGCCAATGAATAGTCTCTCCTTGGGATCCTCAGGGGGATAATTCTAAGACTCCAGAAGAGACCAGCATCTCAGATGCCTAAAATCCTGTATGTAGATGTTCATATTTGCATATCTCATGATCACTTTCAATCTACACACTCCTCCTACTTACTTTATTATTATAATATATAGAATATCCCATATACTTTATTATTATATTATATGTAATATGTTGATAATACATTATATTAATACAATATCAAAATATTATAATATATTATAGACTAGTTAGCAATTAATTATTAATAATATTGAATTGATATTAATAATATATTATAATGTTTATAACATATAAAATATGTATGTATATGTATAAGTATATGTATATGTATATGTATATGTATATGATGTATATGTATTATTATTGCTATTATTATTATTATTATTATTATTTTACAGTGTAAACCAGATGGCCATAAACTTACCAGGAAAGTAAAGATAGCCTTGACCTCTTGACCTGCTGGCTCCATCTCCTAAGTGTGGGTATTGTAGCCTTCATCGGCCTCATGCTCAGCCCCACCCGTGTGCTTTAAGTTGTCTCTAGATTATTTGAGACACATAATGACTCTGCAAATGGCATGCAACTTACTCCTCATTTACTATACTGAGTTCCTCAGGAAGTAATTTTAGGTTTTCAAAAGCTTTATTTTATTTCACGTGTATGGGCATCTTGCCTGCATTTATATGTCTGCACACCACTGGTGGATGGGCCGGTTGCCTGTGGTGGCCAGAGGCATTGGATCCCCTGGGACTGGAGTTACAGGTTGTTGTGAGTCACAAAGTGGGTGCTGGGAATTGAACCCAGGTCCTCTGGAAGAGCAGCTGGTGTTCTTAAACACTGAGTCATTTTTCTAGTCCCAGGAAATAGCTATAAAAACTTTTTTTTTCTTTTGAGAGGTAATGCTACAGGGATGGCTTATGATCAGACCTGAGAACCTCAGGTTGATCTCCACCACCTGCACAAAAGCTGGGCGTGGCAGGTATGCTTGTCTTTCTGGTCCTGGGGAAGTGGAGAGACTCCTCCTCAGGTCTTCCTGACCAGCCAGTCTACACCAGCTCCAGACTCAGGGAGAGACCCTTTCACAAACCCTAAGGTGGACAGAGATAGACAGACGAAGAGACTCAGCACTGATCTCTGGCTTCCCCATGTGTGTGCATGTGCACACACCTATGCATACGCCCACTGATATGTCTATATGTGCATGCTGCACACTCAAATCTTGTGTGTGTGTGTGGTGGTAACAAGAAAAGGAAAGAAAGGAAAATAAAACAAAAGAGAAGACAAGTGTCAGTGCTAGGAGGCAGAGCATGAACAGAGAGATCAGAGATGATCAGGACTAAGACAAATCCACGCCGTTACCATGAGAACAGGAGACAGAAGCTCGGAAGGGACAGGGCCCCCGATTCTTCATCTCTGACCCGAAGCCAGCGACATCTTTGCTTCGGTCTCGGTCAGAGTCCGGAAATGTTAGAAGTGTTTAAGGGCTCTGGTTCCCAGTGTTGTCTCTTGTTATTTTTCTTCTTATACACAGCTGCCTGGAAGCTGTTTGAGAGTCAGTAACCAAAACTCCAGTCCAGGCTAACACACGAGGCACATGGGTGCCTTATGGGTGGGAATTGAACTGCCGTGCTGTGGGTGGGAAGCACCCCCGTGCTTCAACCCAGACAGGAACGCTAACCCTCAGTGGCAACCTTTTTCTCTGAGCCTGCTCTTGTTAACCAAGAGCTCTGCTCTCTCCCTACTTCTTGAGCTGCCAAATACACACCCATAATATATTCCTTTCTAAAAACTCCTCTTCGCATTATCCATGAAATCTATTCTTTGAGTTCAAGAGACAAAGGACTCAGAAGCCTCCAGCCTGGGGTTGCTTTAGTGACTGCTGACTTTCTGTGACTCCAGCCCCCAACCTGCACCCCGGGTTTACCTCACCTTAGATGAAAAGGTATCTGCTGTACTTAAGAACCCCGATTTCTGCCTTGTAAAGTAGTAAGCAGGTACAAAGGCATTGGATCAGAGTAATGCGGCAGAAGGGGACTGGGGGGCTGGAATACATTCGTGGGTTGTGGTAATAAATGAAAAGAAGTAGCCAGCCCTGTGCAGATAGATCAGTGGAGGTTCGAGACCTGAAGGAGGAAAGAGTGTGCGTGTGTGTGTGTGTGTGTGTGTGTGCGTGTGTGTTATAGCCACTCTCTCTCTTTTTTTAAAGATTTATTTATTTATTATATGTAAATACACTGTAGTTGTCTTCAGACACACCAGAAGAGGGCATCAGAACCCATTACAGATGGTTGTGAGCCAACCTGTGGTTGCTGGGATTTGAACTCAGGATCTTCAGAAAAACAGTCAGTGCTCTTAACCACTGAACCATCTCACCAGCCCCACTGTTATAGCTTCTAATAACATCTGCACATGAGGTCCCATATCTGAGAACTCTACCGCTGGATCTTCCTAATGTTCTTGTGTCTGGGTCGCTGTTCTTGTGGCCCCAAAAAGAAATGCCGATGGTCCCCGTCTCCCACCACAAACTCACAGATGGCTGTCAGGCTGCTGTGCAACTTAAGTAATAAATGTTTTCTATGCCCCCTCCCCACCTTTTTTTTTCCTCTGTGATAGAGTCTGAAGCCACAATGCCTATAGTTTTTCGTTTCTGCCATTCCTTTTTTTTTTCTAAATTCTTTGTTTACATTCCAAATGCTTTCCCCTTTCCCAGTTCCCCCCACCCCATATGTCCCATAAGCCTTCTATACACTCATTCTCCAATCACCTCCCTCCCTTTTCTCTGTCCTGTTACCCCCCTACAATGCTGGAACAGGCCTTTCCAGGATCAGGGCCCTCTCCTTACTTCTTCATGGGAGTCATTTGATATGCTACTTGTGTCCTGGGTATTCATAGCTTCTGGGCTAGTTAATATCCACTTATCAATGATTGCATTCCATGTGTATTCTTTTGTGATTGGGTTACCTCACTTAGGATGCTATTTTCCAGTTCCAACCAAAGCAACCTTCTTGCACAAGTCTGAACCAGACGCCACCCGAACGCCGTGGGTCTGCCTCCCTATCCTTTCTCTGCCAATTGTTAGGGCTCTCTTGCTAGCTCATTGCCGCACTTGTTTCATGGCACGGTTAAGGGCAAATGGTTTTTCTTCCTCGCCTTCTGGAAAACGTTTGTTCATACTCCAGTTTTACTGTGGAATCTTCAGCTTCTAAAATAAAAGGGAAAGGTTTGCATGGGTGTTTTATTTCCATACTTTTGGCAATTACACGGAATTAGTCATTCCTGGTTCCCGAAGGCTGGAGTCCTGCCTGGGACCTCAGGGAAAAGCTCAAAGGGTTCTCCTTCCCGGTGTAGCGTTCAGTCCTAAATGCCAGGGCTCAGTTCATTCCTTACTGATGGTGCAAGACTTTGGAGCTGAAGCTTTCCCACCGCAGACTTGAACTTCGCAAACACCATTAACTTGTTGAATTCCAGCCAACAGATAAGCTCTATCGGGTTAAGTGCTTTGCCTCCAGCATTAAAGAACTAATTCCTAACTTTAAATAAATACAATGGCTCCACCCCACCCCCACCCCTACCCGCCCCTTTTAGGTAGTTTGTTAAAGACTTTCACCTCGGTAGGTGGGGAGCCTGGTTCTTTTCAGTAACTGGTTGCCTTTGAGCCTGCTTCCCTTGTCACCACTGCTTACGAGCAAGCAAGCCTGGAGCGCTTAACTTAGCTCCAGAAACGCTGGATCAACGCTGAGCGCCTACTGCCGCCACCAAACCCAGCTGCTTGAAATGTCCGCACAGCTGCTTCGTGAGCCAAGTGCAAATCCTCCCTGCTGTTCCAGGAGAAAGTGCTGACTGTGAGCCAGCTCCTAAGGCAGACACTTTTATGCCTTTTACCACCAGCTCGGGTTTCAGTAGAAGGAAACTTGAGTTCAGGCATCTGGAAGCACATGTGAAAGTCCACCTCTGGTTCTGCAGTCGCTCCGCGGCAGATTTCCCAACCCGCTTCGCCTTTGGTTCTGACTCACGGAGCATTAGGGAACCCCCAGGAGAGCCATCTGTACCCAGGTTCCTGCAGAGCGAACAATTGCCTCCCCTCCCTGGCCCCTCCATCCTGAATGACTGAACATTTGGTAGTCTCTAGGTTCGTAGCAAACCCGTCCTAGTTGGTAGGCTGGCTTCACCCTGGGACCCAGAGGCGGGCTGGGGGGTGGGGGGAACAAACGTAGAAAGGAGAGCTGGAGAGATGCATAACATCGCCCCACCAAAAAAGCTGGTGCAGAGTGAGGTGGAAAGGCTCAGAGTGCCAGCCCGAAGGCTTTAGCCCTTTCCAGCCCACACTCTGACCAGCCCAGCGCTTCTTTAACACCCCGCGTTGAAGTGTTTGATGCAAACGCGACTGCCTCCAGGCAATAGAAGAGAGGCATCTGCCAAATGTGTAATTATATTTAAAAATAGCTGTGTGTGTGAGGGTAGGACAATTTCTGCCCTTTTCTCCCTGTGTTCAAAAAGAAGAAAGAGAGGAGAAGGAAAGGAGAAAAGGAGGAGGGGGAGGACGAGTCGGGAAGAGGGAGAGGAGAGACATCTAAGTTTTTGTCCTGGGAGAGAGTTTCATCAACTCCTTGCTGTGCCACTATATCCAAACGCTGTCACTCAAAGCAAGACTCAAAGTAAGTGGGCATAACTCGAAAAGAAAAATGTCTTTTCTGACATACTTTCAAACAGTGGGTGATAGTCCAGGAAGGAAGACAGCTAATTCTTCTTTCAGTCTCTGGCCAACAAATAAATATTCAAATAAAGAAAACTATATAAAAGCAATGATGTTCCCCAAGTCTGTGGTTCCTGGGCATGGTATCAGCCTAGGTGTCACAGCCTAAGATACCACAGGGCACCATAAGCCAAGCACGTCGCTGTCTGACCTCTGTGAGGTCACACAGACTGCTAGTTCAAGGCACTAGTGTCAGTGTTGGATT
The DNA here is from genome assembly GCF_947179515.1 of Apodemus sylvaticus. Classification (NCBI taxonomy): domain Eukaryota; kingdom Metazoa; phylum Chordata; class Mammalia; order Rodentia; family Muridae; genus Apodemus; species Apodemus sylvaticus. Next base: position 16,219,340 of record NC_067491.1, read on the forward strand.
GTGCAGTGTTCCTTTCCATGACTTACAAGGCAGGCCCTGCGAAGTCTTCCAGTATGTGGACATCACAGGGAGCACGGTGTCCCATAGCCTCACTTTTGCATGGGTGCCTGTAAACACTATTTCCCTGGGTGCTCCTTCTTCGTTGCTGAAAGGGCCATATCTTGTAATATTTTTGCATAAATAAATTTGTCTTGCTTTCCTCTCTTTGACCTGGCTTCCTTTATAGAGAAGGCAGCCTGAGCCCTCTGATGGTTGAGGAAAAGATATCCCTTTTCTTTTAACAGGTGCCCAGAACGTTTTTTCCCCCTCTTTCTTTTCTTTAATGATTAACATACCTAAGAGGGTGGCCAGGAGGTGCAGGGTCTCAGAAGTCACGGCCCTTGGAGTGTTTAAAAGACTAGGAGCTTTTTAACTTTTAAATTAGTCTTGGAGAGTGGGATTAATAATTCAAATATTGCACCAGTGTGATTCAGTGCTACTCTTAGGGGTAGATGTTGAAAACTCTCAATTCCACAATGATATCCCTCCAATCACTCCAAGTTAATGTTTGATTCTCTTAGGCTGCTTAGTTCTTTTTTAAGTAAGCAAGAAACAGAAAGTGGCTGAGTCCCATAAAGCCCTCACTCAATAAAATTGGTGCCATGGGGGATTGGAACACAGATGGTGTGGATTGTGACCCACTGACCCACTGATACATTTGTAGCTCAACATGGTCACATGACCCACTGATACTTTTGTAGCTCAAGCATGGTCACATGACCGGAAGCCACAGGCAGCCTGGCATACCTGGAAGAAGTCCATCCCTCCAGAAGAGGATGGATAGGGAAGGCTGAGGAGACCTCTGGGGGAGTGCAAGGCAGGATGACTGGGAGAGCCAGTGTCAGGCCAGACAGCGCAGAGGCTGTGCTGATCACCCAGCTCTTGGGGACTCTGAAGAGACGCTCTGCTGACCTCTCTAAGCTGAGGAAGAACGCTCGCTCTGCTAGGCAAGGCTTCTTTTCTCCAAGAAGGCATCTGCTGGAGCTCAGAAAAGAATATTTCAGAAAAAGGGCCTCCTGTTTTCACCCTCGTTCTTTGAGACAAGCCAAAAGGGCCAGAGCTTCTCTTCCTAAAGTGAACCACAGGGAAAAGACCCTCCATTCCTAAACCAAGGGCTAACATTTACTCATTACTCTAGCTTCCCTGCTTTCCTGTGTTGGTTGTAAAGGGATTCTTTGGCTGACCTTGCCTGAATGTAGGTCCCATGTTACAGAAAGAATTTATCCCCGTGATGTGGGTTAAAGAAAGCTCTCCAGAGAAGCAGTGGATCCCCTCCACTCAAAACAACCTTTATACCCCGTGAGAAGACCAGAGATGGTTAAAGAACACATTCCTATTGTTAATGGTATTGCTGCTGCTAAGTCTGTAAAGAAAAGCTCTGAACTCTTTGGAGACGAGGTTCTCATGTAGTTCATGCTGGCCTTTGCTACGTAGCCCAGGCTGGTCTTGAACTTCTGATGCCCCTGCCTCCACCTCCTGAGTTCTGGGATTACAGCATGCACCTGGCCTTTGGAGGGGCAGGGGTTGTCCCTTTTAGAGCCTTATTTTGTGGGATTTGGGGAGGGGAGTATGTTGTTGGGAACAATGTCTTTGTAGACCTGAAGACCTAGCTTAGACCTTCCTTCCACTCTCTTTGGACAACATCTGTTCATTCTGAGAGGGGTGAGGTCCTTCCTAGAACAGAAACAGGAATTGGGGGCCATCCAGTCATGGGGCTGCTTATGAAAAAGTGGAAAATCTGTAAGTAGAAGTAACTGGGTGACCAACGGCCACATAATGACCTTTGCGACCAGATGCCAAGATATCAATCAGCCCAGAACTGGACAGTGGATCAGAGTTCAGTCTCTCATCCTTTAATGGAGGTGCTACAAACCTGAGGTCTCAAACTTCACTGGGCATTAGAATTAACCTGAGAGATTGCGCAAGCTCTACGCCCAGAGTTTCCAATCTAGCAGGTTCAGTAGGTTGAGGATGAACTTGGGAATCGTGTTTTTCTGTGAAGTTCCTAGGAATGGGGATGCTACTGGTGCAACAGATTTTCACAGTCTCTGCTGTAGACTGTGTAAAGAACCAGATAGAAGCCTACACGGGCTGAGCATGTGGCTATTCTGAACATCTTGAAACATGTGGAGTGCATTTGAAGCCAACAGGCTAAGGAGCAAGAGTATCCTTTTAAAAGTTGCTCCATAGCTGGAGGCAGATCTTAGAAAGACAAAGACTCCATCAGACCTGAGTGGGGACTGGGACAGCAGGCCCAAGCCTCTCAGTCAGGTACACCAGACAGGACAAGCACTAGAAACCTCCTGGATAAGAGCCAGGAGGCCCATGGTGTTAATCTGGGCACTCAGGAGGCGGAGGCAGGTGGATCTCTGGGAGTTCAAGACCACTGTGCTGTATACATAGAGTTCTAGGACAGCCATGGCTATAGAGCGAGACCCAGTCCCCAGGCAACCAAGCAACAGTCCAACCAACCAACCAATCAAGCAACAGTCCAACCAACCAACTAACCAACCAACCAACCAAGAAACCAATAGTCCAACCAAGCAAGCAAGCAAGCAAGCAACAGTCCAACCAATCAATCAACCAACCAACCAACCAACCAACCAACCAACAAACCAATAGTCCAACCAACCAACCAACCAACCGACCAACCAACAAACAAACCAATAGTCCAACCAACCAACCAACCAACCAACCAACCAACCAACCAACAGTCCAACCAATCAATCAACCAACCAACCAACCAACCAACCAACCAACCAACTACAAACCAAAGAAGTAGGAACACAGAGCAATGTGCAAAAGGCCAAAGTGGGAATGAACTTGACACAGACTCGAATTGCTAACAGCCCAAGCCTTGCCTTTGGTTTTGTTGTTTTAATCATTGACCTAATAATGACTATGTCTAAAGCTCTTAAGAGGAAGCCTATCATGGCCAATGTGAGCATGCACGCAGTGTGTTTGAAGAGTAAAGGGGACTGGAGGTGGGAGTCTTTCTAATTTTCTACTCAGTTCTTGCAAATGAATAAATAAATAAGCAAGCATCTCTTTCTGAAAGCACTAGAGCAACCAGGAAGAAGCAGATGGACCAGGTGCCTGGGCTTTGTGGTGTATTGTAGAAGCTCAGATCCTCCTCCTTTCTGCCTTGGTGATAGCATAAAGAAACTATCTTGTCTGGTAATAGGTCATAAAACCTCCACTGCAGAAGGGATATCTGGGAAGATGAGGTGGCACAGTGAGGCCAAGAGGAATCCAGACAGACAGTTCCTACTCTGTCTGGTAGCTTCGAAACAGGCCTTTGTGTCCATCGCATTTCTGCACAGTTGACTGTACTTCCGTTGTGCGTATATAATGAAATCTTCCAGTAAACCCCTGAAGAAGAGAGTCTGGAGAGTGTCAAGAAGGCCTTGAACACGTGGAGGTTCCTGGAGGGTCAGAGGGCAAAGGGGGCGTGAATACTCCACACCTGTCATACGGTATTCATGCTATCCCATTATTTGTCATATCCTTTATATTAACAGAAAATACAAGTGCTTTCCTGAGTTCTGGGAGCCACTGGAGAAAATTCTGAGAAATCTGAGAAGAGGGTTAGGCATCTGTTTATTAGCATCTGAGGCCGGGGTTGGAGGTTTGCTTACAGGATGCGACACCAGGCGCATAGCCTCAATTGATGGAGTTAATGACATCCAGCTGCCGTCCTTGGCAGCATGGCGTGCTTGCACAGTGTGGGGACTCTTTCCCCAAACATATGGTGTCGTGTCTGGAGCAGCCTGTGAGCCGTGATGTGAGAGTACAGAGGTAGAAACTGAGGCCAAGCTTGTGATTTTACTCAGCTTTTTAGAGTAAAAATCGGGTAAATAGGTGAAATTAGAGAGACTTACCTTTTAAAATGAATGAAGTAAGCCTTTAATAAATAGAGGTTTTAAATCATAAGGCAGACCCTACAAAATTGAATTTCCTGCCGGGCGGTGGTGGTACACGCCTGTAATCCCAGCACTCTGGGAGGCAGAGGCAGGCGGATTTCTGAGTTCTTTCTGAGTTCGAGGCCAGACTGGTCTACAGAGTGAGATCCAGGACAGCCAGGGCTACACAGAGAAACCCTGTCTCGAAAAAACCAAATCCAGAAACCCAAAATAAATAAATAATAAATAAATAAATAAATAAATTCCTTTAAAAAGCAAATGTAAAATATTTGTGCTAGTATCTAAATCTTAATTAAAAGATAGTTTCCAAAAATGGTAAAATCATGACCATCATTCAGATACACTACGAACATTGAAGGTTTTCCTAATTCATCTAATGAATTAGAATGATAAACGAACACTTTGAAAAGAGCAGGCTGGAGAGATGGATCAATGGTTTTTAGCACTTGCTGTTCTCGCAGAGGTCGGGGTTCTCAGTACCCATATGGAGGCTCAGAACCGGCTGTAACTCTAGCTCCAGGGGAATCTATCGCCCTCTTCTGGTTACCTCAGATACTGCACACATGTGGTGTATAAACATACACTCAGGGAAAAATTCCAGACACGTAAAATAAAAATAAATATGTCTTTAAATTAAAAAAGGGGTGGGGGATGGAGGAACGGTGGAGGCAGGAGAAGGAGTGGGGTTTTTTTTTGGACTGGAAAGACAATGGAACCAAAATGTAGGTAGCTGAGACCCCCAGTTTAAGTAGCTGATCCATTGGAATCTGCTATGGGGGATTTAACTTAGACTGGCTTACCATTAGGATGCTGGTTGCTGTGCTCCCCCCCCCAAATGCACAGCAGGGAAATGTTTAAATTAATTTTCAGATAGACCCAAAGCTGGACTTTGTTTTTCTGTTATTGGGTAGAATTTATTTGCATATCTGTGGATAAAAAATTATTTGTGCCTTTAAATTTTTCCATAACTTACAGAGTCATAGAGCCTAGTGAAAACACAGTGTATTCCCTGTAAATCAGATAATTTTGTATGGTTCCAGTGCTGTGCTATAAGAATTGCTAGCTGTTCTTTGGTTTCTTAAAAGATATTTTATTCATGTGTGTGTGTGTGTGTGTGTGTGTGCGCGTATGTGTGTGTCTGTGCATCTGTGAGTATCTCAAATGTGTGTAACCCATGTAGAGATCAGAGAGTTGGTTTTCTCCTTCTAACATGGCTTCTGGAGACCACACAGCTTGTCAGACTTGTGTGGCAAGAACTTTTACCCATGGGGCCTCCTGCTCCCGGCTCTTTTTGGCTTATTTTACAGTCTAAATATCTTTCTCTCTCTCTTTCTTTCTTTCTTTCTTTCTTTCTTTCTTTCTTTCTTTCTTTCTTTCTTTCTTTCTCTCTCTCTCTCTCTCTCTCTTCCTTCCTTCCTTCCTTCCTTCCTTCCTTCCTTCCTTCCTTCCTTTCTTCCTTCTTTCTTTCCTACAGTTCTGTGTGTGAGGTTCATTGTAGGAGAGGTGGGCAAAGGTGGTGGCAAAAGGGGGCGGAGAGCCCAAATATTTCTTTATACTTGCCTCCATATTTACTATAAAAGGTAATCTCCAAGGTAAGTTAGCTGTGTTCACAAAATATGTCTAGTTCTTGGAGTTTGGCCTGATCACACAGGTGTGAGCACTGTGTGCTCCGTAAAGTCTGAGATACATTCGCTTTGCCAGAGTTGTGATCTAGACTCCAGTTGGGCTCTTGCTTACTATCCAGGGCAGGGAAACTAGACCCAGGAAACTCCACCGGGTTTCCCTGCTGCACCCACAGATGCAGATACCTTCTCACACCTGGGGGCCAGGGCGGTCCTTTTAACCCAGATCCTTGGATTCCTTTACTTGGTTGTGATTATTAGCATCCTTCTCAGTATTGACCTTCCAGACCTTAACTGTGGAACAACCCTTTCTGATACTATCCAGCAGAAAGGACGTGTTGACTATTGACAATTAGCTATTATCTCCTTGTTGCTACTGTGACAAAGTGCCACAGACTGACGTAAAGTAGCATACTTTACCACGTTATAGTTCTAGCGTTCAGGAGTCTGAAATAGAACTTAAGGGCCCAAATTAAGGGAGGCCCATGCTTCAGGGGCCCTAGAGCGTGCATCTCTCCTCTCCAACCTCTGGAGGCTGCTAATATTCCCTTCCCCTGCCTTCAAAACCAGCACCAGCATGCTCTCTCTCTCTCTCTCTCTCTCTCTCTCTCTCTCTCTCTCTCTCTCCCATTCTTCCCCTCCCTCCCACCTTCCTTCCTCCCCCTCTCTCTGTCACACTCTCTCTTTTTCTCTCTCCTCTTTCCCTTCCCCCCTCCCCTCCCCTCTCTCCCTCCCTCTCCACGATATAACCAAAAATAGTCAAGTAGACATACAAACAAGCCTTTAAAAGACTAAAAAATTCCTTCAAAAACAGATTTCTGTAATCCAAATACCCATTTACAGAAATCAGGGCATCAGTCAAATTCCCAACCACAACTGCTCTGATGGGCAGAACTCCATCATCAACAAATAGAAATATAACCCAGACAGCACATGAATAGGAAGAACATTCAAGGCAGAAGCACAGGAGGGACACACCCCTCCTCCTTCCTCATGCATCCCTAGGTATGCAGAGCTGGAGAGCCTGGTCAAGCTGCTGGCTGTACTGGTGTCTGCTGTTGGGGCTGTACTGGTGTCTGCTGTTGGGGCTGTACTGGTGTCTGCTGTTGGACCCTGCTGGGGTCCACCAAAGAGCCTTGCAGAAGACTCCCCCAGACTGCTGGAGAATAATCTTCCAAAAAGGGAACATCTCCAGTATCCTTCAAAGTCAAAATTGAACAGGTATGAAGGAGATTTCCCAAGGGAACCATGCTTATAACTGGTCAAAATATTGGCCAGGAATATTGAAATGAATGTGCAAATGGACTCAAAATGGCCTTTCCACAGCAAGGACCAGCAAGCCTTCTCTCCATCAGAGAGAACCTATTCATGTGTCTGCAATCAAGAATTGTTTGCCAGGCTGTTTGTTTTCCTGGGACATCTGAATAGCCAGGCCAGATCACTGTGGGAGGTATTCCCAGCATTCCTTGGGAAGGGTGGTTAGCACTTTCCTGCGGACTTCAAAGACTTAAGTATTTTTATACTCCTGACTCAAATCAACAACAATGCATTTTTGTTCACAATGAGAGGTTCATCAAGTAGTGGTTAGGGGTACATACCCCAAAGTCGAGGCCCCTAGGCCAGGAGCAGTATCGCTTTTAGTCGGAAAGTGGCTCAATCTGGATTCAGCCACCAGCAGCCCAAGGACTACATACAGCTGCTGCACTGGCTGCTTTTGAAGAGTTCTTCAGCGCCTGGGTGTGGTGGCACATGCCTGTAATCCCAGCACTTGGGAGGCAGAGGCAGGCGGATTTCTGAGTTCGAGGTCAGCCTGGTCTACAGAGTGAGTTCCAGGACAGTCAGGGCTACACAGAGAAACCCTGTCTCAAAAAAAAAAAAAAAAAAAAAAAAAAAAAAAAAAAAAAAAAAAAAAAAGAAAGAAAGAAAGAAATCTTCAGGAGGTTTTGTAGCTCAGGGGTAGACAGCTCTTGGCTAACACGCACAACGTACACAGAGTTCAGTACTCATCCCAGAAAGAGAGCAGACAAGAACATTCCAAACAAAGATACAGGTGAGGGTTGTGCCTTTAATCCCAGGACTCAGAAGGCATGGCCAAGCAGATCTCTGAGTTCGAGGCCAGCCTGGTCTACAGAGCCAGTTCCAGGTCAGACAGAACTACATGGTAAGACACTGTGTCAAACAAACAACAACACAAAAGTTCTTCAGTTTATTTTTTTTAAGTGGTTGGAAAAACCAAAACAAACAAAAGAACAGTGTTCTTTGACACATGACAAAGATTACAGAAGTCAGACCTCTGTGCTCATAAACTGTTTCCTCATGAACTGGAGTATTTGTTTATGTGTCGCCTACGGCTCTTTTCTCTCCAGAGTGGTAGTGTTGAGACCAGTGACAGGCGCCATTTTGCCCGCAGTGGCTGAGGTTTCTGGTCTGCAACGTTTGCCAATCCTTCTTTTCTCTGTACAGGTTTGGTAAGCCTGACTTTGCTCTCGTGGAAAGGGAAGTTAAGACTGGACTTTGCCTCCCAGACTAGCAGTGGAACCTGAGACAAGACAGGGCAAGCTCCTTCTGTAACATCAGCCATAAGGAATCCATAGTCTAATTTCTTCATGTCCCGCTGGGATGTACCTGTGCCCCCTTGTCGTTCGAGGGCATGTTCTAGTTTCATTTCTATTGCTGTGACAAACGCCCTAACCCACAGCAGCACAGGGGAGGGAGGTTTTGTTTCTTTACTATTCTGGGCTATGTTGGGTTCTGGATAAAAGCCAAGAAATCTTACTTCAGATACAGAAGTGTAAAAGTGAAAGCCTTGTTTTGTCAGTGCTCGGGGATGTGGCCAGTTGGGATCTGAACCTGAAGGGAGATTGTGCATTTTTAAAGGATGGGAATACAAAGCGAGAGGGGAGCTGTAGTATTATCCAATTGTATTTTGACATTATGGGTTAAGTAAGGGAGTACCTGATGGAGACTGGGTGGTATCCAGAGAACCTGGCTTCAAGGTCCTTAATTCATTCTCCTAGACAACTAGGTCTGAAGTTCAGAGTGGTAAGGGGACAAGGGAGCAGGTCAGCTGCATAAGAGGCAATTGGTTATATATTTTTTACAAAGTATGCACCTTGGTTTAGATAACAGCAGCTTCTATGTTCTTTATCAGTTAACAGACAATTAAGAAAACGTTTGGAGAAGTGGGATAGGCATTCATTCCTAGGTCTGGGAGCATGAACATGTTTGACTTTGCCAGGAAGATGGAGAAGTCATCTTTGAGATGGCTGGACTCGGACGACTGTCTCCTTACAAGTTGTCCTTGAGATGTCTGGACTCAGACAACTGTTTGCAACAGAAGCTGTTCAGTTAGAGGGAAGTCCCTGGATCCCCTAGGGGCTGGGACCTTGAATTTAATTTCTCCCTAAGATTAAATGGAGTCTAAAACCAAATGGTAGTACTTAGGATACATTTCTTTGGCTTGTTCCCAATGGGCCACGGCCCAGTGATTGAGAGGGGAGGGTCACGGTGAGAACTCAAGCAGTTAGCTGGTCACATGGCATTCACAGCCAAGAGTAAGGAGAAGTGAGAGGAGTGTATTGGTGTTGCCGGCTCGCTTGCCCTCTGATAGCTTTCTTCATTCTTACGCAGGTCATGAGAAGGTGCCGCCCACATTTGAGGTAGGTCTTCCATCCCCCCCCCCCCATTCATTTAAGGCAACCCAGACAGTCACCCACAGATACTCCTACAAGCCAAACCAGCCTAGGTAAGGAATTCTTCACTTAGGCTGTCTTCACAGCTGATTCTAGCTTGTGGCAAGTCGACATGTAAAACCACCCATCGCGGGGCCACTCAGTCAGACTGGTGGACGCCTCCAGTTGTTGGTGTCACTCCTGGCTTTCGGCATTAATAAAGCTTGCTTTTACTGAACTCATTTTATGCGCCAGGCATGCTGTGAATTCCTAACATATGTTACAGTGCTTGTTATTTATGACAGTCGTATAAAATGGGTAGGTACTGCTATTGTCTCTGTTTTACAGGCTAGAAAACAAAGACCCAAAGAATGGGGCTGTGGAGACAGCATAGTCAATACCAGGCTTGTGCTGCCTGAGAACCCGAGTTCAGTGCCCAGATGAAAAAGTCAGTGAGGGACGAAACAGGAAACTAGACAGCTCCTGAGGAAAACACCCAAAAAAGCTGTCTCTTAGATGAAATGCCGGACAGTGGGGAGAGGGAACTTGTAGAGTCCACCGCCAGCAGAAAGACAGGGCATCAAGTGAGGGAGGCGGTTGCCATCCCACAGTCAATAACTCTGACCCAGAATTATTCCTGACTGAAAGAACTACAGAGATGGAAATGGAGAGGAGCCCAAGGAAAGAAGGTCCAGTGACAGGCCTAAAGTGGGATCCAACTCAAGGGAAAGCCCCAAGGCCTGACACTATTACTGAGGCTATGGAGTGCTCACAAAAAGGGACCTATCATGACCACACTCCGGAAGACCCAACAAGCAGCTGAAAGAGTCAGAAGCAGATATTTGCACCCAACCAATAGACAGAAGCAGCTGACCCCTGTTGTTGGATTAGGGAAGGCTGAAAGAAGCTGAGGAGGAGGGTGACCCTGTAGGAGGACCAGCAGTCTCAATTAACCTGGACCCCCGAGACCCCTCAGACATTGGACCACCAACCAGGCAGCATACACCAGCTCACATGAGGGCCCCAACACACATTCAGTAGAGAACTGCCAGGGATGGATTCAGCCAGAAAAGATGCACCCAACCCTCAAGAGACTGGAGGCCCCGGGGATATTAGAGGTCTGATGGGGTGGGGGTGGGGACATCCTCGTGGAGACAGGGGGCGGGGAGGAGGTATGGGACGTGGAACAGTCGGAGGGTGGACTGGAAGGGGAATAAAATCTGGAGTGTGTGTAAATAAATAAATAAATAAATAAAAGAAAAAAGTTGTCTCTGCTCTAAATGCATGCTCAAATATGTACACACCTATAGACCCATACACACACACACACACACACACACGTCATTTATTCTACACAAGCAGTGGAGCTAGATTCAAGCCTAGGCTGTCCAATGCAAGGACTATCAGTTTATCTAACCTTTCACCTGGAGAGCGAGCGTCCCTCTGCAGTGGAGAGGAGGCCGGCTCACCAAAGGAAGAGACATTAACACGAAAGAAAGAAATCAAATCCTTTCAGAGGCCCTTCTGTTGGCCAGTGACTCTGTTTGTTTTGTTTGACTGAAACTAATTAGTGACTTTTTTGTTTCTATCGGCAAAGATGCGAATTTGCCGAGGAAAAGAAATGATCCAAAAAGGTCTTAAGAGTTTTCCTCTGGCAGCCCACGAGACAGGGACAAGACAGGCAGGCAGGCAAACAGAAAGCCACAGCTCTCGGGGTTAAAGTGGAGGCATATTTGAAGGATGACGCAATGCAGAGGAAGGGTCAACAGTATCATCCAGCTGTGTCCTCTGGGGCCAGGTGCCCGGTTCCTTTCCTGTTTGGCCATCTCTTGATATTTCAAGCATCCTTGCAGATCTGGGCCTTTTATCTGTAACTCTTCCGGGCTGTCTGTAAGGTGCTCACGAGGCCCGAGTAGGACTCCTAGCTATCTCCTCTGTGATTTGGCCTTGCTTAGGGCTTAATTAAGAGTGTAACTCTGCTGACGACGCGTCAGTAAGGACCACAGATGGGCTAGGGAAAGCAGTTGTTAAAATATAAAATTGCAATAAAGAAGTCACGGGTGTTTTTCCACTAATCAAATTATATGCCGACTTCTATCTTAAGCACAGACTTATTAAAGGGGGGGTCCAATTACACCTCCCTTTCACAATGCAGGCATTTCTTCAGCCACAATTATTTGTTGCCGGAAAAATTGCATTCACGAGTGATTACATCTGCTCCTGTTTAATTGCAGGCTGAAAAAAAAAAAAAAAAGAAGAGCGAGCGGTTAATTATTTCTCAGATGTCTGATGCTACTTGTCATTAGCTGGTTTGGCACAGATGATTACACCAGCTGTGTTTCGCCCACAAAGGGCGGCGGCCCAGGTGACATAGCCCAGCGGGCGTGGGCATCCAGGGTGAACCCCTTGTCACCTCGGCCAGAGTGGCTCCCCTCTGAAGTCAGCACATGTACAGTGCCCGCCTTTAACTCCACACGTGGAAGGACCTTTCTGCGTCTCTGTTTGCTTCTGTTGCTCCGATCTCGTCAGGAATCACCCTGTGAGCTTTGCAGGGTGAAAGTTTACTTTTGGCCATTTTCGATGACTTTCTTCAGGTCTCTCTCCCAACTTTCCTTACGTGGAGTAAGACTGAAAACAGAGCTTTGTTTACAGGAGCAGGGGACATGAGATAGCAGTTTCTTTCTCAGTGGGACCAGTGCGCTTGCGTGAAGAACGAAAGAGCGAAATCCTTAAAAAACAGAGAAACAAATGACGGAGGGAAAGGAAGGGCCAGAAAGGCACTCACATCCCTGCAACGGAGGTCACCTCCAGAGTTTTGTTTTTGTGATGAGGTCACTGTTACTCACCCACACGGCTGGGTGGGCAAGTTCGTGAGTATCCGTAACAGTAAAGCAAGCAAGCATTCTAGTCAAATAACTTTTTTTAAATTTTTTTTTAGAGTTTAATCATGGACTGGGAGAAGCAGGAGCAGCTCTAAGTCGGGTCAGAGGAATAGCTAAGGATTCTGAATTCTTTCTGGTCCACAGCATCCTGTCCTCCACCCATTCCCACCCCCCTCCCCACGCACGCGCGCAAGATTTGGCAGCTCCATAATCAACCATTGCTTTTGTGACACAGACCTTCTGTTGAGGTGCTCCTGGGATTTCTGCTCCACAAAGAGAAACCTCTGGGGCTTCACACTTTCTCTTTCTCAGTCGCGTGTGACCAGGTTATGGCACTGTAACCCTGGGGTGGGCTGGCATGCGGGAGAGCGGGGGTGGGGGGATATCCCCACAGTGAAGTGTGCTCTTCCAGTGGCTGTTTCCCTCTATGGTTCTCCTTTGTGTGTCTATATCCTGTGTCTACTCTTTGGATAATCTTCATGGTCTCCTCCATACTGTTTTTATTCCATCAACCCAGTTTTACAGATGCCAGAGGTCAGTAAATAAAGGTTGGGAGAAAAATCACAATATCGACAGTGTCCCTAACACCCTGACTTCTGAGGACATACCAATGATAACAGCGACTGTCTCAATGGCATGTAGAAGTCAGTTTTGGTTGCAGGTGACAGAGGTTCGCCCTCTCTAGCTATTGAGCAGGATAGATTATAAAAAGGATGTTAGACAGCTCACATCTAACACATACAAACTCATAGATTCTCATGTGTGTAGCCGACAGGGTTAAAGGGCAGCTGATAGAATGGGAGAAAATTGCAGATTACATCTCTTATCGATAAGCGATTAATACTCAGAATATAAAGAATACTTAAAACTCAATAATAATAACAGTAAAACAACTTAATTTAAGATGCACAAAGGACTTAAGAAGACATTGCAAATATGCAAATGACCAATAAACAGGAGACCATTTCATAGCTAGTACAGTCCTGGTAGCCAAAGGCAGAAACAGCACAATACCTGTTCACAGACAAGCAGAATGTAGTGTGTGCATATAGTGGAGTATTATCTACCCCTGAAAAGGAAGTGGTTCTCATGCTGAGGTATACGAAGTCTGAGAGTCTGAACTGAACATTGCGCAATCACAAATCACACACTCCATAGGATCTCACGATTCTAAGTCAAATTCATTGAGACAAATCAATTGATAGAATAGGCACTGCTAGGGGTTGAGAGGAGGCAGGAAGAGAGTACTTATTCAATGGGTAGGATGGATGAGAGGGTCCCGGCGAGGTTTGTACACAAACAGACCACTAAGCTCAACTTGGTGTTCAGTGTGTACAAGACCAGCTGTGAGGCGATTCCAACAGGGGCTGCAATGTGTGAGCTGAGTTAGAGTGCCTGCGACGCCTGGTGTGGCACTCAATGTGCACGGGTGTGTGCACATTGACTGTGTTCTCTGCTATCCCTTTCGTACATCTCTGAATAAGCCACTGCTGCCGAACCGCATATCTTCAAACGTCACAGATGGCAAACCTTACGTTACACATACTTTGTTATGCATATGTTATGCATACAGTTAAAGAACAACAGTCTACCACTTCCCATCTATCGGCGTGGCTATTACCAAAATCAAAATTAGAGAGGAAAACAAGTGTTTGTGTGGATGTAAAGGAATGGACCTCACACATGGCTGGCTGCAAGGAAGCAAAATGGTCTATCCGCGATGAAAACACTGGTCTCTCAGCAAGGTAAATAGAGAATTAGTGTGTCATGAGTACCTTACATACATAGGTACCGACTTAAACAAAGGCTGTTGACCAGCGTTCACAGCAGTTTTCTCCGCAATCGAATCAAACTGAAAATGACCCAAATATTTTTAAGCAGATGAATGGATGAAGAAAGCAATGTTATTCTGGAAATGGGTAGCGATGTAGGCTTCACACCCACATGAATGTACTTAATGCCTCTGAATGGTAAAAGGGATTAAAAAGAAATAATACTTGTATATATTATTATTACGAAAGTATTATTTTTTCCATTTATATATGAGGATTTGTGTATGTGTGTGATTCAGTCATAAAAAAAACAAACAAACAAACAAACTAACATTCTGGCATATTCCACAGCTTGGATGTACCTTGAAAGCATGCTGGGAAATGGACCAAGCAGATATAAAAGCACAGTCGCTGGTTTGCCACTCCACCCACGTGAGGGACCCCAGAACACACGAACACAGAGACTGAAGCGGAACAGCCTAGGGCGGGAGCGGGATGCGGAGTTCTTGTTTATAAGCACAGGATTCTGTTTCAGATCTGAGCGTTCTGGATGTTAGTACTGAGACCTGTGACATCACACAGGTGACAGTGAGCGCAGCGCGACCTATAGGCCTGTTGCCAAGGCAACAGCCACCATATACCCAGAGTTCAATGGGCCTGCCTTTACCTGTAATTACGTCATCACCCGTATATATTTGGTATTTGGGTAGCGTGTCTCTCCTCTCTCTCTCTCTCTCCTCTCTCTCACTCTCCTCTCTCCTCCTCTCTTTCTTTTTTTTTTTCCTTCATCCCAAATAAGGCTGGTTGGTGTGGTCCATCACTGCGGTCCGCAGGGAGGCCCCTTCGTGAAACAACAACACTGGTGTCCCCGTGAAAATACCCAGCGCCTGGATAGTAAAATGTGCATGTGCATTGTACCTTAGTAAATAAATAAATAAATAAATAAATAAATAAAAATAAAAGCCGTCTTTGGCTTAAGTTTTGTAGAAAAACAGACCACTTAGGGCTAAATTCAGTCCTTAGTTTACCATTGACTGTATGCCCTGTGGTGTTGGGACGACAAGCTAGATGAAATGATTAAGCCAATTTAGAGAATCTACCACAATGGGGAGAAAAATCTGCTCCCGCCGCATAAGCTGTGTTTACCGGCTTTAGAGAGCCAAGTGTCTCTGCACGAACTTCAAAAACCCCTTCAGTTTAATGCTCCTCCAAATTTCTCTCTCTGCTCAGCGACGGCTCCGCTTCCTTCCTTCCATCCCAGGTGGGGTTAAAACCGACTCCACGATCTTTTTTCTT
Source organism: Apodemus sylvaticus (assembly GCF_947179515.1). Lineage (NCBI taxonomy): Eukaryota > Metazoa > Chordata > Mammalia > Rodentia > Muridae > Apodemus > Apodemus sylvaticus. Next base: position 16,234,545 of record NC_067491.1, read on the forward strand.
TTGATTGGGTCTCCTCCCGTGCTTCCAGATTCCTGCCCCATTAATCACCCCTTTCTCTCAGCAACAAGTCTGCCCCTGCTTCCTCTGACATGAAAGAACTTTGCACCACCGTGCATCCCCTCCAGGTACTATTTTATCCCTCCTGTTACACACGTTGTCAGATTATTATTATTATTATTATCATTATAGCGTAGTTTCTGCTAGGATTACTAATCTAAACAAAAGAGAGCCATCTCTGCCCACTCATCCTATCTCAGGCTAGCTTCCGGTGGCTTGAAATATCCTTTAAAGGTACTTCCTGCGTTTGGATCCAGTAAAAGCTTATGGGGGGGCGTGGCGGAGAGGGGGCGTGGCGGAGGGGTGGAGCGGAGAGGGGGCGTGGCGGAGGGGCGGGGCATTGATCTTCCCTCTGGAGCTCAAAGGCTCTTCCAAACCACTCTCAGGGGCCTTCTTAAATCCACCCGTGTATACCAAGCAGGGTTTACACTGCACCCTGCCAGGCACCAAGTTGAGAGCCAAGGACTCTCTCTGTCCCTGCTGACGTTCCTCTGAGCCTGGTCTGTCTCCCTGTGCTGTGGTTCTTCAGTAACTGAGCCACTCTCTTGGCGTTGACAGCTCACAGGGTTGTTCTGCGGGCTTGACCTGGATGAATTTATGTGATCCTCAGGACAGGTCCACGAGGTAGGCGCTATGACCATCTCTGGCTCCCTAAGGAGAATGTTGAGATGCCGAAAGACAGGCTCAAGGTCTCGCGCTATTAGGCAAGCCACCCTGGGATGCTAACAGGAAGTTTGTATGTAGGACTCTGCGTCTTCCCCTGCTCCTGCCCGTCCTCAGCTCATATGTTCCTTGCTTGTGGGCTGCCCGGTCCGGCTCCACGTGTGGCTAACAGCTGGACGGGTGCTTCTTTAATGATCGTGGGGTCTGCACAAAATAACAGCTGGAGCGCCCCTGTTCCAAGGGTCCCAAATGGTCACGTTATAAAGAAAGCTATGACCATTACATGGGTCCTATCATCCTGCCTTGAAAATAGTTAGTCTGAACATTGGTTCGGATTTAGAGTGTCCGAATTCTCTACTGTGGGAGCTGCCTCCCGGTCCCCAAGGGGGCTATTCCAACCCTGAGGAGCTTTGTGTACATACAACCCACACTCGAGATCCACCCTTGTCCTCACAAACGACCTGCATTTTGGGTTTCAAAAGCTGGCAGCACTGTCTACCCTCAGCATATGATCAAGGAGAGAAACTTGCTTGGACCCAGGAACCAGGCACAGGGCCTTTGGGTCTGGGATTCTGAAGGAGGGGTGGGGGTTGGGGAGGACACATGAGCGATGGAACAGGCAAGAAGGTCGGAGGTCGGAGGCCAGGGGGTCAGAGGTCAGAGGTCAGAGGAAAGCACGTAGGGGTCAGCTTTCTCTTTTCACCCTCTGAGTTATGAGGATTAAACATTTCCCATTTGTGTAAGTCTGAGGTGCCTGGGTTCTAGATGGGATCTCTTTGGGCTCATGGACTCTGTATTATTCAGGCTGACCCTCTGAAGCAGCATTTTTCAAAAATCTCTTAAGAATCTTTCTCCTTTCGTTTATTTCACACTTTTAGAGACCAGTGGTTCTTTTAGGATAATAAGAATCAATTCTTAAAATTGAAACAAGCAGGGTGGTGGTGGTGCATGCCTGTAATCCCAGCACTCTGGGAGGCAGAGGCAGGCAGATTTCTGAGTTCGAGGCTAGCCTGGTCTACAGAGTGAGTTCCAGGACAGCCAGGGCTATACAGAGAAGCCCTGTCTCAAAAAAACCAAATTCCCCGCCCCCCCCCCAAAAAAAATTGAAACAAGATTCAGGGATGTAGTTCAGTTGTAGAGTTCTTTCTACCACATACAAGGCTCTGGGTCCACTGCCTTTAATCCCAGCCCTCTGTGGGAGGTGGAGACAGAAAGATCAGAAGTTCAAGGTCATTTTCTGCTACATAGGGAAGTCTAAGCTAGCCTACGCTACATGAAACCCTTTTTCAGAAAAAAAAGTGAAATAACAAAATATGCAAAATCTGTTTTTAACATTAATTCATTTATTATTAGATTGTTACATATAAGTTTGCATTTCAATAAATATAATCAGGTCAAACATAAAAGAAGGAAAAATTTACGAAGAGCCACAGTTGGATGGCGGACAAAGACAGTGGTTTCTACCACCATAACTTTTGATAGTCCCATGGTCATAATTAAATAAAAAAAAATTATACCTGCACATGCTGAAGATGAGTTCTATCGATGTTTAAGGGATTTCACATGACAAACATGCTTACCTGATAACTCTCCAATTTTCTTCCAGTTGATGACACTCCGCTTGTAGGGAGTTTTGAACCTGTGGATAGTTTCCATGCATTGAAGGGAAGCCAGTGACACGGAAGAATGGAAGAAGCCGTAATCTTAGCAAGCCGGGTAGTCACTTTAATTTTTATACAGAATATGGATGGAACAATATTCTTTTTAAGCCCTTTATCAACATCCAGCTCCAACAACTAGCTCTCTAAAATTATAATGCCATTTAAATGCTCTTTCGGTGGAATTTCAGATCCACGAGTTTCGATATTCTGCTGATATCTCCCTTAATGAAGGAAGTGGTTTGTTGATTTACACCTTGGCACACAGTCCTCACTCTGGCTAACTAACCCAGACCGTGCTCCAGTAACTGCAGCTGTGCCTTCAGAATACAATCCTATACAAAAATCCCAAATGCCAGACACATTTATGGACGGCATAATCCTTTCTGGGTTTTATATAGCTCACAGATGTATTTATTGGCTAAGAAGATGAAAGAATTCTTCCTTCCCACGGCAGTTGTATTTAAAGCATAAGTACAGGTTGGTTGCAGTAACACCTGTGCAGTCATGCAGTTGCAATAACAATACTTTGTCAGATTTATTTTCTGTGATTTTTGTCTCCGTATCATTAGCTGATAGCCAGATCTGTCCGGCTATAGCTTCACTGGAAAATGGCAGTTGGGCGCTCTCTCCCACCGTTTTTAAGCCAACATCTCTGGCATGGTTTTGCATCCACCATACCTTAGCCATGGTTTGAATACTGGATCTTTACCACCTTGGGTACTGCTGTGTAAGAGGCCTGGAAATGTGCTTTGACGTGAAGCCATTAGCATCTGCTTCTGTAGGGGTTTAACCTAATACTCTTTTTTCCCCCAAAAAATATTTTGCCTTTTAAAAATATATTTGGGATGCAAATGCTGCTTGTGCTTTGGTGATTTCATTTAACCGCAGGACACTGTTTGCAGAAATACACAGGCTGATGATTTATGCATTTTACATTTTTATGCAAAATGTGAAGCAAAATTAATGTAATTTGAGCCGGTGCCTTTCCAAAGCTAAGCAGCACTTATAGGCTCAGCATTTTCTTTCTTCTGCATTGAATTTAGTACACGAGGAACGTTTTTGGTTTCATTTCTTCCAAATAAACTTCCATTGTCATGATTTGGGTTACTCCAACTGACACATTTTGAAATGTGTCAAATGACACATTTGATGTATATGAAGTATACATCACAAAACTATATATATATATATTATATATATATGTATAGCTTATTTCCTTAATTTAGCTCTTGTGCTAAACTAGTTTTAAAACTGGTCCTGATGATGATATGTGCAGATTAAATAAAAATAATCTTGTTTGTTGATGTTGTTTTTCTTCCTATGGGGCTGCAAACCCCTTCAGCTCCTTCAGACCTTCCTCTAACTCCTCCATTGAGGTCCCTGTGCTCGGTCTGATGTTTGGCTGTGAGCATCTGCATCTGTATTGGTCAGGCTCTGGCAGAACCTCTCAGAGAACAGCTATACCAGGATGCTGTCAGCAAGCCCTTCTTGGCATCAGCCATAGTGTCTGGGTTTGGTGTCTGCAGATGGGATGGATCCCCAGGTGGGGCAGTCTCTGGATGGCTTTTCCTTCAGTCTCTGCTCCACTCTTTGTCCCTGGGTGTCCCAGAGCTTCCAGGGACTAAACTACCAAGCAAAGAATACACATGAGGGGACCCATGGCTCCAGATACATATATAACATAGGATGGCCTTATCTGTCATCAGTGGGAGAGGAGGCCATGGGTGAAGGCTCATTGCCCAAATGTAGGGGAATGCCAGGGCAGTGAGACAGGATTGGGTGGGTGGGAAGCTGAGAAAGGGGATACCATTTGAAATGTAAATAAATAAAATATCCAATTAAAATTTTTTTGAAATTGTCTTAGAAATAAAGAAATGCTTTTGAATACATATACTTCCCCATGCCCCACCCCCACACAAAGACTTCCCAGTCACTGAACTTTTTATTTGGTCGTTTTTATTTATTTATTTTTTTTGGCTGACTAGATCTAAAATTTCACCTGTTAAAAGGCAGGGTGATGGCTGGTCAGTAAAGTGCTTACTGTGTGAGCAAAAGGGCCTGAGTTTCCATCATTCACATAAAAAAACAAACATGGCAGCATTTGTCAGCCTCTGTGACTCTGTGACACAAGGATAGAGACAGGAGAATCTTAGGGGCTTGTTGGCCCCCCAGGCCAGGCAATATATTGAGTTTCACATGTGTGGGAGACCCTGTCTCAAACAATGAGGCAAAGAGCAACATCTGGTCTTCATACTTGCATGTATGCACTTGCACACACAGGGACACACATGCATGCACACATACATTCTTCTGTTGGAAGGCCATCACCCCCATCCAGAGCAGTAGGGACCCTGCATCACAGAGGGCTCACCATTCTGTTCACACCCTAATGGGCTCCCAGTTCTATTGAGGCCACACCCTAAGGCCCCATGCCTTGCTTAATGAGCTGATACACTGATGTCAAACTGGCAGAGAATTTCTTAAAGACCTATTCTTAAGTTTTGCATTTGTACTGGCTGGTTTTGTGTGTCGACTTGATACAAACTGGGATTATCACAGAGAAAGGAGCTTCAGTTGAGGAAAGGCCTCCATGAGATCCAGCTGTGGGGCATTTTCTCAATTAGTGATCAAGGTGGGAGGGCCCCTTGTGGGTGGTGCCATCCCTGGGCTGGTACTCTTGGGTTCTGTAAGAAAGCAAGCTGAGCAAGCCAGGGGAAGCAAGCTAGTAAGTAACATCCCTCCATGGCCTCTGCATCAGCTCCTGCTTCCTGACCTGCTTGAGTTCTAGTCCTAACTTTCTTTAGTGATGAACAGCAATGCAGAAGTGTAAGCCGAATAAACCCTTTCCTCCCCAAGTTGCTTCTTGGCCGTGATGTTTGTGCAGGAATAGAAGCCCTGACTAAGACAGCATTTGTCCCACAAGGCCAAGTAACAAGGCATCTGTAGACTGAGCGGTCCCTGAACGACCTCATGGATGGCATTACTCTGAAACCCAGGCCTTCTTGTGGGTCTTGGGAATATCGCTTCTTGTTACAAACATGGATCATTATCTGGGTGCCAGGGATCCTTTTCTGGATAAGGCTAATTATAACTTTTGTTGTTATGAAGCTGCCCAATGCTGAGGACTTAGCCTGTGCCTGGGATGCTGAGTTGAGCTAACACCACAGGCCGTCAGTTCTAGTGAAATAAGAACCGTGGAATTCTTTTGACTACTCTGACACAACACCTTGGCCGTCACTACTTTACAGATAGCGAAATGAAGCATATAAATGTTGACAGGGTCAAGGGTCCCACGCTAGCTTAGAAAGCCTCACGGACCCAAACCCATGTATTGCCATCCTCGGACCCATGTCTTTCATAACTTTCTTCTGTTACAGTGACACCTAAGACATTTTCCTTCCAAGCTCTCCTTAGAGATCCCTGTCTCTGTCAATGGCGGGATTCTAAACCCCAGGTAGTTCACAGGGACAGGAATCTCTCTCAGCGCTTTCTTTAGGTTATGGCTATCTGGCTTGTAAAGAATCAAAACATGCTATACTGGAAGTTAAGTGAGGAGGGTGTCTGAGCAGTATTGCTTCCCTGTCCCACTGTGCTGTGACCTTCACATCTGATAAGATTATAGCATTGTCTTAGGGTTTCTATTGCTGTGATGAAACACCATCACCAAAAAGTAACTGAAGAGGACAGTATTCGGCTTACACTTCCACAGCACTGTTCATCACGGCAGGAAGTCAGGACAGGAACTCAAACAGGGCAGGAACCTGGAGGCAGGAGCTGATGCAGAGGCCATGGAGGGGTGCTGCTTACTGGCTTGCTCCCCGTGGCTTGCTCAGCCTGCTTTCTTACAGAACCCAGGAACCAATCCACTATGGGGTAAACCCTCTCCCACTGATCACTAGTTGAGAAAATGCCTTACAGCTGGATCTCACGGAGGCATTTCCTCAACTGAGGTCCCTTCCTCTCTGATTCTCTCCTTTCCTCTAGTTTGTGTCAAGTTGACCTATAACCAGTCTTTACAATGGTTTCTCATCAGTGACAGCAATTTGTATTTTGATAATTGTGTTCATCTACTTAATTATTGAAGAAAGCAGTGGGTATTAAGTTAGATTTGGGATATAATGTGGGGATGCATGAGAGTTCGTCAAGATCTTTCTCCTGGTTCAGTAAACATTTTGTTGGGTTGACAGGGTCACGTAGCTCAGCTCTGGCAAACCAACATGGTATAGGCAGAGGTCAGGAAGACCAGATAAAGGTGTGTGCCTCCTCCTAACTCCCCTCTCTCTAGTGATCTCCATGTTATCTTTACTCCATAGACTCTTGGATTCCATGGAGAACACTGATGTAAGAAACTTGGGTCCCCAAGTAACACCACTGGGGAGAGCCCAACCCTCGCTGAACCCACATTGGGCTGTTCTATGGCATGATGTTGAGTTAAACTTCCAACACTGTGTTAAGTTACCAATTACTTTTGATAAGAACAGTAACTAATATACTAAAAAAAAAAAAAAAGTAAGGAAATAAAATCAAGGGGCAAATTAAAGACACACAGTGTGGCTGTTCTAATAAAATCAGCCGCCGGAGAGCACAGAATGTTCTGTACTCAAATAGTGACCTGGACTTTTCTAATAACAGCCAAAAGGACTTTCCTGTTTGGATTTAATCTGGCTCAGGTGACAGAGTTTTAATTTATGTGGCTAAATATTTAGCAGTGTTGACAAAACGGGGTTCCTGGTAATTTATGGAGATCCTGAGTTAAACTGTGTTTACCCTTGCCCGTTAGTTCCCGGTTTACAGCCCTGCAGATGACCCGCCCCGGTTTAAACAATGCTGGGTTCGTGGATACTTTCGTGATTTCCTTCATCTGTGGTTATGTTATGAGCTGCGGTGCTTTGAACATGCTTGGCCCATAAGAAGTGGCACTATTAGGGGGTGTGGCCTTGTTGGAGGAAGTGCGCCACTGTGTAGGCGGATTTTGAGGCTTCCATGCTCAGGCTCCACCCCGTGGGGAAGAAACACAGGCTCCTGGCTGCCTTCAGATTAAAACGTAGAACTTTCGGCTTCTTCTCCAGCACCATATCTGCCTGGATGCTGCCATGCTTCCTACCATGATAACGGACTAGTCTCTGAAACTGTAAGACAACCCTCAATTAAATGTTGTCCTTTGCTGGGCGGTGCTGCACACCTTTAATCCCAGCCCTTGGGAGGCAGAGGCAAGGGGATTTCTGAGTTTGAGGCCAGCCTGGTCTACAGAGTGAGTGCCAGGACAGCCAGGGCTACACAGAGAAACCCTGTCTCAAAAAAAAAAAAAAAAAAAAGAATGTTGTCCTTTATAAAAGTTGCCTTGGTCTCTTCACAGTAATGAAACCCTAAGGCATGTGCTTAGGCTTTTATATTTCAATTCTATAGGCTCAGGGCATCTCTATAAATTTATTTAATTTTACTTTTTCTAATAAATGGTTTTCCATTTCATTTTCAGCAGCCCAGTGATGTTTGATATATAGATAAATATATAAAATAATTTATATTTAATTAAATATTATAAATATAATTTAATCATCATAATTTTTGTTGTGACAATTAGATAAAACATACAAATAGAATTGAATAAAATGGCATTTATATTGTAAGAAATACATAGCAAGGCAGGAACAAGTTATAATTACTTAATTACTTTTTTCTTTTTCTTTTTTTCTTCTCTTATTTATTTATTTATTTAATTAATTTTTTGAGACAGGGTTTCTCCATGTGGCCCTGGCTGTCTTGGACTTATTTTGCAGACCAGATTAGCTTCCAACTCAAAGATCCACCTGCCTCTGCCTCCCAAGTGCAAAGATTAAAGACATGCACCACTATGCCCAGCTACATTTAAAATTTTTTTGAGGCTTATTTATTTAATTTTGTCAATTTTGAGTTGTTTTGTCTACATGCTTGTATATACACCTTGTGTATACCTGAGAAAAACAGCTTCATATCTGCTACATATGTGGGGAGGGGGAGGGGCAGACAAGGTTCAGCCCATGTATGTTCTTTGGTTGATGGTTCAGTCTCTGGGAGCCCCCAAGGGTCCAGGGGTTGGGGGTGGGGGACTATGCGCGGGGCGGGGGGGGGGGGGCAAAGGCGTTATCAGTCTGGATGTAAAGCGAATAAATAAATTAATTTTAAAAAGTTTTAGTTCAAAGTGGAAAGCTCTGAAGCACTGTCAGGTCTGGAGAGGCCCCACCACAGCACCAAGAAAGGTTCCTGGTTTTCCTCTTTTCCCCTATTACCCTGTAGGTGCCCTAGTCCCAATGTTATCTTCCCCCTAGCACCAAAAGTAATATATACATTTTAAAATGCAAATGTGCACGGTTTTTAGTAAATCAAAAGAGAGCTGTTTGCGTTTTTCAGTCTCTCCTGTGGTTGTTCAGTGTCCTCACTGACTTTGTCTGGAGCACTGCTCGCCTTCCCACAGCAGACGGGTAAAAAGCAGAACTGGCTCCGCTGCAGAAGCGCAGGCGAAGAAAATTGCAACTGTGGGTCGAATCGATCTTTTTTTATATCCTTGAGTCTTTGCATCAGGTTGTAAGCAACTGGGGCAACCTTTCCTAATCCAAGCATCCTTTACAGTGAAATGTCTGATAAAGGGGTTTCCAAGAGCGCATCTCGGGGCAATGAAGGAAGCGCTGCTCCGATTTCTTTATAGACTCAGGGTGTGGGGTTGGGGAAGCCGGGCCTCCTTTCTCAGGATCTAAGCGGCTTCACCTCCCTGAATTCTGGGCTTCTGGTGAGCGCTCCCATGGACAGTGGCTTCCAGGACGCTGCAGGTTCTGAGTGCCACCGGGCGGTGCTTTCCCCAGAAGCAGTTGGCAGCTCCGGGTGCGCACACTGTTTGCAGGAGACAGAATCCGCACTCAGTGATACAAAGCTGGAAGGCTTCTCTAAGAAATGTAAACAATGGCACAAATGTTGACACAGCGGGTGTTGTGACCACCTTCCTGTGTTTGGGAAGGGGATGCTTCTTCAAAGACTTCAGACCATGCTGAGACTCAGAACCTCTCTCACTGTGGGCTATATGGGTACTCTGTGGGTTTCCTTAGGACAGGGCAGTGCCAAATTCCCCTGCCCTCCTTTATGTCACTGCATTCTGTCTTCTATCCTTGAAAGCTCCCTGCTCCTGCCACCTCCCCGCACAGCCTCGGCACCTCACTCCCAGGGCTCAGGGATCATTGTGGAAGAGGGGGCAGAAGATTGTTGGAGCCAGAGGCAGTTGATAACTAGAAAGAAACAGTGTTTTCCAGACTCAACAGACCAGTCGCACAGAGTTGTGATAACAAGACAAGACCTGTTGTCTTAACGTTTTTTTCTACGACAAAATCACCATGACCAAAGCAGCTTGGGAAACAAGAGGTTGGTAAGTGAATCGGTCAGGACAGGAACTCCAGCAGGGCAGGAACCTGGAGGCAGCAGCTGATGCAGAGACCATGGCTGGATGCTGCTTGTTCATCAGGGCTTGCTCAATCTGCTTGCTTATAGAACCCAGGACCGCCAACCCAGGGATGACCCCACCCACAATGGGCTGGGCCCTCCCCCCACACTCCCTTGATCACTAATTGAGAAAATGCCTTACAGCTGGATCTTATGGAGGCGTTTTCCTCCTTTGAGGCTCCCTCCTTTCAGATGACTTTAGCTTGTGTCAAGTTGTCATAAACCTATGCGGCACACCTGTGCAAAATCAGACAAAATCCCAGCTTGGAGGCGGGAGGTGGACAAGGAGTGTCACCCTCGCTGATGGTTCTCTTTAATGTTGTGGCTTGGTAGCCTGGCTGCCCTCCAGTGGACAGCTATACACCCAAGAATATATATAGTCAGCACCAACTTAGCTCAACGGGTATTTAAAAAAAATGAAGGTCTTCAAGTTAAAAATGGATCCCTCAACAGAAGAGTGGATGCAAAAAATGTGGTATATCTACACAATGAAGTACTATTCAGCCATTAGAAACAATGAATTCATGAAATTCTCAGGCAAATGGATGGAGCTAGAGAACATCATACTAAGTGAGGTAACCCAGACTCAAAAGGTGAATCATGGTATGCACTCACTAATAAGTGGATATTAACCTAGAAAACTGGAATACCCAAAACATAATCCACACATCAAATGAGATACAAGAAGAAAGGAGGAGTGGTCCCTTGTTCTGGAAAGACTCAGTGAAACAGTATTCAGCAAAACCAGAACGGGGAAGTGGGAAGGGGTGGGTGGGAGGACAGGGGAAGAGAAGGGGGCTTGCGGGACTTTCGGGGAGTGGGGGGGCTAGAAAAGGGGAAATCATTTGAAATGTAAATAAATTATATCGAATAAAAAAATATATCAATAAAAAAAACAAAAAACAAAAACAAAGTAAAGAAAAGAAAAGAAAAAAAATGGATATTAAAAGAGACGGATGGATGTTAAAAATCGGGCGTATATGGGATGAAGGTGGGCTCTCGGAGGGGTGGAGAAAAGCGTGAATATGATCAAAGTACAGTGTATCAAATTCACAAAGAATTAGTGAAAATATTTTGAAAAATAAAATAAAGGCCTGGAGAGATGGCTCAGCGGTTGGGAACACTGATTGTTCTCCCGGAGGTCCGGAGTTCAATTCCCATTAACTATATAGTGGCTCACAACCATCTGTAATGGGATCCGATGCCCTCTTCTGGTGTGTCTGAAGACAGTGACAGTGCATTCATATAATTTTTTAATCATATAAATGTGTTCATATAATTTTTTAAATCTTATTTTAAAAAATTAAAACAAAATGTAAAATGTAAAAATGTAAAAATAAAATAAAATAAAAACTCATCCCTCCCAGTAAGGAGAAGTGATCTGATACTGGAGAAAAATGGACTCCAAGGTAGCAGGGTATTCTATTCAAGTCCAGTCCTTAGGCGTAACGGCCATCCTGAGTTCTTATTTCCGGTACCTCTTACACCACAGGGATCACAACAATGAAGATGGTACAATTCCTACCAAAAATAGAATCAAGGAAGCAGAGAAAGGCCTGCCCAAAGTCGAGGTGAGCGTTGGAGAAGGCAGGTTACCCCCATGTACTGTGACAGATACGTGGTCCTTGATGCAACTGTGTCAGGTGGTGGGTCCTTTAAGAGCTGTTTAGATTCCTAGTAGACGAATCGATGCTGATAAAACTCTCTGGAATGAGGTTGATTTAAAAGCAGAGAGCTTCCTGGTCTCTCCTGCTCCTGCTCTTCCGCCATCCACCAGGGATGATACAAGAAAGACTTACCAAAGGCTGGCACCTTGATCTTGGATTTCACAGTGTCCCTAACTGTAAGAAATACATTTATTCTCATGATATAAGTTACCAGCCTGTGGCAGACTACTGTAGTGGTAAGAACGGACTGAAGGAGACACTGTGTACGTCTGAGGCCACGGCTCTCGTTCTAGCCACCTGCAGACATCATCTCCCTGTATCTCCACAGTCGGGTCTAGCTTCTTTCTGTATTTCCTAACAGTGTGCTTTTGGGAAATGAATCAGTAGGTTCCCTCAGAATGAGAAAAAGGCCGCTGGGTGGCAGTGGCGCACGCCTGTAATCCCAGCACTCTGGGAGGCAGAGGCAGGCGGATTTCTGAGTTCAAGGCCAGCCTGGTCTACAAAGTGAATTCCAGGACAGTCAGAGCTACACAGAGAAACCCTGTCTCGAAAAACCAAATAAAAAAAAAAGGGGGGGGGGAGCAAGGTTCAGAATTCAGTTCCAGAACATCTGCAGCAGAACATCTGCAGCAGAACATCTGCAGCAGAACATCTGCAGCTTCCAGACCTGGCCTCCCCAGCTAGCCTTGCCTGCTCATCCTGAATGTCATCGGTCTCCTGGATCCTGAAGAAAGCATCCATTCTTCCGGTGAGCACCTGCACCAGGTAGACAGTGGGCTGTTTCTGTCTGCATCAAAATCTCTTGCTCCACATTCTTCTCTCTGGTATTCCAAACGGTGTCTCATGACAGCCCAAGCCTACACGCTCTTACGGTATGTCTCGGTGTCTTGACAGTAAACGTATTTGTAAAGAAAAAAATGTGAGCACTGTTTGATTCCTTTTGTTTCCTCTCTCAACCTTACAGTCATAGCCAGTTTCGAAATGGTGGCAGAGTCTGATACATAGAAAAAGAAGTGATGCCATTGTCCTTTGTCTGTGTGACTACTATCTGGGTTGTGACTTGCTGAGGAAGGGGGCGTAGAAACACAAAGACCTGCGAACAAGACAGAGCTGGCTCTGAATTCAAGCTTTCCCATCCATCCTTCATTCCACAACTTTATTAAGGACCTCCTGTAAGCCCAGAATTGTGTCAGAGTGCTGGGGTCAAGCAATAAATAAAACAATGATCTCTTTCCTCCTGGAACTCACTCCAAGGGGACTGAGATGGATATCAAGAAATCAGAGGGAAAAAAGCCGCAAGTGTTGTGATCATAAAAAGAGAAAGAGGCTTGGGGGAGCTATTGGGGGGAGGGGCGCCTCAGTAGGCCCATGTCAAGACATTCCTTCCCCCTGAGGGACCAGCCACACGATGGTATAGTATAGAATAGAGTTTATTCAGGGCATTGGGAGGGGAGTTAAAAGGATAGTAAAGGCAGAGAAAGGCAGAGAGAAGGAGAGTGTAGAGAAGTAGAGGCCGGCCATGACCATGTGGAGAGAGTGGGGAGGGAAGGGAGAGAGGGGGGAACAGTAGGCAAGAGGAAAGAGAGAGAGAGAGAGAGAGAGAGAGAGAGAGAGAGAGAGAGGGACTAGGGGCCAAGCAGCCCCTTTTATAGTGGACCAGACCTACCTGGCTGTTTCCAGGTAACTATGGAGGTGGAGTCCAGACAGAGTACCAACAGCGCATTTGATGATGACAAACTAAAGATAAAGGGAGGGAGAGGCAGAGAAGCAGGCAGGGTGCAGAATGTTAATGTTGGGGATGCAACGCTTTGAATACGAAATGTCTCCTGCACGTTTGTGTTTAGAACACTTCTTTGCCAGGCCCTGAAACCTTTAGGAGGTCGAGCTCACCTCCAGGAAGTAGATTATGATGCATGGGCCTATTGAAGTTACATCCAGGCCATCTTCGGCCCACCATGATGTGAATAGCTTCTGCCACATGCTCCGCGGCCGCCATGATTTGAGCCATTTCTCCATGCCTCCACTGTCATGACGGGCAGAGCCCTCTGAGAGCGTGAGCAAAAGTAAATCTTCCCTCCGCTTACCTCATTTCTGCCACAATTCATTTGCTGTAGTTAATACAACAGAGTTATCCTGGAGGGGCCTATTGGTGGGGGTCATTTGAATCAAGACTCCAAGGAGGTAACACATTGACTAGACACACCTCAGTTGTGTGACACGGGGTGAAAGTTGTCTGATTTCTTAGTTACTTCAGCATCAAATGGTTCTAAACACAAAGATGGAAATAAAAAGCACTTCACTGATTTGTTCTGAGGATGAAGCCCAGTTTTGAGAGCATGCAAACAAGACAGAGCTGGCTCTGAATTCAAGATGTCCCATTCATCCCGGCCCAGGCTCTGAAGGGGACCCGACAACAGCTGCTGTTACTGTCTGTATCACCACCAGCAGCAGCAGCAGCATTAGAAATAACCACTCGCTGGAACTGGAGATAAGTTATTTATACATTTATTAGCCCCAAAGGGCCCCTGCTGAGGACATTCAGGCAATAGTCTGATTCCAAAGATGAAGAAAGCCTTGGAAGAGAAACATATGGTTTTGATAATTCTATCACCCAGAGTCTTGGCAGGGAATCGAGGCCCCTCTAATTGGATGCCTGGGGCAGAGTTTACCAAGAGAACAGAGAGATCACAGAGGTGGTGCGGTACCCCAGAATTGGTAACATCAGGACAGCACCACCCCTGCCAAGTCTGGCCAAGTCTGACCGGGCAAAGAGAGAGTGTGCCTGCTTGCCAGAAGCCAGATCTGGAGAGCTCATGAACACCAGCTGTTGACAAGGGTTGTCGATTCCAGTGGAGGGAAACAGCCACTCTACCGGGATGGGAGATGGGAGTGTACGCTGTAGTGTTCTATCCTTAAGTTTATCTGAATTCCTCACTGGCCAAAGTAAAAGCTGGAATCCAGGAAGCCTGGGCACCTGGAGCCTCTGTTCTCTCCACCCTACAGAACCACTGATGGTCTTTTCTGTTTTCTGTTTTTCTTTTTTTTTTAATATTTATTTATTTATTTATTTATTTATTTATTTAATGCATATGAGTACACTGTAGTTGTCCTCAGATACACCAGAAGAGGGCATCAGATCCCTTTGCAGATGGTTGTGAACCACCATGTGGGTGCTGGGAATTGAACTCAGGACCTCTGGAAGAGCACTCGGTACTCTTAACCACTGAACCATCTCTCCTCTTCCTTCTCCTCCTCCTCTTCTTTTTCTTCCCCTTCCCCATGCTCTTCCCCTTCCCCTTCCCCTTCCTCCTCCTCCTCTTCTTCTTCTTCTAAATTTTGTCTTCTCAATCACATTTTCTCTCTTTTGGGACCTTCTCTCCCTCTTGCTTGTATAAACTCCAAGGTTTAGTTAGGGGTTTTGAGATACCTGGAAAACCTGTGGTACAAAACAGGAACAACAATCACCCCTCACCCTAAAAAAACTCAACAAAAACTCAGACAATCTCCGATGTCACCCGCCTTTCCTACGTTATCTCAGTTTGGGTTTTGAGACAGGGTCTCCTAGCTGACAGATTTCTACCAAGTCGGGTAGGCTAGCTGGCCAGTGAGCCCCAAGAATTCACCTGCCTCTGATCTTCCCAGCGACTGCACTATCAGTATGCACTACCATATCTGGCCTTTGTATGTGGGTTACAGGGGAAAGCCCAGGCCCTTGCATAAGCATGGCGGGTGCTATACGGACTGAGTAATCTCCTAGCCTATGCATACTGATTACTTACAGACTGTACTATTTCTAACCCTCCCCCCAGTTTTTCAAGTTTTAATACTGAAGAGATACTCCTTTAAAAATGAGAAATTAACGAATGTTTCCTCTTTTAAAAATATAACAATTGAATCTTTCCTCCAATTTCCATATCCAAATTCCAAATTCCATATGTTTAAAGCTGTAGTTAGGACTGGGGAGGTGGTTCAGCAGTTAAGAGCACTGGCTACTCTTGCAGAAGAGCCGGGTTCTATTCCCAGTAACCACATGGTGTCTCACAGTCACCTATAACTCCAGTTCCAGGGGAGCTGATGCCCTTTTCTGGCTTCTGAATGTGGTGGGCATGCATGAATGTGGTGGACAGACATACATACAGGCAAAACACTCATGCACACTAATTAACTAATTAATTAAAATTTAAAACTACATGTCCTCTGGTTTCTTGGTATTTGTCAGCAACTGGTTCTAGGTGGTTGGCTAAACCTATAGATGTAGAGGCCTTGATCACAGTAATATCCATGGAAAACTTTTTCTAGACTCAATAATAAAAGGCTATTAAAGTGATGGTTTTTGTTTTGTTATTTGCTTGCTTGCATGGTTTGGTTTTGATTTTTTTTTTTTTTTTTTTTTTTTTTTTTTTTTTTTTTTTTTTGGTACATTGCTATTCTACGCAGTTCTGGTAGTACTGGAACTCTCTCTGTAAACTCACAGAGATCCTCCTGCCTCTGCCTCCCGAGTGCTGGGACTAAAAGCATGCACTACCACCACCCAGTTCAATTTTGTTGTTTTTATTTATTTTTTATTTTTTGTAGTTTTGTAATTATATTTATGTACAGAAAACTTAGTGTACACTTAACCCAATTTAGTGGCGAGTTCTTCAGCCTTTGCCTTTTCCAACTTGGCAATGCAAGAGCTACAGACTTAGGACGCAGGACGTTGCCTCCCCAGTGGCAGCGGATCTCGTCATATCTGATATTATAATTGTCCTAATAGCTTTCACCAGCTTAGCCAGAGCGCCCTTGTCTTCCGAGTTAACCTGTGTGGAGGCAACAGTGGTGCATGTCTTCCTGTGGACCAGGTGCCCCAGCCTGGCCTTTCCCTTGATGCTGCAGTACAGAGGGCAGGCAGTGAAACCACCAGCTCAATGGAGTCTACATCATGGGCAATCACCCCCAGCTGAGCCTTCTTGTTCTCCACCAATGGGGAGACAGTGTTGACTCCTGCTCGGAGGACAGGCCTTCTCTTAGTTGGGACGTCCCCTTTGCCAGCGGCTATCTTCTCAGCACGGGCCAGTAACCTTTACTTCTCTTGCCTGTGTTGTGGGCGAGCTTGAGCTGGGTATCCGTTTGCCTGCCCAGGGCCTGGGTGAGCTGGTTAATGGCAGGAGGGACTTTGAGCCGCTTATAGAGGACAGCTCTTTGCCGCTGCAGCCGGATGTAGCGGGGCCATTGCCGAAGCATGTTAGCACTCTTGTGGGCTGGATGTCCTGCCCAGTGCCGAAGTTCTTGGGCCTTTTCTCAAACAAAGGGTTGACGACCACCTTCTTGGCCTCTTGTTTCTTGACGAGAGCGGGGGCCGGGGCCACCTTCTTCCCCTTGGCCTTCTTTCCTTTGGGCATCTTGGTCGGCTGGTGGAGAGAGCAATTTTGTTTTTAAACAAAATTGTTTTTATGAACAAGTTGAAAGAACACCTTAAATGGCTTAATTTTTATTTACTGTTTTTTTAAAGACAGGGTCACACAGTGTAGTCTCAAAGTTGCAGGGGTCCACCCACCTATGCCTCCAGAGTGCTGGCATTGAAGTCTGCAGAGCCCTATTGCAGCGGCCAATGCTTGGCAGGCACAGCGCTATAGGTCAACTCCACTTGGCAAGCTTAAGTTCAATACCAGTTATAAAACACTTTGAAAATCTTCTCTTTTTGTGGAGATAGCTGTATATGTACCCTGCATAGTTACCAAGCCACAGATACCTTTCCCATCTCTCTTAAGCTCTTGTGGAAGCACCGGGCTGTTTTAACCATGCAGGAAGAGTTAATAGTGTAGGTTTTTGTTCAGACAGGTCTTGCATTTGAACTCACGTGTGACTCAGTTTACCTTTGGGATATGGGACAATATTAAAATATCTGGATCTTGCCTCAAATAGTTGTCTGGCCCAGATCTTGTAAGTTTGTCTTTCCAATATAGCTAAATCATTCTCTTAGACCTGCTAATTCTTTCTAAAAACTTTAATCTTCTATAATTATACAAGTGTGTCTCCTTTAAGAGACAGTTGGAGCCCACTAGATATTGGGGGCGGGGAAAGCTTCTTTGTCTTGTATAATGGAAAACCAGGATCCCCAAACCTATCAAAGTCTTGCCAGGCGCCCAGCTGTTCTGGCCAGTCTCTTAGCCCAAATCTCCAAAGCTGCCTGTGATTTGGATGCGATTCGGGAACAGCTGACTTGCAAGAGGCCGTGGAAATCGGCACATCGGCCACACCTCACTCCGTTTCATCCTGCCGCGGATATCCTAAACTGTCTGTTTGTGCCCCAGCTCCAGTTCTGTGCTGTCAGTCCACAGACACAAATCACCATAATGAATTTTTCTGCCAATTCTCCATCCCAAGTTAATAAACGAGAAACTCTAGGCTCCCGAGGGCAGTGTTCTCTGGGAGGGAAAAGGACTCTTCATGTGCTCTTCCTGTTTTGCTTCTTACTATTTTTATTTTTATTTCCCTTTCTTTCCTGCCTCCTCCATTGCTGGGACAGAGATTTAGACAATGTGGATTGTGGTACTATTTAAGATACCTGTTTGCTGTTGGTAGGAAACTTAGAGAAATGCAGTGGTAGAGGCGAGGGGAGAGAGTGGATTCAGAAATGTAAAACTGCGCGTTGCTCGGTTATTTTATAAGCAGAACTGCACTGTCTCTAGGCAGGTGGCCTGTCTCCTCTTTACAAGTGAAGAAGGGTAACAGAGCGGTTAACTGCAGGACCCACACATCCAGCCTGTGGTAGTCATTGTTATCCAAATGGAGGCAGCGTGGTTCTGCTTAAGGTCTGTCCTAGTCCATGAGGGCTGTTACAGCAAACTGCCATGGGTTGGATAGTTTAGAATAACAGAAGTGTATTTCTCACGGCCTTGGGGCTAAGAAGTCGAAGATCAAGGCACTGCAGGTTCTTCCTCGGCCACAGGCGGCCATCTTCTCCCCACAAAGTCACATGGTGCCCGAGAGGAAGAGGGATCTCGTCAGGGTGTCTTTTATGGGGGCACCCATTTTATTCATTAAACCTCCACCGTAAGGACTTAATTACCTCCCGAAAGCCTTCCTTAATCCAAATTAGCATCAGTGATTCTGCTTTTATGATTTGAGGGAAGATTCAGTTCACAACCTGCTTCAACCTAGATTCTGAGCTCAGGGTTCAAAGATCTTAAAGAGGAAGCTGAATGGCCCTTTGTGATATCCCAGAAGTAACAATGGTACATCACTTCCGCCTTTCTCTGCGGGTCAGAGTAGTCACATGATTATCCAGATTCAACGTTAGGGACTTAGATTCCATTCCTAGTTAGAAAGAGAATCAAAAATTGACAGCAATGAAACTGGGTGACACTAATATTATGCTCCAGGTGCAGTTAGGGGTGCGAGTATTTTAGTAACACTTTTTATCCCCCTGAAGAGTTCCCATTCTTCACAGTCAGACTTGAGCTCACATTAAATGTGGCCAATGGGAAACAAGATGCCACAAGTGAGTGTTGACTGTCCCGGCTGCTCTTGTTTCATATTCTAGACATATTGTAGACGTCTGGGAGCTTCTGTTTCTATTTCTTTTATCCATGACCCAGCTCCTTGCTCCATCCTCTGTATCACTTGAGGTTTAATAAGGTATTGATGACAGCTATGATCCTTTCCCTGGCACTCTGAGCCACATGGAAGACAGTCCCAGCACAGTCTGGTCACAGGGTATCAGAAACTGTAGTGACCCAGCTTTGGTCTCTATATAAGGACATGCAACCTGGAGACTGAGACTAGGATCTTGATAGCGTGAAATCTCCGTGTATTACAATCAAAAGAATGGGGGGCATGACTGGAAAGATGGCTCACCAGTTATGAGCACTAGCTACTCTGCCAAAGGACCCAGATTCCATTCCAAGAACCCACAGCAGCTCACAACTGTCTATAACTCCAACTCAGATCCAATGGCCTTTTTGGCCTCCAAAGACACCAGGTATACATGTGGTGCACACACATCTAAAACACCCATATACATAAGAACAAAATAAATAAAAGATTTAAAGAAGAAGAAGTACAAGAAGAAGGACAAGAAGGAGAAGGAGGAGGAGGAGAAGGAGAAGAAGAGGAGGAGGAGGAGGAAGGGGAAGAGGAAGAGAACAAGAACAGGAACAAGAAAAATAATCATGATCGTGGAACAGACTTCCCCAGAGAGAAGAGCTTCACTTTTGGGCCCCGGAGTAACATGTTATACACTGTAACTTGGATGTAAGAGCAGAGACCAGGTGATGAGTTGAGATTATAGATCAAGACCTGAGCCCATGTTCTACACCAAAGACACACTCAGAATGGATTGAGCTTCAACGTCATTTGATTCTTTGTCACCGGATTAGCTTCCTATTCTCCTGGGTAACTGTAACTTCATTCTCAGAACACACCCAAGCAAAACTGGCTACTGTATCAGAAAAGATTGGGTTAAATAAGTTGTGTGATGTCAACAATCATTACGGATGTGCTATCAGATGCTGAGTAGCTACTCGGTAGGCACTGTTAGAGCCCTGGCGGCATCGGAAAATAACATCTTGTTTTTGTCCCGAGGAGCCCAGGACTAACAGAGTGGCCAGAGAGCTGGACCATGAACACAATGTCTCGTGATAAGACAGCACAAGTTAAGCACTGAATGTTACAGGAGCACAGCAGCACAGTGAAGGGAGAGTACAGCTTAAAACCCCTTCTCAAAAGGTGAGAGGGTTTGTTTTTAGGTTAGAAGGCAGGAGGAGGAGGATCTTGGTAAAAGGCATCCTACGAGGAATGCTAAGGCTCGGGAGAACTCATCGTGTTGAAGGAACATGTGGAATGCAGGTTTTAGGGAGGCTGGGATGGAAAGTAAAGCCAGAAAGCAGAATCAGTTTAGATCCTCAAAGTCTCTGCAATTTCAGCTCAGGGCGGGGAATTTCACCCACAGCTAACGGTCAAAAGGGTACAAGTGCCACAGAAGCTGCTCCTAAGCAGGGATGCCAGGCAAAAGTCTCTCAGCTCAGGGCTTTTTCATCTTTGATAGTTTTAAAAACCTTCGTCAGAGCCAAACTCCATCTGGAAACTTCAGGCTTTCTCCTGTGTATCTGACCTTGAGTCTTTCAAAGCTGGAAAATTCACATGGCGGCCATGTTCCATCCAGTAAAGACAAGATTACCTGCCAAAAACAATCTGGAAGGCGAGTAGCATGCTTTAGTCAATTTTTCTGTCATGTTCTCTGCCAAAGAAAGAGGAGATCAACAAGCTGGCAAAATCTCATTCTTTCCCGGAGAGAAGTCTCCACGTGTGTGTGTGTGTGTGTGTGTGTGTTATGATTAATGTATATATCAGAGGTTCTCAGCCTATAGGTGGGGGGCAGAGTGAGCCTTTCATAGAGGCCATTGCAAAACACAGATATTTCACAGATATTTTCATTACAATTCACAACAGCGACAACATTATAGTTATGAAGTAGCAATAAAAATAATTTTATGGTTGAGAGGTCACCACGACATGGGGTACAGTATCAAAGGGCTGCAACATCAGGTTGAGAAACACTGGTAAGTATGCACTGAGTTTTTTCTATGTATGACACAAATATTTAAATAACCTTTGGAAACACACATATTTATGAGGCCAGCCATGGAGCTCGTAGGTGCAATGGATTCCAGGTGACTTCAAATCATCTCATGACCTCTGGGTCAGGAATGTAGCACAGGGTGCACCACCACATCCCAGCGTATGACTTGTGTTGCCTGTTCTGAGGCTAGACAGCTCATAAGATGATGCAGCTCCTTGCACCGACCTTGGGTGATCTTGGGATGATCTACTCACTTGGGTTCATGCATTACTTGGAAGAAACGGACAAACCCATATAAGAAATTGACAAACCTGGCCTGGAGAGATGGCTCAGTGGTTAAGAGCACTGACTGCTCTTCTGAAGGTGCTGAGTTCAAATCCCCAGCAACCACATGGTGACTCACAATCATCCATAATGAAATCTGACGCCCTCTTCTGGTGTGTCTTAGTGTACTTAGACAGTGACAGTGTACTTAGATATAACAATAGATAAATCTTTAAGCCGGAGCAAGTGGGGCTGACTGGAGCGAGCAGAGATCCCGAATTCAAATTCCCAGCTACCACATGATGGCTCACGGCCATCAGTAGTAAATAAATCTTTAAAAAAAAAACAAACAAGAAAGAAATGGACAAACCAAAGTGACCCAATGGAGAGGGACAGGGATGTTTGTCACATTCTATTATAGAGACACTAATAAAATATCTTTGGTAGATTGAACTGACCTCGGTTCAAGGCCACCATGCAGAGGATGTTGAAACCTCAGGGAGAAGCTTCCTACTGGAGAGGTCAGTTTGATGCTGTAGACCCCCAGGAAGGAAGTGTCACAATGTTCTTTGTCACCTGAAAGCCAGGGAAACAGGATCCAAGGAGAGACTGGTGCTTGGTCTCACACCTGATGGCCCTAAGGGTCAGTAAGCTTACCCATGATGCCCCTGGACTCAGCAGTGACTCCCAGGAGACTGAGAGCCATTCTCTTAGATTCTGCTTGCCATAGCCTCACAGAGTGCCGAGACCTGAGTAGAGAGACACTGAAGATCTACATTATAGATTCCACAACTCCACCCCCCCCGCCCCCACCCTGGGATGATGAGGGAGAGTCCGGTGTGGCCCACTGGGAAGTACTACCCATGTCCTCAAACCACAAGTGGGAGACCTCGGTGATGGGAGGACCAGCTGAGTCCCCAGGAGTCAGTGTTAGATAACTTCAAAGGCTGAGGAAAGGCAGCATCTTACAGGTACTGGTCAAGAGCATTATTTCCTGATCCCTTCCCCCAATCCCATCCCAGATGGATCTGAGCTGGAGTTGTCTGGTAGGCACACTTGAGTTTGCCTATGGTTGAGGAGGGCTTTAACTTATTAAACATGGATTTAACATGTTAACTTGATTAACAAGGAGGGCTTTGTATTTTTTATTTTAAGATTCCTTTATTATAGTGTTCTGCCTGCATGTATGCCTCCAGGCCAGAAGAGGGCGCTGGATCTCATTATAGATGGTTATGAGCCACTATGTGGTTGCTGGGAATTGAATTCAGAAACTCTGGAAGAGCAGACAGTGCTCTTAACCGCTGAGCCATCTCTCCAGCCCGGCTTTGTCTTCTTCAAGCACACAAATCCGCCATCAAATTACCAGACAATGCTTGATGGTAGTGAACGAAGACTCCTGTCATCTAAACAGGGGCATAGATAGAGGTCCTGAGTCTTATCTCAGATTTTATACCATGCTAAACAAAGTTCGCAGATGTAGAAAGAAGTGACTCCTCAGCGTGGGAAAGCGCCCTCTCCTTTTGTAGACAGAGCTTTGCTGTAAGTCCTGAATGGTCTTGAACTCATAGCAACATGGCTGCCTCAGAGCTGAGATCATAGGCGTGTGCCAACAAGCCTGGCTAAGCCCGCCATTTTTGACCCCAGGATCACAACGGTAACTATTCGAGATTAAAATCTGTGGTTGTTTGCCTCACTCAAGTTGCAAGGAGGAGACAGATAACTATAAATATTGTAGTACACAACATTAAGGAAGGCTAGAGAACTATTCCTAAGCAGCATGGAACTTAGAATTCTAGGGTCTGACCGGAGTCCTAGACATTCCAGTGTTCTTGTCTTTGGGCATCTTGCATTGTTACCATATGATGTGGAACACAGCAGTGAAAACACTTCCACCCCCGAGCATTTTCTGGTCCACTGACCCAATAACTCCCTGTTGCTTAAGAGCCCATCCTGGCCCAATCGCTGAAATAAGAGAGGAATTGAAGAGGCCGGGGGAATGGTTCCATCAATAAAGTTCTTGGCACACCAACAGGAGGCCCAGGTTAGGATCCTCAGTAGCCTTATAGAAAAAGTCAGCCATGGTGATAGATATACTCTTGTAATTCTAGAACCTAGGAAATAGGGACAGGAGCTTCCCTGGGGCTTGCTGCCCAGCTAGTCTTCCTAAATTGGTGAGCTGTAGATTTAATAAGAAACCCTACCTTTAAATATAGGTGGGTAGTATTGAGGAAGGTAGCGTTGGTCTTTGGCTTCCATATTTGTGCACACACACACACAAACTTGTACACATGTATGCCACACACATACACAGAGTAGGGAATGCTATGATTTGAACATGGCACATAAAGAAAAGCTGCTTACCCTCATTTTTTTTGAGTGCTTGGTCACAGGAATTCCATAGACAATATGATAAGAGTTTTCAATTTAACACCTCCTCCCCTCACCAGATTTCCACAGACACCTTGACCAGTAATTCTTTTGATCTCTCTCTTCTCTCCCTCTCTCTCCTTCTCTCTCTCTCTTCTCTCTCTCTCTCTCTCTCTCTCTCTCTCTCTCTCTCTCTCTCTCTCTGTTTCTTCTTCTGTGTGTCTAGCATGTCTCTGTGCCAACATTTCTCAATAGAAATCGAGCACCAACTATTTATGTATAAGTCAATTCCACCTCTAGAATATGTTTCTTTGAGATTTGTTGATTCTCCACTTCTTAGGAGATCCTATAAGGAGAATTATAACAGAAGCTGCCTCCGATTTTCCTGACTACACAGTTCCCAGAATCTTGCTACATTGTATTCAAATCCTGAAACTGCCTCTATCTAAATGTATTGCCTGCAATTTTTTTCTGCTCTATAATGCTCTATGAATTTTCATCTTTGACTTGCAATGTAAAGTTCTTAAAAGTACTGGGCATGGTGATGCATAACTTTAATCTCCTCACTGATGAGGCAGAGGCTGGGAGATCTCTGGGAGTTTGGAGGCCAGCCTGGTCTACGTAGAGAGTTCTAGGACAGTAAAGACAATACAATGAGACCCCCATCTCTGAAAAGTAATAGAAAAAGAAAGGCTACTTTTTAGTCTAATTTTCATTAGACATCATATGAATTTTATTTTATACTTTCATTTTAACTAAGATTCAGAACAGTCACTGTTTTTCTTATTAGAAATAATTCCAGTGCCTTAAGACAGCAACTCTTAACCTTATACTGTAGTAGCAATCCAAGTTAGTCATCTCTTCTTTACGGTAAAGAAATTAGATATCCCATTAATTTAAAAAAGAAAAAGAAATAAACCCCTTTCAGAGTGCCCTACTCACATCTGTCAGAAATCTATTACCTCGTAGAATTAAGTGACTCCAGCCATATATTTCTTTCTCCAGGAACTTTCAGTGGTGACTCAATATCAAAAGCATTCAGTAAAATCATCCCATGTAGACATTCGAGACCCAAAAGTCTGGCCCCAAATCTCTTTTCCAGGTTTGTTTCCCAGATGACCCTACATCGCTGTTCTAGCCTTGCTGTCCAGTCTGGTCCTTTCTCTCTTTCCTGTCCCAAGTCAATCAGGAATGCTCTGGCGCCCTGGTGACTGCTGCATTCTGGGAGATGCAACTCACCTGCCACTTCCCATGTCTCCTAAGCTCCTTCCACTAAATGTCCTTTTCTGTTATCATTCCCTTTCCTTTCTTTTTTCTTTCTTTTTTTGTTTGTTTTTGGTTTTTTGTTT
This sequence comes from Apodemus sylvaticus, assembly GCF_947179515.1. Taxonomy (NCBI): domain Eukaryota; kingdom Metazoa; phylum Chordata; class Mammalia; order Rodentia; family Muridae; genus Apodemus; species Apodemus sylvaticus. Next base: position 16,259,599 of record NC_067491.1, read on the forward strand.
GTTTTTTGTTTTTTTTCCGAGACAGGGTTTCTCTGTATAGCCCTAGCTGTCCTGGAACTCACTCTGTAGACCAGGCTGGCCTCGAACTCAGACATCCACCTGCCTCTGCCTCCCAGAGTGCTGGGATTAAAGGCATGCGCCACTCCCACCCGGCTCTCATTTCCTTTCACCTTGCCCATTTCTGTCCTCTCCTCCTGTTACACTTAGACTTTGGCATCTCATCCATTTCTTGCTTGTAGAACAGCAGCTCTCAGTGATCGAGACCTACATTTCGGGGTAGAGCAACCTTTCCCAGAGGATCACCTAAGACCATTGGAAAACACAGATATTTACCTTGTGATTCATAAGAGTAGCAAATTTACAAATGAAGTAGCAACAAAAATAATTTTATGGCCGGGGGTTACCATAGCATGAGGAGCTGTATTAAAGGGTCATGGCATTAGGAAGGCTGAGAACCATTGCTATAAATGGAAGGCAGATGTGTCCTTCTATAGCACAGGTGTACTGTCAGAGGACACCCAACTCCTGAAAGTACCAGGTGCGAATACTTGATTTCTGAGTATCTAAAATGGCTTATTGGCTCAGCAGAATTAACCAAAGCGCAGGACCACAAAAATGCACAGTACTGTGGTCTGCATCATAAAATATTGTAATGTTCCTGATCAATGTCTTTCACGTTGCAAGTAATCCCCCCAGATGTCAACCAAAAGTAACCGTGGTTGATCACTCGTCTTAGAATCGAGACTGCTGATGGCTCTCACGGGTCTCTGCTGTGCCCTTGCATGGCTGTAGGGGTTGATGCCCCTGGGGGCAGCAAGGGAGTGAAGAAAGACAGACAACACAGGCACACAGACAAGCTGGAGTCAGATGGACTGTGCAGAAGAAAGATAGGCAGAGGTTTGGTTTGGTGGGGGGGAGGTTTGGGGCCTAAGACAGGAGACCATGAGGGAAGAGAGAAGATTCCGTGAGGTAAGAGATTGTGAGAACTGGCCAGACTGGGTAAACAGTGGCCCAGGCAGATCACGGCAAGTCATGTCCCAGAGTTATGGTCAGGGAAGTGGACATAATAGCGTAGAGGGCAGATATCAGCACAGCTCTGGTACTTTAAAGGCTTCTCATAACCATAAATGTTCTGTGTCTTTTTTATCTGGGAACTGAATGATCAAAGTCTGGGTAGCAACCCCCAACTGAGATTAAATAATGCACAACAGAAGTTCACCTTGGGCCTGCCCTTGAATACTTAGATCGGTTTTCCCCTGAGAGAAAACTACCTCCATGTCTGGGAACTTAGAGTTCCCCAGGGTGGCACTTGTCAAATGACTTCCTGGTTTTAGCTGAGAGTTGGTGTGAAATACTAACTAGCTGGCCTCTATGAGAGAGACTGAGATGTGGTTTCTATTTCTGAGCTGTTCTGCCGAGGATTAGGCAGAACTGGAACATCATAGCTAACCCCCTTAGCTCACATACTGTCATCCCATGACATCATAGCTAACCCCCTTGGCTCGCATACTGCCATGCTATGATGTCATAGTTAACCCCCTTGGCTCGCATACTGTCATCCCATGACATCATAGCTAACCACCTTGGCTCACATACTGCCATGACATCATAGCTAACCCCCTTGGCTCTCATACTGCCATGCTATGATGTCATAGCTACCCACCTTGGCTTGCATACTGCCAGCCCATGACATCATAGCTAACCCCCTTGGCTCTCATACTGCCATCCCATGCCCTACTTCCCCTCAGGTTCTTCCTGGTGGCACTTTCTTAGTATGCCAGCTGGGAATGAATTCTCACCTCAGTGTCTTCTCCCTAGGTGTGCGTTTTGTTGCAGACCATAGAAGACTAAGAATTGACTTTGCTCATGAAGATCAAAGTCAAGTGGAAAGTCTTATCCATGGGCCAAGGTGACTCTCTTTGGCTAACAATCAGAAGTATCCAGAATTCAGAATGTATAGTACAGATGACAGGACATGTGATATGGAAGGAGTTAGATCATTGACAGTCAAGATTAAGTCGATTGTATTGAGAGAGACCTGTAAGATTAGGAAGAAAACCTCTGGGAGGGTGGGTGACAGTGCGTCTCTAGAGCTGATTAGATTGTGAGGGCTCTGACTTAATAAATGGTATAATCCATTGATGGATTCGAAGTTTGCGTGGGGTGTGGTAGATCTGGGGAAGGTGGGGTGAGGTGGGGGCTGGAGCATGTGAGGCATGCCTTTGGAAGGTGTGTCTTGGCCTTTGTCCCTTCCTGTTTCCTGGCTGTTACAGGGCGAGCTGCTTTTGTTTCCAGGGTCTTTCTAGATTATCCATTCCAACCCCAATCAGAATGGAAGCGAGATATCATTAGTGGACCAAAGGCTTCATTCCCAGGTCTAATTTGTATTGCGGTTGTATACTCTGAAACCACAAGGAGGTGTGAGCAAGCACGTGAGATTTTACAGAAGCAGACACAGCAGTCAGAGGGTTGTGAAGGGCAGCTGCCCACAGTTTCAGATATTTCTCCAGGTCTTCCTGTTTCGGTAGCTAGTGAAGTCACGGTTAGCAATTAGGCATTGCACACAGTGCTTTAAGTAAATCCCTAAGCAAGCCAACCAATAAGTATCGAATGATCTGTCTTTTCTACCTTACTTTCCTCTACAACATTCTTGTCCCTTTTCTACCTACAGATGTCCTGAGCACAGTGGCGCTCGCTCACTGACTGAGGACTCGCACCTCTGAAATGTGAGCTCAAGTAGTCGCTTTCTCCTGAAATTGTTGTCCTAAGGATTCTGTCGTGCAGATGAAAGCTCTGGCCAGCACTTTTACTTTATGTTGGTGTGGTCCAATACTTGGCCTCATTCCCTGGGTTTTCTTTGCTTGTTCACTTGCTTTTTTTTTTTTTAAGATTTATTGATTACTATATATGCAAGTGCACTGTAGCTGTCTTCTAGACACATCAGAAGAGGGTATCAGATCTTATTTACTGATGGTTGCGAGTCACCATGTGGTTGAACTCACTCTGTAGACCAGGCTGGCCTTGAACTCAGAAATCTACCTGCCTCTGCCTCCCAAATGCTGGGATTAAAGGTGTATGCTACCACTGCCTGGCTTGATTTGAACTCAGGACCTTTGGAAGAGCAGTCGGTGCTCTTAACTGCTGAGCCATTTCTCCAGCCCCACCCTTGTTTTTTCTTTTCTTTTCTTTTTTTTTTATTTTTGTTGTTGTTGTTTTGTTTTTAACTGCCCAACTCTTCAGATAGAAAGGGTGTGTGGAAATTCCTGATGTTGTGGGGCGCTCTTGTTCCTGGTTTATTGAGTGACATTTGACTTGATCTACTTTCATTCTTTCTTTTTTCTTTTTTTTTTGTTTTGTGTTTTTTTGTTTATTTGTTTTTTGGGGGGGCCGGGTTTCTCTGTGTATCCCTGGCTGTCCTGGAACTCATTCTGTAGACCAGACTGGCGTCAAACTCAGAAATCCGCCTGCATCTGCCTCCAAAATGCTGGGGTTAAAGGTGTGCACCACCACCGCCCAGCTTGATCTACTTTCTTAAGTGGGGGAAAAATGTTACTGCCACAAACGAAGCAAAATATGGGCTTTCAAGGTGGCTCTGTAGGTCTTTACTGTGCAGGTCTGTGGGTGGAGGTCTTTGCTGTGCAGGTCTGTGGGTGGAGATCTTTGCTGTGCAGGTCTGTGGTTGGAAGTCTTTGCTGTGCAGGTCTGTGGGTGGAAGTCTTTGCTGTGCAGGTCTGTGGGTGGAGGTCTTTGCTGTGCAGGTCTGATGGCTCCAGTTCTGATGGAATGAGTTCAGTTCCTAGAACCCACGCTAGAAAGAAGCAACCGGGTCCTAAAAGTCATCCTCTGACCTCCACATGGGACACACTCCTGCTCACATTATATAGCCCCCATACAGCACACAAATAAATTATTATTATTATTATTGTTGTTGTTGTTGTTGTTGTTATTTTGCTTTTCAAGACAGGGTTTCTCTGTATAACCCTGGCTGTCCTAGAACCCATTCTGCAGACCAGACTGGCCTCAAACTCAGAAATCCACCTGCCTCTGCCTCCCAAGTGCTGGGGTCAAAGGCTACCACTGTTGGGTGAATTAATTTTTAAAAGAGCACAAATGTCTGTGGGAAACATTGGAAGTAATTGTCACTTCACATTTGCAAGACTCCCCCTCACAGGCTAGGACACTCATATTTCCTAATGGTAGAAGCGTTTTCTGTGGAAGACACGGAGGAGGGGACCAGGTCTCCACCAAAGATCAGCTCTCTTCTTAGATGCTCCCTGTTGAGTGATCACATGACACCAAACACTCATGCAGCTGCTGCAGGGAGCACCTGCTTCCCTGTCTGGACTTGTGAAGTCTCTGAAGGAAAGAGTGCTTCGCCCTTGGTTGCTCTCCCAGGACTGGCCACAGTGTCTGGCACAAGCAGGTACATCCACCCACCCTGACTGTTCTCGCCAGCCAGAGACAGAGGCTGGGCCCCTGGAATCTGACCATGGAGGGCTTCTCTTCTTGGGATGAATGTAGATCAGAGGATGCTGGAGTTCAGTAGGCTTCCTTGCAGAACATAACGGTCCTGTGACTGCCATGTGCTGTTTCTTTGTGTTAGCTGGGTTTGTGTCAACTTGACACAAGCTAGAGCCATCCAAAAGGAAAGAACCTCAATTGAGAAAATGCCTCCGTGAGATCCAGCTTGTGGTGGTCGGAATACGCTTGGCCCACAGAGTGGCACTATTAGGAGGTGTGGCCTTGTTGGAGTAGGTGTGTCACTGTGATGGAGGGCTTTCAGATCTTCCTCCTAGCCACATGGAAACCAGTCTTCTCCTGTTTGCCTTGGGATAGATATAGAACTCTCAGCTCCCCCAGCACCATGCCTGCCTGGATGCTGCCAGGCTTCCTGATATGATGATAATGGACTGAACCTCTGAACCTGTAAGCTAGCTCCAATTACATGTTGTCCTTTATAAGAATTATCTTAGTCATGATGTCTCTTCACGGCAATGGAAACCCCAAGACACACTTGTAAGGCATTTTATTAATTAGTGCCTGGGGGAGGGCCCAGCCCATTGTGGGTAGAGCCATCCTTGGGTGGGTGGTCCTGAGTTCTCTAAGAAAACAGGCTGAGCAAGCCATGAGGCACAAGCCAGTAAGCAGGATCCATCTATGGCCTCTGCATCAGCCCCTGCCTCCAGGTTACAGCCTTGAGTTCCTGTTCTGACTTTCTTCAAAAATGAATGGTGACGTGGAAGTGTAAGCTGAATAACCCCTTTCCTCCCGACTTGTTTTTGGACATGGTGTCACATCACAGCAAGAGAAACCCTAATGAGAGAATAGCTATGTCCAGGCAAAATGTGAGTGAGAATCTTCATGAGACTCCCAGGGAGACCCCATTTTCATTAGACCTAGGGAGTCTTGGGGAATGCTCACGGCTCGGCCTTTGAGAATCCTGGATTATGAAAGAAACCAGTTGGAAGAGGTCTAAATTCACTGTTCTGCGACCTGTGCGGTTGAGCCGTGGGCTAGGTCAACAGTCTTGTTTTATTGGAAGTCGGTCTGTGGTCCAGAAGAACAGGCACCAGACTGGAAGAGAGGTCTGGAAGGTTGTCTCTGTCTGTGATTGCTTGTGGCACTCTACTTCCGTGCGAAGTGATGCTATCAAAGGACACGTGAGTTAGATGCCACGGAGAGATGTCTTCCCTCCTCCCGTGGCCCATGTCTTCCACTGAGCCACCAAGCACCACCCATTGATGAAGTTCTTTCTCCAGCAGTGTGGAGGACCTGATGAGAATCAATAAAACAGCTTGCCGTCAGGGTCGGTCGAGCACTTGGAAGACAAAGCAAAAGAAGAAACTGGGGCTGTCTGTTTTCACTTAATTTGCATGCTACAGCCCTGGGGGGGAGGGGTTGCAGAAGTCACTAATTTCAATGCTCTCCTCTGCTCTATCGCATACCTTAACAGTTTCATTGATCTTTGGCTGCCAAAGCCTAATGAGAAGCAGGGACTTCCTCCCCCACCCAGTGTCCCAGATGTTAGGGGAACCCAATGCTGGCCAAAAGGAAGATGTACACAATACGTTCATTTTAACTTATTGCTAAAGAACCGATACACTGTTTAGCAGGCCCTGTAAGTGAGCGTGATGCTCCTCTTTGACTGCTAGGTGCCTTGGTAGGTAGTACCACACCATCTCCATGAGTCTGTGGGTCTTAGAATGCCATCCGCATTAGACTTCATGCCTTAGTGTGCTTATCATTGGCCCAACAACATAGTCCAGAGTCAGAGTTTGAAGGAAAAAAAAAAATCTTCCTTCAGATTTTCTTTTTCATTTTTTTCCCCATTTGCCTCACTTGGTTCCAAAACAATAATAATAAAAGAGAATTGGCATGAGCCAGTGTTCAAAATATACTGTCACTACTCTGTCACTAGAAAGCAGCTTGGACCCTAAGTTTTGAAAAGGGAAAGAGTCCAAGTCCCAATTTATGTTGCTCATAAATTGGAGCAGTTCAAGTCTTGGCTAATTGCCTTTTTTTTTTTTTTTTAAGGGATTACCTACAGCTTAAAAAAAAAAAAGCTATTAGCTGGAGAGTGTTGGGTGTGAGTGTTTTAAAACAGCCATAAATCCGTAAATTGACAAAGTTATAAGTGACGTTGCCAGCTTCCCCAATTCATCAATCCTTCCTCCCATATCTGTTTCTTGAGCATCTATTAACTTCTAGTAACCACAGGCCAACTTAAGCTAAATTTAACTTTACGTCAAGGTAAATGTAAATTTACTGTTGCCTTCCAGACAGTGCCTATTACGGAAATAGGAACAACGCTTGATCTCAAGGTAATCCTCTTTAAATATTTTTATTCCAATAGATTTCAAGTTGACTGGCTTTGCAAGAGAAGCAACAGGCTTTCGATAAATAATTATGCAAGCCTTTCTTCTCAGATAACCTTGCCCTTAAACTTCCTTCTCCTCCCTAATCATTGGAGTACAGGAAAGACAACGTAAGCAGGAAGATCCGATAACACACACCGAGTGTGCCTCTGTGTTAGATAGAGTCAGGCACCTACAGGCAGTTTCCCCAGGACAAGGATTTCTGGTGGGAAAATAAACAGTTAACGAGGTGTCTGTGGAACAGGAGCATCCTGGAGGAAGGAGGCAAGCCCAGGGGCACGAGCATGGCTACTAAGTTTCTTCTGTGGTCAGTATTATGATACGTTGTTACTTTGTTTCTTTTTTCTTTTTCTTTTTAGTGCCGGGGATCGAACCCAGGCCTCTCTCACTTACTGCTGCTCTATCTCTGAGCTGCATCTCCCACATAGATTTTTTTTTTTTTAAATTCACTTTACATCCTGATCAGAGCGCCCCCGATCCCCTCTTACAAACTCCCTCTCCCCCATTAACCTCTTCACTCTCCTCAAAGAAGGGGAAGGCCCACCCTTGGTACCTTCCACCCAGGACATCCAGTCCCAGTAGCCTAAAGCACATCCTCTTCCACTGGGCCCTAACTAGGCAGATCAGTTAGGGGAAGGGGATCCAATGGCAGGCGACAGAGCCAGAGACCGCTTGCTCCAATTGTTAGAGGACCCACAGGAAGACCAAGCTGCACATCTGTTACAAAGGTGTAGGGAGCCTACTTCAGCCCGGCACTGTATTTGGCGGTTCAGGCTCTGTGAGCCCCCATGGACTCAGGTTAGACGACTCTGTAGGTCTTCATGTGATGTCCTTGGTCCCTCCAGAACCCCAGCCATCCCCTGGTACCACCTGATGTTTGGATCACAGTGCTTCTTCACTGACCTTCCTCTATGTAGTAAGGCACACTCATGATGAAGGGATGAATACTCTTTTTATTTATAAAATACTCATCATGTCTCCTGCTCCGCACTGTTGCCCTGTCATTCAGAAACACCAAGTGAGCTGGATCGTTCATCTTCCGGTTGGATTTAGAAGCACTAAGTAGGCCACTTAAGTGAGATGAAGAACATGAAAACACTTGATGTCATTTGTCAACTATGCACTGAGCAGTAAGAAGCAAGGAAGGGACTATGTCTGGTGCTGGGTTTATTTGAGGTGCCTGAAACTCCGGTTCTGCCTCTGGAAACATGAAGTCCAGCACGACCGGCAAACAGCATGATGTGGTAAGTAGGTCTGGGGTGGGGGGGGTCCCCTCTTCTGTGACTGTGTGAGAGGAAGGGAGAGTCAGGGAAGTTGGGAGTGGGGAGGTGGCTCTGAGTCTGCTTCTGGGAAGAAGAGCGTGAGTCAGAAGGAGTAGGTGAGAGGGAAGTGAAGACAGGATTATTCAAAAGTAAAAGCAACTTCCGGAAATCAAGTAATGAACGTAACTAAGAGGCAAAATATTATTAATAGTAGGATTTACTTGTCTAGAAAAGATACTTTATTTCAAATGTATAAAAAGAGTGTCAACAATGTTTCAAATAGGACAGCCAGGGATACATGGAAAAGCCCGCTCTCAAAAACAAAGCAAAACAAAACAAAACAAAATATATTAGAAAGCCCCCAGGCAATATCCACTAAAGATGTGTGTGCTCACAGAAACCAGGTTGGGATTGAGCCGGAAGCCAGTAGCCGAGCTGCCTCCTAAACATTCTGCTTTTGCGCAGTCTTGTGCTGCTCTGGGCCTAGGGCAGAAAAGCTTCTTTTTTTTGCATAGAGCAAATGTTAATGGCATCTCACAGCTGGCCGGAGTAATGAGAATAAATTGGCCCTTGAGTGCTCACCCTTAATAAGACAGTGACATTACAATTACATAAGTGCTCAGTGAGTGTCATAGCAGTCATAGAAAGATCAGAAGAGGCAGAGGACAGAAGAGCCCATAAAACTGTCTCATAGATCCAGCACAACTGTAGTCATCACCAACACACAGCAGCTGTGCATACACACAGAGAACTGTGCACATACACACACACACACACACACAGATACACAGACACACAAACATACACGTAGACACGCACATGCACACACCTAGACACACAGACATACACATGCACACACACAGACACACATTGACACGTACAGTCACACAGATACACAGACACACTCATAGACACACACATGCATACAGAGAGATACATACACAGGTATACACACAGACACACATGCACACACAGAGACACAGACACAGATACTGACATACACATACACATGCACACATACAGACACACATGCCCACATGTGACTATGGGTAGGAAGGACAATAGTTGAGAAGAAGGAGCCAGCAAAAGTAGGAGAGAAATGAGAGGGTGAGCGTGATTATGAGCACATGCTTCTAACATGGACAGAATTACCAAAAATAAGTAATAAAAATGTCTGTGCACTTTGACCTATTATCCCACTCCCGAGAAGTCACAAAAATGAAATAAAAACCCCACCGGCCTACAAAGACGTGTGTCAGGGAAGTGTCCGGTGAGCACCTGAGGCCTTGCTCACACCATGAGGCTCTAAGAAAGGCAGAACCACAGCTGTTCAAGTTGACGCACAGGGATTTCTGCAAAGGCCACTAGGTAAGGAAAACGAAGTCTAGAAAGGCACACTAACACGACCCCATCTTGGTAAGAAAAACATAAACCTGTATGAAATGTGTGTGCCCAGCTGTGCTTGCCTTTAAACAGGATTTTAAGCACTGACAACACTTTGGGGGATACAGATGTGCTCATGGCCTTGTTCTCTTTGGGAGACAGTTTGGATGAGAAAGGGGAACAGAGAAGAGACAGGGAGAGTGATGGGAGGAGGGTGGGGATACAGCAGTGTGCTTCCCTACCGTGTACCGAGCTGGCTTTGAGCCGTGTGTGTGTGTGTGTGTGTGTGTGTGTGTGTGTGTGTGTGTGTGTGTTTCTGTCTGCCTGCCTGTCTGTCTGCCTGCCTGTCTGTCTAAGGAGAAAGACAGGGAATAACAAAAATTGTGATTACGTTTGTGCATCTGTATATAAATACATATGTACACTCCGTGAGTACACACATGTAAGGAAAGAGAAACTGAGATCTATTCCAGGCTGATTAACACCCTTGCGTGAAATCACCTTCACATTTGCAAGGCTACAAAGGATTTCGTCCAAGCGGAGGCCACAGCCCATCTTTTACCTCCTCTGTTGTATCTGATGCTTTTTTGCGTCACCTCTAAAATACCAGATCGTTCCCCTGTTCAGGCTGACTGAGGGCTTTTCCTGGGTTTTTTTGTTTGTTTGTTTTGTTTTGTTTTTGTTTTTTGGATTTGGTTTTTTTCAAGACAGGGTTTCTCTGTGTAGCCCTGGCTGTCCTGGAACTTAGTCTGTAGACCAGGCTGGCCTTGAACTCAGAAATCCTCCAGCCTCTGCCTCCCAGAGGGCTGGGATTACAGGCATGCGCCACCACTGCCTGGCTCTGATGGCTTTTCCTGGAAGAGCTTCCCACCCATGTCTTGACCCTGCTACGAGGATTTCCTCCGCACCGGAGGAAGTTAGCAGTCAGATCAGGGCTATCTGAATGGTGCAGGCCTCTGCATGGGCAGCTGAAACTCAGAGAAAGACACCAGTCCAACTGGGCCCTGACTTATCAGTGCCAGTTGAATCTATTCACTTGACTTCTGAATGTCAGCAGTCCTAGGAGAGGCCCTGCTGTGTGCCTTGGAGAAAAGAGAAACAGAAGAACAAGAAGCTTCACAAAGAACCTTCAGGCCCACATGCCAACTATGTGATGTCCCCCATCCCCCACTCCCCTAGGGGCTTTTGAGGAAAAGTTGCCCCTGTGTCTAACTGAATAATACACCTTTCATGGACATAGGAATGTATTTACCAAATCAGTTTTATAGACTGCTTCCTGAATGTCACACCTGTTGTGGTCACAGCCGTATGAACTATCACCTCAGATGAAATATAAAGTAATCATTGTTAGCTTGGAAACTGGGCTGAGGGGCAGAGTAAGGGACCAAGCCAGCCTGAACTGCAGGGGTGACATAGATTCTTAAATATGGGTGAGAACGCAAAACCATATCCAGACAGAGACAGCGGGGGAGTGGCCTTAAATAAACGAAACTGGAGAAACATACAAACAGAAGGGCAACATGAGGTAGGAAGGGAAGACATGGACCGAGGTATCGACATTACCCAGGAGCCTCTGCAGCAGACGAGGAGGGGCTTGGCCACTGCCTGCCTACTGTGCCATTGTTGACAACCAAGGACTTTGCTGTTTTGGTGGTGGTGGTTGTTACAGGTCTCTCTATGTAACCTTAAACTTAGGTTTCTTCTGCCTCTGTCTCCTAAGCACAAGGATTATAGGTCTGTGCTCCATGATCAGTTCTCTCAGTTTGTGCTGAAGGGAGAGGCAGGAGCTACGGTACAAGGGTCTAAGATGTGGTCTCTAGAGCCAGGCTGTGTTCTGTACTGGTCAGGACTTATTGGACTTCTTGCCCCTCGGTTTCTCCTCCTGTATAAAAGGTGACAGTGATGATGATGGTATCTGTAACAAAAGGCTACAAACAAAGATAAGATAAGCAGGGACACGTTAACTATCTCTACAGCTATGTAGAGCAGGCAGCCACTGAGAGTCGGCCATTACTGTCTCTTGGATAAAGAGATGGCCCACATGCACACATACACACTGATAACAATTAGTGAAAAAGAGGCTGTAAATCTGAAGGAGAGTTGGGATGGTTTGGAGAGATGGGAGGGAAGGGAGGAATATGGTAGTTATAATCTCAAAAACAGTTTTTAAATATGAAAAAAGAAGAAGCGATGGGTAAGCAGAAGGCAGCTCCCCCTGGACTCTTTTCCCAGAGCCAGGTAAGATATTTAAATGTTTGGAACAAAGGGGGAAAAACAGCATGTAATGTCTGCAAAGCCCCTGAGATGAGTCCCTGCCAATCCAGGAAGTTTGCTTGCCAGCTGATTAACTTTTTTTTTTTTGTTAGAGGATGCTATCTCAAATGTGGAGGGAGACTCAGGGTTGCCTTTTAAAAGCCAATGGCTGGACTTCTCCTGGTTTACAATTTCTGACCCAAAGTTACTGAAGAGCGAAGAGCAAAGCTATCAACCTCACTGAACATCTCTGTGGTTATACATATAAAACCATGTGTGTGTGTGTGTGTGTGTGTTTGTGTATCTATCTGTGTCTGTCTGTGTGTGTGTGTGTGTGTGTGTGTGTGTGTGTGTGTAAGAGAGAGAAAACGAGACCTACTTCAGTTAGGTCACCTTGGCAGTGAACACAGGAAATGTCTGAAGCCTGTTCTGTCTGGCCCAGGAAATACAGAGACAAGAAAAGCCTTTTGAGTTTTGCCTTTTCCCACTGTGATGCTTTTCTTTGTGATGATGTATTGAGGTTTGGATGGAAGAGGCTGAACATTGAACCGCAGCAGGTACACCCCCCCCAGACTGCAGAGCTGAGTATTAAAACAGCTTGTCCACCCGAGAAGGAAGTATGCACTAAATGCTTTCAAAATATACTCTGGGTTCTCCACACAGCTTGCTGGTGGATAGAGCATTCACCTGGTATGTATTGTGTTCTTAGAATCACAAAACAAACACAAAATGCCGGTCGTTGTAACCCTGTAATCCTAACACTTTAGCACAGGAGGCAGGAGAATCAGGTGTCTAAGGCTATACTTTTCTATATAGTAAATCCAAGGTCAGCCAAACCTTCAGGAGACTGTCTCAAAACAAAACAGCAAAATATTTGCATTATTTTTTTTCCAACAATTCCGTTTCTAAGAATTTATCCTGGAAAAAAAAGTAAATGAGTAAAACATTTAAATGCTATTCCAAGACGTTTCCTGTAATCTTGTATTTTAAAATGACATTTATTTATGTCTGGCTTTGTTTATTGTGTCTGCGAGCATGTGTACTGAAATCAGAAAACAACTTCTAGGAGTCACCTGTGGGTCCCAAGGATTGAATTCCTGTGGTGAGTCTTCGAAGCAAGCACCGTTACCCACTGAGCTGCCTCTGGCTCCACAATCTTGTTTTTAGTAACCAAAAGTTTCAAACAACATACATTTCCAACAATAGGAAGGTTGTTGAATAAATTGTGCTTCATGAAACTTTTTAGGTTTCTTGAGAGACTAAAAATATAGTTTTAGGAAAATATTTCTTGACATGGGAAAACATTCATAAATTAGCAGCAAGTAACACAGGAAACAGGCTGTCTATGGGGTATAGTAGAGATAGAAACTGGGAAGGAGAAATAAGTGCCTACCACATGGTCCCATCCCCCAACTGCACGCTTTCCCGGTCTGGTATTCTCTCCTTGTGTTGCCGACCAAATGTTTTTGTTCCCTTAAAATTCATGAGCGGAAGCTCTGACCCTTGGTGTGACATTATTGGAAATGGCCTTTGGGAGTTTTCAATGAGGTTAAGGAAAGGAGTGCCTTCAAGAAATGAAGGTGAGAAAGAGGGGAAGGGGAAAGAGAGAGAGAGAGAGAGAGAGAGAGAGAGAGAGAGAGAGAGAGAGAGAAGAGAGATAAAGAAAGACAGACACAGAGAGAAGAGAGGGAGAGAGAAGACAGAGGAGGGGAGAGAGAAGAGATATAGACACAAAAAGAGACAGGCAGCATGCAGAGAGTAGAGACAGAGAGACAATGAGAGGGAGGGAGGGAGAGAGAGACAGAGAAACAGAGATATAGAGGGGAAAGAGAGAGAGAGAAAAGACATAGAGGAGAGGAGAGAAGGGAGACAGACACACCGAGAGAAGAGAGAAATCCCCTTAAGAGAAAAACACAGAAGGACGAGGAAGGATGAGGAGAAGAAAGCAGCATCTGTCTGCATCCAGGAAGCGAGCCCTCTCCAGAACCCAGCCCTGCTGGCACCGAATCTCAGACTTCCAGCCTCCAGCCATTATCCAGTCCCCAGGCTGTTTCCATTTGTTTACACGTTGTTACAAAGCTGCACCTGTTTTCCTGGTTTCAAACTCCCCTACTCGGCTGGGGATGCCACACACAAGATGCTGTGGAGTAGGTAAGCTACACGACTGAAATGTACTTTCTCACAATTCAGGGGCTGCCAAGGTCATCCTGGGTCACCCGCGGGGTCACCCACGAGGTCACCCACGATGGAGATGCGTGGTAATGGACGAGACGGAAGGCGACTCTCAAATGATCCTGGATGGAATACTTCAAAATAGTCCAAGTTCAGTGAGGGGATCCAAAGGGTCAGAACCACAGCGATCCTGCCCCTGGCCAGATCTCACCTCTGCACACCCAGTGCCCCGTAGTTCTCTCTACGGGAAGTTGAAGGGCCCCAAAACACACACACACACACACACACATGTTAGGGACGCTTAGTTCTCTGGTAGACTTGTGGGTCTCTCCTTCTTTCTTTCTCTTTGCCTTCTTTCTTTTTATTTTCTTTCTTTTATTTGCAATGGCTGACCTAGAAGTCCCTATAGAGAACTCTCTTTCCATAGAACTTTCTTAAACTTACAAGACTCTTCCTGACTCTGCCTCCTCAGAGCTAGAATTGTAGGCGAGGCACCAAACCCAACATATATCCATATCTCTATCTATCTATCTATCTATCTATCTATCTATGTGTGTAGTATATATATGAATAAAATAGATATAGATATAGATATAGATAGATATAGATAGATGTAGATATATTCTTTGCTTTTGCAGGGAAATAATAGAAAAGGGAAAGAGGTTAAAAAAACCAACAAAAACCCAAGTGTCTTGAAGTGCTCAACATGGCGGAGGTTTGCCCTAGTGCCGTGGTGGGAGAGATGTCGGTGTACATCAAACTTACTCAATGATACTTTTCTCCACTGAACCTGGAAAGTGAAGGAATGAGGTGTGTGGGCACACACTGCTCAGCAGTGCCAGGTCCAGGTGCTAGCTGGATTGTCTCAAGCCAGGCGTAGCTGGACTTCATCATTTCTCTCCTTTCAGAGGATAGAACTCCTGGGGACAACAGAAAGGATAGATGGGGTGACTCATGCAATTCAATTAGCTGGCATTGTCCCCAGCCACTGAGAGAATCCCCAGTTGGCTTCCCTAGGGCCAGCATGTTCTGGGAGAGTCCACGATGGGGAAAGGGGGTGCGGGGAGGGGGCTACAGGATACAGCACTATGATAGTTGAGTACATGATCCTTTTTGGTGATGGTAATTATAGAATGTGTGTGCCGGGTGGTGGTGGCGCACGCCTGTAATCCCAGCACTCTGGGAGGCAGAGGCAGGCAGATTTCTGAGTTCGAGGCCAGCCTGGTCTACAGAGTGAGTTACAGGACAGCCAGGGCTACACAGAGAAACCCTGTCTCTAAAAAACCAAATCCAAAAAACCAAAAATAAATAAATAAATAAATAAATAAATAAATAAAAGAGGAAGAAGCATGCGTGCCACTGCAAAGTGAAGAACACACACACACACACACACACACACACACACACACAGAGGCATGCATGCACGCAAGCTGATCTCAACACTCTTGCTATACTCTGCGTTCCCGATTCCTCATGGTCCCTCCTCAAAGTCTTGACAGGTAAGAAGCAGAGTTGGGAATCACCTGGAGATGAAGGTACCAACCTGGGGGTGGGGTGGGGGTGGGGGTGGGGCTTTGTTTCCTAGGATGTCAAATCCCAGCTGAGCTCCAAAGGGCTTCCTCAGGGTTGGGGAGAAGGTGGGTCAGCACATTGCTGTTGCTTCAGGGCAGAGGGCGGGCAAACTGTCTCACAAGAAGACTGCATGCTGCAGAGTCTAGTGAGCACTCAGGAAAGCCACTGCAAAGTGAGGAACACCACTGCCCATCTTGGCCAAGGCCAGGCTTCATCCTAGGGAAGAAGAAGTCAGAGTCTCTCCTCTAAGAACATCATTCAAGATCTAGGAGAGGTTGACTCCAACTAGGGACTCATGGCCCGGCCCTAGGCCACATTCTTGTGACTGGTAGCAGTGGGGTTTCAAGTTTGATTTATTCACCACCCGCCACTTCTAGATCCACCCCACAACCCGACGGAGTTTCACACCCACAACCATGTGGACATCACACCACACCTCATTTAGTTAGCATATGTTGCTGTGCCCAGGGTCAGAGGTCACATTAATAAAGTCATAACCTGAGCCGGCAGATTTCTGAATGGATTAAGTTTCCAAAGAAAAGAAAGGTTCCTGGACTCCGGGGTGCTGCTAAGAGGTAGCAAGCTCAGTGCTTGCCCAAAGTTCCCAAGGTCCCTGGCTTCATCTCCAGTCCCCAGGGAGTGGGGAAGCCTGCCTTTGCCCCTAATGTGTTGTGTCACTCAGGTGAGTCAGCTCCCTTTCTGGGCCTCAGTTTTCTTATGAATCTGTAAACCGAGCCAACTGAATCACACTACTCATAAAATTCCTTGAACCACCGACTTGTGACTGAACATGCTGGCTCTTCAGGGGGCAAGAGAGGAAGGCGTCTTGGTATCAGGGGCTCCAGGTGTGCTTCTCATCAAGGAGAGAGGCAGGGGCTGTGCCCGAAATCCGCTTCCATTTTCCCTCTCAAGCACAGTTGACACATTTAGAACTCTACTTTTTTCTTTGAGGGGTGGGGATGATGTAATTGTTAGTTCTCTGCTTAATAGGTGCTTTGTGAGTGCTCCTTGAGAACCGCCTATGAGGGTGGTGATTAAGACAAGGAGGGCCTCAGAGCCACCCGAGCTCTGAGCTCTGCGGGGGAAGTGACTCATTTAGGCACCCAGTAAACGTTTACGTGTGCCTGACTTATCCTCAGGGCCAAGTTCTGAGGCAGTAGAGTCCCCACACTACACTCTGCCCTAAGACTCACTGAGATCTTATTATTTAACCAGAGGTTCTTGGCGATCGCTTCTTCAGGAAACACAAATCTCAAAGCAAGTTTCCTCAGCCTGGGTTCACGGAGCATGCGTGCTGCCGATAGCGCCTCAAATGGCATCTAAAGGTTTTAGGAAATGCCAATATCTAGTGCCAAGTTAAAGAGATCTAAAGCCAGCCTCAAAACCGTATCAATAGGGAATCTAGCTGTGCCATCAGTTTTTTTTTTTTTTTTGTATGTGTTTTTAGAATGTTGAAATTCTCTCTTCAGCTTTCTGAGTATATTTCACATTGTAGCGGTGTTCACTGCAGATCTCTTAGCTATCTTTCTCCTCAGTGCTGGGGATTGAACCCAGGGCCTTGACTATGATGGGTAATTGTGCGACCACTGAGCTGCCCCTCCAGGATACTGTCCACTAAACTACCGTAACTAACCTATTACCTCACCGTTCCGATCAACTATGTGTTTTCTCTTCTGTTTTCCTTTCAGGGTTTTCTCTGCACAGATACATAATTTTCATGTCATTGGATTTTATAGCTGACCTATGATTTGGGGGGAGGGGTTGGTCCTGCTTTTTCTCTTCCACAGTATGACTGAGAGTCAACCTGAACATTACCTTATTGTCTTTATAAATGTCTACTTGCAATGGCGTCTAATGCTCTACCACATAAATATATGCATGTGTTTAGAAAAGATACACATGTTGCTGAGCTGCCCTGGGGTCACCCAATCCCGAGTCACCCACCAACCCACCTTTGCTAAGTACAGGTTCTGGGGTGTGCTGGTCTTATGCCAACTTGGCACACAAACTAGAGTTGACTGAAAGGAGGGAGCGTTAACTGAGAAAATGTCTCCATAACATCCAGGTGTAAGGCATTTTCTTAATTAGTGATTGATAGGGGAGGGCCCAGCCCATTATGGCTGGCTCCATCCCTGGCCTTGTGGCCCTGGGTGCTGTAAGAAAGCAGGCTGAGCAAGCCATGGGAAACAAGTCAGTGAGCAGCGGCCCTCCATGGCCTCTGCACCAACTCCTGCCTCCAGATTCCTTCCCTGTTTGAGTTCTGTCCTGACTTCCTTCACTGATGAACAGTGATATGGAAGTGTAAGCCAAATAAACCCTTTCCTCCCCAACTTGCTTTTGGCCATGGACAACAGAAACCCCGACTGAGTAAGCCATGGGGAGACCCAAAACTCTCTCATTTGAGGTTTGAAAATGTACTCAGTGACAACTGGATCCTTAGGACAAATCCTACCTTGCCTTTTCCTTGAACAAAGATGATTTTTGGAAGAATCAATATTTTAATTATTGACATCAGCCGGGCGGTGGTGGTGCATGCCTGTAATCCCAGCACTCTGGGAGGTAGAGGCAGGAGGATTTCTGAGTTCAAGGCCAGCCTGGTCTACAGAGTGAGTCCCAGAACAGTCAGGGCTATACAGAGAAGCCCTGTCTTGAAAAAAACAAATAAAAAATAAATAAATAAATAAATAAATAAATAAATAAATAAATAAATAAAAATAAAAAAATTATTGGCATCCTCACCCCCCACCACCACTGTGGAAAGATTAGGAAAGAAAGAGAAGGCTTACGGGAAAGAGAAATGGAACAAAGTCTGGGCAAATGACCCAGTCATCCAACCACCTATCTGGCCCGCTTGGTGGTGTTTCCTAGTTATTACCGCTGTCTGTGTTTTGAATGGAAAAGCTGAAGTCATTGAAGGTTAGCGTCTGGCCAAAGGTCAAAACGCCAGCCCATGGAGGAGTCTGCCTGAGAATTCCCGTCTCCTGGCTCACTGCATTGAAACAATGTCTCTCATTAGAGCACTTACACCATTCACCCGGAGCCTCCTGAACTCCCACAGCTGGGCTGACCTCCCTGCTGGGGCCACAAGCTGTTTCTAGGAGGAGCTTGCTGCAGCGGCCATTCCCAACCGACCAGGCTGCTCCATTCTGAAGTTAAAGAGCATCTCCCCACTTCTCATCCTACCCACTCCTCATCCTTCAGGGGTGACTCACCCTTCCCCCCGTGCCCACCTGCAGGCTTGACCAAAAGAAAACAAGGGAACTGTTAGCGACTTTACCGGCCCTTTGAGGTAGGAAAACATGCCTGGCAAGGTAGTGTAATGTGAAGCACTACATGGGAGTCAGCTGCCTAGCTTTGGCTCGGACTTCTCTTCACAAGGTTCTCAATACCCCCTGCAGGTCCGTATTAGGAAGGTGGTTCCCCCGAGGTGGGTGCAGCCTTGGGGGAGGGGGGGATGGCAGCTTTCTGAGCAGTAGATGACTTACACAGCCATATGCAGATGCTCTTTCCACCACAACCTGATCCGTAACTCTCAAGCTGCTCAAGGTTTCCAAGCCTGCTTGCCTGTCTGCTTGCCTGTCTTTAATATAAATGCATAATCGTCCCTCCTCCGGGAGACCTGACAGAGTCAGGTGAGCTATCACACGTAAGGCTCAGCTCAGGAGTATGCAGGGATTTGGCAAAATGGTGGCAGTAATACTTAGCTGCTTGGCTTTATAAAGGGGGAAAAAAGCCTACCCCCTTTTCATAGTCTTTTGGGAGCCTTGGTTTGACTAGAAATAAAGTTTGTAAATGGAAGACAATTATGAAAAAAAGGACGGAGGTTGGCAATAGATTGCTTGTTATCGTTTGAATATAAACGGCATTTTTTTTTTTTTTTTTTGGTTTGCATCATCTGAGGCGGGCATATCTGATACAGATTTCTAATTGCCTGTTTAGTTCAGGAGCGGGTAATTTATAAGTCCACACCCTGACACGCCCGTGCCTTTGGAGAACACTTCCAGTTTCTTTGCATGTCTTGGGCATCAGGATAGATGACCTTGTTTGAGTCACTCAGTGACGGTTGTTCTCCACCTGTGTGGCAGAGTGAGGGTTGGAGCGGTACAGTGACTAACTCAAAAGCAAACTCTGTGTCTGATTTGCATAGCCTCGTAAATAAGCCTCCTCAACTGGCTTGGAGGAGAAAACCCTTTTTAAAGAGCTGTCTTGCACTCTTCAGTTCGGGTCAAGTCCCAGCATGCTCTGGGCAGCTCTTTGCTGGGACGGGATACACTGACTTTCATTATTTAATCATCTTGGTTGGAAGGAGACATTCATAATTTAGCCCAGGGAGGAAAAAAAAACCCAAACATTCCTGACAATGAATAAATAGAATAGGGTTTGTTTGTTCTTAAAAGTCACCAGAGGGCAGGATGGACTCTCAGATCACCTGAAACGGGATGCCTGCCTCTTCTAGATGAACTGGCATTGTCTTCCGGGGCGCATACCTTCCATAACTGAGTGTACGGCTTTGAAAGGCGGCCTGTTGTCCTTAAATAGGTCTGTGATTCTGTGGCCTGGAGTATTCTTTCCAGTTACTCTCTTGGAATATTTTAGAATCAAGTAATTACACCAACAAGCAAGTGTAGACTTATCGATAAGGACGGCACCGGAGATTCCAAAGGGAGCCCACTTCACTTGCAACTCTAAATGAAGTGACCAGGGACCGTAAATAAAAGCATCCCAAGAGAAAACTGTAACAGAGTGTTCGGGAGCTGAGGCAGGAGGATGCTGAATTCAAGCCAAGCTGGAATGGCTACATGGTGGGGTGGGGTTGTGCCTCCAAACAGGCCAAACTGAACAAACTCAATAAAACAACAGCAAAACAAAAACCCACACCACCACCAACAACATCAAACAAAACAACAACCAAACTCCAAGCAGAGAACACTGAAAAACTCAGAGACTTGATGTGACTGTGGCTTCCCTGCTGTGGTTCCCCAGTTTCTGTGGCTCAGGACCTAATGAGATGAAAGCAAATTTGGAGATGTAAACACAGGATCGGTGACCTGAGCAAGACCCTCCGGGCTTGGCATGGGCAGACAGCTGCTCTCACAGAAATCTGCTTGCAGAAGGGAATTCTCGTAAGCGTTTGTTTTCTGGGCAGAAGAAGAGAGGAATTTTGTATCTGGCTTGGAAGAGAGATGGGGGAGAATGGCTGAGGAAACATAAGGGGAGAGTGTGCTATCCTCTGTCTCTTGCCCACCCACCTCCAGACAGCACTCACAGCGGGTCCTGCTGACTGGAAATGCTGACACAAACCAGAAAACACACCTCTTCTCAAGCACAGGCCTTAGGGATTCAGGTAACAAATGCAACCTTCCAATCTCTATTCTCCTTTAAAACCAACCCCAGTTTTTGTATTTGAATTCAAAGCTACCAGAAAAGCCGGAAGGCTTCCTTCTCTAGTAGGACTTTGTCATAATTCATCCCGAGTGACTGTGTGTCCCTGTCTGCACTCACGGGCTGAATCCGGTGAAGTCCCAGCTCTGGCGGTTAGGGCTATAACGGTTAGTAAATGACTTTAACAGAGACACACCCATTCACTCTCCATCCCCCTTGGGGACCAGAGCCCTGCAGAATGGTGGCCCAGGGATCATAAGTCTTTCAGTGACAGAGTCAGTGTGGGCTGGGCTGGGGCAGAAACTCTGAGCCTTCGAGTCTGGCATTCTACAGACGATCCCACCCCACAAAACACATCCCATGGAGTGTCCTACATATTTATTGTTTTTACTGTGTCTTGCCAGTAGGCTATCTATGGGGTCACATGGTGTTTTATAATGGTATCGATTATGGGCACCATGTGCCTCTGTGCGCCAGGTATCTGAAGAACACCCTCTGATTGTGTGTATAGCTCAGCGGTGGGTAGAAAGCTTGTCAAGTATGTTCAAAGCCCTGAAAAGGAAAAGAGGAGGAGGGGGAGGAGGGGGAGGAGGAGGAGCAGGATATAGAAAAAAAAAATCAATGCATTAAAAAATCCTGAACCCAGCCAGGCAGTGGTGGCGCATGCCTGTAATCCCAGCACTCTGGGAGGCAGAGGCAGGTAGATTTCTGAGTTCAAGGCCAGCCTAGTCTACAGAGTGAGTTCCAGGACAGCCAGGGCTATACAGAGAAACTCTGTCTCGAAAAAACCAAATCCAAAAAAACAAAACAAAACAACAACAACAAAAATCCTGAACCCAATAACACTCAACTTTTACTCCTAAAATTAATTTAGAAAGCCGCACACCTTTGATCCCAGCACTTGGGGAGGCAGAGGCAGGAGGAACTCTGAGTTTGAGGCCAGTCTAGTGAGTTCCAGGACAACCAGGGCTACACAGAAAAAAATCCCACCTTAATAAACAAAACCAACCATAAAATAAATTCAGAAGTCTTAGTTGGTTTGGCGAAGTGGCTCCATCCATGGTCTGATGCTTGTCTGGTGTGAACACCATGCTGGGTTCAATCCCCAGCGCTCCAGATGAAAGAAAAAGAAAACTGGGGAAACTAGCAGTTATTTAGGGTGTGAAGAACTGGCTATACGTGGGACTTTTTGATTATATAAGAAGTCCTCATTCTTTTTGTAAATTAATTAATTAATTAATTTATTTATTAAAAAACCTAGAAGCAGGAGTTTTTAAAATATTATTTATTTTATATATATGAGTACACTGTAGCTGTCTTCAGACATACCAGAAGTGGGTATCAGATCCCATTACAGATGGTTGTGAGCTATCAAATGGTTGCTGGGAATTGAACTCAGGACCTCTGAAGGAGCAGTCAGTGCTCTTAACCCCTGAGCCATCTCATCTATCCAGCCCCTCATTTTATTTCTTACTCTGAGATGGGAACCTTGGAGATCAGACTGAGGGTTGTCCTAATGAAATGTTTATTATTCATCTCTGTTCATCTGTCAGACCCATGTGTGGAAATATGCAAACCACGGAGCCTGAAGTCCAACCCACTGACTGGGGTCTTTGGAGCTCTGTTTACATTTCTTCTCCATGCCTGTGGATGCATCTCCATTGGTAACGCACTTGCCTAACATACATGAAGGCAGGGGTTAGGTCCCCAGTACCCACATACTACCTGGTGGAGCGAGGGGCACACACTTGTGACCCCAGCATCCTGAGACAGAGGCAGGATGGTCTGGAGGAGCCCAGGCTAGACGATATGACACCCATCTTAAAGGAAAAAAAAAAGATCTCAAATAATTCTAATGTATACCAAAGTTCATTTAAGGAAAACCTAATGAACCAGGAGCCCCTGCAGAAAGCAGAAAATGCCCTCTAGTGGCCAAAAGGAGCCATGTTCCATTGTGCATGCTTTAGGCCCTGGGACTCAAGCTGGACACCTAGGGAAATGAGAGTAAGGTGTTCACCGTAAAGCATATTTTAGTTGATCAATTCTACTGAAGCACCATGAAAATTAAGGTATAAGACCCATTGATGCGGAGATCTTGCTCTCGTGCTGCCCCTGAGGGCGCCTACCATAGTGCCTGGCCCATTATGGTATAAAGCCTAAAACTGAGGCTTAGTAATATCCTCTGCCTTGACATCTGGTAAAATCAGGACCCCCCTCCCCAATGGTGTGGCTGCAAGCCTCTCTCCTCTTCTCATTAAACTGGTTGGTGTAGTTCTTCTTTATTCCTGCACAATGGGCTCCCTGCTAAACGATGGAATCACTCCAACAAGCCCATCGCGTGCTCCCTAGGAGCCGGGGGTTCCCTCGCCCTCTTGATGCCACAAACCCTCCAGAGTGTAACGGCTGTGTGGCCCTGTGTGCGGTACTGAATGTTCTACCCTCGGTCTGTGAATACAAGCAACTAATGTGTATCAGTCCCATCTGCACAGTGCAGCCTTGCGTGTGGCCAGCCAGCTTCACGGTCTTAGGGAGAGAGCTACTTTCTCACCACGGGATAAAGAAGAGCCACGCGAAACAGCCATGAAAGGTGATCAGGAGATATTTGTTAAACGGAGGGATGGATGAGATTAAATGCCTCTCAACAAGTATAACCTGTGTGTGTGTGTGTGTGTGTGTGCGTGTGTGTGTGCATACCTGTGAGTGTGGAGGTCGGAGGAAGGCATTGGGCATCCCCTTCTGTGATGGTTTGTATGTTTGGCCCAGGGAGTGGAACTATTAGGAGGTGTGGCTTTGTTGGGGTAGGTGTGGCCTTGTTGGAGTGGGTGTGGTCTTGTTGGAGTAGGTGTGGCCTTTTTGGAGTAGGTGTGGCCTTGTTGGAGTGGGTGTGGCCTTGTTGGAGTAGGTGTGGCCTTGTTGGAGTGGGTGTGGTCTTGTTGGAGTAGGTGTGGCCTTGTTGGAGTAGGTGTGGCCTTGTTGGAGTAGGTGTGGGCATGAGGCTTAAGACCCTCATCCTAGCTGCCTAGAAGCCAGTATTCTGCTAGCAGCCTTCAGTTGAAGATGTAGAACTCTCAGCTCCTCCCCTGCCATGCTTGTCTGGATGCTTCCATGCTCCTACCTTGATGATGATGGACTGAACCACTGAACCTGTAAACCAGCCCCAATTAAATGCTGTCCTTATAAGATGTGCTTTGGTCACGGTGTCTGCTCACAGCAGTAAAACCCTAACTAAGACAGCCTCCCTTATTCCTTTGATACAAGATCTCTAGCTGAACCTAGAACTTGATTTCCCATCTCTGTTTTTGTTTTTAATCTTTTTTTGGCTAGACTGGCAGACAGCAAACCACAGCAATCTCCCTACCCCTGCTCTCTCCATGATGAGATTACAGGCAGGCATGGGAGCACACCTCGCTTGGGGCATGCATCCTGGGATCTGAACTCTGCTCCTATGTCTGCACGTCTAAACTATCTCTTCAGACTCTATTTTTTGAGGCAGGGTCTCTCCCTGAACCTGGGGCTCACCAATTTGGCTAAATTGTCAATACTTCTGGAACCTTCCTGTCTCTGCCTCCCAGTGTTTGGATTATAGGCATGAATTGCCATATCCAACCTCATACAGGAGAGCTAGGGGTCTGAGCTTAAGACTTTATCTTACCCATGAGTCATCCCCTCTCACCTATTTCTAAGAGGATTATTGCCTACAGGAGACCATGGATTCCTTGAGGGAAAGAACTGTTGTTGTTATTTCTTTTTGTTTAAAGATTTATTTATTATGTGAGTATACTGTAGTTGTCTTTAGACACCAGAAGAGGGCATCAGATCTCTTGAAGGATGGTCTGAGCCACCATGTGGGTGCTGGGATTTGAACTCAGAACCTTCAGAAGAGCAGTTGGTGCTCTTACCCTCTGAGCCATCTCTCCAGCCCAGAAAGGACTGTTTTGATTCATTTTGGTTTTGGGTTTTCATAGTTCAGCACAGAACTCAGTAGAAGTGCATGTCTATTCTATAACGGAATAAATACACAGTGGCTGAGAGGATTTCCCCGAAGCACTTGTGAATTCATGGTGCTGTAAGCACTCCATCTAGAAATCAACCCAGCAGATATTCATCAAAGTCTTCCATCAAATAGTGTCTTGGTTAGTGCTCTGGCAGTGAAGATTGGTCATAGGCAAGGGTTATAAAGACAACAAAGAGGCAGTCTCTGCTCTTTGGTTTGTATTTTTTTATGTTTTGAGATGGGGTGCCAGCAAACATCCCATGCTGGTCACAAACTCACTGCAATCTTCCTGTTTCAGCTTTCGAATGCTAGGGTTCTAGTACAGATACGTACTGCCATGCCTGGTGCAGTCCTTGCTTTTAAGGAGGGTGATAGTTAGCTTTAATTGTGACCTGGGAAAGGAGTTGTCTACATTATGTTAGCCTGTAGGTTTGGACTCCCTTGTGGGGGAACTGTCTTAATTAAGTCAAGTCATGTGGAAAAAGCCAGCCCCCTGTGGGCGGCACCATTCCCTAGGCAGAGGGAAAATAGAGACATGGAGCTGAGTCCAAGCAACCCAACCAACCACGGCCATTGACCTGTACCTCTGCTGTCACCCTCTGACCACAGCATGGTCTTGGGTTTTCCTCTATGAGAGCAAGATCCAGTAAGACTTTTGATCATAATCAAGGAATTCTGTACTCGTGTTGTCCAACACAGCAGGCGTTGGTCCCCATGGAATTATTAAACACTTGAAATGTGGCCGATGAAGAACTGCATTCTATCTGCACTTGGACAGCCGCAGATCTGACAGCACCTATAGAGCGCGTGCTCCTTGTCCTAGGTTCACTTCTCTTGCTATAATAAGACACTCTGGCAAGAAGAAACTAAGGACAGAAAGGCTCTGGGTTCCAGTTCCAGTTCTTGCACGTCACTGGGTCAGTCAGGGCAGGAACTTGCACATCTACAGGAGTCAAGAACAGAGAAATGAATACACGTTGCTTGCTTGCTTGAGCTCAGCTCAGTCTCTCCATTTTCCCTCAACCTAGGGAATGGTGCCACCCACAGGGGGCTGACTCTTTCCACATGCTAGGAAATCATTTCCATGACCTAGGGAATGATGCTACCCACAATATATGATTATCTATCTATCTATATCCATCCATCCATCCATCCATCTATCCATCCATCCACCCACCCATCCATCCCTCCATACATCCATCCATACATCTAATATAAATATAAATATCTTTTATAAATATATTTAAATACAACATATATAATATAAATATATCTTATATTTATACCCATGCTGAAGCACACAGTGCTAGTGAGTTCATTATAACCATCAGAGCCTATTTATTGTGTTAAATATGCTGCAATGAATCTATTATACCTGTGGTACAATTCTGACTGGTCTCCAGTTATTTTATTTTATTTATTTTATTTATTTATTTATTTATTTATTTATTTATTTATTTATTTATTTTATTTTTTGTTTTTTTTTTGGATTTGGTTTTTTTCGAGACAGTGTTTCTCTGCATAGCCCTGACTGTCCTGGAACTCACTCTGTAGACCAGGCTGGCCTCGAACTCAGAAATCCGCCTGCCTCTGCCTCCCAGAGTGCTGGGATTACAGGCGTGCACCACCACCGCCCGGCTCCAGTTTTTGCAATTACCAGCAGAGTTGCAATGAACATTCTCATGTGTTCTTATGCAAACATGCAGATCATATTACTGGCAGGATCCTGAAGTCTGTGGTTATGCACACCTTCAGCTATTGTAAATATTGAAAAGTGGATTGCCAAGGGGACGGACCAAGTCCTACTCCCGTTAACACTGTACGAATATTCTCACTTCTGTCCTTCCCTGTCAACACTCAGTATTGTCAGGCTTTTGCTCTCTGCCAATCCAATAAGAGGAAGTTTGTTATAGCGTGATATCACCTAGGACATCAAAGGTGTCAGAATAAGGCAAAATACCAGACTAATAGTTGTGGCATTGAAGAAAGAGGAGAGTGACACAGTTTTGAGTGTTTGTGTTGTGATGAGAAATGTGCCACTAGGACCACAGAGGTAATTGGCCTTCAAGACGAGCAAAACTTGTGTTAAAAAAGGTGTAAGACAGTTTTGCATCTGTGATGGTTTATATATGCTCGGCCCAGGGAGTAGCACTATTAGAAGGTGTGGCCCTATTGGAGTAGGTGTGTCAGTGTGGGCTTTAAGACCTTCATCCTAGCTGCCTGGAAGCCAGTATTCTGCCAGCAGCGTTCAGATGAAGATGTAGGACTCTCAGCTCCTCCTGAATCATGCCTGCCTGGGTGCTGCCATATTCTCACCTTGACGATATTGGACTGACCCTCTGAACCTCTAAGCCGGCCCCAATTAAATGTTGTCCTTCTTTAAGACTTGCCTTGGTTATATAAGTACACTGTTGCTCTCTTCAGACACACCAGAAGAGGGCACCAGATCCCATTACAGATGGTTGTGAGCCACCATGTGGTGGCTGGGAATTGAACTCAGGACCTCTGTAAGAGCAGTCAGTGCTCTTAACCACTGAGCCATCTCTCCAGCCCCACAAGAAGAACTTTTCAATAGGACTTAACCATCAGAACATATCCAGCACATTTGCAATGTGCTATAAATGTCCCCACACAGTCATGTCCACATCTGTCCTATGTCTCTCTACTGTTCTGTCTTAACCTAATTTCTGATGGAAGATATTACTGGCTAGCGTGGAGCTGTGCCAACCAGATGTCTGTTGGTGGGAAATCTTACCAAGTTGAAGGATTACCGTGTTGATAAGAGGCGATGACTGTAGGCTCTGTCGTGACATACTTGGGCTTGGCTAATTCATGGAGGTTTTGTAAGAGCTTGAATCACAGAAAATGATGCCGTACTTTAGGAACATATTACTATATGATCTTAACAAGATTTTCCAGTATGATTCTAGTTAATACTCAAGGGACCAAAAGGAACCGATCCAGAAGGGCTTTGTAGCCTGGGTCAGTGGGTAACACCCATGACTCCATTTTCCCCCAAAGTAGTTCTTAGCAACCTTTCATTATGGCTGGCATACTCGTGGGAAAAATTCGAGAGAAGGCTGACTTTACCTGTGGGAAATCCTCCTAGCATACTAACTTGAGATTTTTAAATTGTCAAAATGTCAAGGAATGTTGTTCTTGCCTCTTCACATGAACCAGAGACTTGTCACAGAGAAGGAGGATCAGTCAGACTCTGCAGCCAACAGGGATCAGAAGAAACATTTGAGACTAGAGCTCAGATGAACCTGTTGTATTCTGTTTACTGCTCAGAATTCAACCTTTGGTTTTCTTTTCCAGGAAGATTTATGTCATCTATGGTGTCCTTTGAGGATAGTGGCCTTTAGAAGAAAAATATATATTTAGTCTTTAAATAAGTAGACATGTTTATTCAAAAAGCTGGCTGTCGGGTTTTTTCCATGATCTTCATAAGTGGCAAGGCCAGGGTTCATTCCACAGTGGAGCGGACAGCCGTGAAATGCTAATGGATGCTTTCCCTGGGAGATGAAGGGACAATAGCATTTATAGTTTCTTTGGGAAAGCATGCAATTTAGGTGCATTAAACGCTGAGATTAAAGGCTGAAAAGTGTATTAAAGTTAATGGCTTCGACAGTAAACTGTGTAGGCTCAAATCTTATTTTCTGCCATTAAATAATTTTCCTGTCCTCCCTGTATCTTCGTTTTATCAACGATGTGAGGATGCTAGATGGTTCTGAGACTCACTGACTCAACAAATGTCTTCTCCTTGATGGCACTGATCCTCGATGACAAGGAGAGAGGGCTGAGTAAAATGTTGTTCCCATTCTCAGGGGTTCCAGTCTAGCGTTTATCGTGAGATACCAATGGATGAACAGGACCAGTGGAATTGCCTTTGAATCTCGCTGCTTTGGGGCAGCGTGGGACGGCCCGCGCAGCTGACATCTTAGCTGGTTTGTGAATGATTAAAGGCAGCATGCTCTGGGAAGGCAGGTGAGGGTGTGATCCAAGAACAGGGGAGACGAAGAGAAAGGACTGAAGCTAGATCCAAGTTGGCAAGCCTGACGAAGAGGAGGAAGGCCAGGATGGCTGGAGTGATGGAGGCCAAAGACAGAAGCAATCGAAACCAGAGCGAGGAGCTTGCATCTATCCCTCGTACAGCAGGGAGCCATCAGGAGGTTGATGTGGTTGGTTTTACCGTGTGTTATTTGGAGTGTATAGCATGTTGTCCTAAGACACCTATACGAAGTGAAATTATTACAATCGTCAAACAAATTCATGTGTCTGTTACCTTCCAGAGTTACTCTTATATAAGGGGGTGTTAAGAGCACCTAAAACATTTTAGGGTTAGAAAAGATGGCTCATTCAGGAAGGTGTTTGCCAATCAAATGTGAAAACCTGAATCTTAAAAGTCAGGCATGGGGTGCATACCAAGAATACCAGCATTCCAAAGGCGAAGTGAGGCAGATCCCTGGGGCTTGCCAACCAGCTGGGAGAGCCAAATTGGTGAACTAAAGGTCCAGTGAGAGAGCCTCTGAGAAAACAAGGGGGAGAGTGATAAGCAAAGACATCTGATGTTGATTTCTGGTGTACACACATACACACACACACACTCAAACACACATACACACTCACACACACACACATACACACACACTCACACACACTCACACACACATACACATGCACACACACTCACACTCACACACACATACATGCACTCACACACATACACTTATACACTTACATACATACACTTATACACTCACATACATACATTCAAACATATGTATTTACACACACTCATACATATTCACACTCACACACTATACACTCACACACTCACACACTCCACACATACTCTCACACACACGTGAAGTACACACACAAGAGCACATACCTCACACAATGCACTATGCATTCTCTCTTAGCAGATTTTTAGATATGATTAATACGGTAATTGTGATATGCATCACACATCTAGGCTTTTCCATACTAACAAGTATGAAGGTCCGTGTGCACCTTATTGTTCCCTTCCCCTCTTTTCTCTTCCCCTCACAACCATGGCTCTGCTTTGTTTCTGTCTATTCAACTCGTTCATAAATAATTCTCCATTACGTCAGAGCATCAGGAAGATGCGAATCTAAGCCACCATGAAGCAGCATCTCCTCACACCTGTTAGAATGACCTTCATCAGAGAGCAAAGGGATAACAAGTGTTGACAAGCTTGTGGGGAGAAGGTAACCCAGGCACTCTGTTGGTGGGAATGTAAATTGGTGCTGCCATTATGGAAAACCACGTGGCAACTCCTCAATCTGACTGGCATCGACAAAGAAATGAATGAAGAAGTTATTACATGTGCATATATTATATGAATATTATTCAGCGCTTAAAACATAGGTGATGCAATCTATGGTAGCATGGTTGAATCTGAAAGACATTTGTGCTCAACTAAAGGAACCAGACACAGAACGCCAAGTTTGTATGAGCTCACTTACATATGGAATCTAAAATAAAGAACATTTTTGTATGAAAAAAAGACCATTTGGATTTTCCTGGGAGAAGAACACAGCTCAGGAGACGAGGAGTTAGGCAATTCTTGTGAGAGAACATTGACATCATTCACCAGGGATTGTGAGGGTCTGAGACTGGGAGCCATGAGGGAAGAGAAAAGGGGGTAGATTTTGAGTATGTTTTGGAGGCAGAACTTTCAGAATATTGTGACCAGGTGGATGTGAGGACTAGAGAGAAGGAGCAATGGTCACTTCTGTGCTTTTGGCTTGACCAACGAGGCTGACGGCTGTGACAGCTGTTAGGTTATGTATTGCCGTTGATCCCAAACTCACTTTTCTGGACTGTGTATTGTGATGACAAGGGGACAGGAGACTAGAAACTACTTACAGTCTCGCCAGCGGATTCTTTGTTAGGCTCTGCCATGTATACAGAATATACGGTATAGTTGTGCACATGAAAAACTTACAGCGTGAAAACCAAAGAGGGACGATTGCCCCCCTGCCTCTTTCTTTCTTTCTTTCTTTCTTTCTTTCTTTCTTTCTTTCTTTCTTTCTTTCTTTCTTTCTTTCTTTCTTTCTTTCTTTCTTTCTTTCTTTCTTTCTTCCTTTTTTGTTTTTTGTTTTTTGTTTTTTTTGATTTTTTTTTTTCCGAGACAGGGTTTCTCTGTATAGCCCTGGCTGTCCTGGAACTCACTCTGTTGACCAGGCTGGCCTCGAACTCAGAAATCCGCCTGCCTCTGCCTCCCAGAGTGCTGGGATTACAGGTGTGTGCCACCACCGCCCGGCCCTTTGCCTCTTTCTTGTGCTTATCACGCTGATCTGCCTCTGCTTTCCTCTTAGCAACCTCTTCTATCAAGAAATTCCTCATTCTTTCTTATGATTCTTAGACACAATATGTTGGTTCAGTGATACCGCGCTTGCTCAGCATGCATGAGGTTGTGGTTTGACCCTCAGTATTGAAGAAAGAAAGGCAGGAAGGGAGAGAAGAGAGAAGGAGGGAGGGAGGGAGGGAGAGGGGGAAGGCAATGTCCATGAATGTATCAAGCATAATAACCTCTGACACCTCTGGGCTGTGAATATGAGACCAGCTGAGACAAAATGAGAAGGCACTACAGTACCAGAGAGAAGAAGGAGGCAGAGGGAGGAGAGACAAGGGAGCTGAGGATGCCCCCCAAGAGTCAAATGTAGGGAATTCTCAGTAAGTCCTTCAAGATTTAAAATGATCCTGGAACCAAATTCTAAAAGAGCTTAATCAGAATGTTAGGTAAAGTTCCTTTGAACTAAAAAAAGGAAAGAAAGAAAGAGAAACCACTGATTTCTGGGTGCCAAGGAATCAAATGCCTGATTTTTTATGCAGAAAATACATGTAGAGAAATAGGAGAGACAGTCTGATCTAAAGTTCTTTTCCATGTGCAGAGAAGTCCAATGCTCTGAGCTACATCAAGTATCCACTGAGGGTGTCGGGAACAGGACCAGTAGGAGATTCTTAGGGTGGAGTCTGGGACCCTTGGCTTTAAGCACAACCCACACTAAGAAATACACTCTTGGCCTTTAATCCTGGCAATTGGGAGGCAGAGGTTGGTGGGTCGCTGTAAGTTTGAGGACAGCCTGCTCTACAAAGAGTGCTCCAGGACAGCTAGTGCCGCTACATAAAGAAATCCTGTCTTGAAAAACAAAAGAAAAAAAGAAAGAAAGAAAAAAAAGAAAGTACTTTCCCCTGTGATGCCAATGGTGTGCTACAGCTGCTCCTGTGGGCTCCCAAGAGCAGGCCACACATTTTCATAAAATTTATCAGCCAGTTCTTAAACACAGTCATCACTGAAAATCAAATTGCCTAAACACAAGTTACAAATCTTCCAAACTCACTGGGTTTTCATTCTTTTTTACTGTGTGTCCTCTGGCTTTGAGGTTATAATTCTTGTACCTGTGTACAGAAGTATCAGATACTGACGTGTGACATCATAATTCTTTCAAACTGTAAGTACAGATGCCACAGCGATAGAAACAGTTATGGTAAGAAGGTTTACATCTCAGAAACAGGCATACACTGTAACTTAAGGCTCAACATGTTACCTTGTACTCTGCCCATGAAAGTGACAGCAGTCTAGCTTATATAATTAACATATGCAGATACATTTAAAGAAACCAGACAAAGAAAGTGATACAGAAAATATTAATGGTGCTGGTTAAGGGTTTAAGTGTCCATAGCTGTTACATTGTGACTATCACAAAATACTGGCAATATATTTTTCCACTGTTGTATTTGAAAGTGTATCTTATTGTGAAGAGACTCACTGGGTCATTGATGAACTAGTGAGGTTTCAACACATCTTCATGGTTTCATATTACTCATTGATACAGATGCAAATGTCAACTAATGTTCACACATGAATAATCATTCATCGATAATTTGAAGGATTTCTTTCCTGAATTGGTGAGTAGTTTCTATTTACTGTCTTACTTCATTGAATTAGAGTTGATTCGCAATTAATACATTGACTATAAATATAGTTGTGGCAAAAATCAGTCAATCAATTGAGAATCAATTGGCCATAATGAAATTTACAATAAAGACTACTAAATAATTATTGGCTGTAAATTGTGGTTACCCATTCTTTATAACAGTAAGATTTATAATCAATGAATGCATATATTTCTTCTCCCACAGAACCTGCTCTTTAACCACTTTCCAGGACACCACCACCACAACCCACACATTTTCACAAAGAACAATTTTTAATACACTTACCCTATATACCGTCTGAGATTCTATATCATTTCATTAAAGGTCAACTCATGTTTTGGGCTCTCAAATAATCGATTTTACAGCCCACCAACTGTTTATCATCTGAAGTCTGTAGACATCTTGTGAAGGTCACCAGCTGTAGATTCTGAAGGAAGTTTTGGAAGAGATGTTCTCAGGGATGGTGACCAAGTGCCCCTTTTTTTATATATACCAAGAGCTTAACAGCAACTCAAGAAACTGAAGCAGAAAAAAACCCCACAAAAACAGAAAACAAAAACTCCTATCAAGGCAGAATTGGAAATCTGAAAGTGGGGCTTTACAATAAAGACAGTTTGGCAACTTTTCATGGTTCTGATAATGCACGCCTGCATTTGCAGCTTTTGTCCTGAAAGCCTTCTCTGTAACTCAGAACCTGTCGTTCCTAATAATACTTACATATCCATTCTCCGCATCCATGGAAGTTGCGGATAACTCTCCACTCCTGTATATCTGCCTAAGTAGGTCGGGGTTGTTGCTGGCACGCTCACTAAGCCTGACACTGGTAAAAAGACTTCAACCCTTATAGAAAATGACAGTTGGTATGAATTCACCTGACCACACTGTACACTGTATATGTGTACAAAACAACGAAATGAGAAATGCATTAAGATATCAGAGGCGCATCAAAGGGATGGTCTGAATCAGCCTTCAGCAGTTCCCCTGCATTTAAGCAGCAATCTGTCACCAAATTGATGTGTAGGGACTAGAAGGGGACTCTTTGCTTTTGGAGATTTTGACAAGTCCTTGGGAAAAACTCAGCCTCCTGGAGCTAATATGTGGCCTTTTGACAAAGTTAGCCGGCAGCCCTTTTTAGAACTCCGGTCACCATAACAACCCATAGAGAGCTAGATAAATAGCCACGGGCGTCTCACCTCCTGGGCTGCCAGGGTGACAGGGCCAATGCCAACGGAGCATCAAAGGTTGAGAAGGCAAACTGCGGTTCTCTACATCTGTATAGAAATTTTGATTAAATGAAAAGAGAAAAGAATACATTTTAACCTTTCTTGGGGATGAAGTCATTTGACAAACACAGCCTTTCTAGACAAATCTCTTATCTGATATCGAATGCAGAGGATCTGCAATCTCCGATGATATGATATCCATCCTGGGTTAGGAACCCTCTCTTCAGAAACCCTCGGTCGGTCAAAGTGCAGACAATAAGCATCCATAGGGAACTTAGCCACAAATGGGGTGTCTGTCACCCCCTACCACCACCAAACCTCAGAGGCCATCACAAAAGGGTAGGAAGGAAGATCATAAAAGCCCGAGGCCAAGGTAGAACCATTATCATATCTTCTGACTGTGACCATATCTTCTGGACATGACCGTATCTTCTGCTCTCATTGATGGCTTCTGGCGGGAGGGAGAGTCAGTTTTTCTTTATGGGTAGCCCCTGGTGGGCAGCCCATGTTCCAGTGGATGGCCCCACACCCACAAGTGCATAAGCAGCAGAGTGGACTCCATGGTCTAGTTGGGAGGAGCTGGAGAAGTAGGTTTTGGAGGACTTAGGAGGGAGTGGGGTGAATGTGATCCAAATGCATTGTATACGTGTACAAAATTCTCAAAGAATTAATAAAAATATCGTCTTTAAAATGATATAACTTAAATAAAAAAAAAAAAAGGAAATCTGCTTTAGGACAACTGTCTAGCAAAGACTCTGCAAAGGTAGTGAACAAAAAAGACCTGTTCGTTAGCTTCAAGGTCCCTAATTCCAGAACGTCCAACTCTGGAGCACACAGTGCTCTGTCAGCTACAATGATGCTCACAAATTGCAACGTCTTATCAGAATACTGGAGAACTGGGTACACCAGGTTGCTTCATAAGAACTAGGGAAGACACAGTACATCAACGCTGTTCTTTTTTATGAGTTCACTCTCACGCCAAGCACCTGAGACTTTCAAGGGAGAACAAACTGAGAGAAAGGTTACTATAAAGATATCGGGGGACACACTTGATGCGCCAGGGTCGGGAGATACCCAGGGGTGGCCCCCACCCTCTCAGAGGAGAAGGGAAGGCAATAGGGAAAGGACTTTCTGAGTGGAGGGACTGGAAGGGTGTCAGCAATTGGGTTGTAAAGTTGATTGATTGATTGATTGATTGATTGATGATTGATTGATTGATGAAAAAGAAAAAAGATGTAGGAGACAAGCAAGTGGCTCCAGTTCCATGGGTAAAGATGTTTGCAGTCCAGCCTAACAGCCCTGAGTTAAACCTCTAGAACCACATGGTAGAAGGGAAGAATCCACTCTCAAACACAATCTTCTCATTTCCATACGCATGAGATGGCACACACACACACACACACACACACACACACACACACACGGGATGAGCCGGGGATTGTTGACACAGTCCTGTAAACTCAGCATATGGCAAACTGTGGCAGGTGTATGGTACATTACCTATCCAGGCAACATAGCAAGATCCTATCTTCAAGGCACAGGCAGGGGGATGTCTATGAACTCAAGGTCAGCCTGGGCTATGGAGCAAGTTCCAGGACAACTAGGGCTACACAGAGAAATCCTGTTTAGAAAAACAAAACAACAAAACCCCA
Source organism: Apodemus sylvaticus (assembly GCF_947179515.1). NCBI lineage: Eukaryota > Metazoa > Chordata > Mammalia > Rodentia > Muridae > Apodemus > Apodemus sylvaticus. The sequence goes on from NC_067491.1 coordinate 16,295,338, forward strand.
TCACCATTATAAGCAAAAGACCCAAGGGGTAGAAGAGACCACAGTATCCTGCCCAACCACAGACACAAAGCTGTGATAGATTCAGCCCCAGAAGCTATCATTGCCTTATTTCTTAATACAGACAATTGATATTTTCTACATAGCACACTAGGCAAAAGGATGAACCCCATAGTCTTGTTCGTGCTAGTCAGTCTAACACTGAAATACATCCCCAGTCCAAGCAATTTTGAGAAAGTTCTTTCTTTTTAACTCCTTCCCATATTGAACTGCGGAAGACCTGCAGTTGATGGAATCCAAGCGAAACCATCAACACCCCACAGTTATCCTAAGATTCACAATGAAGGTAAGGTATACTCTCTATCACCCTTTCTCTCAAAGTAAGAGCTGCAGTGTAGGCAAACTAAAGGCCAACATGGGGCTGGAGAGATGGCTCAGCGGTTAAGAGCACTGACTGCTCTTCCAAAGGTCCTGAGTTCAAACCCCAGCAACCACATGGTGGCTCACAACCATCTATAATGCGATCTGACACTCTCTTCTACAGTGTCTGAAGACAGCTACAGTGTACTTACATAAAATAAATAAATCTTTAAAAAAAAAAAAAAAGGTCAACATGCCATGCCAGCTCCCAGATAACAAATTCATTTGGAGTCAGTAATTCATGGAAAATAAAATATTTAGATGGTAGAAAGCTGGTTGTCTTTCCAAAGCTCAGCGGGATCTAAGGATGTCAAGGCGTTCCTTCTGGGACCCCAGATGTACTTAGTCGTTGACCCCCGACTGGGAAAGGACACCCAGTGTTACAGGAAAGAGGGCACTCCTGCCGAAAGGCTGTGGTTGCTCTCCCTGGGTTCCCAACTACTGATCCCTGGCACCTTCCATTGTCTCTGGATTGTTTGAATGAGTTGAACATCAAATAACCGTCTGGCACCAGGCAAGCTAGATATCTTAAAAACAGAGATATTCTAGACTTCTGACTAAGCTGCCCTGCGGGCTGTAAACCGCAGACACAATGCAGGATGGTCATCTTCCCTCTGGCTTTAGATTCGAAGTGTCATGTTTTGGTTCCAGCCCATGGATCTCACAAAGGGTAGGAACACCACAGTAAATGGATATATCTGGGAAACATGAAGAATAAACACCCACTGAAGGGGAAAAAAAACATACACCTTTTAGCATGAATTCTTGTTTCTGAGACTCTAGAATAATATAGAACACGATTAAAGTTTGTTATATAATAAATATAACAGCTCTTTCCAAATACAAATAAATTTATCAAAAAAAGGGATGAATTTTATTTTAAATTTATAAGGCTTTTCTTGTATCTTTAGTCCTTCTATTTTTCCATGGATGTGTAGGTCAGTGAGCTCAGTGAGTTACAGAACACATAAAGAAATGGTATCTGGGATTTGCTTTAAAGCACTGACCTAAAAGCGTTACTCATGACGGATACTCGAAATAAAGATAATTGCAGAGAATTGTGAAAGTTGAGAGGCTGGTATACGGGAGGCTCTCATACTTTTTATATGTTTGAAAGAAAATGCATTTTAACTGCTTTTTTAAAAAGTCTAAGTGACCAAGAATTAACATCTAAATCCCATACAAGGCTGGATAGATGGCTCGGCTATTTAGAGCACTTGCAAAGGACCTAAGTCCAATCCCAGCACCCCCTCATTGTGGCCCAAGACCACCTGTAACTCCAGTTCCGGGGAACCTGGCTTCTTCTTCTTCCCTCTGCACCATCAAGTGTGTGCGTGGTTCACACACAGGCAAAACATACACACACATAATATAAATAAGTGGTTTAAAAAAATGGAAACTCTTAAACATATTGACCTAGAACCTCTGTCCTGCTCCGTGTGCGTGTGCGTGTGCGTGTGCGTGCGCGTGCGCGCGCGCGCGTGTGTGTGTGTGTGTGTGTGTGTGTGCGCGCGCGCGCATTTAAACAATGGAAGTCTCTCAAAATGTCATCGGGCTTTACTTGGTTAATTCGTAATGTGCAGTCGAGATAGAGGAAGAACGGAGCGAAGGAAGAATGGAAGGGCAAGTGGTCTGTTCTACTCTGCAACCAAAAGGTGCGGGAGGGGCCAGGTGTGGGAGGGACCTCGGGAGCTGAGGTTGGGAGGTGGAGCAGAGGCTAGCCCAGAGAAAAGACAGGCTAGGGAGGTCAGGCAAGATCAGAGACAGAGAGGGGAGCCTCCGTATTCTTGTTGGAGTTTTCACAAGCTTTCTACTTGGCCCCACAATGGGATGGACGCTCCGTGCTCGGAAGGAGTCCCTGCCCTGTGGAGGACCCGGGGACGGGGCTCTGCCCCTTGTCAGCTCCTATAAGGAAAGCAAGGCGTTTGTCCCTTTCTCATGGGGCTCAGGTAGAGGGGCTCAAGAAGCTTAGTTATTTAACCTGTGCAGAGAAACAGGATCCAGCAGCTTTGGAGATTAATTGCCAGGGCCCATCCTGAGGTACACAAAGAAAGGCTAAGTCTCGCCAGGGCCCAGAGATTCACCGAGTACCCGTCTAGAATAGGGCATGGTGCTGAGAAAACCCTGGCACAGAAGGTGGGAGAAATACCCCTCCTCTCACTGCACTTAGCTATCTTACACAAAAGACATTTATCTCCTTATAGAATGTCACTGATGGTTTCCAAGACCCCTGATGGCCTCCTTGTACAAAGAATTCTTTTGTCAACATCAGAGAGAGGAAAACGTCGAGTTTCCAGTATTTCTAGCCAGGACAGGCTCTGAGCGAAACCAGCATGCCACAGGAATCTGTTTTTCTGTCTACAAATTGTTCCCGGGGCACAGGGTGGAAAGTGTGCCAAGTGTGCCACACTCTTATCTCCTCTGCCATCTCCGCACCGCCTTGATGAGCACCAAACTGCTACCTGCTGCCCACTCCATGCCTCCCAGACAAAGCTCACGGGAGTCCTGCCTTTATCCCTCCACGAAGCGTCATCAAAACCAAAGAGTTGGAAGCGATGTCTGGAAGGGAGCCGCGGCTTCAGACCTGGAAAGGGCCCTAAGGAAGAACTCTCTCGAGCTTGGAGAAATCATACAGAGGCCCTTCTGTGTGAAGACCAAATGGGGTAGTTTTGTGTATGTGTGTGTGTGTGTGTGTGTGTGTGTTTAAGCATAGATATAACTTATCCATAGAGTAAAAAGTATATTTTTAATGTGTCCAACTTGGTTAAAAATTATGTGGTCTGTACCTATGTAACAACCATTCCGTCCTGGCATCCTGTGATGCTTACTCGGGACTCCTGCAGTCAGTCAGCCCTCAAAGGTAACATCAGTCTGCTGTCCATCTCCGTGGACTTGTTGATCCCTGACTTCCTGAAAATGGAATCATGTGCTGCCCACTTATAGTACACGGTCTTCTGCTGTGGGCTTCTTTCACTGGATACTGAGCCTATTAGCTCACAAATCTTGTAGCGGGAGCACGAATTAATTCTTCTCATTACTGTGTGATAGCCCGCTACACAACCGTCCTAGAGTTTATCGTCCCCCTCTGCTGTGGTTGGACAGGCGAGTTGCTTACAGCTTTCTGTTATTAAGAAGAAAGCACCTGGGCTGGAGAGATGGTTTAGTGGTTAAGAGCACTGACTGCTCTTCCGAAGGTCCTGAGTTCAAATCCCAACAACCACATAGTGGCTCCTCTGTAACAAGATCTGATGCCCTCTTCTGGAGTGTCTGAAGACAGCTACAGTGTACTTACATATAATAAATAAATAAATAAATATATAGAAGAAGATGAAGAAGAAGAAGAAAGGAAAGTATCATTAACCTTTGTTGTATATGTGTTTTCTGTTGAATATATGATTTTTTTTCTCTTTGGAAATAGACACAGGAATGAAATCCTCAGAATGTATAGTAGATTTGCATTTGCATTTGGATTAGTATGCTTTACACGCCCATCCAAAATATATGAGCCAATGTTCCAGTCTGTCCACATTCTCACGCTCGCTTGGAATGGTCATCTTTTTTATGTTAGTCATTTCGTGGGATGTGAAAGGCTGTTCGGCACGAAGGAGAAACTGAGGAAGAGGCTCAATGGCCGCCAGCTCCTCAGTTACCTCCTTACACAAAGCATTCTTTGGTCAAAAAAATAGAAGAAAACTACAGATGTTTTAAAGCGTATTTCTCTGGAGCCCAGTGATGCTGATTGGGTACAGTTGTGTGCGAACACAGTGGCCCCTTAGGAATCTTTTCCCAGTGAGAGTCACAATGGTTTTAGAAATCCGTGGGAAGAAATCAAATGCTTTTATTCAGCGTTATCACCCTCTGCTATGCCTCCCGCCCTGCCGCTTTATTTTGTACAATAAATACTTGTGTATTTCCCTGACAAGTGAGGCTTTCTCGCAGTCCCCACTCTATGTTCTCCTTAGAGCTGAATCAAATGAACAGAAATAATGGCACGGCGGCCTGTGGCTAGCTCTGGGGTTTCGTCTCATTGAATGAATCCTGTTTCCTTGAAACTATTCCCAGACGAGGGTTCGTTGAATCACGTGTGTGTCACGTGACTCCCTGAGTCTAAAAGTTTTTCAGTCCAGGCACTGGGAGAGCAGCCCAACAGAGAGAGGCTTTAGAAAGCTCCTCTACGGACAGGGTGACTAGAGGGCATGCGCAGACCAAAGCAGGAAAACAGTCGCAGGACAGTGCAGCAAAGAGACCCACGTGGTTCGGGGATTCCGCCCTGCCCCCATAGGCCCTCGGCTGCTTTCCCTCCTTGCTCTTGTCCTTGCTTCTCTGATTCCTCAGTGCGCAGTCACCATTCTGAGGGATGCTAAGCAGTCACCATTCAGAGGGATGCTAATTTGATGGCGCTTCTATTACTTCCTCACACAAGTCTTGTGTGAAGGAACTCTAGTTCCATGAGGCTTTTGGAGGTGGACTGACAAACCAGAAGAGTCCTACCAGTGACCTCCATCCCAGCGCCCCTCCTCCAGGCACACCTTGCAAAATGATAAAATTTTTACATTAAACTCAGTGGATGATAGGAACAAAATTAAAACCAGGAAATGCAAAACAAAGGGAAAAAAAAGAAAAAAAAAGAAAAGAAGAGAAAGAAAGAAAGAAAGAAAGTAAGTAACCACAGGGTCTGCTAAATGTTCTCCATTATATTTTTCTTTTCCCTGCTGTCGTGGTTCATTGTTTGTCCACTTAAGACAGAAAAGTTATCTGGGAAGAGGAACCTCAACGGAGAAAAACCGTCTCCATCGGATCTCCTATGGGCCAGTCTTTAGGGCATTTTCTTGATCAGTTTGATATGAGAGGGCCCAGCCCACTGGAGGCAGTGCCAACCCTCGGCAGGTAAACTTGGGTTCTACAAGAAAGCAGGTTGAGCAAGGCAAGCCATGGGGAGCAAGCCAGGAAGCGGCACCCTCCATGACCTCTGCATCAGCTCCTGCCTCCAGGATCCAGGCCATGAGTTCCTGCCTGGGCTTCCCACAAGGATAGACTTTGATAGAACGTGTAAAGCAAATAAATCTGTTCATCGTAGGCAGGTGAATAGAGACGTTGTATTTGGCCACCGTGTCTATCACAGTAATAGACAGTGCACCAGGATCTGACTGTGTGCCTTTGCCGTGGTCTTTATCTTCTTTGCCCTGCTTAACTAACTTTCTTTTTACTCGTTTGCTTCAAACTCTTTGCTTTGGAAAGCATAATGTCCTCAGACAAAGAACAGCCATAAAAATCAAGGCCTTGAAGTTGGAGGCAATGTTCTCCAAACCCTGGGCTTGCTGTACTTCTGTTTCCTATGAGACGCTTTTAATCGACTATTGAGAGTTTGTTACCTTGTAGCAATAAACCAGGACCTCCAGGAGCCCACAGTTGGCACTATTCAACAAGTTTTGCAGTCTGACATTCCGGCTGAAACCCAGATCTTTGTTTGGAAGATCTCACGGGTCTTCACTTACGTCACAGCGGCACATGACGTCATCACTAGACCACGTGACCGGACTGCCTTTCCCAATGTTACAAAATGTCAAAAGGCCGGTTGTGAAATTAATCTGAGAAGCAGCCTGAGAGAAGGAGGAAGAGGCAGCTTTGAAAAGCTTATGCTGTGCTCCGACAGAAAGAAATCGAGATGAAAGCACAGACCACAGACGGCCCAGCTTTCACATATGTATCGTATTTGATTCCCTCGCTAGGTTTTACATTCCTGCACGTGCATACACCTCTTTCCGTTGAGAGGATTCTCTTTGGCCTGATGTTAAAGGAAGATGGGGGAGACCTTGGCGGGTGTTGCCCCAGGGATGCTTTAGGAAGCCTTGGAAAGTTTTAGTTTTGAGAGGCAGGCTTTTAAGGGCTGAAAGAACACCTATTAAAAATTGTTGTCTCTGTCTCCCCTGGCGCTTAGCGGCACCGCAACCGGATCCTGTGGTTTCTGCTAAGAAATTCCATCCCATCTTCTGAGGCATTATCTTTTCTAAATGAGTAAAGTGAAACAAGAAAGAAAAATTCCTTTCTCAGGTACTCCCTTTAATCCTTAACCTACTTAGCCTTGTGTCTTTCAAGTATCAAAGAGAATTAGCATTGTGGTATGTGAGCATGGATCTGTTGAAAAAGTTACTCTGTATATAAGGAAGGTATTAGCTAAGGGTTGAAGTCTTTTTCCTGATGCCAAATGTGTGTGTTATTTCCCCTAAACGGGATGGAGCCAGAGGCCAGAGAGCGTCTTAGTTTAGGGTAGTCAGTGAGATTGTCCCAAAGATATTTCCAAATATACAGCTTAGGATGTTACAAAGTGTCAATGAAGCTTTGACATTTCTTAAGCTTTTGAAATGTTTTTCTAAGTAATTTTCAAACTTAGATTTTAATTTAAATATTGCCCCCCCTTTTTTTTTCCTACATGACTGGGTAGCAGCCTGAGTCTGGTATAACCCTTGTCCCCTCTCATCCGGAAAATGTTCCGGGTTAGCCTCACTTTGATGGGTCAGAAACCCAGCAGTCACTGGTGATGAGAATTCACCCGTTGCCGGGCATGGTGGCGCATGCCTTTAATCCCAGCACTTGGGAGGCAGAGGCAGGTGGATTTCTGAGTTCAAGGCTAGCCTGGTCTATAGAGTGAGTTCCAGGAAAGCCAGGGCTACACAGAGGAACCCTGTCTTGAACCCCCCCCCCCAAAAAAAAAAAGAAAGAAAAAAAAAGAATCCATCCATCACCTCTCGGTTCAGCCCAACCTTTAGGTCTTTGTTTAAATGTCACATTCAGAGAAACACAAGCATCTCAACAGGTTTGTATGTTATTATATTGTTGTAATCGGTTGACTATGCCTGTCTCTCGCTTCCTGCTACCCCTTTCTTCAAATGATCATAGCCCATAGTTTCTCTCTGATCGAGAAAACAGGCATCTTTCTAGCCAACACACACCTGTGTAGGTACTAAACACATCTCTCTTGGTGGGACGTTTTTAGTCAGGAGGAACAGACACTTCAACGCAGGTTCTCAGCTGCCTTGCTATTTTACTTTTTATGAAGTCTGGGGACAAGCCTATAAGATGGTGCCACCCCCATTCAGGGTGAATCTTCCCCTTTTGGCTACTATTCTCAGGAAACACTCTTACAGATGCTCCCAGTTTTATGTCTCCTAGGCAACGCTAAACCCAAGCAAGCTGCCAATGAAGATTAACCATCACAATTTAGTTGGATGTGGTGGCACACACCTTTAATCTCAGCATTCAGAGGTCAGAGGTATACCAACTGTGTGAGTGAGTACAAGGGACAGCCTGGTCTAGGTAGCAAGTTCCAGGGCATTGGGAGCTACATAGAGAGAGACCTTGTCTCAAACATCAGCAACAACAAAAGATAAATAATTTAAAAAGATACTTTAGAAAGATGGACGTTGTGTGCCACTCTTCCTAGGGAAGACATGAACAAATATCTACTCATCTCACATAGGGAATCAGAAACAGAGCAAAGTACAGGTGCCACCAAAGGCCAACTTGGTAAGCCAAAGAGTTTTATAGAAGTTACATACAGGAGTATGGGTGGGGGTTATTTACAGGAGCAAATTTACTCAAAAACAGCTGCTTCACCAAAGTCCTCTCCAGTACTGGTGACAGCTCATGAGGAAACCAGGAGTGAACCTCACAGTCTGCAGCTCAGCAGGTGAGTTAGAGTGTCTCCCTCTGCTTCTTCTGGGAAGTCAGTTTGTCTGATAGTGTCTCTCAGCAACGCTTACCGCTTGGGAAGCGGGGTGGCGCATGGTGAATCTACTCAGTTTCAGGGAATTCCTGAAGCCATTTGTTTTCTTCTAGAGCTTAATGAGCTTTCCTGTACTTCTCTCTGACTTTGAACGTCCTGTTTTACCTCCTTAATGACATCCTATCTCGGAGGCTCTCAGGCTTCCTAATGCTGTGACCCATTAATCTGGTTCTTCATGTTGTAGTGGCCCCCAACAATAAAATTATTTTTATTGTTACTTCGTAACTGTAGTTTTGCTACTGTCATGAATTGTAATATAAGTATCTGTTTTCCCATGGTCTTAGTTGACTTCTGAAAAGGTTATTCAATTCCCCAAACGGGTTGTGACCCACAGATTAGGAACTGCTGCCTTGTCTTAACACAGACTTTTTTTTCCTTTCTCATTTCCCCTTTAAAATCATTTGTTATAAGAAGTCTTTAAATTATAAAAAAGTTGCCATCTCAGAGGAAACTGCTATCCAACAATAGACACTTCAGGTTACCATCAGGGTGTGGTCCAGAGGACATAGATACTCCTACTGTAGATCTAACAGGATCAAAGCTGCAGAAAAATGGACAGGCAACACAATAGAAGATTCTCGGGTTTGGTTGACAGGTTCGGAGGGAAGCCAAATGCCCTTATGAAGATATTCCAGTTTGACTGAATGACTCTCCAGAGCCTACAGAAGACAGTGTGGGGCCACATATCTGTGAAAGAAACAGAAATGACTCAGCCATTCTTGGTCTTAAGGCACATACCTCCAAGAGAATGTCCTGCTCCTGTTGGACGATGAATCCTGGCTTCTTCTGTTGTGCCAGAGTAATGTTAGTGATTCCCAAAAAGCAGACAGGAGCTGATCTGATGCAGCTCACAGCAGGGTCTCTATTCTATTCGAGGTAGCTCTGCCGCCCCCCCCCCCCACACACACACAGTGCACCACTATCACACAGGATGGTTTTGATGATGGAGAGCCCCAAATGTCTATCGGGGCAAGGCTTTGTAGTAAGCAGCAAGCAGGGGGTGAATGTGCAAGCATCTCATTGGAAAGCTGCCATGGCCTTTAACATAATTGGTTGGTGCTGGGAGTCATATCGTAAACTTAACTTCTGCTTTCCTCTGCATTGGTGGTCTTTAGGCAAGGGGTGAGCTTGAAACCTGGGGGTGCAGGCTTGTTGGGGGGAATAACCTGGAGGCACTGGTATTTTGGGGGATTAGCCTAGAGACTGTAGCTAGGCTCCATTTTTGTTGGGGGGAAACTTGAAAACTAATGCAAAGTACCAGCTGGTTAGTTTACCTGAGCTCAAACTTAGGTCAGGTTCTCTAAAATGGAGTCTGAACTTAAAAGATTTGGCGTCTCACTTCCTCACAGATGACTTTTTTTTTTTTTGTTTTTGTTTTTTTGTTTTTTTTCTGAAAACATGTGGTTAAGACATATTTTCTTTCAAAGGAAGAAAAATAGGCACCATGGAGTGTTGAGGTTTGGTGCTACAGGAAATAGACAGTAACTGGACAGCTCTGACCTCAAATGCCTTTATAGTGTCAAATCCTGGGGCAGTTTGGGCATGAGCAGTAAGAGGGGAATAGCAACAGGTGGGAGAGAAGATGATGACTTTGAATTTGTATCTTGGAGGATGAGGATATGAGATTTAGTGAGTGTATCCTAACCTCCAAAGCTGGGGACAGGCACCACATAAGATATAATCCCTACATAGTGGTCCAGGGAGAAAAATGGAATATTTCTCATAGAGGCAATGGTGCCCAGGCCAGAAGGGCAGTCAGCCTATGTGGTGTGCATCTAACTTGTTAGAGCTGGGAGAGGGAAGTGTTCTGTGTCAGGCCCTGAGACCTCAGCACAACTGACACCATGTTAGAGCCACCATTCTGACCTTAGACCCAGCACACTGGCACCAATTCCTGTCCAAACAGGAATAAATCCCTGATCCATCAAAAACCTAACCTGTAGTTCCAGGATCCAGGAAAGATCTAAAACAAACAAACAAACAAAAACAAACAAACAAACCTCCCTTTTTTGCTTCGGTGGTTTCCCTTTTTGCTAACTTTTTCTTGCTAACGAAAGTGTGTCAACTGGGGTATGTTTTTTTACACATAAAAGGCAGGGGATGGTTAACTCAGGGCTGCATGATTTGGGCAAATTCCCCGTGCAGTCACCAGCTGGCAATATAGACTTCCTATTCAGCCTTAAGAATATCTGTGTGTGGTCTCCACTGAAATTCCCTTGCAACAATTCTGGGTCATGTGAAGCGGTGCTGCCGTCTTGCAAGCTTCCGCAGGCTTCCGACACAGCAAGTGGCGCAAGCCAGGTTTAAGGGAAGGAGTTTAGAATGGGGCAGGAGTCCGTAAGTATCAAAGGAACCGCACTTGAAATGAGAAGTGGGTTTGTAACTTGGTCTCACTTTAAAAAGTGGCCAATAAAAATAAGGTAAGAAAAGAATCACTTTATTTCATTGCTTTGTAGGTTTCAGTTCAAGAGCTCTTGCATCTATGGCTTTGGGCTGGAAGTGAGATTGAACATCGCGGTGCAGGGGCGTGGCAAAAAAGAACTGCTCACCTGGGGCAGCGGAGCAGCATCAAGGACTAGAGAAAGGTGCGGGGGGGGGGGGGGGGGGGCAAGATTTACTCTTCAAACATCTGTTTCCTGGACCCCACTCCTCCCAGCTAGGTCCCACCCTCTACGGTTCTACTTCCCAGTAGTCAATTCAAATTCCAGTGTATCAGTAGATTAAGGAGCTGGTGCTGGTAGAGCCACTAAGATCTGATTGTCTCCAGAAATACTCCCACAGAAGTACCCAGCGGTGTGTGTTCCTAACCTCCTGTATATCCATCCCTACGTTCAATCTTTGGTTGGCAATCAAAGGCATCCACCTGCATGTCTTACCTGCATCCTTAGGTCCTACCCAACACACAACTGGTTTTTGTTTTGTTTTGGTTTTTGTGGGTTATATAAGGCTCCTCAGTGTTCCTTAATCTGGGTCCTTATACCAATAAGTGAGGGTAGAAAGTTGGGATGTTTTTAATGAATATTCTAATTTCATAGGTATGCAGTTTTTAGAATCCTAAAGTAATTAATAGAGAAAAGGATATGTTTTCTTGTCAGTGACCAACTAAGAAAACAAAAAAAACCCCAAAACAAACAAAACAAAAGAACCCAGGAAGAGGATCCAAAAAGACCCACTATCTTTTCTATATGGTGGACTGACAAAATCCTCTTATGTGATAAGGAAGCAGGACTTGTGTCTCAACGCTACAAACATTTTTCAGCTTTTCTGTGACCTTGAACAGCATCTGTTGAGTTCTCAGACAGCCTCAGACTGAAGGTTGTTAGGAACAGTATGACAATGATATGGAAAGTAATTGGTTCTCTCGATGGTGGACAAGTCAGGGTTCTCCAGGAAACACAATAAGAAGTATGCTGGTTATACTGGCTAGTTTTGTGTGTCAACTTGACACAGGCTGGAGTTATCACAAAGAAAGGAGCTTCAGTTGGGGAAGTGCTTCCATAAGATCCAGCTGTGGGGCATTTTCTCAATTAGTGATCAAGGGGGGAGGGCCCCTTGTGGGTGGTACCACCTTTGGGCTGGTGCTCTTGTGTTCTATAAGAGAGCAGGCTGAGCAAGCCAGGGGAAGCAAGCCAGTAAGAAACATCCCTCCATGGCCTCTGCATCAGATCCTGCTTCTTGACCTGCTTGAGTTCCAGTCCTGACTTCCTTTAGTGATGAACAGCAATGTGGACGTGTAAGCTGAATGAACCCTTTCCTCCCCAACTTGCTTCTTGGTCATGATGTTTGTGCAGGAATAGAAACCCTGACTAAGACACTGGTGAAGAGATAGAAAGATTGACAGTGATTGGAGGATTATGGGAGCCCGCCACTGTGAAGTCCATGCAGCAGGCCAGAGGGCTAGAAACCCAAGCAGAGGCATAATCCTCCTCTCCTGCTCCTCTTCCCCTTTCTCCTCTTCCTCCTTCTCCTCCTTCTCCTGCTCCTCCTCCTTCTTTTTTCTTTCTCCTCCTCCTTGTCTTTTTTCTCCTACTTTTTCTTCTTCTTCCTCCTCTTCCTTTTTGTCTCCTTTTTCCTCCTCCCCTCCCCCTCCTCCCCCTGTTCCTCCTCCTCCTTTTCCTGTTCCTCCTCCTCTTCTTCTTCCTCCTCTTCCTTTTTGTCTTCTTTTTCTTCCTCCTCCTCCCCCCCTCCTTCTCTTCCCCTTCCCCCTCCTCCCCTTCCTATTCCTTCCCCCTCCCTCTCCCCTTCCCATTCCCTCCTTCCCTTCCCATCCCCCCTCCTCCCCCTCTCCTCCCTCTCTCCTCCCCCCTCATAAAGCCATCTTTTCTCACAAGGCTTTCAGCCAGTCACATAAGATCCACTCACTGTGGAGGCTCACCAGCCTCCCTTAACCCTGACATATGTACAAAGTACCTTATGACAGCATCCAGAAATAGCATTTGACAAAGTGCCCAGGCCCTGTAGCTTAGCTAAATGACATGAAAACCAGTATCCCAACATTCATCATGGCGGGGAACATATCAGTACAGAAGAATGGCAGGTTTGAGGCTAACCCTGTTGAGACCTGTCTCCAAACAAACAAAGAAAAGCATCTCATTGAGTAATAAAAATCTGGGGCTGGAGAGATGGTTCAGTCGTTAAGAGCACCAACTGCTCTTCCAGAGGTCCTGAGTTCAATGCCCAGCAACCACATGGTGGCTCACAACCATCTGTAATGGGATCTGATGTCCTCTTCCAGTGTGTCTGAAGAAAGCAATGGTATACTCATATACATAAAATAAATTAATTTAAAAAAAGCATCCCCTCCAGAGACTGTTGGTTCCCTTCCTGAATCCAGAAAAATTATCTATTATCTAGCAGGCATGGAGCAGCGGAGGGGGGTGGGGTGGGGGGACAGCACGCCTCTAGTCAGCAAAAACCCGACACAGAAGGAGGGAGTAAAGCATCTCCAGGAAGACAGTTCTCATGGCCAGGCCTGTGGTGACATACACTCCCTCCCTTCCTCCGGCCCCACCAGCCACGCCCACCAGTGGCAGACATTGGGAACAGAGTTTCTACCCAGGAAGAGTAGGAGGTAAGTTTGTTACCATCATCTGTCACAGGGAGGTAGAGTCAATGTTTCTTCCTTCGGGAACTATCTGTTAATCAGGATAAGGCATCTACCAGAGGCAGATGTGACGGAAAGACTGAACTGAGCTCCGGCTCAGCACGCAGACCCCACCATGCCTGTGGCACACACAGGTAAAGATGTCAAAAGGCAGCCAGACGTGAAGGTCCCTCTGGTCCAGGAGACACATCATCATTGGAGACAGAAACTTGGAGAATCTTTAGTGAATCAAAGAACACCAGGACCAGTGGAGGAATGGGGGCAAAGCATGCAAGGAACTGGGGGGCAAAGCAGGGGGCATGGAATTGATGAAGGAGCAGGGGTTGTGTGTGTCTTGCTTCACTTTTGAGTCAGACTTTCACTCTGTATGTAGTTCAGGCTCGCCCATGTAGCTCAGGCTGGCTCTGAAAGGGCAGTGATTTTCCTGTCTCAGCCCTAAGGGCTAGAACTACAGGCATGTGCTACCTACTCCTCACAGTGAAAGGCTTTTAGGCTGAGAATAGAATAAGGAGACCAGGAAAGACCTGAGCGCAGGAGGTGGAGGGGGGGGGGGCTCACGCCTTTAGTCCCAACACTCCAGAGGCAGAGGCAGGCATGTGTCTGTGAGTTTGAGGCCAGCTTGGACGATTTAGTGAGTTCTAGGACAGTCAGGACTCCACAGTGAGACTCAAAATCCAAAGCAAAACAAAAAAATAAGGAAGAAGAACTTTAAAAAAAGAAAAGAAAGGAAAAGGAAAGTGGTCAGGAATTGAATGGTCCAGAAACCCAGAGAATTCCTAAGATCTCCTTGTCCTTAGAGAGTAGTTTCTGTTTTCCTCATTTAAAAGCTCTGAGTTCTCTGGGAAAAGATCTGATAGAACAGTTTATACTAAGATCATATCTGGGTTCATGACGGTGGGCTGAGAACAAGCTGTTTTCTTTTTTGTTTTTTATCCAAGATATGACAGAAAATGAAGAACAGAGTATGGTGCTCTGTGTCAGAAGGAAGGAGGGCAGAGGTGTGGGGACAGCAAACAGAGGAAGCACCCTTGTTTGTGGCAGCAGGAAGTTAGTAGGCAATGTTCCAAGTCAAGGGATATCGATACTAGATATGAAAGTAACCATCTAACTCGGTATGAACTGCCCGCATCCACAACTGCTTATTAACAATAAATATAATAATAAAAATGGCAAAATAACCCATCTGACTGTGTGTCTGTGGGCTGGGATGGGGTGTGCCTCACCATACCCAGCTTTATATGTGGCAAGTCTTTTCGTAGCCAAGGAAACCAAAGCTCACACTGAAGGAGGGTCCCCGATTCGAGTCCAGAACCACAGACTGCGTTCAGGGCCAACCTGAATAACTTAATGAGACCCTGTCTCAAAGTAAACAGTAAAGCCCAAAGTGGAATGGGGATTTAGCTGGGTGGTGGGAAAGCTTGCCTGTCTTGTATAAAGCCTCCTCTATTTCATTTCAATTACTGCCAACAAAACAAACAGAAAACCAAGAGCAAAACTTCCACCACAACCAACAGCACAAAAGTAGGGGTGTTGCTGTTGTTGTTGTTGTTGCTGCTGTTGTTGCTGTTGTTGTGCACATGAGCAGGGCTGGGGGTGGGAGGCTGTATATTATGGATTGAATCTCCTTGTACACGCTCGATCGCTGAGCCCAGCTTCCGTAGTGTTGCCATAATACTCCATGTCTGCTGGACGCACTACCGGGAGAGAGCAGGACATCTTCATCCCCCTGTGTGGAGATAAGGTGTTTATTCTCCAAGGTCACACAGAAACTCCTGGAAGACTGAGGTCAAACCTGGAGACCTGAATCCTGACCTCGGAACTGCAGCGGCCGTCTTTGAACACCGCTGTCTGAGCCAGTACAATGCTCCCTGCTCGGATTACAGAATTGAGAATAGGGTGGGCGGGGCCTCATCGCTGTCAAACAGGAAAGCAGCTTACAGCTCAGACAGAGGAGGAGCGGAGGAGGAGGCAGAGAGGGAGTATACAGAATTAATGACCTTTTTGATAGTGAACCTGATCCCAAATGTGGCTTAATCCCAATAATCAGCTTGTTACCTTTGCTATGGGAACATTGTTGATTTCTCTTTGGGACATCCAGGTGCTCTGCACACATTGTCTGAGTATTTATGACATGTCAGCCATTCCCTAGACGAGCGATTCTCCACCTTCCTACTGCTGTGATCCTTTAATACAGTTCTTCATGTTGTGGTGACCCCCTCCCCAACCATAAATTTTTTTTTGTGGCCACTTCATAACGGTAATGTTGTTACTGTTATGAATCGTAATGTAAATATCTGCTAGGCAGGATATCTGATATGTAAACCCTGTGGAAGGGTCGTTTGACACCCCACTAAGGAATCTCAGCCCACAGGTTGAGAGCTGCTTCTCCAGGCCCTGGGACAGAAGAAAAGTGGTAAGAAAGTCTGGAAAACAGATGCAGTCACACGGGTGAAGGCCAGGTGTGGACCATTAAAGAAGTAACCAGGACGCTGGTTGTGGTGGCACATACCCTTAGTCCCAGTACTGGAGAGTCAGAGGCAAACATTTCTGTAAGTTCGAGGCTAGCCTGGTCTATACAGCAAGTTCCAAAACAGCCAGGGCTCCACAGAGAAACCCTGTATTAAAAAATAAAAAAGTAACTTGGATTAGAGACTGATCAATGGGAGCAACTACACTGGAGAGCTGGATGACTTACATGATTTGCTAAGCTCAATGAAAAATGAAAGGGACTCTACTGAACAGTTACTAAGAATTTCAAGGTGATAGTACCAGTGCATTAAAGCAAGCCTGGGCCCTTTTAAGTATAGAATGGTATGCACTGTTCATGAAGCTGGCCCTGTTGGAACATCAATATCAAGTCAGATATAGACCAGCCCTGAGAACACACCTCATTATTTATGAGAAAGACATAGTCAGGTAAATCCGAATATCCTTCACGCTGTTACTACTCAAGGAAACAAGTTTATTCTGAGACTGAACCTCACGGTGACAATGTACAGGGATACTGGTGTGATTGTGTGTGTGCCTGCCTATTAGCACCTGCCTCCCTGTGGAGTAACAAAAAGCATTTCCAGGACTGCTAATTGTGAAGTTTGGCTCTGAAGACTGCTCTCTAGCTAAGATCCTTCTTTGGTGTGACTAGCTGCTCTGCGGTGTCTGCAGTCAGGCCCCCTGGGTTCAGTTTTAGATGCATCCACACTCAGAAAAAGAAACACAGCTGAAAAGCAGCAATTTATTCTGTCAGTACCTGGTACCCATCGCAGACAAACAGCGCCAGCCGGGTCCTGGAAATGCCTGCCTCAGTCCAGTGGGAAACCAAGAGTGGAAAACGCTGTGGAATATGCTAACAGAGTTCATAAGAATGGGGGAGTGCTTAATGAAAGAAGCAATTAGCTTTGTACTGGAGAAGGGACCAATGGATGGAATATGCAGAGTGAATGTGTGCAGTAGCAATAACTTTTAGTTTATAAGTTTGGAGTCTGAAAGGGAGTGACTGCTGGTTTACAAGGAGAAACAATATTCCCCACCTCCATCCCACCTTAGGAGGGGGAATGTTTGAACGTCAAGGACATAATTCTATCACGATATAAAGTTCTATGTCTTAGTTAGGGTTATTATTGCTTTAATGAAACAAAACAACCAAAAAGAACCCCGGGGAGGAATGGGTTTTTATTTGGCTTACACTTCCAAAAACACAACCCATTACTGAAGGGAGTCGAGACAGGAATTTAACCAGGGCAGAAACCTGGAGGCAGGGGCCAGAGGGCAGGAACTGATACATGGGATGCTACTTACTGCTTTGCTTGTCACCACTTGCTCAGTCAGATTTCTTACAGCTCCTAGGACCACCAGCCCAGACACGGTTGGTACCATTCACCATGGGCTGGGTCCTCCCACACCCATCACCAATTAATGAAATACCCTGCAGGATTGCCTGCAGCCTGATCTTATGAAAGCATTTTCTCAATTGAGAAAATTCTCACTTCTCTCTGATGAGTCTAGCCTGTGTCAAGTTGACATAAAACGAGCAAGCATAGGCTGGAACTTTTTTTAAAGGTCAAGTCTTACTCAGTAGCCCTGGTTATTCTAAAATTCAGTATGTAGACCAGGCTAGGTTCCAACTCATAAGGCTTTCCTCTACTTCCTGAGTTACGGGACTAAAGGTGTGTGCTATCAAGCCCAGACCAAGGATAGAACTTGGGTAACTAACAAAGAGACTAAAAGTGCTGACTTGCCAATGACTGATCTGTTTGTATTTCTACCTATAGGCATATAATTTTCTCTATCTACTTTAATAAAGGTTCAACCTCCTCTTTAGCCCACCACTTACCAGAGCTATTGGAAATGAAAGGTTATTAGGATACAGGGAAATGGACCTGTTTAAAAATAGTTCTTTGGGACAATTCCAATCTTCTTTGCTCTCTGTCCTGTCCACTAGCAAACACCAAACATGAACCAGCAGCTGCAGTCCAGTCCACTTGGCAGCCATCACACATGCATCAGCAACATCAGATCAATCCAGAAGAAACCATGAGACTCACCAATCAGCCCAAGTCCATGGAAGCAGAAGCAAGAAGCCACAGGAATCTCACAAGAAGTTCTTTGGTGAGTTTCCTCTCTCTGAAGTCACCACACAACTTAATGTGAATGAAATTCAGCAACACAACGTAAGGTGAACCAATGTGTGTGTGTGTGTGTGTGTGTGTGTGTGTGTGTGTGTGTGTGTGTGTGTGTTAGTGAAGACTGTTGAGGGGGAGCAATCGAACCATTGCTTGAGCTCCTACCATCTGTGGGGTCATATTTATATTCCTTCTAAACATCAGGTGTCCTTTCATGTGTCTGCTATAGCAAAACATCCTTTCACCCGTGTCTGCTTCAGGAAAACATTCCTTCACATGTCTGCTTTAGCAAAACATCCTTGCACCTCTTTGCTCCAGCAAAACATCACTATTGTTGGATTCCATAGCTGCCTGCAGCTATTATGAAGTGGGTTGCTGGAACAGAAGCTGAGGGATGGATAGGGAAGGGGCAAAAAGAAAAAGGGCCAAGTCAATATTCACTGATCAAAGCCGGAAACTTTAATGGCGCCAGACCTTTTAACAGTTTGGGCAAACCCTCCCCGCCACCCCCCCCCCCCCAGACTCCGGGCTGAGTTCCGGTGGAAGTTGTCTAGCTTCTCTTGGAGGTCCTCGTCTTGACTGCTCCGGCAGCTGGGTGGGTCATCTGCTTAATTCAGGAATTCCTAGACCTGGAGGAACAATGAACTTAACCTTTACTTCGAGCACTCCACCCTAGGTGGAATAGGATCCTGGCTATCTGGGAGAAGTTAACCTTGACCATAGTCAAGTACACTCTTAGCACTCCACCCAAGGATAAAAGTTCCTGCTTTAACCTACTTCCCTATTATGTCCTAAAGGCAGATTCCTGCCCGAAGCCAGGGATTATCCTTGACTAATGACTGCCCCAATATGGCTCTGTACATACTATAATCTAACTGAGTCTCCAAAGAAACTAGAAATTTCCATTATACCTACTTCATTTTGTGTTGCCTTCCCTGCATCCTTTTCTTATCTGTTCAATTAATGCAATAAGAGCTTGAGGTAATCTTTTCCTTTGGAGAGAAATCTATCTAGATAAGACCAAATTCTGGATAGCAAAGGCCAGGTCTCCTCCAGTTTTCCTTCAGAAATACTCTTTTCTCACTCCCTTTGGGTTGTCCTGCTTTGTTACCTATTACCTAAAATCTAACAAAGGTCTAACAAACATCTGTGACGTAGGAGCTCAGTCTAGTAGGAAAGTACCAAGACTGCTTATGTCACAGGCCTTGTGTCAGAAATGCCAAAGGAAGGTCTTGACAAACCTACAAGGCTGACCTCACCTAATAGGGTTAAAGAGCTTGAGGCCTTGTGACCTTGAATCTGATATTGCTATAGAGTAGTGGTTTTCAACCTTCCTAGTGCTGAGACCCTTTAATATTGTTCCTCATGTTGTGGTGCCCCCAACCATAAAATTATTCCTGTTGCTACTTCATAACTGTGATTTTGCTACTGTTAAGAATTATAATGTAAGTATCTGTGTTTTCCTGTTTGAGGATAGAACCCAGTATTTTGGGTACCCTAGACCAGTTCAGCTTCCTGACTCAATATCACCAGAAGTCTCAGAATATCCCCAGCCCTGTTATCTTTTGCTTTTATTTATTATTTTTAATAGCATGTGAATCAATATTTTTAAATTATGTATGTGTTGGTATGTCCACTGCAGTACAAGTGCCCAGAGAGGACAGAAGCACTGACTTTCCTGAAGTAGCAGGCCCTAATCAAGTCCTGACCCACAGACTGAGAATGCTCTAGAAGGCCCCTCTTTCCATCTTGTAAATAAAGCAATCACCATAGCCTTGAGTGAAGCTAGAAAGCTTCCCTGACTTGTACCAGCAATTGGTTCTTCAGTGATGGGGTCCTGAACCAAAAAATAAGTTTGGGATCAGGAAGTCTTGTAGACACTGTGTCTTATGCCAAGCAAGCTTACTAAGAAGCACAAGATCTTATATACTATTTCCAGGAAAGAAATAGGACAGGGTTAGCAGAAGGCTACCATACAATGAAATATTGTAGAAAGGAAGTCAGCAGGAAGTTAATCAGGCAATATTGCACAAAGGGAATGTGGGTATCTCAAGAGTGTCATGGATCAAATACACAACAGCCTTGGGACTGAAAACCATAACCCCTGAGGGTGGGAAGAGCTGGATTCTCAGTGTCATAGCCATGACTCCCTCAAGCCTCTGGCTCCAGGCCATTACTGCCTCTACCAAGCACATTCCTGGTTTTAGAAAAGAAACTAGGCTGGAGAGATGACTCAGCAATGAAGAGCACCTACTGCTCTTCTGAAGGTCCTAAGTTCAAATCCAAGCAACCACATGGTGGCTCACAACCATCTGTAATGAGATCTGACACCCTCTTCTGATGTGTTTGAAGATAGCTACAGTGTACTTATAATAAATATATCTTTAAAAAAAGAAAAGAAACTCTCTTCCTTCTCCATACATCAGAAACTCAAGGAAATGTTCCCAATGGTGATTCCCAGCTCTGTTAAGTATAATCCTGGTTTAGAGAGGGGGGGAAAGGAGTGTTCCTTTTCTATATACATCAGGGCCCAGGGAAAGTCTTGGATCAGACGAGCCCTCAACAAAACTCTATAGCTTCTTGTAATTCAAACCCAATGCATACTTATAAGCCCAAGAATACTGGCAGCGTGTAATGACAACTTTGTTTGAAAGGAAATAAAGAAATTGTTTATTCTGGGCCAACTATTAGGGAGCATGGGCTGGGAACATGGTTCCAAGTTACCCGGAATGACCTGTTCCCTCACATACACTCCCACCATGGGAGAAGAAGCATGAACTTCTGTAACCACAGAAGAGTGTCATAAACCACCACATGTAGCAGGCATGTTGGTGGGAGCATCAGGCAGGTGCCCTGACACTAAGCAAGGAAATCATTTCCATAGGATTCAGATGCTATCTTATAGCATTCTTAGCTTTGGGAGTTAGCAGAGACCATAGATCTCTATTAAAGTTAGAAATACATCCCAAGAGCTTTCCTCCCTTCACCTCCCCCACCCCCAGTCACAGGATGTTGGGTCAGGCACAAAGGTCCAAAGAAAATGGCTGTTAAAAGGAGTGAGATAACTGGAGATTGTTTGGCTCTTGATCTGCAACATTGTATCTCTGGACAGTGTGGCTGTTTGGCTCTTGATCTGCTACATTGTATCTCTGGACAGTGTGGCTGTTTGGCTCTTGATTTGCAACATTGTATCTCTGGACAGCTGTTTGGCTCTTGATCTGCAACATTGTATCTCTGGACGGTGGTGTGGCTGTGTTGCTCAGCTGAGGTCAAACTTCCCATCTGCTCTGTATCAATGACACAACTTCTTAAGAGAACTTTGGCTTCAGAGAGAGTGTGATTAACCAGAGATAATTTTGTATTATAACAGTGAGGAAGTGAATTCACTTAGACTTGTTTTGACAATTATTTACTCATTAGCATTATTTTGACATGCTGTTCTGCATAAAATTTGTCTCAGTCCTTTCAAAAACAAAACAAGTTTTATGACTGAATTTGACCAGGGCCAGGAGAAATGAGTCTCATGCATCATGACTCATGGGTAAAATCAAAGAAGAAGCTAAAAGGCATTTGATTAAAGCTGCTAAGTTGAGATAGCCTCATCTCTGACCTTCAGATCCATCCACCCACCCTCCTGCATCCCCTCAGGGATGCAGGTTCTCAGTAAGAGACCTAAGGAATGTGTGTAGCCTGTTATTCCCTGGAGCTCCCAGATAGTGTTACACTTCAGGATCTATTCCTCTTCAACTCCATTTGGTCCAGCAGCCTAGGGTCTCCCTATTTACATTGTACCCCTGAAACTCTTGCTATCTTGCCAAAAATTAAAATAGTTCTCTAGGCCTGTAATCCTTGAGCCACCTCCTCTACTTCCTGACTTTAGCTAACATTAGTATTCCCCCAGAGGCTTCTGTCCCTTGCAATCCAGCCCTCTGAAGTGGAAAAGCTCATCTTGCACACATTGATATCCAGATGGCCAGAGGTAGGTCTTCTGTCCATACCTTTCTGCCCACAATGAACTGCTCTTTTGCACTCTTTGAAAACATCATCCTGGGGAGTGCGGTGTCTTATCAATCAGTTTCTCTCTATATTAGTTGATTTTACTGGGGAAAAAAACCCACCCACACCAAATAGGTTTTAAAGACCATAATTGTATTATCTTACAGTATTGGAGGTTGGAAGTTCCAAGTAGGCTGCCCTGGAATAAAAATCAAGGTGTCACTGGGATTCAGTTCTTTCTGGAGGTCCCAGAGAGAATTGGCTGATAAATTTAACTTACTTCCTTAACTGCTAGAAGCTGCCATGTGTCCTAGTTTGAGACCTCTTCCTCTGTCTTCAGAGCCAGCAATCCCACTACTCCAACCTCTTTCCCCTTTATCTGCATATTTCTTTTCTCTCTTGGCTCTTGACTTTTGTGGTGGTTTGAATATACTTGGCCCAGGGAGTTGGCATTGTTAGGAGGCATGGCCTCGTTGGAGTGAGTGCGGCCTTGTTGGAAGAAGTGTGTCACTATGGGCCTCAGCTTTGAGACCCTCCTCCTAGCTGCCTGAGGACAGTCTGTGCCTGGCTTCCTTTGGATGAAGATGTAGAACCCTAAGCTCCTCCTTCACCATGCCTGCCTGGATGCTGCTGTGCTTCCTGCCTTGATGATACTGGGCTGAACCTCTGAACCTGTAAACCAGCCACAATTAAATGTTGTCCTTATAAGAGTTGTCTTGGTCATGGTATCTGTTCACAGCAGTAAATAAAACCCAAACTTAGACAACTTCTCTCTCCTAGTGTCTAGGAACCCACATGATCATGGTGACCTCCAACCCAGATAATCCAACACAGTCTTCTTATATAGAAATCTTTAGTCAAACCTTTGAAATCATGTAAGTTAATACATATATCCTGGGGTTTTAAAAAGTGGGCATTTCATCTTTCTCTAGCTATAACACTCTTGTCTCCAGAAATCCTGGTCATTTCTGGTTCTCTAGTGCACCCAGGGCTAACTAGGAAACAGAGGGGATGTGAGACGGGAAAGGGTCTCTTTACACTCCTTGTTCTGATTTCTATCTCTTGTGGACTGATACTCAGGAATTTTCAAAACTGACCAGACCACATATGAAAGAGCCACACCCCTGTAGTGAGTGAATGATAAACTCGCAAGATGTAGCAGTTTCCATGAGAGCTGTCTCCAGAGAATCGCAGATGCCCGGGCAATCTGAACAAAGGGACTATAAGGGGTTTTTACTGCAGCAACACATTACACAATACACGATGAATATATTTCTCTTTATATATGTACGTGTGGTTTGCAGAGTTAATTAGTATATGTTAAAGAGAATCCAGCAGCAGTCTAGAGGTTTTTGAAGGAGGCTGGTGGACATCAAGCAGGGTCTATGTTGATGTGGCAACAAAACCCGAAAGGACCTGTGGGGAAGAAGGTGCTACAGGCTGTGGGGGAGCCAGGCTTGACAGAGATGCTGCCGAACTAAGCCCAGCTTCCAGGTAAGAACAGAAGCAGGTCCAGATGGGCGACAGGTGGATGGGCAGATGGAAAGTGAACAAAAGGGGCCTGGGGGCTGGAGAGATGGATGGCTCAGCGGGTAAGAGCTCTGATTGCTCTTCCAGAGGTCCTGAGTTCAAATCCCAGCAACCACATGGTGGCTCACAACCATTTGTGGTTGAGATCAGACGCCCTCTACTGGAGTGTCTAAAGACAGCTACAGTATACTTACAAATAATAAATAAATAAATCTTAAACCAACAACAATGGGGGGGGGGCTGAGCTCTACTGGAATGTCTAAAGACAGCTACAGCGTACTTACAAATAATAAATAAATAAATCTTAAAACAACAACAGTGGGGGGACTGAGCTAGGTTGAAATCTCAGGGACAGTTCAGAGTTCTGTCTTTTGTTCCTTGATGTGCACACTGTGTATTGGATAATAGGGCAGTGTGTATCCATTATTGTTGCTATGCAGGTGTCTGTCATTTTTTGGAGTCCAAATGAGGAAGTTACACCTTTCCTTGGTCTGTCCTGTCCAGTGAGTTCTTGAGTGTGGTTTTCCCAGTGTGATTTTAATGCACCCTTTTTGGCCTACAATCTCACTTTGCTCCAATAAGTCATAGAGTGGCACCTTTTCCACTCCCAGGAATAAGTCATGTATCAGCCTGTGCACATGTGTGGGACCAAATAGATGCTGGTGTTTGTCCACCCAGGAGTGAGATTTTTTTTTTCCCCACACTCATGATGGAGTCAGGGACCAAATGACCTTTACACAGGGGTCAACCAAGACCAGCCAGAGACACAGATATTCCGATTAATAACAACAAAATCACAGTTGTGAACTAGCAATGAAAATAATTTTATGGTCGGGGGTCAGTCACCTCAGCATGCGGGACTGTATTAAAAGGTCACAGTGTTAGGAAGGTTGAGGTCCACTACTTTAAATGCGTCTTGTCTTGAGACAGGAACTTAAAATCTGCTCATGTTTAAAAGCCTGGGTGCTTCGCTGTGGCCTACAAGGCAAGTCAAAAGCTTGATGAAAGCCTGGGGTCTTTACCTTCATGTCTGTCTGTCCTCCTGTGGCTGAAGGCACAGACTTCAGTCATTGTCCTTAACTTTTCCTGTGTTACCTTGGATGAAAATCTTTCCACATAGAACCTTCCTCCCTCCAGGCGAGGGAAATTAGCCATGAAGTCAAGGCTGTACCACAAAGCAGAAGGGACAGAACGATGGCCTCAAGTGATGACAATAGTCATTTGGATCGCCTTTCCTAATCAGAACTGAGACGGAGCCACCCCATGATTAGTACTGCCTGGTTATGCACACCCCAGCCACCTGCATGAATTTAATTCTCCCTCTGTTGGAAGCTAAAGCTCATGTCAGTACCCCAGAGATGAACTTAGGGGCACTGGTCTCTTTTAGCTTCCCAGTTTAGTACCACTGGGTCTCCTCTCTTTGCTGGTCACCATTACTGACCTCTTTCAGTAGGGAACTAGACCTAGAAGGCTGAGCCTAACCTCTTGGGGCTGCTAGATCCTGGGTGTTTCACCTAGGAAGGTCAATTAGGGTCTTCTGTTTAATTGATACACTCGCTTTTCTTCACTCTGCCTCAGCATGAATGTCTTTTCTGTGGCGTTATGTCGAGAATTGATCTGCACATGAGCTGAGGACTCCGGTATCTAAGGAGAACTCCTCAGACTGCACACATGGTAATATGTTGAGTTTCCTGCTGCCAGTGACATGGGGATCTGTCTTCAACACTGGTCTTGTCCTCAGAGGTGACATCCAGTCCCATTCTCTCTCGAATTAATGTACATGTACTCTCTCTCTCCCTCTCCCTCTTTCCTTCCATCTCTCTCTCTTTCTCTGTTCCTGTTTCTCTGTGTGTATCTGTCTGTCTTTCTGTCTGCCCCCTCTCTCTCTTTCTCTCTCTTCCATGCTAGCCTCAAACTCCTAGGCTCAAGGAATCCCCCTGCCTCAGTCTCCTGAGTATCTGCTATGTACCACCCTTGGTCACTCTACTCAACTGAACCTTACTTTCTTGGTTTCTTGATCTCTCCTGTTTTCTTTGACCTCTTCCACACTGAAGTCTCTCTCAGGGTGTCACCCGGGTTTTGGTGTCACCCAGGCCTTGCTGTCACTGGTACCTCCTCAGCTCTCTTTCGGAATTCCTGCTCAGAACCCTGCCTCTTCTTTCCTAAGTGTTTTTCCCATTAAACATTCTCTTTGATCTCACCGAGAAAGTCAGTCCTCAAGCCCTAACCTACAAACGTTAATCCCTTGGTGACTCAGATTTACTAGCAATTCCTCCTTTCTCCTCCCCCTCTGGAAGAACCAGATCCTGAGGATTTCAGCGGGATCAGACTCCATCAGCTGCACAGCCTGGTAGCCTACAAGCTTGCCTCATCAAAACTGCCTAACAGGGCTCTAGTGAGTGACCTCCTGAACATTCAAAGCATAACCCCCCAGCACCTCCCATACATCCACATTCCTCACTCTGTCTTATCATGGTGTTTCCTCTGAATCCAGAAAGAAAACAGGGCCACAGGAGAATCTGAAGTGTCACGTAGGTGATCCCCGGAGTACTCCATCACTCTCACAGAGAACACCCGCAGGCCTCAGAGGAGAGGGTCTGGCCTCTTGTGATTCTGTGTGTGTGTGTGTGTGTGTGTGTGTATGTGTGTATACATGTGTGTATGCATATGTATATGTGTGTATATGTATATGTGTGTGTGTGTGTGTGTGTGTGTGTGTGCGTGTGTACAATCTCTGGTATCATTTCTCAGCTACCTTTTACCATTTGTTTGGGACAGGGTCTTTTATTGGCCTGGTCACTAAGGTTCCTTAGAGTTTACTCTTAGGGACATACATGAATAGCTCCTTTGGCTTCTTTAGTCTCTCTCTCTCTCTCCCCAATTGTGTCTTCTACATGGGAGTACCCTAATGGCTATCAAACTTGAGGAAATAAATACCTATTTTTCAGAAAGTGTTTTAGGTACAATGCAGGCTAGCCCTCTCAGAGTGATATGACAGTTAAGGGTCCACACTTTCTCTTCAGAGCTTGCTTAGGATGGGTAATCTGTGAGCTCGTTGATACATTGCTCCTGGTCTGAAGATTACTGTAATATCTTGATAACAGCGTGTGTTTTTACCTGCTCCCCGATCCCTTCCTAGCTACCATAGAAATCTGTCTCTCAGCCTCATGTCTCCTCTTATTTCTCTGGGCATCTCCTGCTCATCTTCTGACCCGGTCTACACTGCCTGTGCTTTACCATCTTAGCATTGTACCTCACTTCTATGAGTCTCAGACTGTAGGACCCCCCCAGGACATCACCAGGAAACCAGTACACACTCATTAGCCATACTTAACCCAGCCTCCCACACAGAGGCTTTCAAAAGTCCCAAATTCTCCACCCTCATGACACGACAGAGTCTTCCCCAATGGAGCAAACCATTTTCCTTAATGTGAGGCTTTCCAATCTGTGTTTTCTCCTTACAGCCTAAAGGTTATGCGTTCTCCTAGAAACCAAATAGCTGTGCAGGCCCAAGAACTTTCAACAATATTAGAAGACTTAAATGTGCTTACAGCTGTTACACTTCAAAGTCTCTCGGGCCCTGGAATACAGACCTCTGTGGAAGGTGGCCCTCGAGCCATATTGAAGAAAGTAAAAGGAGTCGGGGTAAGCGCCTAAAACCCCTGAAACGTCACCAGATATGCCAGTGATTTTCAGCAACAAGGAAGAAAAGGGGGGGGGGGGGTTGATTGGTGGAATCAGAAGCAAATGCCTGGGCATGGCCGCGCCTGTACGGCTTCGGTGTTGTTCTGGGACCATTTATCAGCATTTCCTTCTTGCGTTTGACCCCTGCGTTTTTAACCTTCTTGTCAAATTTATTTCTCCTGGGGTTCAACAGTTCTATCTCCAGATGGCGCTTCCTCAAAGCTTTCAAGCCCTGCCACGGAACCCCGCCTCTCTCGAGCTCTCCGGATAAAGCAATACAAATACTGTGTCAAATCGGCGGCTGCATATGGTTTTCTTGGGAAGGTTGCTGCGTTGGGGGAGGGGGGGCGGGGTGCAGGGATATAAGGTCATGATTGAGAGGCCCAAAGAGAATGGGTTCCCAATTTGAGCCTGATCCATAAGGCATTTCCAAAACACAAAATCATGACTCAGTTCAACCCAAATAGTACAATGCAGAAGGAGACCAGACAAAATTAGCCACAACCTGATACCTTGGAAGCACCCTCATTTGCATGCTGGGAATTGCATGCTGGGAAATTGCCCTTGAAGTAGCTCCGCGTAATCCAAACTGTGCATTGGCGATTCTGTTACTACTGTACGCAGTGGGCTCCTTTTGGTGCACTAAATAAGCTTCTTTTCAGACGGGAAGTGGTGGTGCACGCCTTTAATCCCAGCACCTGGGAAACAGAGGCAGGTGAATTTCTGAGTTCAAGGCCAGTCCGGGCTAAAGAGTGAGTTGTAGTAGTCCGACATGTAGTCAGATTTTCAAGTTATTCCATGTGCTATATGTGATAGCATGTGAGTGCATATATGTGTTTGCACAGGTGTGGAGGCCAGCTGTGGACTTTTGGGTCACTTTCTTGATTGTTCTCCATTTCCCTCATAAAGGCAGTGGCTCTCATGAACCTGATGCTTATCAATTTGGCTATCATAAGTAGCCAGGTTGCCCTGGGAATCCCATCTCTACCCCTGGACCACTGGGATTAACATCCCATCAAGTTATCAGCCCATTCCCCCATTCATATTTGTGGCACAAACTTTTCCTTTTGAGATAATATATTCTTAGTAGAATATTTATTTACATTTAGCATATATATTAGTAAACGTTTAACTGAAATACTTATTTGGGAAGTGGAGAATGGGTGTGGCAAGTTGCAGATGGACATTATGAGTGGGAAGCACCCAGTCGGAGTGCCTAAGCACAGTCCAAATATGAGCCGAAGAGACGGCTCAGCTAGCACAGCGCTCACTGCAGAAGCCCGAGGACGCGACTTCGATCGCCGCAGTACCCATGTAAGAAGCCCGGCACAGCGGCCTGCCTGGAAATGTCGTCACTGGAGAGGCAGAGACAAGTGGGTCCCTGGACCTCATTGGAAAGCCATTCTAGCCCATATGTGAGCCCCGGGGTCAGTAAGAGACCTGGTCTCAAAGCAGAAGGAGGAAAGGGATTGGTGGAAGATACCTGATGCTGATCTCTGAAGCCCACACTCAATTACACGCGTGCATACACGCCCTTAAACATTCACACATGCACAGGAACCCGTGCACACAAACACACTCCAAAGAAATAAACTCTGTCAGTGGACCTCCATTACTGCCCGCGGGAAGATGGCCATGGTCAATGGACATCTGAACTAGTCAGCGAATATAGCTAAAAATGGAAATGGAGTCACCGGTGTATCACAGATTAATACCACCACTTTATTATCTAGTGAGGGAGGCCTCTTGTTCTGAGCTCACGCTCCCTGGCAACATTTTAATTATAATTAGTCACCACTGCCTACCGACTATAATGTTCTCATTAACAAACCATGAACATCTGGCTCCCTTTGTAGTGTATTACTCAGTAACAATTAATTAATCAACATTCTGGTTTTTAAACATAAGCGCGCGAGAGAGCCTGCGGACCCTTGTTCTGGCAAAGGTTAGTCTGGAGCCTGCAACACTGGAGATAAGGGTGTCGGCTGTGGTAAACTTGCCAGCATGACTTCACCCGTATGTTTGCTGCAGTACCGCCCACTGCCCCTCCTTCCTCAGGGGCCTAGCTAAACTTGCTGTGTGGTTTTCATCCAACCACAGCCTCATCTTAACACAGGCTGCCTGCCTGTTGTTCCCTGTCTGCTATCCTATCTGCCGTGCGATTCTGCGGTCTCCTAGCTGTCTGGCCACGGCTTGTTTTCAGAACCTCTTCCTAATGGCCTCTTATCTTTGCAGGCCTTTGAGCATTTGAGGCCCTCCACCTGGCTTCTAAGAATCACTCTGGCTTTGTTGTTGGTCCTCGGTCAAATGGTTTCCCCTCCGGCTCTTCTTCCCCGCCCCTTGGACATAAATATGTCTGAGGAACAGAGCGCTGGGGTCAGATCACACAGGTTTAAATTCACTTGTCAATTGAGTGAGCTTAGGCCGGGCAGTGGTGGCACATGCCTTTAATCCCAGCACTTGGGAGGCAGAGGCAGGCAGATTTCTGAGTTTGAGGCCAGCCTGGTCTCCAGAGTGAGTTCCAGGACAGCCTGGGCTACACAGAGAAACCCTGTCTTGAAAAACAAAACAACAAAAACAAAAAAAAACAATTGTGTGAGCTTGGGGAAAATCTCTTACTATCTCTCTGTGCCTCGGATTATTCATTGGAAAAGGACGATGGTAGTAGTTTCTCCTAAATAATATTTCTGGTGGTAGATAATGCACAGGAACAGAAAAGTGGACATAGGATTACCAGCCCAATAACTGATTTTGTACTCCCTCCGTTTTTTGCATGACTTCAGTTACCATCTGGAATAATCTATTCAACATTACCCACGTCCTGTTCTCCCCAGAACTCCAAATTGGTGTCCAAGTTGCCTGCTGGCGTTCCCCACAGGCCCCTCAAAGTGAGCATGTCTAAACCGGAATTCATCAACACCCGCAGCCCACAGTGTCCCATTTTCCCCCCAGCCGACAATTTCCGATTCTCACCTGTCGGTCCCGGATGCTGATGAGCATTGGTGTCGATCTCGGGCATCCACGCAGAAGACCAGAAGCCATCGTTAGATCTCCCCTCACCCAGACATCCCGTTCATCCCGGCCATCGACTTGAATTCTCTCCCATCCCATTCACACTTCCTAGAAGTGGCTTTCAGGCTTTAGCTCATACTCTGCAGTAGTACCTGGATTTTCTCTTCAGTCTAGAGACGATGCAGCCGCGCTATTCTGCATGACCACCCCCCCCCCCATAGGCATTTCACATTCTGAACACGATTTGCTTCCTCTGCTCCGCCCCACCCCCAACCTGACCTGTGCTCCGGCTTCCCAGAGCATTTTTTGACCTACCTTTTGTGACTTTCTTCTTTGAGACAGGGTCTTGTTCTGTAGTCCTCTCTAGTTTGGAGTTCACTGTGTGGCCTCCTGGTGGTCCTCCTGCCTCAACTTCCATTAGTTTTTGGTGTAAATACTCTCAGTTCTCTCTCTCTTTTTTAAAAGATTTATTTATTTTAGGTATGTGAGTACACTGTAGCTGCCTTCAGACACACCAGAAGAGAGCATCTGATCCCATTACAGATGGTCATGAGCCACCATGTAGTTGCTGGGAATTGAACTCAGGACCTCTGGAAGAGCAGTCAGTGCTTTTAACCGGCGAGCCATCTCTCCAGCCTAAGACTCTCAGTTCTCTCTCCTGGCAAACCCGTCTCAAATTTGATGTCTGTCTCAATCATTACCTCCCCTGAGACAGAGCCTCTAGTGACAATGTGCCTTGTTTCTTAAAACAGCACTGATTATCCACCATGTTGCAGTGACACAGTGTGTGTGTCCTTTACCCACTATGAGCTCCTTGAGGGAAAACATCTACTGTAAAACACCGAGTGCCTAGCACAGCCCCTGACACACGGAGGCTGCAGCCAGACTGCCTCTCAGGAAGCAGCTGCCAACCCCGCTGTCCTTGGCTTAGCGACGGCCATGTTCGGGTCTTCTCTTGTGTGATCCTGCTTTGTGGTCACTCCTCACTGCATCTTCCAGGGCGTTTGCTCTGAAAAAATCCTTCCTGGGGTCTTCAGCCACCGGGGTTGTCATGACCAGATGCCACAGGCCAGGTGACTTCGAGAACAGAAATTCATTGCCTCCCAGTTCTAGAGGCAGAAAGCCGAAGGTTGCGTTACCTGGAGGACTGGTCACCCATGAGGCTCCTCGCTTGCTTTGCATGTGGCCAGTTTCCCACTGGTCCCTCACGCAGCCCCACACGTGGACAGGAAGGGACAGTTTGTGCTCCTTCTTATGAGGACACCAGGATTGAGGGCTCACTTTCCAGTCCCATTCAACCTTTCGTGCCTCCCGCTGGGCTCCATCTTCAAACAGTGTGATCTCTGTGGTCAGGGCTTCAACCACAGGCCTCTCTGCAAGGACTCAGTTCAGTCCACACGTCTCAGTCTGGCCTACACTGTTCCGACTGTGTCCCAGCAACCAGACGAGTCAAGAAAAGCCTCAAGCATGCCAACTAGTCTCATCTTAAACTTAGGATGTCTGGACCGGTTAGATAAATAGCTGAGCAGGGTAGGTTCTTGTTACCAAGACCCATGCTTGAGTATAAACCCCTCCCCCCACCCCGAGTTCTACACAGTGGGAGAAGAGAATCAACTACTGTCCTGTGACCTTCACATGTATGCACACGCATGCCCAAGCACACACAAGGCACAACACAAATATACACACACAGATGGACAGATGGACAGATAGATAGATGAGTACAATTGATTTAGAATCTCAACCTTTAAGAAGCCTTCAGCCACAAAGCAAGCTTATCCCGTATTCCTATCCCATCCGCTCCCCCACACCCAGAGACGACTATTTCCTTTGTCCTCTACCTGTCAACCCTCAGCACGCCATCTTCCCTCCTGGCCTCAGCCATGTTCCGTGAAGAATGCCAAGCACCTGCCCTCTGCTTCTCTGTAACCATTCCTACCGTGTACCCTCCTCTGATGCCTTGTCCTCGGCACCCAGAACAGTGATGGGCACATGAGCCCTTCGCATTGGTTTGTTAGGCCTGCCCTCAGGAAGTCCCATACACTGTGTAGCCTAAATAACAGAGACTTGGCTCCCATAGCTCTGGAGACAAGAAATGCATCATCCTGGGCTGGAGAGATGGTTCAGGGGTTAAGAGAACTGACTGCTCTTCCAGAGGTCCTGAGTTCAAATCCCAGCAACCATATGGTGGCTCACAACCAACTGTAATGGAGATTCCATGCCCTCTTCTGGTGTGTCTGAAGACAGTGACAGTGAACTCACATACATGAAATAAAAAAATTAAAAAAAAAAAAAAAAGCAAAATCCAGGTGTTCCTTCTGAAGGTCATGAGGGAAGAAGGTGGTCAGACCTGTCATGGTTAATGGATGGTCATTTTTGTGCCTTTGTCTCTCTAAGTGTCCCCCATTTGTGTAATCTCTGGGTTCGCATTTCCCCTTTTATGAGTAACACATTCATATGGAGTCGGTATTCACCCTCATGAACTCACTTTAACCTGTTTCAATTCTACAAAGAGCCGGTCTCAGGCTGGGAGGTGTAACTCGGTGGTAGAGAGGACTTGCATAGCATAGCAACACCTTACCTGTACTGTGGGGAAACCCTATCTCAAAATAAGGTAACACTCAGAAATACTGGAGTTTGGATTTCTGCATATTGAGTCTGGAGAGACTGGATACAACAAGTAACAGCTCAGTGATTTTCCCTTTTCAAATTTGTCTTGCATTAGATGTGGTCCTTTCATTATCTTGTGAGGTTTTGCCTGCATGTATGTGTGCATACCATGTGCATGCCCGCCACCCTAGGAGGCCAGAGGGGGGCAGC
The DNA here is from genome assembly GCF_947179515.1 of Apodemus sylvaticus. Lineage (NCBI taxonomy): Eukaryota > Metazoa > Chordata > Mammalia > Rodentia > Muridae > Apodemus > Apodemus sylvaticus. The sequence continues at coordinate 16,328,303 of NC_067491.1, forward strand.
AGATCCCCCGTAGCAGGGTCACAGATGGTTGTGAGTTCCCACATGGTAGCTGGACATTGAAGCTGGGTTCTCTCTAAGAGCAAGAAGTAAGCTGAGCCATCTCTCTAGCCTCCTGGGTGATTTTTATTGAGTAAAGGGAATCCTAAGGGGACATCCTCAGAAGAGCTTTGTGTGTAACACTAAACCTTGCCCATGAACATGTGACGGCTGTCCCCAATTTACTGTTCATCTTCTATCGTCTCATGCCCAACTACAATCTGGTTTTTTACACAAATCTTCATTGGATAAACAAACTCCTGAAGATTGACTGGCGTGATAAGGAACAATCGTCAGAAGAGCGTTGTGAAGAGTAACATTAAACCTTGCCCGTGGGCGCAGCATGGAATTCTTCTCCCCGGTTTACTGTTCATCTTTTGTCTTTCCGTGTCCAGATACAACGTGTTTATTGTACAAATTCTCAGAAGCAGACTGAACTCTGTGTTCCCAGGATGACTCAACACACTGAACTAATGCGAGCCAGTCACAGGGTGCTGTTGTGAATATTGTTGACAAAGACGCTGGGACCCCTAGGTGAATTAACTCAGATGCGAGTTATCCTGCAGTTACCCAAATATAACCAGGGGTTTAAAGCAGAGACAGACAGCAAAGAAAGAAACTGGAGCACACTCTGGAGACAGAGGCAAGCAAGTCTCTGAGTTCAAGGCCAGCCTGGTCTGCAGAGCAAGTTCTAGGACCTCCAGGACTATACAGAAAAACTCCTGGAAGAGAAAAAAAAAAAAGGAGGAAAGGGAGAGGGAGGGGAAAGGGGGAAAGGAGGGGAGAGAAGAGGAGGGGGAGAGAAGGGGAGGGAGAAATGGGGAAGGGGAGATGGGAGGGAAAGGGAAGGGAGAGATGGGGAGGGGAAGGGAGGAGAAAGGAGGGGAGGGGAGGGAAGGCAATCTGAGATCTTTTAACTGGGAGAATGGTGTAAAGGCCATCAGAGTGTGACCTGGATTAGTCAGACACCAATTAAGTATTTCTGACTTTTCCTTGTTCGTCTCTTTGCTAGTTCCCAAACCACACATGAGAAGAAAACAGTGTAAAACCCAGCTTTAAAAAAAAAATCAATCAAGGTGTTCCAGTAGGGAAGTACAGGGAACAAGCATATAAATTAGGTGTGTGGATTAGAAAAGGAATCAGTGTGCATTTTAAGGGACTTGATTACATCTCGAATATTCGAGGCCAGGGAGATGAAGCGGTTGAGGTAAATCTCTCCACGTGTAACCAACCCTTCACAACTTCACAAAGCATCCTGTGGCAGAACAAGTCTAATTTGTTTTGCCATGGGGCTCCATTTATGTAAATCCTTCTTCGCAGTGGCTCTGCTGTCCCGGTAAATTAAAATTTAGAGTCAAACTAACCTTACGCATAATAATATACGTTATGGCGGTGCTTGGAAGCTGATCGTGAGTGGGAAGCCTCTCGCTCCTGTGATGAGTTTTATCAGCGCTTTCCACAGTCTCAGGAGTGTTGAGGTTCAGCTGGGCGGGGAGTCTGGTGCAAAGTGACTGAGCAGCCTCCGGTGTGCGTGGGGGTGGGGTGGGATCAGCTGGGGTGATCAGCTGGGGTGGGGGCTTCTGAGAAGGCTCTGAATTCCGGAACCCCGGTGGCCCCAGTTCCCCGGTCTGGAGGGGACACACTGGCTCCCAGGACAGTACAGATTCAGGCACCTGGGATTTGCTGGGCAGATCCCTGTTAGGAGCGCACCCACCTTTCCTGCCTCCGTAAGTCCTGCCCCCCTCCCTGCCACCCCCTACACCCGCTCCCTCTCTTCAGATTTCAGCTGAAGTAGAATCTAGGTGCCTTCGTTCATCTAATCTTTGTGACGACTCACGGGTAAGAATTGAAGAGTGCTGAAATTCTAGACCGCGATGGAATCTCCAACCTACCCATACACCACGTTTTCTTTCCACAGTCCGCAGCCACTTCCAGTGGCCAAGGTGGGAACTCAATAAACAGTAGAACCGGGCAGAGCGGAAGGGACGGAGAAGGTGGAAAAGCCGAGCCCAGGACAGTGTTGTCTCCAGGCCGTGAGGTCACAGAAGGTCGCCTGTGATGGCACATTGTAGGTCAGAGAGAACAGGGTAAGAACAAGTCCTGACTGTAGGAATGAACGGTAACCTTAGGCGGACTTGTTTAAACCCCACCTTAACAGGGTGGGGTTGTAAAGTATAAAGGTTGTCAGAGAGAAAACAGATCACGTTGGACAAGCTGGGAAGCCCTGGACTGTCACGGGGGTCTGGATAAAAAGGACTACCCAAGCCGGGCAGTGGTGGTGCACAACTGTAATCCCAGCACTTCTGAGGCAGAGGCAGGCAGATTTCTGAGTTCGAGGCCAGCCTGGTCTACAGAGTGAGTTCCAGGACAGCTACGGCTATGCAGAGAAACCCTGTCTCGAAAAACAAAAACAAAAACAAAAACAAAAAAGGACTACCCTCCAAAGACTGACAGAATCCCTCGAACAAGGGCCTCTACAACTTTACACTACGTGATAATTCTGCAAGGACAGTTAATCCGCCATCTTCTGTTTAAATTCGGACTGACCCCTGACCCTTGAACACCCTCGTCCATTAATCTCCCTGGCCAAGGGATTGTTGCATCAAGATAGGTTATGTGACCTTCCTCACTTTTGCCTTTAGAAATCTCTGTTTCTGTAACTCTAGCTGCGCAGATAGTAAAATCTGCCGCGCCTCACGCCCCTCGTGTGGACACACTCTGAGTTTACTGGGGCACACACATCTGCTCCTTTCCACACTATTTTCTGTTGACCTCCTGGAGAAGCTTTCCATTTGTAATTTGGCTTAGCAAGAGGCTCTCCCCAGATTCTGAGCTGCAGGTGCTGCACAAGCAAGATGGTCGGAAAACTTCAAGTTCTTTGTTCACTCTCAGTGAGGAAGTGCGTGCTTCTCATCCAGGTTTCAAGGGATTCCTATGCATAGAAACCGGAACTCTTCAAACAGGATAATTGTAACTATGTCTCCATTTACCCACTCGTCCTGGTGCTAAAGGGCAGGTGTTCCATACAGCACGCTGCTGTTAAATGTGTTTGACCTCCAACTTCAAACAACATTCCTTTCTTTTTGCTTTTATCTCAGTCTTAGATTTACACTGTTTAATCATTTACTGCAGGAGAAGTCCTTGAAACCAAACTCAGGAAAAAAGCTGCTGCAGGGGAGTTGCCCAGACTTGTTGAGTTTGCCAGTATTCCTGTTTAATCTCTAGCCACTTGTTATGACTTGGATATTAAGTGTCCCCTAAGAGTCCATTTGCTAAAAGGCTTGCTCACTCACCTGTGGTGCTCTGGGAAGATGATGGGATGTTTTAAAATGTGACGGTTAATACTGATCATTAGAAGGGCTGGAGAGATGGCTCAGCAGTTAAGAGGACCCAGGTTGGGGTCAGAGCATCCTTGTAGCGCACGGCTATAATTCCAGTTACATGGGTTTATGGCGCCCCCTGCTGGCTTCTGTAGGTACTGCATTCATGTGGTGCAGTTAGAGCAGGCAAAACCCCATTTTACATAAAACTAAAATAAATAAATAAAAACTAAAAAACAAACAAACAAAAAACACATTGATCACCAGATTGGCAAGAACTGGGATCACCTTAAAAAAAAACCTATGGCATGATCTTGAGCGATTTCTAAATTGGCCTGAGTGAGAAGACCCACCCTAATGTAGGTGTCATTAGGGCTGGAACCCATGACTAACCGAAAAGGAGAAAGTCACGTGACAGCATTCAGGGCCCTCTACTTCCTGACTGTTCAGACCTGTAGTAAACAGCAAAAACTGACTGTGGATGAAATGTGACTGGACTCAGCAGTTGCAGTCCAGTCCTCTAGGCAGGCGACACCAGGCACGAAACAGCAGCTGTAGTTCATTTCAATGCTGTAGAAACCACAAAGCTCACTACTGAAGCACAAACGGAATTCAACAGTGCTATGGAAGGCAAACCAATACATGCGTCTCATTAGCGAAGAGTAGCGAGGCAGGACAAACCCAGCCACTGTCTGCGGGGTCACATTTATACTGCTTCGTCACCCATCCTTTTATGTTTCCACTATAGCAGAATATTCTGCCACCTGTGTCTGCTTCAGGAAAACAGTCATTCACGTGTCTGCTTTGGTGTGACACCCTTTCCCCTGTGTGCCCCAACATAACACCATTTGAAATAAGCGACATTCTAAAGAAACTAGAACTTTCCACTTCAAGGCCCAGTCTCTCTTTTCATCCTCTTTGCTTTCCGGCAGCTGAGAGATGAACAGGCCTCCTCCCTCACGCAATCCCACATCTTTGCTACCTTGACACAAGCCGGAAGACAATGGTGCCAACACACCTTAGCTTGAGCCCTGAGGCTGTGGGCCAAGACAAACTGTCCTTCCTTGTAAGCTGCACAAGGGTATTATGCCACATCGCTGGAAACCTGACTCAGCCCGGAAGACTTTTCTCTTCAATGCCTTCATTCTCGCGATGAGATTTGCAGAAATCCTTGGTCATTCGGCAAAATCATGAGCCTTCTTTCCTACCTAAAATAATCTGGCCAATCTCACCCACCTTCGATGTTCTCCTGAAGTTTTTGCCATCTATTTTCTTCTACGTAGGCTATGGGTGTAGCTTTTAATAGCCGTATGGTACAGGCCAAGGAACACCCAATTAAACTGATGGCTGCTTCCGGTAAATATTCAACAGGTAAAGGACAGAGTCTCACTGTGAAGCCCTGGCTGACATAGTACTCATTGTGTAGAGCAGGCCAGCCTAGATTGCACAGAGTCTGTCCCCAGAACTGAGAGATACTAACTTCTCTTAGGGCTCAATTGCTGGTTATAAAAAGAGAAAGAGGTTAAGAGAATATGGTATACAGTGGTGCAGGAAAAGGGGGGGCCTCAGTGGGCCCATGCTGAAGCATCCCTCCCCCCTGAGGGACCACACACACCAGCATAATATAGAATAGAGTTTATTCAGGGCATGGGGAGGAGAGTTAAGAGGGTAGTAGAGGCAGAGAAAGGCAGAGAGACGGAGAGAGTAGAGAAGCAGAGGCCGGCCATGAGAGAAGGCGGGGGAGGAGAGCCCAAGAGGGGCAAGAGAGAGACATAAGAGAGGTGAAAGGGAGAGAGGTAGAAGATTTAAGAGAGAGAGAGAGGAGGGGGCAAGCAGACCCTTTTATAGTGTGCCAGCCCTACCTGGCTGTTGCCAGGTAACTGTGGGGAAGGGCATACCTGGCTGTTGCCAGGTAACTATGGGGTGGAACTTAAACAGAACCCTAACATCAATGATGTGGTAAGAAGAATTCTCTCAGGAAACATTTTCTTATTAAAGAAAACAGTGAGAATTGTCTCATCTGAGCAAAGAAAGGGAGACGTCTCGCGGTGAATGGTTTTGTGTTACGTTTTTTACTCTGGAATGAACATCCTCTGCTAACCCCATCACCCTGAGGGAGGCAGGACAGTATTTGGAGTTCATCAGAAAACAGGACACACGGTGCCAGGATGATGTTTTCACACGAGCTGTGAATATAGCAGGCTTGCCAGAATACTGATGGCATCCAGTGTCCCTAAGGACCTCTCAAACCAAGGCTGCTGATAGGTCATCTTATTAGAAGTGGACACTGTGACTGGCAATATCTGACAGATGCCAAGTGGTTTGGAAGTCAGGTACAGTTTCCTGTTGTTCAACTTCAAGATCTCATGAATGATCGATAGATAGCTCACTGGTTCTTGAAAACAAAAAGGTAACTTCTATTTCTCCAGATTGGTAGTGATTGATGTATTGTGCAATTAATTTAGTGCTAGGACTCTGGAGACCCAAGCCTGGGCCTTAGGGCAAGCCTTTTGTCATCCAACTAACCTGTCATTGAAGGAACCAGTCAGCACAGCACCAACCCTGTATCATGTAAATTACAATGACTATAAGATTAATTAAAAAAACAAAAACAAAAAACAAAACCCTGGTCTACAGAGTGAGTTCCAGGACAGCCAGGGCTATACAGAGAAATCCTGTCTTGTAAAAACCAGAAAAAAAACCAAACCAAATCAAACCCAAATTGTTCTGTTTATAAAGTTTTAAATAAACAATGCCTCTCCCCAACCCCCACCCCACCCCCTACCCCCCCACCCCTCCCACCCCCACCCTCCACTCCCGTTGCTACAGAAAAGCAAGAGCAGTTCTTGGAAACACACCAATGGATACAAGAAGAGACACACTGGTTCACTTGGGCTCCAAGCCTCAGGCTTTGGGCAGGGGACCCACACAGCTGGCTGTACAGCTGTAGAGTAGAGATGGGCCATGCAACCTCACCCAGCCATTGTTTTCTGAGGAGAAACTGCCCTCTGCCCCACGGTGCAGGCAGCTTAAGCTGACATCTGCCCCTCACTCTGTGCCGGCCTCAGCTCTCTCTGCTCATCGTATGCTGAAATATTTCACCCTCTCCATGGGCGACATCACCCTCTCCATAACCTGTGACACGGGTACATTTTATTAACCGAGAGCGACTTACCCTCCCAAGGGGAGCATTTTGCTGAGCTGGAGATCTGTTCCAGGTAGTTCGGCCTCTGGAGGTTGAGTGCGGTTCCTATTTTTAGTGGAGATCTAGGAAAGGGTCTGAGGCAGATCAAAGTGGGCATTAGGCCAGGAGCTGGGCAGATCTGGGCTGGGGGTGCTTTTCGTCCACTGCAGCCTCCCACTGATAACAGAGTCGGGTCCCCTCTTCCATCCTGTACCCCTAGTGCCCCCCTATACTGTGATCTTTCCAATAGCTCACCTGCCAAGCGCACTCACCCTTCCTTGTCATCTTTCTGAGTATTCCCGGCACCCTCTCCCACCTCAGGAAGATACAAGCAGCTAAGAGCAGGTTTCTGGTCTGTTTGGCTCTCTGAGGAATCCCAACCGTCCAGCGGTGTGCCTCTGCCCCTGCTGTCCCCTCGTTATCTGTTCAATAAATAACACCTTGCCCCTTGGTGGGTTAGCACAGTGGGTAGGCCATTGGGAAGTGAAGAAGACCCCACGGAGTATAACAGAGCCCGGAGGGCAGGTAGGAGCCTAGATCAAGGTGACACCCTCCTGGCCCAGGGTGATTATGAAGTAAGTAAGACAATCAGACCAGACAGAAAGGCACCAGGCCAGAGCCAGCAGGGGAGGGAGGAGAGGGTGGTTTCTGGTTTCAATTTTCTTTGTGTGGGTTTGGTGTTTCACTCTAATCCCTTTTGATCCCCTTGGTTAAATCTTATTATTTAAACACTTGATTTTGGTAGAATCTTTTTAAAAAGAAAAAAACTCTGTGTGTGTGTTTGTGTGTGTGTGTGTGTGTGTGAATGTGTAGGCCGGAGGTCAACACAGGGAATCTTCCTGGCTCCTTCTCCACAATTCTTTCTGAGGCTCACTATGTAGCCCTGGCTGTCCTGGAACTCACCATGTAGAATAGGCTGGCCCCAAACTCACAATCCGAGCTGGTGCGATCAGGCTGAGAACTCACTCCCACGGAGCCCGGACCCCCTGTCTGCAGCAGACTCACCTCAGCAGCTCTCCTCCATGGTGGGCCTTATTCAGCCAGATACTGAGGCCTAGTGAGAGAGCTTGAGCCTTTGCTCGAGTTTAGTTTAGAGACCTGTCTTGGTCACTTCTGTATTGAGTGACTCAACATGGCCTACTTAAGCCTGTCGTTGCCTAACTACTGCTGACGTAGAGTAACTTGGTTGGCTCCATCAGTCACCTCAGACCCTCCGTCACTCTTCCCTGTCCCTTAAGTCACCTCACCTTAGCAAACAACTCCTCTCTCAGCCCTTTATAAACAATTAAACGAGTTCCCACTTTGCCAGATTCCCGGCTCTGGCTCTGGCCGGTTATTCTCTGACCCTCACCATCCTGCTCAGTCCGAGGAGACCTGGCTGGATCCGGTTCTCTCCATTCTCCTGAACCTGCCAGCAGAGAGCCGACATCTCCACACTCCTCACATTCTTAGGGCCCTTGTAGCAGGCGTGGGCAGGTTTTGCCTCCTTTTCTGGTAACCCTATCCCAGGATAGGTTAGCACAGAAATATAGAAATTTGGGGGGAGCTGCATTACCTATAACAACTGTTACAGGTTGTTTCTTGTAAGTCCCCGACATCTGCCTGTGGTGAGTCCTTAGCATGCCCACGGTGGGCGCTCCTAACACACAGGGTGTCTCACACAGACTTGGCTCTCTGGAGACTGGACTTAACCCAAAGGTGTTGAAGAAGAAACCCTTTCACACATAGGACACTGTGGGACTGGGAACTGTCCCCACCATCCCCTGACAAATACTTGGTCAGTTCCTGGCGGGTGACTCTCTCTGGGGAGGAAGTAGACCCTTTCTTCATGAGGCAACACCTACTGAAGGAAATACGTCACTGGGTACAACTTTCTTTTTTCTTTTTTCTTTCTTTCTTTTTCTTTCTTCTTCTTCTTCTTCTTCTTCTTCTTCTTCTTCTTCTTCTTCTTCTTCTTCTTCTTCTTCTTCTTCTTCTTTTCTTCTTCTTCTTCTTCTTTTTTTTTGAGACAGGGTTTCTCTGTGTAGCCCTGGCTGTCCTGGAACTCACTCTGTAGACTAGGCTGGCCTCGAACTCAGAAAGCCACCTGCCTCTGCCTCCCAGAGTGCTGGGATTACAGGCGTGCGCCACCACTGCCCAGCAGGTGCAGACTTTCGAAGTTTGCACCCAGCCTGGATCCACTCCAGTTGATCCTGCTTAGTGTTATCATTTGAAGATGTGGTCTCTCAGTTCCCAATGACAGAGTCTCTCCTGTCATAGACTCCCCTCTGGAACCGTACGCCCAAATAAACTCTTCTTTCTTCCTTGGTCCTAGTCATGGTATTTATCACAATTTTTAAAAAAAGGAACTAATACACATTTATCATTAACAATTCTAATAGTTGGGACTGGGAATTAGAGAGGTGGCTCAGTGGTTAGCACCACTCACTGCTCATCCAGAGCACATGGGTTCAATGACCAGCACCCACCTGATGACTCATCGTCATTTGTGACTCCAGTTTTAGGGGATATGGCATGTTCTGGCTTCTTTGGGAACATGGTACACAGACATATATGTAGGCAAACACTCATGCACATAAAATAAAATAATACTTTTTTAACTTATAAAATTTCCAAGTAGGGGGCTGGAGAGGTGGCTCAGCAGTTAAGAGCACTGACTGCTCTTCCTAAGGTCCTGAGTTCAAATCCCAGCAACCACATGGTGGCTCACAACCATCTGTATAGAGATCTGATGCCCTCTTCTGGTGTGTCTGAAGATAGCTACAGTGTACTTACATATAATAAATAAATCTTAAAAAAAAAAATCCTAGTAGGAAAAAACATCATTAATTGTAGAACAAGAGACTAAAAACCTGTCCAGGATACAGGAAGGCAACCTGAAACCTGAGCTGCCTTTTGCTGAGTCCCTGCATATACATAGAAAAACATCTGCCTAGTAGAAGCCTGGGTGCTTAGTAGATTCTCTCACTAACCCTCCATGAAAAGCCCATGAGATAATTCTAGTAAAACCCTGGGTGAACTATCAGACAAACGTACACTGGGTGGTGTGGTACAGGACTCCTGGCCAGACTCCTCGGCACATGGGAAATGAGAAATCTCGAAGCCGTCACGGCCTAGAGAAGACTGCAGATGAAGTGTGGTTTCCTGACTCCCAGGACACAAAGATAACATGGTGGAGATCAGGCCAATGAAACGGATCTGACACTTTGACAAACGTCCCAGTTGTAAACAGAGGAGGTGCTATCATCTTCGCAACCTCCCCGTCAACCTGAAAGTTGCTTCAAAACGAATACTCTTGTGTGCACACAAACCCTGGAAATAGAACCCAGGGCTTAGCCTATCCTCAGCAAGCGCTCTACCACCGAGAATGCCACACCCCCAGCTCCCTAACAAACCTCGTGAAGTAGATCCTGTGGCTATTTCATTACAGAACCATAACTTAGAGGGGCTTAGTTGCTTATCATCACAGCTGCAAGAGATTTCTACTTGGCTGAAACAGGATTGCACAGGATTTTTTTTCATCTCTTAACCCTTTGTTCCCAGTGGGCCACTATCAATGGTTGCTGGAAAGGGCCTGAGCTCGGTTGTCCCAGGCTCCCCTGCCCTGTTTGACCGGTAGCAGCCTCTTGCACTTTACTGATTGCTTGTGGGTTCTAGTTTGTTTAATCCCCAGGACAACCCTACAGAGCATCTATACATTTCAAACACAAGAAGACAGAGGCTGGAGTTGGGGTGATGATGGAGGACCAGAGACTCACCCAGTATCACACAGTTACTAACGAGAGTGGGGCCTAACTCTATCTAAATGCCAGGTGTTGACTCTAGGGGTCGGGGTGGGGGAGAAGTGGGTATAGAACACACCCTGGCACCAAATTCTCAGCATAAAGGAGATTCAAGCCGGGGCTGGGGTGGAGGTGTTGTCTGCCTCTGGATCTGGCAAAGGCCTGTGCTAAAAGAGAAGATCTATTTAAATATTGATGAAATAAGGAGGAGGTCTTGAGATAATTTTTCCATTTTAGCATCTCTTCTGTAGATAAGAGAACAGAACGTGCTGTTTTTAACAAATCTATTCCAAGTGTTAATTTGTCTCCTCACTTTTTCTCTTCTTGGTGCATAAATCATATGCAGGGCCTTTCCCAAAGTACTGGGGATGGAACCTAGAACTTTATCCACAGTGAATCAAACACTCGACCACTGAGCTATAGTCCCAGAAAACCTAGGGCCTTTTGCAGACCAGGCAGAAGAGGCATTGCCACTGAGCCCCTTGCTCCAGCTGATAAATTCCCTACAAAAACACTCCTGAGATTTGACCCAAATACACAGAGATGGCTCTGTGATTTTAGCTCTTCCTCTCTCTATCTCGCTGGGCCTCTTCCTGTCTCTGTGTGTGTGTCTCTCTCTGTCTCTGTATATTTCTGTGTCTCTGTTTCTGTCTCTGTCTCTCTATATTTCTGTCTGTCTCTGTCTCTCTCCCTATCTCCCTATCTCTCTATCTCCCTATCTCTATCTGACTGTGTAGCTAGCCTGACTACCCTGTAACTCACAGAGATCCACCTGCCTCTGCTTCTCACATTCTCCAATGCTGGCACTGAAGTTGGTACCACTACGCCTCTCTCTTCTCTCTCTCTCTCTCTCTCTCTCTCTCTCTCTCTCTCTCTCTCTCTCTCTCTCTCTCTCTCTCATTCTTCAAATCTAGTTTGTGTTCCCACTACTATTATTATGCTAATGAATATGGCATTAAAATGGCTTATTGCTCCATCCATGCATCACACGCAGAGAAACCCTGTCTCAAAAAACCAGGAAAAAAAAATGTTGAGCTTTTAGCCGGGCGGTGGTGGCGCACACCTGCAATCCCAGAGGCAGGTAGATGTCATACTGTGAACCCCAAGATTATATTGTTTACTGCGGGGGCGGGGGGGTGAACCTTTCTAGTTGTGGTGTGGCTCAGCCTTAGCACACACCTTTTATCCCTCTGCCTGAATTATAGACATGCCCTTAGCACACACCTTTAATCCCAAACAATGAATGTAAAATCAGTTTGTAGAAGGAAGCAGCCATGTTTGAAGTGATGTCTAATTGAGGGGCAGACAAAGTGATGAATCAGAGAAAGATTTGACAGAATAGGATACGCCCAACTCTCAAGAGAAGAGAGAGGAAAAGGACAATACTTAAGAGGGGAGTGCAGAGAAAGGAGGGAGGCAGTTTTACCCTGGCAGCTGTATGTACAGGGACAGGTTACAGAGAGAAAACAAGCTAGACACAGGTGAAGGCAAAACAAGCCAGAGAACTAGAAGGAGCCAGAAAATTAGCGTTCTAATTGTTAGAGTTCGTCTGAGGCCAAGCAGAGCAATTCAGAAGCCGGATTGAATCAGTCAGCTTGGAGAGGAGTTTGGAGCCACAACAGCTGAGTTGAGCCAGTCAGCCAGAGTTCAGAAAGAGCTAGAAGGGCTTATTCAACAGTACGTCAGTAAGTCTCAGAGGCTGAACACAGTGTAGGCCTAGATGAGATTGTACGGAGGCTAGAAGTTTCCAGGACTAGGCCTAGGTTAGCATACTGAGGCAGTAAGCCTCAGAGATGACAGTTATATCATGCATGTGAATGAAAGATACATTCATAATTTTTGGGGGGGACTAGGATTCTTGGCGGTTTGCACTTTTCTTGTCTTTTTTGTTTTGTGTTTTGTTTGTTTTGTTTTCAGGAGGAAAGAAGATGACATTGAGTGGGCCGAGAACAGGAAAGGTCTAGGAGGAGTTGTGGGAGGGGAAATAATACGATCAAAATATATTGTATGAAAAAATTAAGTTTTGAAAACACACAGCAACCCGGCAGTGGGTGGCGCATGCCTTTAATCCCAGTACTCAGGAGGCAGAGGCAGGTGGATTTCTGAGTTCAAGGTCAGCCTGGTCTACTGAGTGAGTTTCAGGACAGCCCGGGCCACACAGAGAGACCCTGTCTCAAAAAAACAAACAAACAAAACAAAACAAAATAAACAACAAAAAACAAACAACAACAACAAAAACACACAGCGAGAAGTGAACTGACAACAAGCTCTTCTTAGCACGAGCCTTGGGCAACAGACTGTTTAAAAAAAGAGAACTGAGTAGAGGTGTTTGATATGTTCCTCACATTGCATAGTTCTCCACTGCAGAGGGATCTGCCCCGGGAAGGCAGAGTGTGGTGTCCAGAAGGGGGATGTGCTGTTAGTGACCCCTCTTTAACTATGTGTACTCTGATACTGGGGCTTTGCTCTAGTTGCTTGTCCTCTGAGGGGAGTCATTTTTGCACACACACACACACACACACACACACACACACGCTCATACGTGCAGAGACAGTTTCTCACTGTCCCATCCTTTAACTGGTGTGTGTTAGGTATGGATCCGGCAGTCTGCGTGGTGAGGTCTTGAGGTCTTGGTCAACAATACCAAATCACTTCCAAGTCACCTTACGGTTCCAAGCTAAACATTACGTCTCCATTTTTACTTCTCCTTCTCTTCAAGATGACGGAACCAGTCTCTGTACAACCTTCCACAGGCTGACATCTGCTTTCCCAAAAGGAAGCAACCATAAACAGAGCTTCCAGAATTTTCTCCGTCGCCTGTCTCCAGGATTTTCACTGCTGCTCTGTTTTTGCTCCTTGTGTGTGTGTGTGGGGGGGGGGGGGGTGTCTCTTTACTGACTGTTTATATTTGTGTTACCTAAGAAATAAATCCTCTTAATTAAAAAACAAAGTCTGTGGTGTCAAAGTTCTAGGCACCATGTAAATGTCACCTGATTAATTCCGTTCACCAAGATCTCCAACGAGCAGCCGCCATTTCGCCCACTCTCTTTAAGCTACAGACCCACCAGTACGGGACAGTAGAGGATGTGTGCGCCCTGGTCTCAAGCCAGTTGTTGAAAACAGAATCCCTTGCTTTGCTCCACAATGAGGGATTTTTTTTTTTAAAGGACGGGGTCTTTTTAAAACTCCAGACAAAGGAAATCCCTTCTGCTTAGGAAAGGGATTTAGACGCTGGCGCTGTGCCTGATCAGGTCCTTAAAGCCAGGCTCTGTTCCTGAAACAATGACAAACTCAGACCACCGCTTGCCCTGAAGACCACCGGGAAAAGCCTGAGCGGCAGGGGATGAAGCCCACGCTGTGTCCCCAACACAGAGCAGCGCGCACAGCATTGCATCGCGCCAAGGAACCGTGAAAAACACCTCCTGTGGATTTCTGGACCCCAACGTGGATCCACCGTGAGAAGTTACTTATTTCTTAAAAGCGAAATGGGAGGAAAGACACCCCTCTTTTCTCATTGGATCTCAGGATGAGCTGAGATGACTCCCGCACAACAAGCCCTGGCCCAGCAGACAGTAAGTGTAATAAAGGTCAAAGAGTGGGTTGACCTGGCAGCTGAGGTAGGGGTGAAACGGACCAATGAGCTAGGCTTGGAGATGAAGGGGGAAAATTCCATACTGAGGGAATCCAAGCCAAAATGTCTGCCCCAGACAGGCAGAAGGGCCCAGCAGGCCCCATTCACCCAACATGGCCCAAAAGGATTCTGGCTAATTTTAAGATTTATTCAATCAATTATAGACTTACAGAATAATCGAGCATTCTCTGTTTCTCTTGGCAAAGTCCCGCTTTGTATAAAGTCCTATTTGGCAAGAGAAAGCCTGAATTCTTTTCTTCTTTCTTCTTCCTTTCTTTCTTTTAAAGAGAATTGTTTTAGTAACAAAATAGAGATTGCATAAACAACTTCAAAGTCCTTTCAGGTCAAAACATACTGTTTCTGACAGCAACGAACTCTGGTGTGGAGCATTGTAGGAGGAGGACGGACCTGAGCTTCAGAGTCAGACAGAGGAGTCTCGCTGGATGCGTCCCGCTCTGGTTGCACGGAAACTGTCAAAATCTATGGGCTCACTACAGTGAGTGGAGATCGGACTGCCTGCCTTGTGGCTTGTGGTAAGATCTCAGCGAGGGTGAAGCATGCCTAGCGTGTTCCCCACGTGCTCCCTCACACCTGCTCCCCACACGGTAACTTACCAAAGACGCCGGGCGTCCTCTGCAACAAGCCCCTGGGATAGAATTAGAGATGCGGTCGACCCTTTGCCATGGTCCCTACATGCCGACTAGATTAATCAGCCTCTTGAGAATTTCGGGCTTTTGTTTTTGAGACAGGATTTCTTGTAGCCCAGGCCCACCTCGCTGTGCAGCTGGGATGGCCATGACCTCCTGGTCCTCCTGACCCTACTTTCTGAACGCTGGGGTTCCGTGCATGTGCCTCCCCCATGCACGTCTTTATGCAGCGCTAGGGATGAGATCCAGCGCTTTGCAAAAGAACACAACAGCCTTTTCCTGGTGGTCTTCGGGGCAAGCAGTGGTCTGAGTTTGTCATTGTTTCAGGAACAGAGCCTGACTTTAAGGACCTGATTAGGCACAGCTCCAGCATCTAAATCCCTTCGTAGTTCAAGGGGATCTGATGCCCTCTGCTGGCCTCTTTGGGTACTGCACACCTGTGATACACATGAACGCACACAGCATGCACATATACATATAATTAAATAAATAAATAAATAAATAAATAAATAAATAAATAAGTTTCGCAGCTCACCGAGAGGAACAGGAAGACACACGGGGAATTAAAACAAAGGCCAGTGTGGTGGGCGCTGAACGGAAGGAGAAACAAGGTACCACAGGCATGCCAAGAACAAAATGCTTTTCTGAGGCTAGCAGCGTCCACGGCCTCATATTTACCTAGGTGAGCAGAGAAAACAGATTTTTAATATTTATTTATTTATGTTGGTGTTTTACCTGTATGTGTGTCTGTGTCAGGCTATTGGATTCCTTGGATCTGGAACGACAGATAGTTGTGACCTGTCATGTGGGTGCTGGGAATTGAACCTGGGTCCTTTGGAAGAACAACCAGTGTTCTGAACCACTGAACCACTTATCTCTCTAGCACCCCCAAAGTATGCTTTTTTTAAAAATTACTTTTTAACAGAAAAATATAAAGGAAGGATGGTAGTAACCTACCTGCCTGTGATCCCAATATTCAGAAAGCTGAAGTAAAAGGATTGTAAGTTTGAGGCCAATCTGGGCTAAATAAGGAGTTTCTGGAAAGCCTGAACTATAGGGCAAGACTTATTCTCAAAATAAATTAATAAATAACAAATAAATGTGAGTCCTAGTTTATCTATTTACCATTTTAAATGTAAGTATAGGGTTGGAGAGATGGCTCTGTGGGTGCAGTGCTGGTTATGTGAGCATGGGGATCCTGGTTCAATGCCAGAACCTATGTAACAAGGCAGACTTGGTGTCAGGCTTGTAATCCCAGAGCTGGGGAATCAGACACAGGCAGAGCCCATGGCTTGCTGACCAACCAACCTAGCTTAATGGATGTGTTCCAGTCAAGTGAGGGCCTTCTCAAAACACAGTTCCTGAGGAATGACAAGCAGGGTTGTCCTCTGTCCTACATACACACAGAAATACACACAGACACACACACAGTAACACACGGATACACACACACAGACACATAGAGACACACACAAACACACACAGATACACACTCAGACACACGCAGCAACAGACACGCAGACACACACACACAGACACACAGGCACACACACATACACACACAGATACACACATACAGAGACACACAAAGACACACATAGACACACACACAGACACACACACATGCGCCTATGCAGCCACAAGCACAGCTGTATCCTCATACATGTAAACATGAACATAAACATACATATGCAAATAATAGTAACAATAATAAAATAAATTATGGGCTGCTGATGAAGCATGATGGCAGAACCTGGTATGTATAAGGCCCTGGGCTCAATCCTTAGTAAAGGTAAACAAACGTGCATATACATGCACACACACACACACACACATACACATACTATGGTTTGAATGTAGGTAATAGCTTCCAAAGACCACTGTGTTAAAGGTTTGGACTCCAGAGAGGTATCACTTCTCAGGCTTTCTGCTAAGACCAGGTATAGACTTTTTCTGAATCTCCCAGGTTCTTAGGAGAAACACTATTATTTTTAAGTTCTTATGTAAACGGATTCGATGATTTATTCACTGTAAATATCACTCTGCTCTTCCGCTTCCACGACTTCTGCTGATGTGGCGGCTGTTGCATAAGCACCCCGTAAAAGGGCCCAGTGGAAACGGGCCTGGGATAAAGAGAATGTTATTTCAGTAACTTGCTCCAGGACTCCTGGGACCGATTTATGTCTCTGGTTACATAAGCAGGCGAGTTTGCAGCGATCCTTGGACCACCACAGTGGCCACCTGAAGGGCTGCTGTGAGCGGAGAAAGGGCAGCCCGCCGGGACACCAGGTTTAGCGATGGCTGCACACCGTGCAGGATGGAAGTGTAAAAGGCCAACTGGAAGCTACAAACCCAACCGTGAGAGGCGGGGGCAGCGAACGAGGGCGCTATTTTAGGCCGAATGAGGGGAGAGTTGGAAGCGCAAAGGGCAGGACATATTTGGACAGTAGGTGGCGCAATATCGTTTTAGTGCTGCTAATTATTAGACCTGGAGGAGAGCGGTGATGAGCTGTAGACGGGAGGAGTCAGGTAATCCAGAAGAAAGTCAATGCATAGATTCACACACACACACACACACACACACACACATCCTGGACCTCCACAATGTTCTCCAGATTTAGTTTTTTCGAGACAGGGTTTCTCTGTATAGCCCTGGCTGTCCTGGAACTCACCCTGTAGACCAGGCTGGCCTCGAACTCAGAAATCTGCCTGCCCCTGCCTCCCAGAGTGCTGGGATTACAGGCGCGCGCCACCACCGCCCGGCGTCACCTCTTCTCTAAAGGGTATGCCCTTTAACGGTGAGAGGACCTCAGTCTTGGCGCAGCCACCATGCCACGGAAAACAGGTGCCCATAGCCGGGCAAACCTGGCTGGCGGGCTTGAGGACCACCTTGGTTTTGTTCTGGAATGGGGCGGGGAGGGAGGGGTTTGCTTCAGCAAGAGTTTGGGTTCTTGTACTTGAGATGCTGGCCTTACAGAGGAATCCAGAGAGGACGGACTGAGGAGTTTGGGAGAGCAAAGGTCCCTCTTCTGGGACCGATGGCCAAAGGCCAGACAAAGCAAGGAGATTTAATCCAGTTTTAGACCTGCCGCTCACAATCTAAACAGAACACAGGATCTCCTACCGGCAGAACCCAGACCCAATGGTAGGTGACCGGGCATGTTTTGAAAACTCACAGTGGGTGAGCCAGGTAGTTCAATTGTGACAGATGAAGCAAGAAACTCAAGAGCTAGACACGTCCTCAGAGAGGAGCAGGTGTTTAACAGTTCCTGGAGTATCTGAAAGTGGCTGATGCAGAGCAGAACAATGTGGTTTGTTCGAGAGATCCAGAGGAAAGGGAGGCGTCAGTACAGTGCCGCGTGCGTGACTGCAGCATCACCGGAGAGCAGGGCTGGCACCACCTTCCGGGCTCTTGTAACTGTATCAGCCATGTGGGTCATTCACCGAGTAGACGGGAAACTGCCCCGAGGACTTGAAATTAATCGGTGTGGAACATATTAATTACACTGGATGCTCACAGGTACACGGTCAGTTCAGATAGGTCAGGCAGGCGGTTCAAAGGCCAGCAAGACCGGCCCTGGGAGAGCCCAGGCATTAACAAATCCGGGAAATTTGAATCCAGTGTGGGAAAGCGAGCCTTCCCTTCCTCTTTCCTTGTATGGCTAAAACCAGCTCGTTTCCGTATCGCCGAGCCTTCCTCTTCCGACCTCAGCTCGCGCTCAGGGTGTGGACCACCACACGGTGGCGCTGCCGTCTAAGCGTTTGTCGCCTAGGTCATCCTTTTACGATGGCCATCACGCGTGTGCTGGCCGCCTCGTGTTCTTGTTAGCTTACAGGCTAAACGGAATTTGGCAGTCGCCACGAAAGGGAGAATTCTCCCTGATGGAGGCGCAAGATTCTGACCCTCGTGGCAGTGACATTTCCTCTCATTCTACGTAAGCGTGCTCTTCACGGGACATTTCAATGATAGAGGTAAATATCCTGAATTACAATCAACGGACAATGTCACATGCTGTCGCTGCCGAGGTCAGATTCCAGGCCACGGGAAATCCTTCGGGTCATTTTGTGCTCTGTCTCGTTAGTGCTGTATTCCGAAGCTCTCCCTCAGCTGGCCCTGGTTGAGGGCATCGTTGCTTGATTTTTCTCTTCTGCCCAGTCTTGCAGCGGGTCCTGAGAGTACTCTTCAATAAACACACTGAAAACACGTCTGAAGGTTTTTCCTGAATCCCCGCCATTATTTGAGAGAATGAAGTCAACACACAAAGGGAAACGGAAACCGGAGATGAGGCTGGGTGCAGTCAACCCGAGGCCGGCTCTAATGCAGGCATCCTGTGGTTTGGCTGTGGGAAGCAGATGGTTGACATTTGAAAATATTCTGTTTCAAGACTGGTTTGAGCCGGCTCTTCAAGCAGATAAGAGGTGTCTGAACAAATTATCTGGGCTATTCTTAAATAGTAGTTTGAAAGATCACTCCTCGGTGTTGACGGCTTGTTGAAATTCTTGTTTGATAGCATATACAAGCTACTTAAACATTCTGTAGTGTGATTTTTTTTTTAATTTTCTTTCTTTAAAATTAAAATAAATAAATAATAATTATTATTATTATTAACTAACTTTCTCATTTGTGTTGAGCCAGGATCTCCTGAACCCCAGGCTGGCCTGGAACTTTCTATATAGCTGAGGATGTTTGGATCCTCCTGCGTGCTGGGATCACGGGCACATGCGACCATACCTGTTTTCTGGAGTGTAAGGAACTGAGCTGAGGACTTTGCACTAGCTTGGCAAGCACCCTGCGGGCTACCTCCTGAGCCTTGCTTGGATTCTTCGGTGCAGAATTAGCACTAGTAAGGACCTACTTCGTTGCATTATTAGAAGGGTTAGACAAAGAAATACACACAGGTAAATACATACAGGTAGCCTGGAACAGGGCTGGACCCATTAGCCACCTCTTAAAATTATTGGCTCCAGGTCCACGGCACCCTTTACCCTGCGACTTTCCGAGAAATACATTCGTTGCTTTGTGAGTTTGGTAAAATCATGGCGAAAGAGGATCATGGTTGGCTCCTTTCACTCGGGTCTGGAGTTGTAGAAAGCAGATGCTCAGCAGGAAGACCGTGGGACTCTGACACAGGGGAAGTGCAGGTCTCCTCAAGCTGTGCTTAAGCTCAGCTTCCAGAACCGTATGCAAACAAGGTTTTGTCTTCACCAAATCTGACTCTTTTTTCCCCCCAAATAGTACATTTCTGCAACATTGGCTAAACAAAGAAAATACACCTGCCAACCGCCAGCCTGAGGTTTCCGTTGAGTAACGCGTTTATGGAGTAGCATATAATAGTAGCATATTATATTTTTTCATGAGCTATTTCTAAATAATAAACGAATATAGATTGTATAAAATCGTGTTGATGAGGTTGCAGTGAGAACAGCAGTCCGGCAATCACCTCCCCCAGCTCTGCCTCAACAACTGTGATGCTATAAATAAAACTATTACTCCTTAGTTGTGTGCTGTATCCAGACTTAGTGTTTTTGTTGTTGTGTTGTGCTAATTTTTGGTTATGTTTTTGTGTTGAGACAGGTTCCCTCTATGTAGTCCTGGAACTCACTATGTAGACCAGGCTGGCCTTGAACTCACAGAGATCCATCTGCCTCTGCCTTCCATGTGCTGGGATTAAAGGTCCACATCACCTCACGCAGAAGAACTAATAATGTATCTAGTTCTTATCATGAAACATGAAGATTTAATTCCTGGGTTGGGGATATTAATGGTTTACTGGTGGAGCAATCCCTTGGCATGTCCTGACTTTGATCCCCAATTGTAAGTAAAGACCAAAAAAAAAGATTTTGTAATGGGGATTTAATCATAAATCCTTTACAGTTCTTTTTTTTACTTAAAACATGAAATTTTATGTTTCCCCTAGTTAATCCCTCATTTAATTTTATAAATTTTATATTTTTTTAATCTTGCAAATAAAAAAAAATCACACTCCAAAATTAACCAGATCTGAAGTCTATACAACTCAGTCCCGCCCCTCAGATGGAGGTGCTCCTCCTGCCCCGCCCCTCAGATGGAGGCCCTCCTCCTGCCCCGCCCCTCAGATGGAGGCCCTCCTCCTGCCCCGCCCCTCAGATGGAGGCCCTCCTCCTGCCCCGCCCCTCAGATGGAGGCCCTCCTCCTGCCCCCATTCGCGAGGATTACTCACTTGGGCCACAGTGCCCAGCCTAACTGCTTTTTGTAACGCTGGGAAAGCTGAATTGGCAGGATTTAACCAAAACCAAAACATTACCTGATGGAGAGATCTAATAAAAAGGATTTTTTCAACAGCTCTGCTTGTCCTGGAGCTCTGTAGATCAGGCTGGCCTGGAACTCACAGAAATCCTCCTGCCTCTGCCTCCTGAGGGTTGTGATAAACGGCACTCACCACCACAACCGGTTCCTTCCCTTCCCTTCCCTTCCCTCCCCCTCCCTCCATCCTTCTGTCCTTCCTTCCTTCCTTCCTTCCTTCCTTCCTTCCTTCCTTCCTTCCTTCCTTCCTTCCCAAGCTGTTTTAACTATACATAGTCTTTAGAAGTATACAAATGGCCGGGCGGTGGTGGCACATGCCTTTAATCCCAGCACTTGGGAGGCAGAGGCAGGCGGATTTCTGAGTTCGAGGCCAGCCTGGTCTACAGAGTGAGTTCCAGGACAGTCAGGGCTACACAGGGAAACCCTGTCTCAAAAAAAAAAAAAAAAAAAAAAAAAAAAAAAAAAAAAAAAAAAAAAAGAAAGAAGAAGAAGAAGAAAGAAGAAGAAAGAAGAAGAAGGAGAAGAAGGAAGAAGAAGAAGGAGGAGAAGAAGGAAGAAGAAGAAGTAGTATACAAATGATATCTTTGTAGTACATGACATCTCTAACTGATGGGGTTTAAAGGAACTGTAAACCAGGGTTTCCCAGCCCTGCTACAGAGGGTGGAATCCCTTGTAGGGGCCTATCCTGTGTATAGTAGGGTGTTTATTTCAAAGCATTCCCCCGCCGCTACCCAGCAGATGAGAGCAATGCTCCCTCGCCTGCCCTGCGTTGTAACAGGCAAGCACTTCTTCACCTCCGGGCAAAGTTATCTCAAAGGCAGTGAAGGTGAGGAGCGGCTGCCACCCTCAGCGCTAGGAGAGGAGAAAGAGAAGAGGCCGGAATTGCTTAAATTAGAAATCTGCTGATGCTCGCTCTCTGCACTGGGCACGGCGAGACCAGTTCTGCCGGTGCTGCCAAAACTGCAAACGGGACTCCATTGCTACCAGAAAGAGGGCTGCGGTTTGCGGGACAAGTCTGCACTCTGCAACAGCTTCCGCCCTGACCTCTTCGGCCTCCCTCGAGCGCCTCCTACAGGCAGAGTCTCGCAGGGAGCCAGCCCGCAAGGCTGGATGAAGAAAGACTTGGTTCTAGTGGAGACCACTGAGATCATTCATATATTAGCTCACGTGATTCTCAAACTGTAAAGAGCCAACTAACCCGAGGCAAAGCTGGAAGTTCATGTGGGAATAACGGAAGATCCTGGCAAGTCTGAATTTACACCGGTGGACAGAAACTTTGAAGATAATGAGCGCTTTTACACACTTACAGGCAACAAATTGCGCACGTTTTCGTGGCAGCAAATCCTATCCTCTGTGAATTGACTCTTATTGGTTTTGTTCTCGGTGTAACCTTACTCCCAATCTTAAGGATATTTGTCTTAATCCATCTGTGACCATTGTCCCTAGCAGAGTCCGAGATTCCCAGAGTCTGCTGCATTGGATTTTTTTGTCTTTGCTGTTTAAATGTTTCTTTCTTCCACGAGACTTAATGCCTCGATAAGAATAGAGTTTTATTGATTTTTGTTTGCCCACAATCTAACTTACTAAGTATCCCTTAAAAGCCTAATAACGGATGAGCTATCTGGAAGTAAAAGAATGGAAAATATAAATGAGCTTGTAAACAGGCACGTCTCGGGGACGCCTGGCCTCTCAGATGGTGAGGGAATTAAAACAGACGTTAAATGGCCAGGCATGGTGGTACACACCTTTAATCCCAGCACTTGGGAGGCAGAGGACAGTGGGTCTCTACGAGTTTGAGGCTAGCCTGGTCTACAGAGTGAGTTCCAAGCCAGCAAAGGCTACGTGGTGAAAATTCCATACGAATATCTTGTAGAAATAGGTGATTTTAAATAAATGAAGAATCTAAGATATAATAGATTTTTGTCAGATGACAAAAATACACTATAAATTATGGGAAGATGCCTATCTTACACTAATTTATCTCCTTGAAAATGGTCTACCCCAGTGGTTCTCAACCTTCCTAATGCTAGAAGTCTTTAATTCAGGTCCTCCTGCTGTGCTGACCCCCAACGATAAAATCATTTTTGGTGTTATTTTGTAACTGTAATTTTGCAGCGGTTATGAACTGTAATGTAAATATCTGATCTGCAGGATGTCTGATACCCTCAAAGGGGTCTCAAACCACAGCTTGAGAAACTCTAGTCTATCCTGTGGGGTGTTTCAGGATCCACACAGAAACAAGTCTAAGTTACAAATGAAAACTTTGAACGGTTTCACTGGGAGCACCTCAACTCATTCTGAAAACTCTTACCAAGATTCTTAAATTTTATCTGTGTGTGTGTGTGTGTGTGTGTGTGTGTGTGTGTGCAGACACTTCTGTTACAGATAGTTGTGAGCCACCATGTGGTTTCTGGGAAATGAACTCAGAACCTCTGTAGGAGAAGTCAGTGCTCTTAACCACTGAGCTATCTCTCCATCCCAGAATTAGTTTTTATATTATTTTATATTATTTTATCCTAGATATAGGATCCCCCTAGAGAAATGGCCCCATTGGAAAGTGTTCTTGCAGAGGACCTGGGTTCCGTTCCTAGCATCCAAGTCACAAGTGCCTGAAACTTCAATTCCAAGGGGATCCTATGTCTCTGCCCACCACAGTCCCAGCGGGATTATACCAGCTGAAATCCCTTCCACCTTCATGATCTGAATGGAGTGTGCGCAGGCACGGTGTCGGGCTCCCACGTCACGGTAGCACTGTGTGACCTCGCCAGCGGTGGTCAGGTCCCAGTACTCTCGGTACACGTGTGTGCCCGCTTTGGGAGTCGTAGTGCAGCCAGATGCCAAAGTTCTTCACACGCAGAGGGGACTTCTCAGACACCCACCTGCCTGCAGTACACAATATTCCTGGATGATTTCTTCAGCTGCAACACAAAGTACCAGAAGTGGGACTTGGCCCCCGCATGGCTGGGTGCAAAGATTCGCATTCGGTACGGTGGCCATGTGCGGTATCTTGGGGTTGGCAAGCAGCGCCCTGCTGACTTGTACTCTCAAAGCGTGCCCGACACCTTTATGGTACTGCGTGCTTGTTTGACGCTACTCACAAAGGCCCTTTCTTCCTTCTTATGTTAGTGGGGTTAAACCTGGGGCCTTAATATCTAGGAAAGCACTCTACCACTGAGCTACATTACCATCCATATAAATATTTAAGTTTTTAGTCGAGGGCTCCGTAAATGGCTCAGGCCAGCTTTGAACTCACTACAGGGCTCAGGCAGGCCTTGAACTTGCAACTAATCTGCATCAGCTTCTTGTAGCCGAAATTACAGCTATAGGGTCCATTGAAATACAGTAGAAGAGCCAAGCGGTGGTGGCACATGCCCTTAATCCCAGCACTTGGGAGGCAGAGGCAGGCTGATTTCTGAGTTCAAGGCCAGTCTGGTCTACAGAGTGAGTTCCAGGTCAGCCAGGGCTACACAAAGAAACCCTGTCTCGAAAAACCAAAAGAAAAACAAACAAACAAAAAAACCACACCCCCCAAAAAAAACCACCCCCCAAAACAAAACAAACAAACAAAATCAAAATACACTAGAAGGAGTTTATTTACTACAGAGTGTGTCTTTTCTGGTCACTGGATTCAGAACCTGTATTCTAAATTCTAGAACACTTGTACAGTCTAGTCCATAGTGGAGTATTTTTGTTATTGGTGTGGGGAATGCCAAGGGTGGAACCCCACTGTGTACTAGATTCTGATGTGGAGTCTGGATTCAGTGACCAAAACAGAAACACGCTGTAGTGCATAAATTATTTGTGGTGTCTAGTACATTCAAATATGACTTTGAGGACATATCAGAGAGCAGAGGTCTGTTCTCGGAGCTGAGGAAACTTAGCCAGCATCACTGAATAAATGAAGACTAGATACAGGCCCATTTAACATTACCCATCTGTGTAGTTGTTTTTGCAGAGATTCTAGACTTCAAGATCGTTTTGGCCAAACTGAAGGCTGAATATCGATATTAGCTACTGCTACTGACAATGCACTGTCATGGATCTGAAAAAAATCACACAACCTTCCTCTGCAGATGTTGCAGGACCTACCCTTCCTGAACTTTCCCAGGGAAAACTTCCTATCTGTACCTCAACATAGCCCGGAGTGTAAATCACAGCCACCAGTTTCTGCCACTCAAACACCAACACAATATGGCCTCACACAGAGCTGTGAGATGCGGTTGCCATGGGAACCTCTATTCCCATCATGGTGAACTAATTGTTCAGTTTTAAAACTGCATGCTCCTGAGGTTCAGCCTGTTTCAACTCTGCCAGACCTCAGCCGGCAGGAAACTGAATGATGTGTTATTAGTCATCGTAATTATTTGCCAACAATTTATATTTAGAAATACGAGAGTATATGGAAAGGAGATTTTTCAAATGGGTCTTTTCAGTACAGCTAGGGCTGCTTTAAATATTGGCACCGTTTTTTTCTGCCATTGGAAAATTCTCTTTATTTTGATGGCCCCCCCTAGGTTGTACTGCCCTAGTCAGGTTCCTCTATGTTTTGAGCATATTTGCATTTCAAGATAAGAGAATGGTCATTGCTTTTGCCTTCTTGGTTTTATTCTTTAGGAGACATCAAAGAAAAGGATTCTGGGAGAATATATTAGCAATGTGATTCACACCATGGGAGGAGAAGAAGAATCCCTATTAAAGGGAAAACAAACCAGGCAAAGAGTCTCCAAGTTCTGGCTTATTTGAAAAAAGGAAAACATGTTTATGTTGTGTAATTAATATACTAATGTAACCAGTATATTATGCTTTCAAAAGTATACTTATAGTAACTTAAGTCATAAAAATAAGTGGAGATTTTCTTTTTTTTCCTTTTTTTTATTCGATATAATTTATTTACATTTCAAATGATTTCCCCCCACTCCCCGAAAGTCCCATAAGCCCCCTTCCCTCCCCCTGTTCTCCCACCCACCCCTTCCCACTTCCCCGTTCTGGTTTTGCCGAATACTGTTTCACTGAGTCTTTCCAGAACCAGGGACCACTCCTGCTTTCTTCTTGTATCTCATTTGATGTGTGGATTATGTTTTGGGTATTCCAGTTTTCTAGGTTAATATCCACTTATTAGTGAGTGCATACCATGATTCACCTTTTGAGTCTGGGTTACCTCACTTAGTATGATGTTCTCTAGCTCCATCCATTTGCCTAAGAATTTCATGAATTCATTGTTTCTAATGGCTGAATAGTACTCCATTGTGTAGATATACCACATTTTTTGCATCCACTCTTCTGTTGAGGGATACCTGGGTTCTTTCCAGCATCTGGCAATTATAAATAGGGCTGCTATGAACATAGTAGAGCATATACCCTTATTACATAGTGGGGAATCCTCTGGGTATATGCCCAGGAGTGGTATAGCAGGATCTTCTGGAAGTGAGGTGCCCAGTTTTTGGAGGAACTGCCAGACTGATTTCCAGAGTGGTTGTACCAATTTGCAACCCCACCAGCAGTGGAGGAGTGTTCCTCTTTCTAAGTGGAGATTTTCTATTCTAGGTGATCTAGTCTGACCACCTCTCTTTAAGGCAGGTTTCCACTGTGTAACCAAGCTGGGCTCAAATTCAATCAGCCTTCCAACTCTAGCCATTGAGAACTGAGATTTCAGGCTCCATGTGTTTAACTTTCTCTCTCTCTCTCTCTCTCTCTCTCTCTCTCTCTCTCTCTCTCTCTCTCTCCCAAGACAGGGTTTCTCTGTGTAGCCCTAGCTGTCCTGGAACTCACTCTGAAGACCAGGTTGGCCTCGAACTCTGCCTCCCATGTGCTGGGATCAAAGGTACATGCCATCAAAAACCAGCAAAAAATATCTTTTAGCATGATAAGGAAAATAACTCTGAAATAAACAAGCAGCTTTAATTTTTTTGGCATACATTTATTATTTTGTGCATGTGAATAAAGGATAATTTTGTTCTTTATAAGAAAATAACAAGCCAGGCGGTGGTGGCACACGCCTGTAATCCCAGCACTCTGGGAGGCAGAGGCAGGCGGATTCCTGAGTTCAAGGCCAGCCTGGTTTACAAAGTGAGTTCCAGGACAGCCAGGGCTACACAGAGAAACCCTGTCTCAAAAAAACCAAATCCAAAAACCAAAAAAACAAAAAAAAAAAAAAAAAAAAAAAAAGAAGAAGAAGAAAGAAAGAAAGAAAGAAAGAAAGAAAAGAAAAGAAAAGAAACTAACATATAAATAAAGAAAATATTGTTTTCAGTGTCATTTGAAGCTCTGAGTTAGATGCCTTCTGACATCGTACATTTGAACCCCAGATGACCGCACAGGACATTAAAGCAACATCACTTGGACCGTAGTTTCCACTCAGCCTGCTGCATAAGGAGCTCTGGAGAAAATATTGATGCCGGACCAATTACTACTGATTCCCTTGAGGTGTAACCCAGTGTGCACGCTTCCTAACGCTTCCAGGAGATTCTTCACACAGCTGTGACTGAGAACAGCTGAGACTGTGGGTGAAAGTTACTCCACTGCTTTCCTGCCCCCTCCATCCCTTGCCAGGCTGGCTGGATTGCTGGAGAGAGAGAGAGAGAGAGAGAGAGAGAGAGAGAGAGAGAGAGAGAGAGAGAGAGAGAGAGAGAGATTGAGAGAGAGAGATTGGTGCAGAGAGAGAGATTGAGAGAGAGAGATTGGTGCTCACAGGGCTAGAGAAATGGCTCAGTGGTCTCTTCTGGTGTGTCTGAAGAGAGCAGTTGTGTACTTATATATATAAGATGAATAAATCTTTTTTTCTTTTAATTAGGATTCACTGGACTGTGCTTCAAATCCATGCACGAAAGAGACCCTGCCTCAGCCTCCCGGTAGCTGGAACTACAGTGCCACGTCGGGTTGAGCCGTCCTAACACACTTTGGAAGTATCCTCTGCTGCCCCTAGTCACGAATTACTCAAGCATGTACTTGCGCGCCTTCCTGACAAGTCCGACTTTGTGCTTCATAACCAGCACAGCGCTGGTTTAGTAAATATCTGAGGTCTGGGAGTGCGGCTCAGGGGTAGCAATTGCCTAACCCAGGAGAGGCTGTGGTTTCAGTTGGTCTCCACCACCATAAAGAAACAACAAAAAACAAAAAGGATGTGTGTGTGTGTGTGTGTGTGTATATACAAAATGTATACACGTGAGTCATAAGCCAGTTGCAAAGTATCTTCAGATGAGATGGGAGAAACTAAAAGGCTTCTCCACTCTCACACAAACTAGTTCTCCTCTTCTCCAACATCCCCCGAGACCTAAAAAAAAAAAAAACCAACAACAACAAAAACAAAACCTATAAGAAAACTCTTTCTGGGCTCCCAAGGACTAAACCATCAACCAAGGAATACACATGGTTCTAGCAAAAAGTGTGGCAGAAGAATGTCTTGTTGGGCATCAGTGGGAGGAGAGGTCCTTGGTCCTATGAAGGCTTGATAGATCCCCCAGTGTGGGGAAATCGAGGGGGGTAGGTAGGAGTGGATTGGGTGGAGGGACATATTCTTGGAGGCAGGGGGTGGGAGAAAGGGTTGGGGGTTTTCAGGGAGGGGGGAAACCTGGACAGGGTTTAACATTTGAAATGTAAATGAAGAATATATTCAATTTAAAAAAGAAAAAGAAAACTTTCCACTATAGACAGTCTATTCTAGAATCCTATGAGCAAGAACCAGGGACAAAAAAAAAAATCAAGTATTAACTTTTATTGCAACAAACACGCACATGTATGTATTCCCACATCTGTGTGTATGTAGGCATACATAATACCACTCTGAAAGCAAATAATTTTGCTTGGCGAGGCAAGATTATGCCTGAAGAGAACAAAACTCAGTAAAATAAATTAGTTCCTTACCCCTCGTCCATCACGGCCAGCGGGCTGGGAAACGGGAAAACCTGAAGCTTCAAATCCTACAGGCCGGTGAGAACAGAAATATGCAACTTTAGGTGCATTTCTTTACAGGCATAGGATGTCTTTACAGGCATCCTTTCTATAAGAAAGGATGAAGAAGGCAGGGCTGGCGAGATGGCTCAGTGGTTAAGAGCACTGACTGCTTTTCCAGAGGCCCTGAGTTCAATTCCCAGCAACTACATAGTGGCTCACAACCATCCAATGCCCTCTTTTGGTGTGTCTGAAGACAGCTATAGTATACTCATCATATATATAAAATAAATAAAGTCTAGAAGGAAAGAAAGAGAGAAAAAAAGGATGAGGATCTCCCATCCTTCTACCCACAGGACCAAGAGTCCTTCACTGGGGCCCAAGAACAAGTATGAATGCTTAGACAGACCTGCGTTGTCCAGGCCAGTCCCAAGGTAGACTCTGATTCCTGAGAATCTATGAGATTTTGATTCTTAAAAAATCGTAATTTTGGGGGCTGGAGAGATGATGGCTCAGCGGTTAAGAGCACCAACTGCTCTTCTGAAGGTCCTGAGTTCAAATCCCAGCAACCACATGGTGGCTCACAACCATCTGTAACGAGATCTGACAGCCTCTTCTGGAGTGTCTGAAGACAACTACAGTGTACTTACATTAAATAAATAAATAAATAAATAAATAAATAAATAAATAAATAAATAAAAATAGTAACTTTCAGGGAAAGAAAAATAAGAGAGAGGGGGAGGCTGAGAAAGTATATGATCTCACTTTACAAACGACAACAAAATAAAAAGCCAGAGTCAGTAAATCGATAATGAATTTGATAGTTCTTTACTTCAAGAATGTGTACAAAAGCCAGGAATGAGGCAGGAGGATAGCTTGTTTGAGATAAGCCAAGGCTACACAGTAAAGCCTTGTCTCAAAATTCAAAGAAAATGAAAATGAAAAAGGAAAGAAGGAAGGGAGGGAAGGAGGAGGGAGAGAGGGACAGAAAGGGGAGGGAGAGAGAGGGAGGGAGGGAGGGAGGGAGAGAGGGAGGGAGGGAGGGAGGGAGGGAGAGAGGGCTGACACACTTAAGTTGGGGATAAATGACCTGAAATAAGTGATGAATACAGCACCTTACCTAAAGGCCATCTCAGGTGTATTAGAGCTTCCGGAATTTGAATATGGGAGCAATGGGTTCATTTCTAAACTGCCTCAGCTGCATGATTGATTTAATATTTGATAGTCTGTGTCTGATGTCTACAAGGTTGATTTTAAACACATGCACGTACCACTGCAGATATCCCCCATCTAGATTCAAAGCCAGAATGCACAAAAGGATGCCAAGGACACATGAAGAGCTCACACAGCCTGAACATTCAGGAACTCTCTCTCTCCCTCTATCTCTCCCTCTCTCTCCCTCTCTCTCCCTCTCTCCTCCCTCTCTCCTCCCCTCTCCCCGCCCTGCCCTGTACGTCCATTAGCTTCTTGTAGGCATGGGCCCGAGTTGGGTCATTTAGCACAGAGCCTTATAAATAAATAAAATTAGCAATGAAATCAAGTATTTACAATTACTTGAAAAGGGACAAAAAAATATAAAAACCCCTTTTCATTGTTGTTGCTGTTGTTTTTCAAGACAGGGTTTCCCTATGTGGCCCTGGCTGTCCA
Source organism: Apodemus sylvaticus (assembly GCF_947179515.1). NCBI lineage: Eukaryota > Metazoa > Chordata > Mammalia > Rodentia > Muridae > Apodemus > Apodemus sylvaticus. Next base: position 16,358,720 of record NC_067491.1, read on the forward strand.
GGAACTTGCTTTGTAGACCAGGTTGGCCTTGAACTCACAAAGATCCTCCTGCCTCCACCTCCTGAGAGCTAAGGCGTATGGCACTACCACCTGGCTGAAAACTCCTATTTGCATAAATATCTAGAAATAAGAATTCTGGCTATATTTTTCATAAAGAGTAAACATGGCTCTTTGAGATCTTCATTATATATTCTATATTTTAATGTCATAGAATTGAAGCAAAGATAGGATTTTACAATCTCTAATTTACTCAAGAGATTTTATTCTGCTGAGTGCATTTACAATAGTGCATACCTTGAATTCCAGTGCCCAGGAGGCAGCAGAGGCAATCAGATCTCTGTGAATTTAAGATCAGCTTGGTCGGCATAGAATGAGACCCAGGCTAACTAGGGCTACACAGTGACTTCTCAATAGACAAAAATTAAATAAATAAAAGAAAAGAAAAAGAAAAAAAGAAAAGGGGGAAGGAAAAATATTTTGTCATTGAGTCAATTATGTCTTTACAAAACAATGAAAAATTACAAATGGAGATCAATTATGTCAACCAAGAAGGCTATGTATGAGGAATCATTTTTCTCTTAATCAATAGAACACTACTATGTAGACAGTGGTTTGTTTCCAACTCCTTAAAGCTCCTATAACACGCTCCCCCCTCTCTAACACACACGCGCGTGCGCACACACACACACACACACACACACATCAAGCCACAAAATGGAACGTGCCTTTCTTCTCATAGGATCCTAGTGTGGAGGGAATGCGGCTGGCAGGGTGTCATGTGACCTGAAGCAACGTAGCGCACCCAGGCATTTCTCTAAACTCGCTCCCTTGCTCCATCTAAAGCCTTTCCTCAGACAGGAACAAGCATCTCTCAGCTCCATTGCCACCTGCCGCGACAATTTGCCACCGATATCTCTGCCACGTGACTGAGCTCCCATTGGATTCCTGAAGGCAGCTGTGTCAGTGTTCTCACGGTGACAGCCTACAGAATCAAGCGAAAGATACCAGGAGCAAAGCACGGGAACGCGGGCGTCCAGGTGACAGCCATCGTGACCCCGGACTCCAGGATGGACTGAATAAATGACAAACTCAGATGCTACTGATTCTAGGTCAGACAGGCAGGGGCAGCACGGAAGGCCCTGGCAATGATCAGTCTGCACCTTGGTGGTTCCGACCCATGAGAAAAGCAGCTTGCTGTAAAAGGAGATGCCTAAGTGTAGAGCTGGTTCCGATCTTAGATCTTTCAACTGTGTAATTCCCGACAGGGTGTATTTAATTCCTCTGAAGTGGGTCCACATTTGCTGGGACAGATAAGCCCCATGCCCCACCCAGTGCTAAGTAAGACAGGAGTGGTTCACCTTTCCTGGTCCCCTATTGGGAACGTCATGTCTAGCGATGGCAAATGCATTCCTCTGAATTCTTGCTGGAGTCACAAATCCGGGGGCCCTCCGCACTCCCCCAGCTTCTCCCTCGTTCTGTTTTTCCGGCCCTGGACTAGCACACCATCTGTCGTACTCAAGACATTCCACGCACATTATGGGTTGCTACTAGGCTCTCATGTTGAGTGGAGTGGGCGTGTCCTTCACGCTCATGAAATTTACAAGTCAAATTAGAGAAACATAACCAATAATAACACTGTTAAAGAATGAGCCGCTGAAGACGCTATGGAAAAGAAACAGCAGCCCTACCGGAATGAACACCACGAAGGCTTCTTGTAAAGAAATGGCCCGAAGCAGAGCTAAAAATGAGAAGAAAAGTGGATAAAGGAGTGTGAGGAGAAGGCGGCATAGGGAGCTGAGAGAAAGCCTGAGGAGCCCGTTAGTGCAGAGACTATTTGTGGGGTTTTGGGAGTTAGAGGAAGGAGAAATCACTGAAGAGCTGTAGCTAAGAAAAGTGAGTTTGCACTTTAGACACGCACACCCCACAGCACAACACCACTCCCTCCCCAAGTGCCATGCTTATCCCTGCAAGCGTGAGGACGACACATTGCGCGGGTGAAGGAGTAGAAATGGAGTAAACCGGAAGCTGATGCCTATGGTCAGGGTAGGGACACGTGACCTCCTGGTGGGGTGGGCGGGAGAGCACAGAGGGCGCAGAACTGAGCGCTGCGGTGACGGGCTGGGCAAGATGGATTCAGTTCTCTACCTCAATCCAGTTTATGAGAAAGACAGTAAGCCAGCCTTCCGCACGGGGATACATACAAGGGGAATGGAGCCGCCTTGGCTGTCCCAGAACTCATTCTGTAGAGCAGGCTGTCCTGGAACTCAGAGATCTGCCTGACTCCACCCCCTGAGTGCTGGGATTAAAGGCGAGCGCTACATCTGCCAGGGATTGGAGTTCTCCAAATAGACACGCAAAAGTTCTAAAACACCCCCGCGGCACTGTTTCCTCTTCTGGACTGGAGCCTGGCCCTGCACAGCCCTTTTAGATAAGCCTTGCTCCTTGAATCCCAGTTTAGAGGTTTAGGGATCTCACCTCAATGCTACCTAGGTCTTTGCCTGTATTTCAGCGTATCTCTTTAGAGACTTCTTTGAAAAAAAAGAAATGGGCACCTGCTTAGTTCTACAATTCCGGTCTGTATCTTGCATCTCTCCTTTGCAACCTTAGGTCCAAACAAGAACCTAGTGAATGCTCAAGAATGCCAATTAGGAAAACCTGTGATAACTATAACAGCAAGTCCAACTGGGCTAGCATCCCATCACCTGATGCTCCCAGCATCCCAGCATCTAATCCACCTGGAGAGAGGCGGTTCCCAGCATCCCAGCATCCCAGCATCTAATCCACCTGGAGAGAGGCGGTTCCCAGCATCCCAGCATCCCCAGCATCTAATCCACCTGGAGAGAGGCGGTTCCCAGCATCCCAGTATCCCAGCATCTAATCCACCTGGAGAGAGGCGGTTCCCAGCATCCCAGCATCCCCAGCTCCTGATTCACCCACAGGGGCGGAAGAGGGTGTTAGGGGTTCCCTGCCCCCTGCCCTCTCCTCTTGAGGCTCCTGATGAGTCCTACTGGCTCCAATATAAAGACAGGAGCACCCTTCCTTGAGCGAGAGAAGTATTTTCACTTAAAACAAACAAACAAACAAACAAGAGCCCTTCCATTTCCAGCTTCTGGGAAACAGAATTATATGTTCTGATGGCAATAGACTAATGACTGGTTTGCTGAATTGTTTTTTTCACCATGGTGAAACTATCTTGATATTTTCATTAATGTACAAGGAGGCAGAGGGGAGCTAGCACATTCAAGGTTTCTCACACCAAATCCGTACTGACGCGCTTCTGAAATAGGTGACTTTCTGGAAAGGACAGGGCTCCCGTGGTTGTCACATCAGGTTTCAGAGCACGAAAGGAAAAGGACAGCCTGCTAAAACTCCTGGGATCATGAAAGTAAGCTAGAAGAAAGAAAGAAAGAAAGAAAGAAAGAAAGAAAGAAAGAAAGAAAGAAAGAAAGAAAGAAAAGGGATTTTACAATAAACAGTTAACGGATTTGTGAGCGAATAGATTCACACCATAGGCTGCATGGTAAAAACCGCTGCGTGTTTAATGTGTGTTGCTGAATGAATTTACACCACTGCTGTCTGTGTACTCAGCAATTCATGCAAACTTAATAATGAGAAGCTTGAGGAGAAAATAAGACTCTGGCTCAGCTAGAATAATGATTAATTCCCAACTGTAATTAGCACCTCAGAAGGTCTCAACAGAGATACTAGCTGGGTACGCAGCGATGACGTAACTCAGCTGTCTGTGTCTGGACTGAGCCATATTGATGATGTTGGGGGCAGGGAACAGACTGTCTCCTTTAAAAAAAATATATATGTATATATATACACATATATATATGTATATATATACACACGTGTGTATATATATATGTGTATATATATACATATATATATATATATAGCCAGGCAGCGGTAGTGCATGCATTTAATCCCAGTACTTGGGAGGCAGAGGCAGGCGTATTTCTGAGTTCTACAGAGTGAGTTCCAGGACAGAATGTCTCGAAAACCCTGTCTTGAATGTCTTGAAACCATATATATGTGTGTGTGTGTGTGTGTGTGTGTGTGTGTGTAGTGTAGTGTACACACGTACACACATTGGAAAGGAACAAACTCATGAAGGTCAGACTATAACTTCTGATACTGAGTTCTCTCCTACCATGTGAATCCTGCATAGAGGATCAGACTCAGGTTTTCAAACTTGGTGACAGTTGTGTTTACACACCGAATCATCTCACCAGCCCTTCTGACGCTGTGTTGCTGTTGCCCCTGTGTATGGGTCTTTTACCAGCATGTATGACTGTACACCACTACATTCTGTTCATGGAGGCCAGAGAGAGAACAATGGGTCCCCTGGAACCGTAGTGATACTTGTAAACTGCCATGTGGGTGCTGGGAACCAAACTTGGGCCCTCTTGAAGAGCAGTTGGCAAGTGCCCCTAGCTGCGTAGCCATTTCTCTACCCGCCCCACCACATACACCCCTATTCCTTTGTTTTATTTTTTTAAGTATGGCAGGCCCAGCAACTGGTCCATGGCTTCTTCACTGACAGATCAAGAACCAATTGGGGAAACAGGACCTTAGTATCAGAACTGCCCCTACACCAGAGTTCAAAAACTCTCCAACTCTCTTTGATGAGGTCTTGAGTATTGACCTCCTGACTCTTTTTTTTTCTTTCTTTCTTCTTCTTCTTTTTTTTTCTTGGATTTGATTTTTTCGAGACAGGGTTTCTCTGTGTAGCCCTGGCTGTCCTGGAACTCACTCTGTAGACCAGGCTGGCCTGGAACTCAGAAATTCGCCCGCCCCTGCCTCCCAGAGTGCTGGGATTACAGGTGTGCACCACCACAGTCCAGCTACCTCCTGACTTTCTGACTGAAGTGCATCCCTGTTATTGGGGTGCACCGTTACTTGGGTGAAAAGTGGTTGGCCTCCCCACAGCTTTACAAACAGAGGAGAAATGTCAGAAGGCCTATAACAAGCATCAACACCAAGTTCATTTCTGTTTCTTTATTCACTTATTATCTGTTTAATTATTTCCTTCTCACTTTGTTCTTTTGGCCCACCTAGAATCATTTTGCAGACCAGGCTGGCCTGAAACTCATCATATAGATCTCCCTGCCTCTGCCTCCCAAGGGCAGAGATTGAATGTACAACATCCTCACACACATCATCTATTATTGTTTTAAATGGGGTTCCCATCTGCTAGTCTGGTAGGTCTGCATTGACCAGTGGTAGTACATCCAGTAGAAGGCAGAGTTTCTCCATGATTTATCCATATCAGCGAAGAATTCATGAGAACGGTCCTCACCAATGGGAGTTTCTGTTTTTATTGTTGTCTGAAAAAAAAAACACCTAACAGTGAAGTTGTTGACAGGAGGAAGGACTCTTCAGTGCGTGGATTTTAGGTGATGCCATTGGCTTAGTAACATGAATCAGCACAAAGGTCATCTTGGACATTATGCAAAGAACAAGGAAATGAGATTTTTTTTTCTATATAGGAACTCAGGACCACAATTTTTGCAGGGCTGATACCTGAAGACTGCACAGTGTTTAAATGATTATTTTTAAGCTAATACAAAATTTGTATTATTTTGTCAAGGATTTTGGTAGACTATATAATATATATAACATATATATGTATATATAACACATATAATATATTTATGTTATATATTAATATATGTTTATATTTTATACATATATATTTGTGTTTATAATATACATATAAACATATACATTACAAAAACATATACATTATTGATCTGTTATGAGGCAGACAATTCTCACTCCAGACTTCAGACCAACATTCGGTAGGTTGATAGTGCTTCAGATATGATTTTAATATGGTTTCAAAGCAAGACTTCATAGGCTCTAGAAGCAAGTGCACTGTCTCCCCTGCCCCCTATGGGTTGGAGCAAGAGAGGCTGGCTCAGGTGGAACTGCTTAATTGGTAACCTAATATCTGTTTACAGAATTGGATGTGCAAGACACTTTGCTCGCCCAAGTCACCCCACAGAGCGGGTTTGACCTTAACTAGCTCACAAATCTCTATTTTTGCAGACAAAAGATTAATTAGCACCCACCATGAAATGAAGTAGTGGTGTGTGAAGATGGCATATTGCTTCTCTGAGACCTTAGGCAAGTGTGATGTGTTAACTGTCAGCTTGACAGAGTCGGGACCCACTTGGGAGCTTAACCTCCAGGGGTGCAGCTAAGGGATTATTTGCACTCTGGGCGTGCCTCCGATGAATATGTTAATCAGGTTAGTAGAGCTAGGAAGGCATACACTAAAAGTGGAGGCACCATTGTTAGCATTTTGTCTAGGTTTCCCCCCCCCCACACACACACAGTTTCCTGGCAACAGCCTGGTGTGCCTGACTCACTATAAAGGAGGCTGCTTGCCCCCTCTGTGCTCTCTCTCTCTCTCTCTCTCTCTCTCTCTCTCTCTCTCATTCACTCACACACACTCACACTCTCACTCTGTCTGTCCTCTTGTTGGTCCCCCCACCACCATGTGCTCATGCCCGACCCCTCTACTCCTCTTCTCTCCCGCTCTCTCTGCTTTTCTCTGTCTCTACTACCCTCTCAACTCCTCTCCCCATGCCCTGAATAACCTCTATTCTATACTTTACCATTGAGTGTCCTGTGTCTGGTCCCTCAGTGAGAAGGGATGCCTCAGCATGGGCCCACAGAGCCACCCCCTTCCCCCACCTGACTACACATTCACCAAAACATACACCTTTTCTCCTTCTCTTTTTATAAAGCACAACAACCATTCCCTGACTTTGGTTTCAGACTATGTAAAAAAATAAGGAGAAAGCCGCCAAGTCCATGCACCCCTATCTGCTTCCTGGGTGCAGATGCAGTATGACCAAGATCCTGTGACTTCCCCACAATGATTGACACAGTAGGACCCTGACCTGGAATAAACCCTTCCTTCCTAAATCGTTCTTCCAGGGTTCTTTGTCACAGCAATAGAAAAGAAACTAAGACATCAAGTTAGCAAACTTGGTTTGCTAACCAAGTTTGTCTGGGTCACTGCGGAAAGGGATGTGATCCTGTCTATAAAGCATCCCCCAGTTTCCAAGAAAAAGAAGGTAATTTAACAATTCCGCGAAAGGGAAGGTAATTTAACAATGCTGCTCTTTTTCTCTACCCTTACTCCTGCTGTCTCTTGCACACCTGAGAACATTTCTAGTGATGAACCCACGGCCAACATGCTTGAAGAAGCATCACTCCATCTCGGCAGCTTCCTAGCCTCGCCAAAAAAGCGTAAAGTGAAAATTCACACTAATTTGATTCCAGGTTTTGTTTGTCGCACATCGATCTGCTCTTCGTGTGATTTTGAAGTGGGAGAGCCCTTCTCACACCTCATTGCCTCTCTACCTAAAACTTCCTTAGGGCAAAAGATGGAGGATCTGTGATTCCAGTGTCGGCCCCTATGCCTCTGTGTGATGGGGTTAGGGGCGGAGCCTTGAGAAGTGATTAGTGACAGGGTATTTCTCCTCTGGTGAAATGAGCCATCTCAAGCCAGATTAGAGTGTATTGAAGGCAGGTTTATCCTGAGGCTGTTTTGGCAGCTTTGAGTTCACTGGCCCCAAGGATTAAGGCCAAGGGAGTCGAAATGGGGCAGGGGAAAGAGAGGGCGTACAGGGAAGGGGAGAGAAGAAAGGGAGAAGAAGAGAGAGAGAGAAAGAGGTTGAAAAACCAAAATGTATGGATTATACAAGGGCATTGCCTGTAGGGAAAGGGCAGCCCAAACCCTAAGCTGGAGAGTTCAGGGTTGGGGACAGGGGACTGGCTGGTTTTGTGTGTTGACTTGAGACAGGCTGGAGTTATCACAGAGAAAGGAGTTTCAGTTGGGGAAGTGCCTCCATGAGATCCAGCTATGGGGCATTTTCTCAATTAGTGATCAAGGGGGGAGGGTCCCTTGTGGGTGGTGCCATCCCTGGGCTGGTGCTCTTGGGTTCTATAAGAGAGCAGGCTGAGCAAGCCAGGGGAAGCAAGCCAGTAAGGAACATCCCTCCATGGCCTCTGCATCAGCTCCTGCTTCCTGACCTGCTTGAGTTCCAGTCCTGACTTCCTTTGGTGATGAACAGCAGTGTGGAAGTGTAAGCAAAATAAACCTTTTCCTCCCTGGCTTGCTTCTTGGTCATGATGTTTGTGCAGGAATAGAAACCCTGACTAAGACAGGCAAGGTTTGCCAGGTAGGAAGAGAGGGATGCTGGGAGAAGCTGGAGGCCAGGTCCGCTTTGTTATGTAAAATATGCACCTCTGTCCCTTGTCCAGGTGCTGAAACCAAACAGTTCACCAGAGCAGAGCCCTCTGAATGGTGCTTATGAAAGTGCCCCAGAAGCAGCACTACACACAGAGCAGATGACAATCTGTGACCCAGGAAGCAAGCTCTCAGCGGTTGGGATGACTTCCCCACTACATTGCTTCCTGCGGCCTGTAGGTATGTCCCTGTATTTTTAATTGCCAATTGCGGGGCAGAGCAGAGAATTCAAGAGCTGACAGAATATGTGGTATTGTCCTTTGGATAGCCCAGTACCAGCTTTCTATATGTAAATGCTTGTCCTTGCTCACCTGCCAAAAGATGCTTCTCTGAGATTATCATGTTAAAAAGCAAATTGTAGCCGGGCAGTGGTGGCGTCCACCTTTAGTCCCAGCACTTGGGAGGCAGAGGCAGGTGGATTTCTGAGTTCGAGGCCAGACTGGTCTACAAAGTGAGTTCTAGGACAGCCAGGGCTACACAGAGAAACCCTGTCTCAAAAAAAGCCAATAAATAAATAAATAAATAAATAAATAATAATAATAATAAATAAATAAAAAGCAACTGTGTCCGCATTTCTTCTAGGTTCCGCCCTATGGTTACCTGGCAACAGCCAGGTGTGCCGAACTCACTATAAAAGGGGCTGCTTGCCCCCCCCCTTGACCTCTTGCTCTCTCCTCTTGCACCATCTCCCCCAATCTCCCCATTCTCCCCCCCCCTCCACATGCTCACGGTTGGTCCTTCAGTGGGAAGGGATTCCTTAGCATACGGCCCCACCCGCAGAGGCAGCCCATTCCCCTACACCATACTAGGCCTCCACCAAACAGATCCCTTGCTTCTTTCGTGGCTTTTTGGAGAATAAAGAGCTGGCAGTTTAGGTGTGGTTGGGGGCAGGGGAGAGGGGCAGGACAGGAGAGCCAAGTGGAGGCTCTCAGTGGCAGGGATTTGGGGTTAAGACGGTAGCTGAGATTCTGCTCCAACAAAGGCCATCAGCCTTAGGGGATGCAAATGTATCCGAGTCTTTATTATTAAACCTCAAGCAGGAATTCCAGAAACCCCCCCATAATACTCAGCAAGTCACTTCCAGGTTCCAGAACTCAAAGAATTAGATGTTTACTGTTTAAACCACTCAATCTATACTAGTTTCTAACAGCAGTCTGGAAAAACACTAGGTTTAAAATGCCTTGGTAACTCTTTATCATACATAGTTGGAAGCCACTAGATAAAACAAATAAATAAATGGATAAGTATGGATTAGATAGAAATAACAAGAAAATTAAGATAGATTTAGGTCAAAGTAAGAGTTAGGACTTACAGGTCTAGCTATTAGCTGGGTGGAGGGTGAGGTGGAAGATTTATAATTGCACTTTAGAGTATCCTAAACTATCTTTTTTTTCATCTCTATTACTTTTATTGTAATATTTTTAACTCTTGAATAAGTAGTGTATCTCAGAGATACATGGGGTCTCTAGGGAGAGAGCAAGGTATTATTGTGAAAGGATAGAAAATAATGCAGTCTAACTCTAATGACCCCAAAGTCAGAAGTTTAAAATGCTATCTCGCTTTGTTAGAAACTAGGTAAAAGATCACATTCCAGAGCCCGCCCTTTGTTTAGACCTAGCAGACAGGCCTTGAATAGGTGATCCTGGCCCCACAAGGTAACTGGAAATGGGCTAAGCTTATCTTGCTTCTGTAAACTGCTTATGCCATTACCCCTATCCAGGAGCTCACGCAGCTATAGACATTATAGGAAACTAATTGGTCCACTGAGTGTGGGCTCCAATAATTTAAACTGATTGGCCTAAAAACTATGGAGTGGTACAAATCAATTGGCTCGAATTTCGTGGGCTCTCCATGCTAAGAAATGATTGTTTTGTGATTCGAGGGCTCTGTTGTAAACCTATTTAAGCTGTTGCAATTCGGCACTCGTGGTCCTCAGTCCTCTAACCCTGCGCGGCGTACAGCTGTGGAACCCAGAATTCTGGAATAAAGAAATCCTCATGCTATTGCATCGAGACCGTTTCTCTCGAGTGATTTGGGTGTCGCCTTCCGGGGCATGGGGTGCTGGGGCACCCTCAGTTTTGGGGGGTCTTACAATTGTAAGCATGACTGGCAGCTGTATTCAGCTAACTCCAAGATGTCTAAGGGCTAACAGGATAAACAATCATTTTTCACTGTCATGGCGACACAGCCACACAGCTCTAGGTGGTGAGCTGGGGCTGGAGCACTGAGAGGAGGGAGGGAAGCCTCTGTTCTACACAGTCACTAAGAACTAAGGTGAGTTGGCTTTTCCATCTTAGCTTGTGGTTATGAAGGTCACGATCCAGAAGACTGGAAAAGAAAGACCTTGGGGAACCATCCAGAAGAGGATTATTATGAGACTCACACCAAGCCATGGACTTCTGCCTACAGCGGTAAAACTCAATCACTTGACCCCACTCAACTACAAGGAAGCCTGGATAATCTGGTCCCCATGCATTCTCTACGAAAAAAAGGAGTGCTGGGGCTGGTCAACAGCTAGCAGTCTGTCAGTGGGTTACCACTGGTCCTTCTTGGAAGACTTCTGGTTAGATCTAAAGACACTAGCACGGAACCTCATTCTAGAGATAAGAAGACAGGTCAGGTGCCTCTCTCAGCTGCCTTTTACTTCAGTGGAAGTATAACAGCCCTAAGTTCACCAATTGACAGCGTTGCACCTTGACCGGCCAGGAACTGAACTTGTTTCTGAAGTCATGGGATTGAAAGGTTGACATAAACCCCATTTGTCTCCGTTTAAGGACCAAGACCTGATTTCAAAAAGAAGGCCGTGAGGCACCAGCCCCAGGAACAGACCATAAGTCCCAGAAACTAAGTCATAAGACACCAGCTTCAGGAACAGACTATAAAACACAGAGGAAGATCATAAAACCCCCTCCCAAAGAACAGCTTGGGGATAACCACAAAAATGGGGAAATATCTTATCTCAGGATGGGCCATCTGTGATGGGCAGCCCTATCTTATCCTACGGTTAAACATTCATGACATAGGAATGCAGACCGCTGACCACCTGTGGCCCCTTAGTACCCACCAATGCAATTTTAGATTATCTAATCCCTCTAGAGAGTTCCCCTGGTTCCCTATAAGAAGGCCTGCATGCCTTTGTCTGGAGTCGCCATTTCAAAGAATAGTTAACCCCCCACATGCTGGTTGTTTTTGCAGAATAAACATTCTTTGTTTTTGCATACTATCTGAGTCTGGGGTCTTCCTTCAGTGATTTCTCAGACCCTTACAGGGATATAGGCAAGACATCCCAAAAGCACAAAGGCACGACTATCCCATGAACAAAGCAGAGGGTGGAGTGGGCCTGGCAGGTAAGAGGAGGGCCCGTTGTCAAGGTTTCCTTCATATCGGCCAGACAAAAAAGAGCCTCATGCTTCTCTACAAATGAACAGCTCAATGTATTGTAGTATATTTATAAAATTGGGATAGTACCACAGCAATAAAACAGGAATATATATATATATATATATATATATATATATATATATATATATATATCAGTACAAGTAACACATAGGCTGCGTAGATATTGAGTGTAAGAAACAAAAAATTTAAAAAATCTTTATATACCATTTAATTCCACTTTTACAAATCCAGGAATAGACAAAACTAGTCACTAATGACCAGGTATGGTAGCAGACACCTATGACCCCTGACCCTGGCACCTAGGAGGTGTAGGTCATGTTTGGCTACGTAGCAAGTTTGAATTGAACATGGGCTACGTGTTCTTTACAGTCCAGGGGATGATCTATAAAGCCATGTGTCTACCCTGAGTTTATCAAGAATATAGCAAGCTAAAGGAAAAGGATACATAGCAGGTATGAGACAGCCGGATGGACAACATGGAATCATCAAAGTGGTGACTCAAAGCATCTAGCAGGGGCCGGAGAAGGGGCTCAGTGGTCAAGAGCACTGCCTGCTCTATCAGAAGTCCCAGGGTTTGGAGCCTAGTACCAGCATGGTGGCTCACAACCACCTGTAAGCCCAGTTCCAAGAGATCTGAGTTCCTCTTCTAGTCTCCAAGGTCATGGCATGCATGTGGCGCGCACACACACACACACACACACACACACACACACACACACACACACGCACGCACACGCGCACACGCACACACACACACATGCCAAGCACATATACAAGGAAGATAAAATAATTAGCAGATATCAACTACAGAAGCCTCATTGAGGCAGTCAGTTGGAGTTCCTAATACAGAGAATCCCCAGCAAAAGTAGAGTGTCCCTTTGGGTAAAGTTTTTGAATAAAAGAATAGTAATGAGTAGAAATGACATCATCAAATCAGGTGCTCACAGAGTCCTGCAGAAGCTAAGGCAGTTCCTGACGGACATTTGTCTCCACAGATGAGTTTCTCATAAAAGGCCCAACACCTGGGTTCTCTCAGCACAGGCACTTTTATACCGTGGGATAAACAATGTTCATTTCTATCGGAAATGGTCTATATTCTTGTTATTTTCAAGGACATAATGTTATTGGGGGTTTTGTTGATTTGTTTGTTTTTGAGACAGGGTCTCACTCTGTAGTCCTGACTGGCCTGGAACTCACTGGGTAGACCAGACTGGTCTCAAACTCACAGGGATCTGCCCACCTCTGCCTCCTGAGTTCTGAGATTATAGGTGGGTACCACCTCGGCTGGCCAAACGTAGTTTTACTCTTCTACTACTGCTTTCTACTCTCCCTGTCAGCGCTAAGGGAGCCACCCATCCCCACAAAAGGGGCCTCGGAGGATACTTTGAGACAAACATGTTTGGCTCTGAAATGGAGGAAGGAGAAGCCCAGTCCAGAATCAGATTCTCAGTCAGCTCAAAGTGCACATGTCACTTTACCAATATAAGGTATACGCGAACATTCTGTCTAAGCTCCGCCCCACAGTTACCTGGCAACAGCCAGGCATGCTCCTCCCCACAATTGCCCGGCAACAGCCAGACAGGCCTAGCCCACTATAAAATGGGCTGCTTGCCCCCTCCTCCCTCTCTTACTCCTGTTTCCTGTTTGCTTCCCTCTTGGGCTCCTCTCTCTCCCCCTTTCTTTCCCCCCCTCTCCACTTGGTCATGGCCGGCCTCTACTTCTCTACTCTCTCCTTCTCTCTGCCTTTCTCTGCCTCTACTACCCTCTTAACCCCTCTCCCCATGCCCTGAATAAACTCTGTTCTATACTATACCATCGTGTGGCTGGTCCCTCAGGGGGAAGGGATGCCTCGGCACGGGCCTGTTGAGGCACACCCCCTTCCCCCACACCTCACCACAAACCCTTAGAAGATATCTTAGTACCCCTTTATCTTTTTATAATCACAATAGTATATGCTTCCTGTCTTACAAAACAAACAAACAAACAAACAACAAAAATAGACCAGACTTGGTGGCAGACACTTTTAATCCCCCAAGCAGTCAGGAGGCAGAGACAGGTCGGTCTTTGTGAGTTTGAGGATAGCCTGATCTACATAGTGAGTTCCAGGATAGCCGGGACTCCATGATATGTCCCTGCTAAAACACAAACAAGAAAACTAAAATCCACTATCCAATAAAAAAGGAAAGAAAGAAAGAAAGAAAGAAAGAAAGAAAGAAAGAAAGAAAGAAAGAAAGAAAGAAAGAGAAAAGAAAGAGAGAAAAAAGAAAAGAAGAAAAAGAAAAGTCTACAATCCTGATCAGTGGTGACAGCCATTAGAATGATAATCCAGTCCCAGTGTGGGTGGGGGACAGACCGAGAAGCAAATGAGCCCATGTGCAGATGGCACAAGCGTGTGAATGCACAGGGAAGCATTCCTTAACCAACCTACTCAGGACTCTGTTTTACAAAAAAAGAAAGAATGCACCAGGATATGTTTGGTGGAGGCGTGGTATGGTGAGGTGGGAAGGGGACGCTTCTGCAGGCCCATGAGACATCCCTTCCCCCTGAGGTACCAGCCACACAACCGATGTAGTATGGAATAAAGTTTATTTAGGGGCATGGAGAGGGCAGTTGAGAAGAGAGAGAGAGAAAGGAAAAGGGAGGGAAGAAGGGAGGGGGAGGGAGAGAGAGAGAGGGAGGGAAAGAGAGAAAGGAGATGCTGGCTAGGAACTTGTAGGGGGAGGAGGGAAATTGGGAGAGAAGAGACAGAGAGAGTAAGAGGGTAAGAGAGAGGAGGAAGCAAGCAGCCCCCCCCTCCCTTTTCTGAGACAGGGCTTCTCTGTGTAGCCCTGTCTGTCCTGGAACTCCCTCTGTAGACCAGGCTGGCCTCGAACTCAGAAATCCATGTGCCTCAGCTTCCCAAGTGCTGAGATTAAAGGCATGGGCCACCACTGCCCACAAGCAGCCCCTTTTATAGTGAGTCAGGCATACCTGGCAACAGGTAACTGTGGGGTGGAGGCTAGGAGGGATGAATACTAACACCCAGGGTTGCGGCTTTTGCTGCATTTGTGTTGTCCCTTTCTGAATATATTTTAAAATGGTGACAGTTGTACTGTCATGAACTGGAGGATGAGGGGCCATATTTGCCACAAGCCTTGAGGAGCTGAAAACAGGTTTCAGGGTTACAGAGCACTTCTCATTATAACTGACCACACCCTGCTAGCTTCTGGGGATTCATGCGCTCTCAGGACATCTGTCTGTAAGGCTGGTGGAGTTGGGGGTCTTGGAAGCTCAGAATTCTGTCAAACACCCCTCTGATCATTCTTGGCTCCTTTGGTGATATATAAGAGGAACAATGAAGACTCAGATAGAACTCATAGAATTTAGAGCTATTGTCTAAAATCCAATTCCATGGGTGTGATGTGGTGGTGGAAGGTTTTTTGTTTTGTTTTTTGTTTGTTTGTTTGTTTGGTTTTGGTTTTGGTTTTTTCCGAGACAGGGTTTCTCTGTATAGCCCTGGCT
This sequence comes from Apodemus sylvaticus, assembly GCF_947179515.1. Lineage (NCBI taxonomy): Eukaryota > Metazoa > Chordata > Mammalia > Rodentia > Muridae > Apodemus > Apodemus sylvaticus. Next base: position 16,373,895 of record NC_067491.1, read on the forward strand.
GTCCTGGAACTCACTCTGTAGACCAGGCTGGCCTCTAATTCAGAGATCCACCTGCCTCTGCCTCCCAGAGTGCTGGTATTACAGGCGTGTGCCACCACTGCCTGGCAAGATTTATGTTTTATTATATCTAAGTACACTGTAGCTGTCTTCAGCACTCCAGAAGAGGGAGTCAGATCTTGTTACTGATGATTGTGAGCCACCATGTGGTTGCTGGGATTTGAACTCAGGACCTACGGAAGAGCAGTCAGTGCTCTTAACCACTGAGCCATCTCTCCAGTCCCCAGGGGTTGGAGTTTCTATTGCAGTAGCCAGCAATGGAGATCTGGAATGCAACTCAACTAACCGTGTGAGCACACATGAGCCCAGACCTGAACAGACAAGCAGGAGCCCTCCCTTCCCTTCCCATCATCTTAAGATGGAACTAAAATTTGTGGTGGTCCTGGGGGCCCTCAATGAAGGGCTGGGCCCAGGGCACCTCTGGAAGCATTTCATTTCTTGAGGAGCCTCAGTTTAAATGAAGCAGCAGAAGCCTTTCTGACACTGTTATTCAAAGTCTAAATAAATCCCTCCAAAATGTGGGTATTGAGAGCATAGTGAAACCACTGAACTAGCTGGCTCTGTGGGTAGGAAAAAAGGTTTATTGGGGATCACACTTGCCAAGGCCATGGGGTGGGAGCAGACCGACAGACAGATAGACACACAAATGATGGGAAAGCAAGCGGGTTTTATATGACAACAGGTGGTGTCTTTGAGCTGACACAGGCTGAGAATTAGATGCCCCTTGCCCAATGCAGTAGACCTTTGGGGTGATTAAAGGAGGTTCTTAGTGGTTTAAGGGACTTGCCTGGTAAACAGAAACCTACCTTTAGGCCCTTGTTTACTCACTAACAGTTATCCTGTTAACCCAGTCAAAGTCCTTCTGCTTAGGACATTGCCACCAGCACTGCCATTTGGGGACTGCTCTGAACCTAACACTAAGAAAGTAGTTAGTAGGCTGGAGAGATGGCTCAGCGGTTAAGAGCACTTTAGAACTGAGTTCTGAGCCCCTGTTAAGTCCATAGATATTTAAGGGTCCGGTGAGCTCTCCTATTCCCATCTCCAGCGGATTGAATCTGCCGAGCCTGGCAGGAGGCATGTGACTGCTTGTGTTGGGTGCTCCAGGCCACTGTCACACTGCAGCTGTGTGACCAGTCCTGACCGTGAACTGCCTCACTGAGCCCCACCCATCAGCCCCAATAGCCATGAGCCCTCGGAATACTAACTAAAGTAGATGTTTACAAGTTAGGAAGTTTGTTGGTCATCCATCCCGAAGGTGATTTTTGGTTAGATGCCTAACTCGCTTTTTCTTCAAAACTCCTAAAAGAAATTTCATTTGATAACTAAAGCACACATCAGTGCCTTAGCAACAATATAGAACTGTAAGACCCCCAAAAACCGAGGGTGCCCCAGCACCCCACGCCCGGGAGAGCGACACCCAAATCACTCGCGGAAAAATGGTCTCGATGCAATAGCATGAGGATTTCTTTTTTTTTTTTTAATATTTTTATTTTCTATATTCTTTGTTTACATTCCAAATGATTTCCCCTTTCCCAGATCCCCCCTCCCCATATGTCCCATAAACCTTCTTCTCTCCATCCATTCTCCAATCACCTCTCTCCTTTTTTCCTCTGTCCTTAATATTCCCCTCCAATGCTAGATCAATCCTTTCCAGGATCAGGACCTTCACCATACTTCTTCATGGGAGTTATTTGTTATGCAATTTGTGCCTTGGGTATTCAGGGCTTCTGGGCTAATTAATATCCACTTATCAGAGATTGCATTCCATGTGTATTCTTTTGTGACTGGGTTACCTCACTTAGGATATTTTCCAGATCAAACCATTTGCCTAAAAATTTTGAGAATTCATTGTTTCTAATTGCTGAGTAGTATTCCATTGTGTAAATATACCACATTTTCTGTATCCATTCCTCCTTTGAGGGGCATTATTCCACAATTCTGGGTTCCACAGCCATACACCGCGCAGGGGTAGAGGACTGAGGACCACGAGTGCCGAATTGCAACAGCTTTTATAAGTTTACAACAAAGCCCTTGAATCACAATCCAATCATATCTTAGCTTGGAGAGCCTGTGAAATGCGAGCCAATTGATTTGTACCACTCCATAGTTTTTAGGCCAATCATTTTAAATTATCGGAGCCCGCACTCAGTGGACCAATTAGTTTCCTATTTTCTTGAATGTCTACAGCTGTGTGAACTCCTGCATAGGGGTAATGGTGTAAGCAGTTTACAGAAGCAAGACAAGCTTAGCCTATTTTCAGTTACCCTATGGGGCCAGGATCACCTATTCAAGGCCTTTCTGCTAGGTCTAAACAAAGGGCGGGCTCTGGAATGTGACTTTTTACCTATTTTCTAACAAAGCGAGATAGCATTTTAAACTTCTGACTTTGGGGTCATTAGAGTTAGGCTGTATTATTTTCTATCCTTTCAGAACAACCATGCTTTCACCTCGTTGGAAAATATATGATCTGTCTCCAACCCCTACTAAATGTCTGGTTCAAAGTGATACTGATAGAAAACTGTGGATGGGAGATATGTGCCTCTCTCGATGTTGCAGATGCATTCTTTGATTTCATCCGCACTTTGAAAGTTTCCAACTCAGCAGTATTTCCTTGGTGTCTAATAAATTGCTTCCAGGGAGCTATGAAGGTCATGCTACAGCAGTGGTTCTCGATTTGTGGGTAGAGAGGGGTGGGGCGTTGAATGACCCCTTCATAGGGGTCGGTATATCACATATCCTATGTGACAGATCTTTACAGTACAACTCATGACAGTAGCAAAATTACAGTTATGAAGTAGCAACAGAAATAATTTTATGTCACCACAGCAGGAGGAACTGTATTAAAGGGTTACAGCTTTAGGAAGGTGGAGAACCACTGTGCTAAAAGTTCATATGACAGCACGTAGGTGTGAAAAAGCTCTATAGAATTTGCTATAGAACAGTATCCAGGGCTGTTTACCATATCTCCATAATGTTCAAAGAATAAGGCAGCAGATCAAAACTATATCTAAAAGTTCATTTCCTAGAAATTTTAAGCCTTAGTAGTCAAGATAACCATCCTTGGCTTCTGTTTCTTTCAGCAGAAACCTAGTACCAATTTGCAGCTGGGCTTAGATAATTAGGTGCTGTCTTAATGCTTGTGCATTTCGCTCCATTCAACTAACTTGTGTTTGCCGAATGTACTTGTCTCCTGATGCTGGCTTTATTTATTATTTATATTTCCTATTTGGAGCATGTTCTATTACAAGCTTTCTCAAATCCCCGTGGAGGAAGACATAATAATTATATGGCAAGAAGCAGACGAATATATAAGTGAATCAGCCTTCTGAGACTTCGCCAAATTATAGACCTATACGCCTGATTTGATGATTAGTTCATTTGCTCCCAAACACAGATTAAGCATCTATTATGTCTAGGCGATTTATTACAGTCGCAGCTGAAAGAACGCTTGGACCCGTTTGTCCTTTAACAAAACAGAATGGATGACTGAGGTCCAGAAGCTTGAGGTGCAGTAACAGCAGCTGGTGATTTCAAACGGTGCTGTCTCTGAGGTTCCGCAGTTGTCATGAGGCCAGATCTCCCCATCTTTTCATAAATAAGAGGGGTGGGGGTTGGGGGGTGGGGGCTGGGGGTGGGAGTGGTAGCTACAAGGTGATTCTTAGCTAGGAACTTCTACAGGTTTGAGTTTGTTTAGTTTGAATAGTTCAAACATTTTGAAGAGTTTTGGATAGTTCCTCTAGTTCTGGAGAAAGTGTCCCTAAAGCCGGCACCTTGGGAAGCTTTGCTGTTTCCACACTGGTGATTGAATGGTTTGGTTAGCCTCTACTGGCAGCATTTCTCAACCTGTGGGTCGTGACCCCTTTTGGGGGTCGATGATCCTTTCATGGGAGTCTCCTAAAAACGTCAAAAATATCCGACGTTTACCTACTGTATTAGTCAGGGTTCTCTAGAGTCACAGAACTTGTGGGTAGTCTATATAGTAAGGGAATTTGTTGATGACTCAGTCTGTAGTCCAACTTCCAAACAATGGTCAGCAGCAGCTGTGAATGGAAGTCCAAGGATCTAGCAGTCACTCAGTCCCACAAGGCAAGCAAGCTAAGATGAGAGAATTCTCCTTCTTCTAATGCCCTTATGTAAGGCTCCAGCAGAAGACATGGCCAAGATTAAAGGTATGTGCCTTTAATCCCAGATCACCTTGAATTCAGAGATCTCCCTGTCTTAATCTTCTGGTATTCATAGCCACTGTACCTCAAGATCTCCATGCCAAGATCTAGGTCAGAAACTTGTATCTCCCAGCCTCCAGATTAGGATCACAGGTGGACCTTCCAATTCTGGATTGTAGTTCATTCCAGATATAGTCAAGTTGACTATAGGAATAGCCACTACACATACCAATTCATAACAGTAGCAAAATCACAGTTATGATGTAGCAACGAAAATAATGTTATGGTTGGGGGTCATCACAGCATGAGGAACTGTATTAAAGGAAGGTGGGAACCACTAATCTACCAAGGCTGACTGTTGTACCACTCTGGCTTGCGACTTGGCTACTAGTTTTACTTTCACACTGATTCTTTGCTTCTTATTTAAGTTACCTGCAGCCTTCATTTACACATCTGGGTAGTGGATAGCCCAGGGATTGTATTTTGATGCTAATTCCACTCTTGAGAAGGGCTGCACATGAGTTATTAATCACAAGTGCCTTGTGATCCTTTTCCCCACCTTAACTTTTCAAATAACGGCTAGAGCCAATGACTGGGCAGGAGGAAGGAGGAGGAGCTGAGAGTTTGGGGGAGGAGAAAAGGATCTTCACGTGAAGGGGGAGGAGCTACGGAGGATTGACTGAGAGGCTGCAGAGAGAGAAGCTCACGGCCTGGAGAAACCGCAAGTTATATGGGATAATAAAGATGGGAATAGAGTAGTGTAGTGGGAGATCTGCCCAATCTAGGCTTTTTTTTTTTTTTTTTTTTTTTTTATCTTTGCACTTTTATCTTCCAATCTAGGCTTATAGTTTGTATTGTTACTGATTGAGTTGTGATTTCTTTTACCCGATAATTGGGTTGGAAAAATGTAGCAACACATCTGTCTTTGGGACGTGGTAGACTCTGCAACCATGGAAACCCCCAATTTGTCCTCCTGACGTTTTAACGATAAATACAAACTTCCCTGTAACTTCCACCCTCCTATTCTTGGGCTGTCATTTTTGACAGCATTTTCTGCCGTCCGTGCTAGCTTTTGCTAGTCTTAGCCAGCAGGGGCACTCTCTGTTTGTTGCCAGGAATGTCTTCTACCTCCTGGGATATTTTTCTCTTTTCCAGAGTAACATCTCTTTTCTTCACTAGTAACATCTCTGGCAAATGGGGTTAATACTCCCCACACCTTGGAATCTACATAACAAAAATGTTTGATTTGCTAATGTAAAATAAAACCATGCCCAAGCAATCCTGGCCCATGGCTTCATCACAACCCTGAAGACAGATCTTCCCTGAGCATCTGTTTAAGTTCGCCACCGTCTGGACCAGTAGTTGGTTGGTTGCTTTCATTTAACTTCTGTGCATGAGCGTCACGCACGACTCTATCACACGCGTGCCTGGTACCTTCAGAGGCTAGAAGAGGTCATAGGACCATTGCCCACTGGAGTCAGATGGTTGTGAGCAGCCATATGGGTGCTGGATATCAAATCCAGGTCTTCTGGAAAAGCAACTGATGTTCTTAACGAACCATCTCTCTGTTCCCCCATGTGACTGTTTGAAGGATATAGTTTTAAGAGATACTATTTGGAGTTGGGTACATTAAGTAAATACTAGGGCAATGATTCATGATATGCTCCTACAAAGGACTATTAGCAGACGCAAAGAAGGATTTACATGCAACACGCTGCATGTCTTTACCCAGAGCACTCACCTTTGCAGAATGAATTCCATACCTGCTATTTCCCCATATTTTTTGACACCACCACTGGCCTCATAGGCCAGAATCTGTAGAAAGGAAAAGGTTTTATTATGGAAAGCTGTCAAAAAGTATGTGATTTTTATTTTTATTTTTTTTAACTAATGAGGACCAAGAAAATATACTTAATTGGGAGAGGGGGCATCATGTAGTTGTCTTTCTTTGTAAAAACGATTTAACCCAGCCAAATATTTGTGTCACGCAAAGGTCCAGAGTGAGGGCAAGCTTTAAGAGGCTTAGGGCTGCAACGCAAACCACATCGTGGTGCAGAGAACAGGGTGTCCAGCCATCTCACTACTCCGAGGGACTTGGCCGTAGTTCTAGCACGTTCCGTCACAGAATATTGCCCAGGCAGATGAAAGCAGTTCCTGAAGAATTGGCAAGCCTTCCCAGAAACCCTAGAAGACCTCCGCCTTGGGCCTCAGCTACATCCAAAATTCACAAGCAGCCTCCAATGCACAACTGACGCCTAGCAAATGAGTTTGGAGTGGAGAGTGGCTGGCCCAGTGAAAGTCAGTGTGAGAAATGGAGTCTGAAAAATGGGAACGCTATCCATTCTACTCTCCTACCCCACACCCGTTCATCTTATCTTCCATATCTCCCCGCTTTACCTAATCCCTTGCTTTGTCATATTTCTGTTTTCAACCAAGGGAAGCACTTCCCCTGGGTTGTCTCATCAACGGTCGAAGGCTTAGAAGCCCTCCATGCAAGGATGCCTCGCAGAAGAGGTAATGTGAACTGGAGAGTTGGCTCCACAGTTAAGAACTCTTGCTGCCCCTCCAGAGGACATAGCTTCAGTTCCCGACACCCACATGGTGGCTCGAAGTTGTCTATTAGCTCCAGTTCCAGGACATTCTACATCCTCTTCTAGCCTTTGAGGACACCATGCACGCACATATTATGCAGACATACATAGTCAAAATACCCATACACATAACATTTGAAAATAAATAAAATTTAAAAAAAAAGTAATCTTTGGAATTTGTTTCCTAATAGTCTACTGGAGGGAAGGGGAATGGTTACGATTGTAAATGAAATCGGATAAAGCTGCTTCTTGGAATACATGCAATTTTTATATCAATTTATCCACTTCTGTATACATTTAACACTTTTCACCAAGAAAAGGAATATTGAGGGGCTGGAGAGAATGGCTCAGTGGTTAAGAGCACCAACTGCTCTTCCAAAGGTCCTGAGTTCAAATCCCAGAAACCACATGGTGGCTCACAACCCTTTGTAACAAGATCTGACTCCCTTTTCTGGAGTGTCTGAAGACAGCTACAGTGTACTTACATATAATAAATAAATAAATCTTTAAAAAAAACAAAACAAAAGAATATTGAAGCATCTTAATTTTTTTTTGAGACAGGTTCTCATATAACTGTGTAGACCATGCCCGCCTTGAAAGACCCACCTGCTTCTGCATCCCAAGTGTGGAGATCAAAAGTGTGGCTACCCTGCCAGGCTCTATATGAACTGTCTTAAATTCAGTCTATACAAATTAAGATAATCGAGATGGATGGTACCAGATTTAAATAAAACTCTGGGACAGTACTTCACGGTGCCAGGGTCCCAAGTTTCTTCTATTTCGGCAGTTCCAGGGACCAGATGGCTCATACTATTTTTTAAAAAATGTTTTTAGATTGATTTATTTTATGTACATCAGTGTTTTGTCTACATATATGTCTATGAACCACGTGCTTGCCTGGTGCCCAAGGAAGTCAGAAGAGGGCATTGGATCCCCTGGAAGTTGAACTATAGGTAATTGTGAGCAACCATGTGGGTGCTGGGATCAGAATTGGAGTCCTCTGCAAACGCAACAAGATGATTCACATTTTGACCAGAATGAAGGAAGACAGGGAGAAAAAAAAATATTGCTAAGCCGGGCGGTGGTGGCGCACGCCTGTAATCCCAGCTCGCTGGGAGGCAGAGGCAGGCGGATTTCTGAGTTCGAACCCAGCCTGGTCTACAGAGTGAGTTCCAGGACAGCCAGGGCTACACAGAGAAACCCTGTCTCGAGAAAAACCAAATCCAAAAACAAACAAATAAACACACAAACAAACAAAAAACAACAAAAAAAATTGCTGCCTTTTGAGAATGCTACCCAGAAGTCATGACCATGAGTTCAACTCAAAAAAATCATCACATAACCACATAATCTAGTTGCAATGAAAGCTAGGTTCTTTGCCCACAGTGATGCAGCAAACTAAGAATTTTTTTTTAAGATGGAGTGCTGTGTTTTATAAAAAAAGAAAAAAGAAAAAAGAAAAAAAAGCCAGGGGTATGTTCTGCGAAGGCGCGGTATGGTGTGGGGGAAGGAGGTGTCTCTGCCGGCCCATGCTGAGTGAGGTATCTCTTCCGCCTGATGTAACAGCCATAGGACAGATTCAGTATGGAATAGAGTTAGTTTAGGGCACGGGGAGGGGAGCTGAGGGGGTAGGAGAGAGAGAGAGAGAGAGAGAGAGAGAGAGAGAGAGAGAGACCATGAGCACGTCGAGAGAGGGTTGGAAGAAAATGGGAAGAGAAGAGACAAACAGGGAAGAGGAGAAGACAGAGCGAGGAGGGGGGCAAGCAGCCCCTTTTATAATGAGTCAGGCTGTTGCCAGGTAACTGTGGGGCGGAGCCTAGACGAAATGCCAAAGTAGAGTATCACTATGCTGCCCCTGCTGGTCTCAGACTTCCGGGTCTCAAGTGATCCTCTAACCTCAGCCAGGAGTCAAGTGCAACTACAGGCAGATACCTCGGTACCTGTTTTTGAAGATGTTTTTATACTAAGAAGAAAGGGATTGGGCCAACTGACAGTCCCTGGCTCAGATTGTGAGTCTCTTCGCCCAAATATCTTCTTCCCACACTTTTTTCCTCTTTGTGGGCAACAATAATCCAATCTCATTAGTTTCTGAGTCCAGACTTTTGGTTGTTGCAATTTAGATTTTTTTTTCTTTCGAAACAGGGTCTTATATCACCTCCGCTAGCTTTATGCTAACTCTTTAGTCCAAGTAAGCCTTTAATTCAAGTGCTCCTGTGTCAGTGTCCCTAGAGCTTGGATTAGAGGCATATGCCACCACATCTGCAGGTTGACATCTTCCCGCCCAGTTTACATCGACTTGACACAAGCTAGAAAGGAGGGCGCCTCGGTTGAGAAAATGTCTCTACTAGATCGAGCTGTAGGCAAGCACATGAGGCATTTTCTTAATTAGTGAGTCATGGGGGAAGACTCAGGCCATTGTGGGTGTTCCTATCCCTCGACTTCTGGTCCTTGATTCTGTAAGAGAATAGGCTGAGCAAGCCACAGGGAACCAGGCAGAAAGCAGCGCCCCTCCAAGACCTCTGCATCAGCTCCTGCCTCCAGGTTCCTGCCCTGTTTCCTAAACTGATGTACAGAGAGATATCGAAATGTAAACTGAATTCAGTCCTTTACTCCACGGAGCCTTTTGTCCCCTGAGCAGCAGTGATCAGAGGGACCTGTGGGCGGTGAGCACACCTGGGTTCTTAGCTTAGCAAAGTCCCGGCTTTATGGGGGAGGAGCGACAGGAAGTGTAGGTGGCGAGGCCCGGCTGGAAAATACTACCATTTCCGGTTTCCACATTGCACAGCCTTCCTTCTGTGATGCCCTGCTCCCGCGAGCTAAGCAGTTTTGCTCCACGATACTCCTAGCTATGCTGTTCTGTCTCCTCACAGGCCTGAAACCGCGGAACCAGCGTGCCATAGACGGAAAGTTCTGGAGACAGCCAAAACATCCCTCTTTCTCCTTTACGTGGTTTTAATCTTAGGGGGTGCGTCGCAGGCATGGGAAGGGAGCACACTGATTATTTCTGTTTTCTTTATAATGTCCACATATGATTCCTCACGACCTGGAAGCTTAGAATTTGGATGAGTCGTCTGCCTCCAGCCAATTTTCCTAAGTTAAAAAGAAGACATAGGAATTTGTTTGTTTGTTTATTTGTTTGTTTGCTTCCTGGTAAGTTTCATTGTGTGACTCATCTCAAAACTCCTGGGCCCAAACAATCCTCCCCACCCAGTCCTTCCACTTCAGCCTATTGGGTAGCTGGAACTAGAAGCAGGCATTATCGTGAGGAGCCAGAAAACCCTTCCGTGAGTGTGTTAAGAGTGGTGAAGTCCTGGGCTGGAGAGATGGCTCAGCGGTTAAGAGCACTGACTGCTCTCCCAGAGGTCCTGAGTTCAGTTCCCAGCAACCACATGGTGGCTCAAAACCGTCTGTAACTGGATCTGATGCCCTCTTCTGGTGTGCTGAAGACAGTGACAGTGTACTCACATACATATAGTAGTAGTAGTAGTAGTAGTAGTAGTAGTAGTAGTAGTAGTAGTGAAATTCTGAACGAATGTCACAGCCATGTCTAGAATCAACTACTCAGACCCACAGGCACGGCAAAGCCCGGTCCTCACCCCCAGGGTGAGGTCGAGAGGGATGTCAATCCCTTCCTTTGGTCCAAGTGCAAATGTTAACAATGTATCCAACAAGTGTTTACAAATACAAGTTTTAAGAAACTAGCTTCCTTCTTTCAGCGGTGTTCAACGTGAGAGTGTTCCGGTGCTGACTCCTCCTCCGGTCTCTGCTGTCCACCGTAAAAGCGTGGAGGTCCCATGTTGTTGCAGTAGTAGGTGTCGCTCCACCAGAGCATGCACACCCACGTGGCCCCGCATGTGTCTGGGTGTCTTTTCTTTCTTTATTCTCCACCCCCGGCACCCAGTCAGATTTTTTTCCATCGCAAGCTGTGTGGGAAGTGGTATACCATAGAGCTTAGCAGCTGCTGCTATTGTTGCTAGTACTACTTACTGTTTAAAAAGAGAAGATTAAGAAGTGCAGAGCTGCCTCTGATTCGTTACAATCCTCGAATGCCACAGCGTAATTACTGCAACCACTTCTGCTCTGTAATGGAGTAAGTTTCTGGTTGTCCCACCTGGAATGCCACGCAGACTAATTTCCGTTCAGTTTAACTCTTTCTGGATGTGTCCAGTGAGACAGACGCACTCAAACAACCGGTGGAGTTTGAGGCTTCTTTGCAAACTCCTTTAGATCTCACGCAGCTGTCAATGGTCTCCTTTCCTGCTGCATACAGACGTGTTCCTCCTCCTCCACACGCCCCGCCCCGCGCCCCTCCTCCCAGTTCCTCCTGCTCTGCTCTGCTCTGCTTTTGACACACTGCTTCCTGTACAGAAATCTGATAGCCTACGCGATTCCTTACCTACTTCTATAGTTTACGGAGCTGTTCCTGAAAGGTGACCTCCAAGGCCATGCTACATTGCTCTTCTGAAGGTCAAAGAGATTATGGTACTGCTCAACAATGCCTGCTGTGCCTCTCCAACTCAGTAGCGCCCTGGATCATTTGATGGTCACTGCTCTTGTTCTAGTTAAGTACCTTTATATACATACATATATATATATATATATACTCAGTGAGCAATACTATATATATATATATATATATATATATATATATATATATATATATATATATATATGTATGTATGTATAGTGTGGGTGTATTCTCCAATAGAGGCACCATGTTTTTTAATTTAATTTTATTTATTTTTTTTTTACTTATTCATTTTACATCCTGCCCTCCTCCCAGTCAGCCCCTGTCACAATACTTACATGTCCCTGCCTTCTCCTCTGAGTGAGTGGCGTCTCCTCTAGGTATCTCCCTACCATGGCACTTCAAGCCTCTGTGAGGTTAGGTGCTTCCTTTCCCACTGAAGCATTATATATTTTAGTGACAGTGACCAGTAACCCCATTACCAAGATGGTAGAGAAGGTCTCTGGGGGGGGGGGTAATCACACATATTTCTTTGCACAGAAAATACAAGATAAGCCCAGTTTCAAGACTGAAAATACAATATTATAAAAAACATGTCAGGCAGTGGTGGCATATGCCTTTAATCCCAGCACTCAGGAGGCTGAGGCAGGCAGATCTCTGTGAGTCAGAGGTCAGCCTGGTCTACAGAGCAAGTTCCAGGACAGCAGCCAGTGCTACACAGAGAAACCCTGTCCAAAAAAAAAAAAAAAAAAAAAAAAAAAAAAAAAAGGTAGACTAGAATAGATAATATATGCATTAGACTGATGAAACATTTCTTGTTATAGAAAAAGATTACATTATGTGCTTGGATGGATGGAAAAAAGATACCTATTATGATGCCATTTAGAAACCTTTTATTATTGGATATTAAGTATACAAAATAATAGGGCTAGAGCTCTTTCAGGCCTGCCTATACTGGGAGCATGACAACCTCCCTCACCTTCTGAGCTCTCCCTGGCTCTCCCACTTCTTCCTTTATGGTCCCTTCTATTTCACACATCCCGCACTCAGATTGAGAGAAAACACAAAAGACTTGTCTTTTTGAGTTGATTGCCCTCTTTAGTGTTTTTATTTGTTTTCTGGGGAGTTTAAGATAGAGTTTCTCTATGTAGCTGAAGTTAACTACAAGCTTGCTGTTCCCTGTCTCCACTTCTTAAGGACTGGTGTTATGTGCATGCACCACAGTATCTGGCTAGGATACAATTTTGCAAAAAACACAGTGCACATATATGCGTGTTCAGTAAAGTTCTTAGAAGGATAGATTTGGAGTATTATTTATAATGCATCCTTGCTTTTGCTTTTAGGATACACATCTCTGTAATTATTGCATATTAATTTTCTATAGAATATACACAGACACAAAGTCATTTCCAGTGGGTGGAGGAGTAAAGGGAAATACTCAAGAAGATACACATGCTAATACTAGTTAATGCTACACAATGTCTTTTGTTTAAAAAAAAAAAAAAGATTTATTTATTTTTTAAGTACACTGTAGCTGTCTTCAAACATACCAGAAGAGGGCATCAGATCCCATTACAGATGGCTGTGAGCCACCATGTGGTTGCTGGGAATTGAACTCAGGACCTCTGGAAGAGCAGTCAGTGCTCTTAACAGCCGAGCCATCTCTCCAGCTTAGAATGACTTTTGTTTGTTTTTGGTTTCGTTTTTTTTTTTTTTTTCAAGACAGGGTTTCAAGACAGGCTGTCCTGGAACTCACTCTGTAGACCAGACTGACCTCAAACTCAGGAATCCTCCTGCCTTTGCCTCCCAAGTGCTGGGATTAAAGGCGTGTGCCACCACTGCCCAGCTGACTTTTTTTAAATTTTTTATTTTATTTGTCTTTCTCTAAAGATTCATTTTATTATATGTAAGTACACTGTAGCTGATTTCAGACACTCCAGAAGAGAGCATTAGATCTCGTTACAGATGGTTGTGAGCCACCATGCGGTTGCTGGAATTTGAACTCAGGACCTTTGCAGGAGCAGTCTCTTAATTGCTGAGCCATCTCACCAGCCCCACACTTTTTTTTTTTTTTAAATCTTAAGCATGTGTTCAAATAATTCTTTGAGAAAGATACACGGATGGCTTCATTCTTATTTGTGATTTTTATCTCCTAAATTATCTTTGATTTACTGTTAATATAGCTGCACTATTTCCATTTTGCCTGCTATATCTTTTTTGGATCCAGTCCTTTCCCCTTTAGTGTTGAAGTCCTGGCATGCTTCTAGGCTGGCTAGTGGGATCCTCTTGCACCAGTACCCTAAGTAACTGGGAATAGCCGTGTGCCCAGGAGCTTTCTGTGAGTGTGTGTGTTTTGGTTTTGGCTTTTTTGAACTAGGGTTACTCTGTTTAATCCTGACTGTCCTAGAATTCACTCTGTAAACCTGGCTGGCCTTGAACTCACAGACTTCCTCTGTCTCCCAAGTGCTAGGATTAAAGGCTCTCACCCTGTCTTTATTGATGTGAAAGCTATATATTATGTCTGTAACAGAACCAGAGTATAGGTTAATTCTATTTATTCTGCCATCTTTAGCATATTGGTGTTCGCGTACATGTTTTGTTATCTGATTCCATAACTCTGTTGTGTAACATTTATATTCAAGGCAGTAAAAGAGAATAGAGGAGATCAAACGGGTCTCCAAATAGGATTTTATCTCTATTTATTAAAGCAGTAAAAATAGTCTCTGAGCCAGGTAGAGGTGGTACCACGTCTCAAGAGGCACCACTCAATAGGCAGAGGCAGGTGAATCTCTCTGGAAGTTCAAGGTCTACAGTTCCAGGATAGCAGAGGCTACATGGAGAAACCCTGTCTTGAAAACCAAAAAAGAAAAAGAATGAAACAACAACAACAATAATAATACAGTCAAAAATATTCTCAGTATGATCCTTGCAGAATTCCAAGCAGGTTGAACAACTCTCCCCAGCTATTGTAGTGCTTTGGGATCACTCTCCTCCACCACTATCCCTCCACTCCCCCCCAATCCCTCCCTACCCCCCCCCACCCTCGTGCTGGGGGGAGCCATCTAAATCTCCTTATCTCCTCAGCTTCCTGCCTCAGCTTCCTGAGCCTTGTAAGTTTCGTGATTTTCCTGGATTTCCTAACTTTAGCTTCAGAGTGTCAGGAGCCTCCCTCCTCCCACAAGGAGCCAACTTTACAACTCAGAGGAAACAGGGTTTAGGGTAGATCATGAGCAGAGTGGTATAGGAATTTTATTCCTTTGCCTCTCAGCATTGTAAAGGCTATAGTGGGTCACGTGACCCTTGCAAACCCCACCCCTCGCCCCCTGACTTTCTTGCTACAGTTACTGATGATTGGTTTATTCTTTGTCCCTGCAGGCTCCTTGTTGCTGGTTGCTTGTCCTAAAGCGTTTGGCGATTCGTCATCTTTCGTTACTTTCTTTTAGACCTGACGTACACCCTCCTAAGTGGTTACTTCATCAAAGTCTCCTCTATTTCATTCCACGGAGAGTGCCAGCTGCTTCCCGCTAGGTTTTGGCTGACACAACTTCCGAGGGATTTTCAAAGTAACATCTACACTTTGCTCAAGGATTATCAGTTCTCTGAACACATAGTTTGTAATTTGAGTTGGTGCTTGCGAAGCATTGACCTCTGGGGCCGGTATAAATTGCTTTGTACTCAATAATTGTTGGCTCCTTTCCATCCCCTTGCCACCAATAAATACTCCACTCGAGGGAAGTGTTATTATCTCTTTATTTTTTTTTTTTCCTTTCAAACAGGTCAACTGTGGTTAAGACGCTCCGGCTCAAAACAGCACAGCCGGGAAGTGTGGTGCCCCGTGCCTGTAACCTCAGGTCGTCGGCTGAGTAAAGATTGCTTCAGCCCAAGAGTTAGAAACCAGTCTGGAAAACACAGTTAGACCTGCTTCCAAAAATAAAGAAATGAAAACAAAACAACACCCTCCCTCCAGGAAGAGCAGCAGAGGAGGCCCTTAAACCATGGTGTAACACACATCTTTGCACACCGGATCTGGGATTCCGCTGTGTCATGATGGAGTCTTATTGACACAGTGGTCCAGACCAAGCTAATGGTACAGTAAAATACTTGTGGAATAATAAGGTGAATACATTCTTTTATCATTTCCATGAGATATTAGTTGCTATATATGTTGAGGGGAAATATACAGTATGGTTGTGTCTTAGGGTTTCATTGCTATGAAGAGACCATGACTGTAGCAACTCTTATAAAGGCAAACATTTAATTGGGGCTGGCTTACAGTTCAGAGGTTCAGTCTATGATCATCATCGCGGGAAGCACAGTGGCGCCCAGGCAGACCGGGTGCTGAAGAGGGAGCTAAGAGTTCTGCATCTGGATCTATAGGCAGCAGTAAGAGAGAGACAAACTAGGATTGCCTTAACAGGAAAATTCAAAGCCCACACCTGTGGCACATTTCCTCCAACAAGGCCATGCCTCCTAATAGTGCCACTCCCTAAGAACCTTTGGGAAGCCATTTTCTTTCAAACCACAGCCGATTATATCTTACTAATTTACCCAAAGGGTTTGTCGATGTTGTAAAGATATTTCTGCCTACACTAATATGATAATATTTCTCTAATTTTAGCCTTTTGCAATGTCCACTCTTTTCTGCTGTGATGTGTTGTGTCCTGTCGTGTGCCGCCTCCCCCACCCTTTCCCCTCCCCCTCCCTCCCCCACCTTCCCCCTACCCCCCCCACCCTCCCCCACCCTCCCCTTCCTTCTCTCCCGGATAGCCCTGGCTACATCCAAGCTGCTTTTTTATCCCCCTCTCTTCTCTAGACTCCTCCAGTTGCTTCTAGATATTTTTTCTCTCCTGTAGACAATACCTGCCCCCTCCCATCATGGAACAGCCATTTCGGCCGTTTTATTACCGCATCTGTCCCATACAACAACTACACTAGTTTTCTCCAAAATAGTATTTATAACTGGCCCCTAAGATCTTAAGCATTGCTTCTCCTCCACCCAGCCCTAGTGCCTAGGATAGCTGAGCACGTTTAGACCACACTCGGCCCCTGTTGTGGATAGTGTTCCTCTGAGCAGAAAGGCCTCTGTCTCCTTCAGAGCATCTGTGCCCGCTTGTCAGAGCCTTATCAGGAGTGACCCGTGGACGATTTACATCTCCTCAGACAAGGGGGAGGGGTGGCTCACTGGACTCTCACTGGAGACTCCAGCCACTCCTCCAGGCTGTGTGAATGTGAGTCCACCTTAGGGTCTCAGGAGGTGCTGCGGCGGGTTTCAACCTGTGGGCCCTGACTGCTTTGGGGCCTGCACCACCCTTCCACAGAGGTCGAATATCAGAGATCCTGCCTATCAGATATTTACTTTATGATTGGTAATAGTAGAAAAGTTACAGTTATGAAGTAGCAGTGGAAATAATTTTACAGTTGGGGTCACCACCATGAGGAACTGTATTAGAGAGGGGTAGTGGTGGGAAGTGTGAGAATCACTGTGCTACCATATAGAAGTTCCAGGAGGTTGATTGAAAGGGACCTAGCACTGCCTGCAGAGCTACGGGGAATCCATCATCCCTCTGAGTCAGGCCTCTCCAGTGCCTCTACTTTAGGGTCGATCACACTACTGCCAGTAACCCCTCCCTCATGGTCTGTATGTAAACCCAATAAACGTATTGGTTCCCCAAGCTGAACGTCAGTGAATTGTACTTTTGTTTTTCGTGAAGAAGGGTAAATATTGTCTAAATCTTCTTGGGGAAGAAATTCTCACAGCAAACACAGGAGCTGTGGGAGTCAGCCCAGCTGCTGGGTAAATATTCATGACAATCACTCCTACCTGAGATTCCTAACAACAGTTCATATACACCATACACATATTTCCTTTGATCCCAAAGTAAACAGTCAACGTATTCATGTTGCACTCAGATCGCTATGTAAGATGATGTCTGACAGGTGGGAAAGAAATGGAGACAGTTGTCTCAAGCAAATTGTGGAAGCTACCAGTGGAAACGAAGGAGTTCTAATCAACAACTCCCCCTAGCTCTCTAGTAATCCTTGCTATAGTGATAGGTTCTACAATATTGAGTATTAAGGTAATTCTTTTTTTAAAAAATGTTTGTTTAAAATTTATTTTATTATTTAAATAAATATTAGTACTCCATCAGCATGTACACCTATATGCCAGAAGAGGGCATCAGATCCCATTGCAGATGGTTGGGAGCCACCATGTGGTTGTTGGGTATTTGCAGGGAATTGAACTCAGGACCTCTGGAAAAGCAGTCAGTGCTCTTAACCACTGAGACATCTCTCCAGCCCCTTAATGTGACTCTTTTACATAGTCATATAATTGTAGCATCTGGAAGACTCTAGAGCAGAGAGACAGAGATAGAGAGACAGAGAGGTAATAGCAAGGACAGAGTAAATCAGAGTAGGTGATGGGGAGTAAGTGCCTGAGAGAGAACAGCAAGACTAGTGGTGGGGGGTTTAGGGGTGGGGGAGTGTTATAAGGAGGATGAGCAGCTGCAGGGTTGGAAGCCCAGAGGCTAGGATGCTAGTGTGGACTCTGAAATGTTTAACAGGTGCTTGTGCTGCCAAGGGAGCCCAAAGGCCAGCATTAGCCTTGAAATGCTGAGTGGCATCACAGGGAGCCATTTGTCCCTTCCTCCAGAGGTAGCAGAAATGACTCCTTTTGGCAGATGGGAACCAGTTTCATGAATTCCTGAGAAATTCTGGCTTTTATCTAACCACTGTAATCCTACAGTCTGGTTTACGATCTGGATAACAGTTGAATGTTTCTGGATATTTGGACCACTTGTGAGACCTAAGAACAATAAAAAGAATTGATAGTGGACTATGTATGATACATGGAATGACACTGTCATATAGACTAATCACAGTAAAGGCTTGGGGACTGTGACTACAGCATCATAAAACACACAAGGGATTTTTGGTTGGTTGGTTGATTGGTTGGTTGGTTGGTTGGTTGATTGGTTGGTTGGTTGGTTGATTGGTTGATTGGTTGGTTGGTTGGTTGATTGGTTGGTTGGTTGGTTGATTGGTTGATTGGTTGGTTGGTTGGTTGATTGGTTGGTTGGTTGGTTGATTGGTTGATTGGTTGGTTGGTTGGTTGGTTGGTTGGTTGGTTGATTGATTGGTTGATTAGTTGGTTGGTTGGTTGGTTGGTTGGTTGGTTGATTGGTTGGTTGGTTGGTTGGTTGATTGGTTGGTTGGTTGGTTGGTTGGTTGGTTGATTGGTTGGTTAGTTGATTGGTTGGTTGATTGGTTGGTTGGTTGGTTGGTTGGTTTTGGTTTTGTCTGAGACAGGGTCTTTCTGTGTGGCTATGACTGACCTGGAATCCAATTCGTAGACCAGGCTAGCCTTGAATTCACAAGCTAGCCTCTGCTCCTGAGTATTGCATTTAAGGTCTGCCCATGTGCCATTCTTAAATTCCTAATACCTATTATTTTTATTGTTTATAGTTAATATCAATAACAAAGGTGAAAAATAAAAGACTAGGGGCTGTAGAGATGACTTAGCGGTTGAGAGCACTGACTACTCTTTCAAAGGTCCTGAGTTCAAATCCCAGCAACCACATGGTGGCTCACAACCATCTGTAATGAGATCTGACGCCCTCTTCTGGTGTGTCTGAAGACAACTAGCTACAGTGTGCTTTCATATAACAATAAATAAATCTTAAGAAAAAAAGACTAAAAGAACCAAAAAACAACAACAAAAAACCCAAATGACAGGGGCTTAGATATCCTTGTGAAAAGATACAGAAGCATTGAGTGGCTGTGTTGGGATTGGATGAACCCACCCATCACAGTTGTAGGCAGTCATGATGGGGCTTGAAACCTGGAAAAGCAAACTTTCAGTTAAAGAGGTGCCTCATTAGAAGAGACAGTAGCCATGCACAGCATGGCGGAGGCCTGGGGGAAGAGCCCCTAATTCCTTTCAGTTCCAAGGAATGAAGAGGAGTTTGCTGCTCCTACAGATTTGAAGGGAGGAAGTTTGCACACCTTGGGACCTAGCCTAGGTGCCTGAAGTCACAAGGCAGAAAGGCACTAGGTAAAAACAAAGTTATAATTCACCGGGCAGTGGTGGTGCATGCCTTTAATGTTCGCACCTGGGAGACAGAGGCAGGGGGATCTCATGGGTTCAAAGCCAGCCTGGTCTACAGAGTGAGTTCCTGGACAGCAGGGGCTACACAGAGAAACCCTGTTTTGAAAAACCAAATAAAGAAGTTGTAATTCAAGGTTGTCTTGGGTCTGGAAGTGCTGGAAACCAATTTAATTCAGTTTCAGGAACTGTCCCAGTTTGACCAACATGGAAGAGCATTACAAGGTGGTGTGACCATGGCTGACAGGAAGGTACCCTAAAGAGGAACTCTTAAGAATTAGAAGAGTGGCCGGGCAGTGGTGGCGCATGCGTTTAATCCCAGCACTTGGGAGGCAGGCAGATTTCTGAGTTCGAGGCCAACCTGGTCTACAGAGTGAGTTCCAGGACAGCCGGGGCTACACAGAGAAACCCTGTCTCGGAAAACAACAACAACAAAAGAATTAGAAGAGTGTAAATAGGGGCTGGAGAGATGGCTCAGTGGTTAAGAGCACTGACTGCTCTTCCAGAGGCTCTGAGTTCAATTCTCAGCAACCACATGGTGGCTCACAACCATCTGTAATGGGATCCGATTCCCTCCTTTTTTTGTTTTTTGTTTTGTTTTTTTCAAGACAGGGTTTCTCTGTGTAGCCCCGGCTGTCCTGGAACTCACTCTGTAGACCAGGCTGGTCTCGAATTCAGAAATCCACCTGCCTCTGCCTCCCAAGTGCTGGGATTAAAGGCATGTGCCACTACTGCCCGGCCTGATGCCCTCTTCTGGTAGCCCTGAAGACAGCTACAGTGTGCTCATATACATAAAATAAATAAATAATCTTTTTTTTTTTTAAAGAAGAGTCCTTTTTTTAAATTAGAAGAAAGAAGAGGAGGAAGAGGAGGAGAAGGAAAAGTGTAAGTAACAAAGAACAAAGTTTATTCCAAAGAAAGACAGAAAACCTGGAATTATGAAAGAAATGAAAGGATGCGCTGGTGAAAAGCAGAGAGACACAGACAGGTAAGAAGGGAGGGAAAAGCCAAAGCCAAATACCAGGTGAGTCAGGTGAGTCAGGCGTCTCCAGTGAAGAGACCCGCAGTCCAGGCCAAAGGTCGACAGGACACTTAGCTCTTGGGAGGTGGTTTATTGTCACCATGGCTTCTCCTGGGTGGCAAGTGAACCCTTTGTTCTGGAATACTACAACCAGATGCTGTCTGGGGTGGGGTTCTATTGTTTGAGACTGAGCCGCTCTGGAGACTGAGACCGGTGGCAACTGGGAGTGAAAACCTGGCTGACTCATAGGACAGGATGATAAATATGTATGCACCAAGTGTTGCTGTGGCCAAGTTCATAAAATGATCAGCGTTGGATATAAAAGGACAGACAGGTCCAGATACAATGACAGTGGGAGGCGACAATACCTCATCTCTACATCTAAAGCATCCAGTTAAAAATTAACAGCCCTCAGCTAAGCCGCACCACAGATCAAAGCGATTTAACAGACACCCACAGAATATTCCAACAGCTATTGGTTACAAATTCTCCTCAGAATCTCAAGGAACTTTTTCTTTCTTTCTTTCTTTCTTTCTTTCTTTCTTTCTTTCTTTCTTTCTTTCTTTCTTTCTTTCTTTCTTTCTTTCTTTCTTTCTTTCTTTCCTTCCTTCCTTCCTTCCTTCCTTCCTTCCTTCCTTCCTTCCTTCCTTCTTTCTTTCTTTCTTTCTTTCTTTCTTTCTTTCTTTCTTTCTTTCTTTCTTTCTTTCTTTTTTTACATTGAGACAGGGTTTCTCTGTATAGGCCTGGCTGTCCTGGAATTCATTCTGTAGACCAGGCTGGCCTCAAACTCAGAAATCTGCCTGCCTCTGCCTCCTGAGTGCTTGGATTAGAGGCATGTGTAATTTTTACTTTCCTTTTTTTTTTTCAAAGATTTATTTATTATCATATGTAAGCACACTGTAGCTGTCCTCAGACGCACCAGAAGAGAGTATCAGTTCTCATTATGGACGGTCGTGACCCACCATGTGGTTGCTGGGATTTGAACTCAGAACCTTTGGGAGAGCTGCCAGTGCTCTTAACCACTGAGCCATCTCTCCAGCCCTAATTTTTACTTTCTTATTAGATGATAGTAGAACAAAAATAGAAGCAAATAGCAAAATAAATAACAGAATATATACAAAGACATGAACATTGAACAATATACCTTTGATACCAAAAAGTTTTGGAATATAGTAAACCTTTTTTTTTTTTTGAAACAAGGTTTTTCTATGACATATATAGAATAGAGAGTCTATGTTGCCCTAGCTGTACTGGAGTTCAAGACCAGACTGGCCTCAAACTCATAAAGGTCCATTTACTTCTGCTTTTCAAGTGCTAGGATTAAAGTTGTGTGCAATCACATCCAGCAACAGTAAGTCATTCTTTTATTTTTAAAAATTATTTCTTTTGTATTTTGTGTGCATTGGTGTTTTGCCTGCATATATGAGGGTCTATGTGAGGGTATTGGATCCCCTGGAACTGGAGTCATGTAGAGGCTGGGAATTAAACCTGGGTCCTCTAGGAAAAGCAGCCCAGTGCTTTTAACCACTGAGCCATATCCCCAGTCCCCAGTAAGTTATTTCTAAGAAGAATTTTATACCTGTGAGTGCTTTAAAAAAAAATCAGAGGCATCCTCAGTCCTCTACCCCTGCGTGGTGTATGGCTGTGGAACCCAGAATTCTGGAAGAAAGAAATCCTCAAAAAAAAAAAAAATCAGAGGCTCTTATTCTCTTATCCAGTTATCCTCCTGTTCTCTCTTGCCCTCTTGGGCTCTTTCCTTTCCCTGTCCCTTCTCCCCTCTCTCCACGTGGTCATGGCTGTCCTCTACTTCTCTACTCTCTCCTTCCGTGCCTCTACTACTCTCTTAACTCCCCTCCCCATGCCCTGAATAAATGCTATGCTAAAAAAAAAAATACCATAGAGAACTCAAGTAGGTAATGTAATGTTGCATCCAGGGTTCTAGTAAGCAAAAGCAAAGGCAAACTCAAAAGTGGTAGAGAGGGGCTAAAGAGATGACTTAGCAGTTAAGGGCACTGACCGCTCTTCCAGAGGCCCTGAGTTCAATTCCCAGCAACCACATGAGATCATCTGTAATGGGATCTGATGCCCTCTTCTGGTGTGTCTGAAGACATCTACAGAGTACTCATGTGCCTAAGATAAATAGTAATTCAATGAAAAGGTGGGGGCAGGAGGTACAAAGAGATCTCAATATGGTGGCACATGTCTTTAATCCCAGCACTGGGGAGGCAAAGGCAGGCAACTCTCTGTGAGTTTGAGGCTAACCTGGTCCAGAGAGTAAGTTCCAGGATAGCCAGGGCTACACAGAGAAGCCATGTCTTGAATGAATGAATGAATAAATAAATAAAGTGAAGATATGAATAAACAGGAGATCAAAGCATTAATTTCCCAACAAAGAAAAGCACAGAACCGCCGGGCAGTGGTGGCGCACGCCTGTAATCCCAGCACTTGGGAGGCAGAGGCAGGCGGATTTCTGAGTTGGAGGCCAGCCTAGTCTACAAAGTGAGTTCCAGGACAGCCAGGACTACACAGAGAAACCCTGTCTCGAAAAACCAAAAAAAAAAAAAAAAAAAAAAGAAAAAAAAAAAAGAAAAGAAAAAAAAAAGAAAAGAAAAGAAAAGCACAGAACCAGCTGGATTCATCCCTGAATTTTACCAGAATTTTAAAGACTTGCTAACATCAATGTTCCCCAAACTAATCTATTTCATATTTTCATAAAGGGGAAAAAACTCATTTCTAAACACACTCTATGAAACCAACATTATTCTGACACCAAAGAATGGGTTATGGATAATCAACAACAAAAAAGACTCCCTGTGAATACAGGAATAAAAAGTTCCTGGTGTAATGCACTTTCAAACTGACTTTAACAGCATATTAAAAAGATCACAAACTTGATCAAGTTGGTTTCCTTTCAGGAATGCAAGGATAGTTCAAGAATCAATCAATAAAATTCAGTACATCAGTAGATACAGGGACAGAAATCACATGATTCTCTCAAGAGACACAGAAAAGGCCATTTGCAGAGTTCCACCCCTTCATGATAGAAAGCCTTGAAATAAGGAATACATGTAAGCACAATAAAGGTTATATATGACAAGCCTATCATCAACATCATAGAAACTGGAAGTGGGGGAAGGGATGTATTGCTTTTAAAATTAGGAATGAGGCAAGAATGCCCATGCTATTGATGTTCATTGAATATACTGCTTGGAGTTTTAGTCAGAGAAATGCAGCAGCAGCAATTAAAGGAATACAAACAGGAAAGGAAGAAATGAAATTACCGCTGTTTGAGGATATAGTCCCATACTCAGAGGATCCTAAAGATCCTACCAGAAAACTCTCAAACACTTGTTAAACACTTTCAGAAAAAAAGCAGCCTAAAAAATCAAAATACAAAATCAGTCACTTTAAAAATATTAATTTGTGTGTGTGTGTGTGTGCGCGCGCGCGCACACGCATGCGCGTGCGCGTGCGCGCATGGAAATGCCATGTTGCACATGTAAAGGTCAGAGAACAACTTGTAGGAACAGGTTCTTTGTCTTTCTAGAGCCTTTGTCAGGCTCAGTGCTATCTGGCCAGCCCCAAATCTGTAAATTAGTAGCTCCCCCTCCTCCTCCTCCTCTTCTTCCTTTTCCTCTTCCTCTTCTTCTTCCTCCTCTTCCTCCTCCTCCTCTCCCTCCTCCTCCTCCTCCTCTTCTTCTTCCTCTTTCTCTTCTTCCTCTTCTTCTTCCTCTTCTTCCTGCTCCTCCTCCCCTCCTCCCCCTTCCTCTTAATTGCTAATAATAAACATGTTGAGAAAGAAGTTGGAAAACAACTCTATTTAAAATTGCCACATAAAACCAAAAAAAAAAAATTAAAAAGAAAAAAGAAAAGGAGAAGCCCTTAGGAATAAACATAACCAAGGAGACGAAAAGATGTCTGCAATGAAAAAATTAAATGCTGATGGAAATGGAAGATGCTACTGGATGTGGTGATGCAAACTGTTAGTTCCAGAACCCAGAGAGTTCTGCTTGCCTCTGCCTCTTAAGTGCTGGGATTAAAAGTTTATTTAATTTTTTTTTAATGGAGGCAGGGAAGCACCTGGCACGGCAGACGTGGAAGACAGGACAGCTGTGGGAGTTGATTCTCTACTTCTATGGTGTGGTCAGTCAGGTCAGGGTCAGGTGCTTGGCTGAAGAAGCCTTCACTCACTGAGCCATCTCACGGGGCTGACTAGACCAGAGTAAAGACCTGAAGAGTCATTGACCTGCAAGGGTCCTCAAGAAAGCCTCAGACATAGGACTAACATGGGATCCACAGATCTTTCAGGCCCTCCCTGGTCAAGGAGGAGCACCTTATAGCCCTCCATGGTTGATAGCTTAATAAACCACTGTCTTCTTTGGGGTTTCTATTGCTGCAATGAAACACCATGACCAAAAAGCAAGCTGGGGAGAAAAGAGTTTATTTGGCTTATACATCTACATCTCTGGTCATCACCAAAGTCAGGAACTCAAACAGGACAGGAGTTCCTGGGGGGCAGGAGCTGATGCAGAGGCCATGGAGGGGTGCTGCTTACTGGCTTGCTCCATATGGCTTGCTCAACCTGCTTTCTTACAGAGCCCAGGACCACCAGTCCAGGGATAGCACCAACCACAATGGCCTGGGCCCTCCCTCATGGATCACTAATTAAGAAAATGCCTTACAGCTGGATCTCATGGAGGCACCTTTTCTTTCTTTCTTTCTTTCTTTCTTTCTTTCTTTCTTTCTTTCTTTCTTTCTTTCTTTCTTTCTTTCTTTCTTTCTCTCTCTCTCTTTTTTTTTTTTTTTGTTTTTTTTTTTTTTGTTTTTTTTGGATTTGGTTTTTTCGAGACAGGGTTTCTCTGTGTAGCCCTAGCTGTCCTGGAACTCACTCTGTAGACCAGGCTGGCCTCGAACTCAGAAATCTGCCTGCCTCTGCCTCCCAGAGTGCTGGGATTACAGGCATGCACCACCGCTTCCCGGCATGGAGGCACTTTCTTATTTTAGGTTTCCTCTTGTAGATAACTCTATTTTGTGTCAAGTTGACAGAAGACCATCCGGCGCAGGCACAGCCACCACAGCACAACCACCTTCTTCATGCTGCTGATCTGTTTTTCAGACAAGGTACTCATCAAGGGCTTAGGCGCGCCATCCACTTTGTTGGTTCTGCTCCCTCAGCTGCTAGATGATTTGCAAGACTTCCATAGAGTGAATGACTTCAGAAAGAGAAACCCAGGGTAGGAACAGGTTTCTGCGACCCTCCCTTGGAAGAGCCAACTCTTACTTGTATGCCATTTTTCAGGTCTCAGTGGAGGATGCTTTACTGGATACTGTTATACTGGATATACTGGATATACTGGATATACTGGATATACTGGATGTACTGTTATACTGGATACTGAAGACAGGCACCGAGACAGATTTCAGGTGACCAGGTCCTTGGATTAATGCAGACCACTCAGAGGTGGAAGGTGGGATAAAGGTGGAGATCCAACAGCAAAACCAAGCCACCTGATTCTGTTTGTTTGTTTTGTTTTGTTTTTCGAGACAGGATTTTTCTGTGTGGCCCTGGCTGTACTGGAACTCACTCTGTAGACCAGGCTGGCCTCGAACTAAGAAATCCACCTACCTCTGCCTCCCAAGTGCTGGGATTAAAGGCATGTGCCACCACTGCCCAAGCCACCTGATTCTGACAAAGGTGCCCAAAACCATACAGTGGGGAAAAAACAGATTTGTTTCTAAACCGTCCTGGGGAAAAAAATGAATATCCACCTGCAGAAGAGGTCAATTAGATCCCTGTCTTATACCTTATACGAAAGTCATTTCCAAATGATTAGAGGCTTTAAGTACAAGCGGAACCTACAAAAAGTACTAGTGGAAAATTCTTTAAGATACGGGGTTAAAAAAGACTTTCTGAAAAGGACTCTCATCCTCGGAATAAGAGCAAGAATGACAAATGGGCTTCATAAAATAAAAAAGCTGTTGTGCAGTAAATGAAAGAATCAAGGGCACATGAAGAGGCAGCTGACAGAATGGGAGACGGACCTTCCTAGTTCTTTTTATCTTACTCAAAATTAATATTTAGAAAACACAAAGAATTCATAAAATTATAGGATATTCAAGTAGTTGATAAATATGTGAAAAAAAAATCCTCACTATCTTTAGCCATTAGGGAATTGCAAATCAAAATTACATTTTGGGAGATTGGCGAGTTATGTGTAGTAGGTAAAGACACTGCCAGAGAGGTTAACAGATTGAGTTTGATCCCTGGAATCCCCATGGTGAAAGGCATGAACCAGCTCCTCAGGTACATGCCACTGTTTCTGAGCTCACTCCACTGTCCCCAAATAAATTAATGGAAGCTTTAAAAATTACATAGGAATTCTATTTCATACCTGTCAAAATGGCTGTCATCAAGAAATCAAATAACAACAATTACTGGCAAGGTCGTAGCAGAGGGGACAGCAGTGCTTCACTACTCACAATAGCTAAGTTTTGGAGTCCGCCTAAGTATTCCTCAAAGCATGAAAGGATAAAGAAAATATAATGAACACAAAACAGAGTTTCATTTGGCCACAAGGAAGAGTGAAATTATATCATTTGCAGAAAAACAGTTGTAGGTCACATTAATAAAAAATATAAGTCAGATTTATAAATCAAGTATTCTGTTTTTGCATCATGTGTGGAATCTAGATATTAAAAATAATTTAAAAGACACTAACACAGAAGAAGACTACTTGGGAAGGGGAAGGGGAGCAGCAGAAGGAGGAAGGGATGTACAAGTGTGTGAAAACAAAGTATATGATATTTATATATGAAAATGTCATAACCAGATCTTAGGATTTACAATGAATATATGATACTTTTTTTAAAATGAGGCAATTGGTTGCTCTCTCCTTGGATTGGTAACTGGAACTAAGACAGCTGCCTGTTTTCTTGCATGGCCATTTTGAACCCCGCAGTGCCGTTGCTATTGTGGTAGGACCACTAGATGAAAAGGAAAGAAGCTCTCTTGTAGCTTTGAAAGTAGGTAGATGCATCACAGACCCGCAGGACTACCTTTCCACTTCTTTCTGGCTCTCTAAAATACTTTGTAAGCTGCTTAGTTTTTGTCGACTAGACACAACTCAGTGTTGCTTGGATAAAGGGACCCTCAATTTAGGAATTGCTTGCTAAGATTGGTTTGTGGTTAGGTTTGTAAGAGACTATCTTTTTAAAATTAATAATATATACATATTATACATAATAATATATATTATATTATAATATATAATAATATATATTATATAATATTATACAATATTATATATATATATGCTCAGTCTTCACACACACACACACACACACACACACACACACATACCAGAAGAGGGCATCAGATCCCATTACAGATGACTGTGAACCACCGTGTGGTCGCTGGGAACTGAGCTCAGGACCTCTGGGAGAGCAGTCAGTGCCATTCCTTCCAACCCCAGTGAGAGACTATCTTGATGACAAATAATTTGGGAGGGTCCAGCCTAATTTGACAGGCACCATCTCTGAGCAGGTGGATCTGGCCTGTATAAAAACAAACAGACAAAAAAAAAACCCCACCAGTAAACAACAAAAACAAAAACTATGCAAGCAAGCAAGCAAGCAAGCAAGCAAACAAACAAAAGCCGTATCTGAGCAGGAGCTTGGAGCACTCTGCCATAGTTTCTGCTTCAGGCTCCTACATCGAGTGCTTGTCTTGACATCCCCCAGTGATGGAGTGTGACCTGGAAGTGTAATACAAATAAACTCTCTGTGATGGCTATTCTAGGTTGTCATGCTGACCTCATCTGGAATTAACTGAAACCCAAAAATATTATCCCATACCTGTGAGGGATCCTCGATTACACTGAAGTAGAAAGATCCACTTCTAATCCAGATATTTGAGGTGGGAAGACTCAACTTTAATCCAGATCTTTTTATTAAAGATTTATTTATTTATTTTATGTATATAAGTACACCATTGGTCTCTTCAGACACACCAGAAGAGGGCATCAGATCCCATTACAGATGGTTGTGAGCCACCATGTGGTTCCTGGGAATTGAACTCAGGACCTCTGGAAGAGCAGTCGGCACTCTTAACCACTGAGCCTTCTTTCCAGTCCTAATCCAGATCTTTTGAGATAGGAAGACCCACCTCTACTCTGCACCACACCTACTGGAAGCTGATATGTGAACATGGAAAAAGGAAGCTTTTGCCTTTGCCTACTTGCTCTCGAATATGGATAGCTAGTCTATTCCTACTTCTTAGGATTCTGGTATGTATTGAAGACCAGCTGAGACATCCAGTCTGAAATGGATTCTCAGACCTTCCATTTATAGGAAACCATTGTTAAGATTATTCGGACCACAATCTGTAGTGTATTCTACAAAATCTCCTTCCTATATATTTAAAGAGAGTCATTCTACAAATGCTGTTACTCCAGAGAACCCTGAATAATATACCCTTTCTTTCCTAAATTGCTTCTGGTTAGAGTGTTTTATTACAGCAACAGGAAAAAAAAAACCTGGAACAGCCTTGTAAAACTTATATTGAGCTTCTGATCTCTAGACCTAAGGATACAAAAATCTGTATTGTTTTGGTTGCTAACGTTGTTACTAAGTTGTTACAGTAGCAATATGAAACTAACACAGGGAGGTGAAAAGGCCATTTATGTGCAACATGTAACTTACTATTGTATTTCTCCTAAAGACATTCAGACTTTCTGTACTATGTATTCTTGGGACAAAAAGATTTTAGAACCTAGGTCAAGAAATTGAGATGAGCTGGGTAGCAGTGGCGGCGCAACACTTTTAATCCTAGCACTCAGGAGGCACAGGCAGGTGATTCTGGGAGTTTGATGCTATCCTAGTCTACACAGTTAGTTCCAGGACAGCCAGGACTACTGAGAGAAACTGTCTCAAACCAAAACCAAGCCCGGCAGTGGTGGCATATGGCTTTAATCCCAGCACTTGGGAGGCAGAGGCAGGCAAATTTCTGAGTTCGAGGCCAGCCTGGTCTACAGAGTGAGTTCCAGGACAGTCAGGGTTACACAGAGAAATCCTATCTCAGGGGGTGGGTGAGTGGGTGGAAACCCAAAAAACAAAAACCCAAACCGAAACCAAAAACAGCCCTCCCCCATCCCCCACCCCCAAAAAAGCCCCCAAAGAGGCAAAAGACTTGTCTAAGGTTATTTTCCTGGTCAGCAATGAGTGAACAAAAACCTGTTTCCAATCTTTTTTTATCTAACAAAAAGATTCGTATGTAGAAGGTTCTAAATACTAGAGGGACTTTACCTATTTAGATGACCCAGTGGGTAAAGGCATGCTGTCAGCCTTTCCCTAAGTTTGATCCCAAGGATACACACACAAGGAACCAAGGAAATGACTCTCAAAGCTGTCCTTGAGCCACTGCAGGCACATGACAACACGGCCATGCAGACACACAAAGTAAGCACATAAGTAAACAGATCAAGAAGCACAGGACACAGTCCCGTAAGGGCTGTGGAGAGTGGGCTAGTTCTCGATTCCTTGTCCCTTTGCCCACTCCCACATCATCAAAAACACTTTTCTATACCCTTCTCTGCTTCAGAAAAAGAAATGATTTGTGCAAGTTGTAACTAAGTGTTTATGGATTAAAGAATGGGGAACAAATAAGTATTGGAGTTATTATATTTTTCCTTTTTATTTTTTTACAAATATCTTAAATTTTGAAAATTGTCAAGAAAAAAGGTACTCTGAAGTTACAATTGGGAAAAATAATTGAAACATTCTACTTATTTATTTATTTATTATATTTATTTATTTATTTATTTATTTATTTATTTATTTATTTATGTTTTTGGAGACAGGGTCCTTCTGTGTAGCCCTGGCTGTCCTGGAACTCACTCTGTAGATCAGGCTGGCCTCGAACTTTGGAGACCCAACTGCCTCATCCTCCCGAATGCCAACACTGCCTGACATCAAAACATTCTTCAGATAGTGTGTGAGCAATCGTCTGGCAGGGAAGTAGAAAGGACGGGGCCTCTATATGAAGAGTGAGTCTAACGTCAAGGGAATTATCAGATCTCAAAATGTAGCTGAGGGATAAAGCTGAGTTTTTGGCTTTTTTTGTTTCGTTCTGGTTTTTGAGACAAGAGTTTCTTTCTCTGTGCAGTCCTGGCTGTCCTGGAACTCAAGGAGGTCTGCCTGCCTCTGCCTCCCAAGCGCTGGGATTAATGGTGTGGACCACCACTACTCAGCAGGCATTTGACTTCTAATTAAACAAAATTTGGAGTCCAGGACTTTTCAACAGTGATGGCCATCGTTAAGTCCCGTTTGTACCGTGGTCAATATCGCTGATTCTCTTCCGGGGTCAGGGTCTGATTCCCAGCACCCATGTGGTGGTTCATAACCCTGTCTAATACCAGCCTTAGTCGACTGATACCCTTTTATGCGAGCTCCCAGGGCACTGCACTCATGTGTAGTACACAGACTGTATGGCGGCAAAACACCCCACGTATAAAAAAACCCGTAAAGAAATGTTTATTCAGACTAAGAGATTAGTCTCTGTGACTGCAACCAAACTTTTACAGACATATCAAGCATAGATGTTTCTTTGGTTTTTTGATGATTTCAGACCAGTCTGCATTTGGTGGATTTTTGTTTGTTTGCTTTTTTTTGGGGGGGGGGGCAGGGTGCGGGTGGAAGTGGGAGTGGCCAGAGGTGCTGAGTAGATCAGAGGACTGTTTAAGTGGGTTTGGTTCTTTCCCTGAGAGCGCTGGGGATTCTGAATTTATCTAGCACACAGGCAGCTGAGTGACCTGTGAGTTTTTAAATGGGAAGGAAAGAAAAAGGTGGAGTCGTTGGAAATGGAGAGAGATCTCTGAATCATATATCGGTGTCAAAAGGCGTGCTCCTTTACGAGCCATATAACCCCAGTTAAATAACTTATGTTCTATGAGGCCTTAGTTCTCTCATCTGTAAAACGGGATGTTTGGGCCTCAAGCCACCTTTTTAATTTCCCTTCTAGCTCAGCATTCTGAATCCAGGAGTTTGTTGACTTAGGAAACGTCTACTCTGTTGTACGTGTTCTAAAATGAGGATAGAAGCCTCTGAACGATGGCTGGAGAAAACCTACTACAGACATAAAAAGATAAAGCAAAGGCAGTGGGGGGAAGGAAGGAGGAGAAGGAGGAGGTGGGAAGAAGCGAAAAGATGATTACAACTGCATAAAGATAAGAGATGCAAAAATGCAATATGCAAATAACTCAAGATAACTACAAAATTCAGTGGTCTGTAGAAGCAAAAATAAGACCTTGGCTGGCCAGGGCATTATATTTTGTTTTTAGTTGCGTACACACAGCTCCCATCTCTCCAAGCCTTGGAAGCAAAAAACGTAGGAAAGACTGAAAACGTAAATATATAAATATATCTGTATATAGCGACATACACATATATAGATATCTAGTGCCAGAAAAGCAGTTTGAAAAGACAGTCTCTGGAAACAAGCGGGTTCCATGGCATGCAGGATGGCGGGGCAGCACAGGAAATCACGCCCCTGCCCCAGCCGCGGCTTAATCCAGCACACAAAGGAACTAGTTAGCGACTCGGAACCGCCGCGGACCCTCGGTGGGGTCCCCCGTCAGCACCAGCGGGCCGCTGCGCCCTGGTCTCCGCCCCTCGGAAGTGACGTACGCGCCCCGCCCCCACCGCTAGATCCGCTGCTGCTGCCTCGGCGGGCCGACCTGCAGGAGGCGGCGGCGGCGGCGGCGGCCGAGGCCGAGGGAAGATGGCGGACGGTGTGGACCACATAGACATTTACGCGGATGTGGGCGAAGAGTTCAACCAGGTACGTTAGGATCCGGGCTCCGCCGCCGCCGCGGACGGTGCCGCGGCCTGGACGCTTGGCTGACCAGGGCCGCCGCGGGCCGCGGGCCGCGAGCCGGCTTCGCTGCAGACCGTGCGCCCTTGGCGCCTCCGGGCCGCGCCGCCGTGCGCGACGTCCCCTCACCCCTTGTTCTCGCGCGTCGTTTTGCGGGCCGCGGGCTCTGGAGCGCGGGGCCCGGTCGCCGTGCAGCCGCCGCCGCTGCCCGCCCCTTCCTCAGGACGGCCTCACGCCCCATTGTTGGCTGGGTGGCGGGCGCTTCCCGCCGAGCTAGGCCGCGTGTGCGGGGCGGGGAGAACGGGCCGCCGCGCCCCCTCCCCCGCTGCCGGCCTGAGGGGAAGCCCTGGCCCGGCGCGCGCTCGCCGCCTCCATCCCGGCCCTGCCGCTTCGGGTTCCGATTCCTCCCGCCGCTCCATTTTGTGTCTCTGTCCGCGCACGGTCGCCTCATGGAAGGCCGCGTTCACAGCCCTTTGTATCCCGCGCGCCCGCTCTCCCTGGGCTCCTGCTCGCGTTTGCGACCGGTTTCGGCGTGGCGCCCGGGTCCTTGCTCGCCGGCTCCCGAGGGGGAAGGCTGCTTAGGGTTGGTTACGTCTGCAACAAGTCATCTGACTTTTGGACCCCACCGATCGCATTTAAAAGTCGGTGCGTCGGCCCGCCTCGCTAATCGAGGGCTTGCAGAGCCTCCGAGGCCCACTCCTTGGCCTTTGTGAGAAAAAATATCGCTGAAGATAAATGGCTTGCGCCAAAGACTTGGAAGCGCGGTGGCTGGACAGAACAAAAAAGATGGTGGTACCTGGCTTAACAGATCAGAAAAATTGAAACGGTGACCCGCACTGGGGATCGGAATCCTTGGCAGTGTAGCTGACGAGTCGTTGTGGACGTGACTGTAGTTTGAAAGCGAAGTGTTTGCCCTGTGGGCTCTACTTCGCGATTTGAAGGGCTGGAGAAAGTGAGGCGTGTAAGGTTTTCCGGTCTCACCAGCCTCGGATGCTTGGAACTAGCTGTTGCATCTCCTGACGAGTATCCTTCCTTGAAAGGGTCTGCTTGCCAGAGTTTGGAACGTCTAGCCTCTTACTCTCTCCTCTTCGCATTTTTTTTTTTAAATTGCATTTCGTATATTCACGGTTTTCAAATTACACCCAACCATATTAAAAATTCCAAGGTTCCGATAAGAACATTAATAAAATGCCGTTGGTTTGTATGGGGTTTCCTTTCCATTATTTATGACTAGGGATGTGAGAGTTAAACAGTGGAAACTCTTAGATCCTTCACAGCTTTGTTTGTCAAGAATGTTTTTAAATATTAAAAAAGAAAAGCAAATTTTGGTAGGGTTTTAATTACTGCTGACAAACAGGGTTTCTCTGTATAGCCCTGGCTGTTCTGGAACTCATTCTGTAGACCAGGCTGGCCTCGAACTTAGGAGAGACCCGCCTGCTTCTGCCTCCCGAGTGCTGGCAAGATTAAACTTTTTTGACCCCCAACGAGGAACTACTTTGTAGGCCTCTTTTTTATAAATGTAGCTTTTCATTGTCTTGTACTTTTAGCATTGTATCTGATACATGGTTGTGTACTTTTACAAGTAAAATCTTTGCAGGTTTAAGTAGATTAATTGGGAGATTTAAGTAACTTTTCCCAAAACCTCTTGTTTGCAGCTCTGGGTACTGAACCCAGGACTTAGCACATCTGGGTAAGCGCTCTACCCCTGAGCTGTAGCCTTGCTCCAGAGGCTTTACTTGTTACTGTTTGCGTATAATTGACTTCTATGATTTGCTTGCCCCGAATCCTCCCCCACCCCAACAAAAAAGTAGCCACAGAAAGATTGCCAGTTATTTTAAGATTTGTTATGTTTTCTGTGTTACTATCACTGCACTATTTTCTGAGATCCTACTGGAATTAAAAGCAGCAACAAAATTATTTATTGATTTAATCTTTGATCTCTCCCCCTCCCTCCCTTCTCTTTGTTAGTTTTGTTTTTGTTTTTGTTTTTGTTTTCTGTCTTGTCGCTCTGGTTGACCTAGAACTTACTATGTATTCCAGGTTGACCTAGAACTTACTATGTATTCCAGGTTTACTTTTCTTTTAATTTAGGATTGCACCTGCTGCCCCCTCCCCGTGCTTGGGTCGCAGCTTGCGTCCCGCTCACTTGCTCCTTTCCCCACTTACTGTTCGGAGTTTGCACTCAGGCCTTTGACCATGCTAGGCACTTCACTGCAGTGCAACATCCCTAGTAATCTGGTCTCTCTTAATGGATGGTAACCCTATTTCTGCTATGGTAACCAGTGTGATTATTTGATTAGTTGAGCAAAATATTTTTCCGAACTGATCATTAGACATTTTAAATTATTTTGCATTCTAAACATCTACAAACATGTTAGTTTTGTATTGTTTTGTTTCTTTTCTTTCTCTGTCTTTCTTCTTTTTAAATGTGTATGAGACTTTTACCTGTATGAATGTTGAACTATGTGAGTGCCTGGTGCCCAAGGAGTCCAGAAGAGGGAGTCAGATTTCCTGGAATTAGAGTTATAGAGGGTTGTAAACAGCCATGTAGTGCTGGGAATTAAATGTGAGTGCGCGGAAGAGCAGCCTGTGCTCTAACCATTTAGTCATCTCTTTAGTCCCTAAACATCTTTTGTTGTCTAATGTGAGCTGCAGTTTTAATTGTACTTTGAAATTCTGTCTAGTCATTAGTCTCTTTTTACTATTTTAAACGGTATACTTTAATAAAGTTTTGCATTTTGGAAAAGCACAATAAATTGCAGAAAGTATGAGACTGAGTATTAAGCTTTATTGGGGGTAGGATGAGACTCAGGTTAGTGTATTTATGTTCTTTACTAGGTAATTTAAAAAAAAAAAAGACTTATTTATGTGTGAGTGCTCTGTTTTCAGACACCAGAAGGGGGCATGGGCTCCCATTACAGATGGTTGTGTGGTTGCTGGGAATTGAACCCAGGACCTCTGGAAGAACAGACGCCATGCCATCTCTCCAGCCCCTTTACTATATAATTTTAAGAATGGAGAAAAAAGATGAGAAGGAACAGAAACACCTGTCTGCTTGGTTTCTAAAAGCTTTTACTTGTGGACAAAGTGAAAAGTTACTCATTGGAAGGAGACTGTGAACTACTGAATCTACATTGCTTGTACTGACTTTAGAGTCACACAGAAAGCAGTTCTTCCCACCCCAAAATGTACTGATTCCTCTATGTTTATGGATTGTTCGTATGTATGTGTACCTTGTGCATTTCTGGTGCTCACTCATGGAAGTCAGAAGACGGCATAAGATCCTCTGGAACTGGTTATAGATGGTTGTGAGCTACCATGAGGGTGCTAGGAACTAAACCTGGTTCTTTAATTAGGCATGCTCAGTTTATGTTCTTCTGTACAATCAAATAATATATATTTTGTTTATCTGGGGGTCAGTCAGAAGCAGTTTATGTAGTTTAGTGTCTATTTTATCAGATTGTGGATCATTGATAGCAAGGAGTACTACTCATTTAGTTACCTGCTCAACTAACTTTACAAGCAAATGGAGGCAATGGCTGGGGCTGGGGTGGCAGTTTGTAAGTAAGGATTTAGATGTCCCTATAAGTCTAAGTTTATTGAATGAATCATTTCACTTTATACTTAGTCATTGTATATTCACTGAAAAGCAACTATTATCCTGTGAAACTTTATGATAATGCTTAATGAAAATAGCTTAAAGATAAATCTATAGGGGCTGGAGAGATGGCATACTAATTTAACATTTTACAGGAATTATAAAATTAATTCACTTAACATATCTATAATGTGATATATTCTGGGGAAAAAAAGAATCCAGATTTTCTTGTGTTTAGAATTCACCTGGAATCAAAAATCCTGCTTGGGTGAGATTGCACGTGTACTACATATGTACATACTTCTTCCCGTTATTCACAAAATCAATACAGTGTAATCACTTTTAATATAAACATCTACATTGTGTTAGTTTAAAGAAATCTTGAGATAACTTAAAATATGTGAAAAGATGTATAGTTTATATGTAAATACTGCAAAACATTCTGAGTAGATTGGAGATGATATGTTGGAACCATTTTTTTTTCCTACTGGGTTTTTCTCTTACACAGCAGTGAATACATTTTGTCAGGCAGAGTATAGCTCCTCTTATAATGAAATAACTATTCTTTCAATGGAATGACTGATAATGCTTTTTTTTTTTTTAAATATAGGGTGTTTTTGAAATAGGTGCTGTTCTTTACTGGTAGTACCAGTAGTGCACAAGTGGACTTAACTGTACTCTAGGAACACCCAAAACAGTGTTGTGTCTATCAGGGAAAAGGATAATCCCAATAATAGTATATATTATATACAATTTATCTGTATCAGTAAAAATTACAGGGTATGATTAGGGGGAAATTGTAAAAATCTTGAAGGAAGGGAAATAGTGCTAATGAAAAAGATTAAAACATTGCTTTAAGAAAAAGAATGGGATGTTGGTTTTTCTAACTACCATACCTTTAAGTTTATTCTTTGACTGGGGGAACAGTTTTGTGTATTTTGTAGGAGGAAAACAGTCACCCTGTAGTGCAAAATCTTGAGAAAGCAAGCCCTCTCCTTTTTTGCATCACAGGCTTGCTTGTGTCCCAGGCTTGCTTCTGCCCCAGCCTCCCAACTGCTAGGATTACCAGGACCATCAACCCTAGGGATACAACCATTACTGGATTTTGATGCCTTGCTTCCATTAGAATGATTATAGTGGTGGCTGTAGAGATGGCTCAGCGGTTAAGAGCACTGACTGCTCTTCCAGAGGTCTTGAGTTCAATTCCCAGCAACCACATGGTGGCTCACAACCATCTGTAATGGGATCTGATGCCCTCTTCTGGTGTGGCTGAAGACAGCAACAGCAGCACATGAAATAAATAAACAATTAAAAAAGAGTGATTATAGTGATTCAGAATAGTAGAGATTGAGAAAAATTACTTTGTTACTCTTTTCACAAACCCTAAGAGCTGTTCTTTTGTTTATTGTTTCCTTCCCTCCCCCCCCCCCACAAGGTCATCCTATGACCTGGAAACCTTTATGTAGACCAGGCTAACTTCAAGCTCACAGATTATCTACCTAGCTTTGCTTTCAAGTGCTGAGATTAATGGCATTGACACCATTCCGAGCTGCCTAAGAGCTGTTCTTGCTAGACAGTAGATATGCGCTTTATTGATGATTAGATCCTAGAAACCTGGATAAGACTGGGTGACTTAGAACCTGAAATATTAGGATATATTGGAATTTTCTATTTTTGAATGCTAATTGAAATGTATTTGAAAAAAGACTTCATAGCAGAACTTGATGCTATTAATTTTCTTTGACAGTAGAAAGGCTGTAGTTTATTTAAGAAGTATATAATATATATATTATATATATGTAATATATGACCTGTGATAGGCTTTTTGCTTAATTTCAGAGTGTGTACATTTTCCACTTGAAGTAGAAACACTTGAATGTGTTCTGGATTTGTTTTTAAATAGTGAATCTAAAAAAAACGAAGACTACAGATACTATTAAGTATCCTTTGAGTTGCTTTCTTAGCAGTGGCAGTATATGTATTCAGATTCATTAATGTTTTTTCACTAAGTCCAATGTATACCCTCAGGGTTAAGAATGCAGTCTGAGATCTTGGAACACAGCTAACTAGTCCACATGGAGATCAAACCCCAGGACCATGTCCTCAATTAGCATTATTTCAACCACTTGGACGCAATCCAACTACCAGACAAAATGGCTGATTATGATCTTCCTTATGTGTGTGGAAAATATGCTCTGTATCACTGTAGGAAGTCAGGTCATACAAAGATAGCCACTGTAATGCCCAGGTTAGTGTAGCTTCAGTTACTGCCTGTAAATGATGGTCTACTTATGTGAACATTTTCATACGTTTGCAACTAAGGAAGAATTATTTCTTAATTTTTTCCTAAGTGAAAATAGAAATTTTAATACTTTTATATTAGTCTTGTATTCAGTAACCCTTTGTTTTGTTTTGTTTTGTTTTGTTTTTAAACTCTCCCTCAGACTGTAAGTCGTAATTAATCATCTCTGTTGAGGGTAGAAACACAATTCCCTTTGAATAATTAGAATAATTGTACTTGATGTGCAGAACCAAACTGTAAAAGTGCCCAACTATACCAATTTTTACGTTTTTTAAGACTATGGAGCCACTGTTGCAGACACTAAAAGTGCCCAACTATACCAATTTTTATGTTTTTTAAGACTATGGAGCCACTGTTGCAGACACATGACCAGAAGGTTCAGCTTACATCACAAAGCTCACCCTCCTTTTTTCTAAGTTTTACTGTCAGTGCAGTTTGAGTGGGTTCTTTATTGGATAAAAACTCATTACCTTAGATATTATTTTGGCATTGTTGTACATTAAAGTTAATGGCATTACTCAATGACTTACCGTAATTTCTGCCTTTTGATAAAGGTGGCTTTTCTTTGATTTACCTTAAGTTTCTTATTAAATTGATATCTTTAGTTTCTTATTAAATTAGACTCACAGACATTCTGCCTTATGATAAGTAGCTCTTTGTTTACTGAGAACAATACAGTTATTGCAAGATACTGCTTTGAATAGTTTCATGTTTTGTATTTTGGTTTTTTTTTTTTTTTTTTTTTTTTTTTTTTTTGACACAGGGTTTCTCTGTATAGCCCTGGCTGTCCTGGAACTCACTCTGTAGACCAGGCTGGCCTCAAACTCAGAAATTCACCTGCTTCTGCCTCCCAAGTGCTGGGATTAAAGGCGTGTCCAACACGACCAGGCTGTTTCATATATTTTTTACCTGTGTGTGTATATATTTTTTTGTCACCTGTGATTTAGCTTATAAAAAACATTATAGCTTTCTCAGAGTAGGTAAATAAGATATGAATACCAAAGAAAATACTGGTGTTTCACATGTGGTCACATTGTATGTGTGTGAGTGACAATACTATGTATGACAAATACTCTTTTGAAACTTGTCTATTTGCATTTACGTGTGGTTGCTTTTAAGAATATTTTACTTTCAAGGAAGGTATTAGTTAAATACATTCAAGAACACATTTATTATATAAAGTAAGAAGAGACTTGTATTTAGATCTTTGGGTCTTTTCCTGTCTTTATCAGATTTTTAAAATAAGAAAGTTGAATGAACTGGTATCTACATTTATTTAGTATTCTGACTATCATATAATCTAGAACATTATTTCTGTGTCTTAGGAGGCGGAATATGGTGGGCATGATCAGATAGATTTGTATGATGATGTCATCTCTCCATCTGCAAATAATGGCGATGCCCCAGAAGATCGCGACTACATGGACACTCTTCCACCAACTGTTGGTGATGATGTGGGTAAAGGAGCAGCACCAAACGTTGTCTACACTTACACTGGAAAGAGAATTGCATTGTATATTGGAAATCTAACATGGGTAAGAGAAGTTAACACAGATTGTTGGCAGTCATTTGAACTGCTCTAGTAGTACATGTTTTTGCCCAGCTTTAAAAAAATGGACATTATTATATAAAAATATTATAATTTTTTCATGTTTACCCAAGTGATGAGAAGGGCAAAACGAAGTTCTTTTAAAAAGACATTGCAGTTACTATAATTTTGAACTTTATAGTCTAATTATACTATAATTTTGAACTATATAGTTTGAAGATATACTACTTGAGTTTGCAATTGTCTTCACTCACCCTTTTTACATTCCTACCAGTTTCACTAAGAAAAATGTTCACACAGGGTCTCAAGTTAAGAATTTAAGATTATGGGAGAAAGAAAGATAAAATACCAATACAGTTTTAAATTATTCCTTATTTTCTAATTTGTATTACAGATTTAAGTTTCATTTCTGACCTTAAATTTGAAATTGGTTAGAAGTTGTTAGATACTTTATAATATGTGTTGCCTAGATATATTTTGTATTTTAATTGTGTTGTTCATAAGATTCTGAGACTGTTGGTTAAATGCCTCGTGAACACTTGTCTGTAAGCATCAGACCTGGCATAGTCACCAAAACAGTCCTAGAACATCTTTATCTCAGCTAGTATATTGGGAATTTAAACATTATAACAACATGTTGACACCCTTCTACTCTGCTTATAGAATTTTATGTGAAAATATTTAACTTCACATTGCTTTATTGTTTTATGTATATGGGTATTTATATGTATGCATGTTTGTGCACCACATGCATACAGTCCCTCAGGGGCCAGAAGAGGGCATCAGATTTCCTGGGACTGAAGTTATATGGTTGTGAGCCATCATGTGGGTATTGGGAATTGAATCTGGGGTGCTCCATGGGGCCCTCTCTCCAGCCCTCACATTGACCGAGTCTTCTGTCATCCAATCTGAGCAGTCCTCACAAAATTAGAAATAATGGCAGTATAACATTGCTAAATAAGAATTGGCAGCCTGGTATGGTGGTGCACATCTTTAATCTCAGCACTGGGTGGGCAAAGGCAGGTGTGTCTCTTGAGTTTGAGGGCCAGTCTGGTCTACATAGTTTAGTCCAAGACTATATATGAGATCCTGTCTCAGAAAACAAAACCAAAAATGGTGCTCTTGCTGGATTTGGTGGTGCATGCCTCTGAAGGCTGATCTTCTGAGTTCCTGGACAGCCTGGTCTACATAGTGGGTTCTAATATAGCCATGGCTACACAGAAACCCATCTCAAAATAAACAGAACGAAGAACGAAAAAGGAATCTGCATATGTTTATGTTTTGTGAATTTGAACAAGCTCTTTATCCCCCTCTTTGCATCTTATGAAAATAGTGACTGAGGTAAGAGTTAAGTGTTTGATAAAAACCCACATATTGGTATTAGTGACATACTATAGTATTGTAGGTCGACGGGCAGTAATACTTAGATTTGCAAAAATAAATACTTTTCTCTTATTGTTGGTTTTCCTTTAAATGTTAAATTCAGACAGTAAAAACTGAATATGCTTTACTGGCTAATAAGAGGAAATGTCTTGCAGTGGACAACAGATGAGGACCTAACTGAAGCAGTTCATTCTTTGGGAGTAAATGATATTTTGGAGATAAAATTTTTTGAAAATCGGGCAAATGGACAATCAAAGGGGTAAGAATTTAATTTTTTTCCAAATGTAATCTGATAGTGATTACAATTTACAAATTTAAGTTTAATGCTGATAAACACACATTTGAAACACATGAACACATTAACACTGACAAAATGGCTTAGGTAGTAAAGATCCTTGCTGCATAAATCTGACAATCTTACACTGGAACGAAGAGCTTAGGCAGAGATTCATACTTGAATTTTGTATTCTTTGTTTTTTAAAAACACACAGAAGCTGCTTGAGATGGGACTGTGGACAGGCTAGGCCTGTTTCCTGACTATACTGAATACACTCCTAAGATTGAAATAACTATGCTAAGAAGCATTGTTTTTATTGTGATTTAAGAGAGAGGGAAGGGTCAGGTAGTAGTGGCACAGACCTTTAATGCTAGCACTTGGGAGGCAGAGCCAGGCAGGAGGCTAGCCTGATCTAAAGAGCAAGTTCCAGGACAGCCAGAGCTATACAGAGAAAGCCTGTCTCAACCCCCCCCCCCCCCAAAAAAAAAGATAGGGAATATCTGGATATATATAGCTTGGTGCTAGAACCACTTGCCTGACGTGAGTTTGATCCCAGTACCATAAGAAAAAAAATGATGGAGAATAATTGAATATTAGTAGGGAGATTATTAGAAATTAGAATATTATTAGGGAAATATTAGAATATTAGGGAAATAATTATATTTCCCTAAAATAGCAAATTATGCACATGGGATAAGATTATTATATGAACATTATATAGTGCAAGTATCTAAAAGTAAGAAAATGAATTGCCACACTTTCACCATTTACAGATAATCACTTTAGTGAATGTGCTTCTGTGCTTTCCCCTACAAGTTAGTGTATATAATTCATACTTTGTCATGCTTGATTAGAAAGAGCAAAAGAAATGCTTATTTTATGGTTGTTTCCACTTGTGCCTCTTAGGAATAATATAATAAACACAAAATTGGATCCATTTACATTTATTTTGTATCGGTATGAGTACAATACAGTACTTAAAAATACATATTTACAAAGTTAAGGAACTGTAAGTCTAATTCCAGAACATTTCATCACCCCAACACCACCATCATCAAAGTTAAGCCTGTGTCTGTTAGCATCAATCTCCGATCTCCCTTGTACTCTTTGCCTGCCCATAAAGCATTCATATTCTGTCAGAATTTGCCTATTCTGGGTATTATAAATAAAATATACTTGGTGTTTTATAAATACAATAATATTAATGTCCTGCGTGTCTGACTTCTTTCACCTAGTGTAATGTTTTCAAGGTTTCTCCATGTGACAGCATTAGCATTCCTTTTTTTACACCCGAGTAATAGTCCCATATAATGGGGTAGCACTTAAAGAGGAGCCCAGGACCTATCCACTGCTGAATGTTTGGGTGGTTTCTACTTTTAGTTACCAAGGTGGTCATTTCTAAGAATATAGTGTGCTGCTTTGTGTGAACATAATGGCTTGCTTGTTTTGGGCATATACCTAGGAGTGGAGTTAGTAAGTTATATGGTAAGTCTGTTTAACTTTTGCGAAGCTGCCAGATTGTACATTGCTCC
Source organism: Apodemus sylvaticus (assembly GCF_947179515.1). Taxonomy (NCBI): domain Eukaryota; kingdom Metazoa; phylum Chordata; class Mammalia; order Rodentia; family Muridae; genus Apodemus; species Apodemus sylvaticus. The sequence continues at coordinate 16,416,809 of NC_067491.1, forward strand.
ATGCAGGTGGGTTGTAGTTTCTCATTATCCCTACCAGCACTGAATAACTGTCATTTTGATTGTAGTGGGAGATTGCATCTCTTTATGGTTTTGATTTGTACCTGGTGGGTAGTGATGCTGAGCATTAGTTCATTATTTTATGTGTATGGGTATTTGGCTACACACACACACACACACACACACACACACACACCACACACATTCTGTGTATTCCTAATATCCATGCAAAACAGAAGAGGGAATTGGATCCCTTGAAACTGGAGTTATGAATGGTTGTGAGCTACCATATGGGTACTGGGAATTGAATTTAAGTTCTGGAAGAATAGTCAATGCTCTTCTGAGCAATCTCTCCAGCCCCTGAATATCTTTTTGTGGCAATAAAAAGTGACAACCCAAGTGCCTGTTGCCTGATGGGTGGACTTAAAGCAAAAACAAAACTGATGTCTATATTAGAATATTACTCAGTCATTAAAAGGAATGAATTAGTGATACATGCTATAATGTCACTAGACCTTTAATGCTCAGTGAAGCTGGTTGTAAAGAATTTTATACTCCATTTATTTGAAATTCCAAATGAGGCCTATCCGTAGAGACAAAATAGATTTATGATTCCCTGTGATTAAGGGACAAGAGTAAATAGTGGTGGTAGAGGCTATGGATTTTCTTTTGATAATGATGAATGTTGTAACATGGACCATCATGATATTTGTAAAACTCATGAATATACTTTAAAAAATTTATTGGATTGTACATTAAGAATGAATTCTGTAGTACATTATAAAAAATAGTGTAAGTTTGTGTAGCCTTAAATAATTTATTTTTTTCTTCTGATAAGAGTAAATTAAGAGGCTGGAGAGATGGCTCTGAGGTTGAGAACACTGGCTGTTCTTCCAGAAGTCTTGAGTTCGAGTCTCAGCAACTACATGATGGCTCACAACCATCTATAATGAGATCTTGCGCCCTCTTCTGGCATGCAGGCGTACATGCAGGCTGAATACTGTGTACATAATCTTTCTTTAAAAAGACTAAGAACCATTTTTGTTTTTAATCAACAGCACCGTTCTCAGTTCCTCCTTGCTTTTTATTCTTACCCCCTTAACATCTTTTAGATTTGCTCTTGTTGGTGTTGGATCTGAAGCATCTTCCAAAAAGTTAATGGATCTTTTGCCTAAAAGAGAACTTCATGGTCAGAATCCTGTTGTAACTCCATGCAATAAACAGTTCCTGAGTCAGTTTGAAATGCAATCCAGGAAAAGTAAGCAAACCTCTCAGCAGCCTTTTTAAAAATGTATTTAAGCAGTGTTGCTGGCATTTGTTAAATATTATACTTAGGAAGTCATATTACTGTTTAGTTTTTCATGAACTTGATTTAATCATTGCTTATGACTATGGGCCAATATCCTGGAAACCCACTCCCATTCCAGGTTTTTATAGAGAGACCAATCAGTTTGCAGTAGTTTGACAAATCCCTGGTGTTGGCATTCTTGTCCTGCCACTCTATCTTGGAGAACAGAAGCTACTTTCTAAGCCTTAGAGGAGGAGCCTCTAATGTTCTGATGGAGGAGAGGCTATTGAAGTAGTTACTGGATTTTCTGCTTGCTCCCAAGACCTTTTACTACTTAGTAAAATAAATGTAGAAGGGGCTTGTTGTTATTAATAGAAATCCAAGTGGTTTTGTTTTAATTTTTTGGCAATTAAGATTTAACTGAAGAATATATTACACAGCATAAAATAATTTCTTATTGAAATTAAGATTTTGGTTGAAGATTTTCTGTTTTGGCTATTGCAGGGCACTGGTATTTTAAAAGTGACTTGTTTATCTCTCAGTAGAAATACATTTAAATTTGACTGTTTTAAGGCTAAGAGAGTATTTAATGTGAATGTTTTTCCTGCCAAGCACTTTACATCGGTCCGAGGCATCCATAAATTGATGAATAGTATCAATGAGCTTAGAAATAGTTTCTAACAGCAGTGGTTACAGTTCTGAAAACTTTTAATAAGTGCTACTTATGAGTGTTTGGATGTTCGCAGCCACACAGTCAGGACAGATGTCTGGGGAAGGGAAAGCTGGTCCTCCAGGAGGCAGTTCACGCGCAGCGTTTCCACAAGGCGCTAGAGGACGGGGCCGCTTTCCAGGGGCTGTTCCTGGTGGGGACAGATTTCCTGGGCCAGCAGGACCAGGAGGGCCACCTCCACCTTTCCCAGGTAAAACTTTTTAAGTTTATCATGGAGAAAATATGTCTGCCTAATACCTCTTTTCCTTTCTCTCTTTTTCAAGTAATGCATTATTAATGTGACTCACTCTCCTTGTTATGCTATTTTTGGAACCCAGGAAATTTGATCAAGCATCTTGTTAAAGGAACTCGGCCTTTGTTCCTGGAAACTAGGATTCCATGGCATTTGGGGCACAGCATAGAGGAAATACCCATTTTTGGCCTAAAAGGTCTTTATTTTTCTCCAAACTTGCTTGAATTTATATATAGAATATTTACATCCGTCTTATTTTCTTACCTCTTAAAAAATCCTTTCAAGACCATTTTCCCTGTTTCACTTTCTAGCTTGGCATCAGAGTAGACTGTAAGGTGGGTGATTTCACTGTGAGAAGTGTGTATGCTGAAAGATGGAAACTCTTAAGTGTTAAAGTCTTACCAGGTTTTTTGTTTTAGTGATTTTCCTTAATCATAATTTACACTAGTTAAATTTGTAAGGATATTCTTTATCTTTGTAGTTATTAGGATTAGGGTGTTACCCTATGGGCTTCATTCAAAGAGCGAGTCATGGTTTATAAATTATGTTTTAGAAATTTATTCTTGACATGTAATAGTTAAATACCTTTATTGAAATGATTTTTTTCCTTTTCTCTATCTTGTAGCTGGACAAACTCCACCACGTCCACCTTTAGGCCCACCTGGCCCACCTGGCCCACCAGGTCCTCCACCTCCTGGTCAGGTTCTGCCGCCTCCTCTCGCAGGACCTCCTAATCGAGGAGACCGCCCTCCACCACCAGTTCTTTTTCCTGGACAACCTTTTGGGCAGCCTCCGCTGGGTCCACTTCCTCCTGGGCCTCCACCTCCAGTTCCAGGCTACGGCCCCCCTCCAGGTCCACCGCCTCCACAGCAGGGACCACCTCCACCGCCAGGCCCCTTTCCACCTCGGCCACCAGGTCCACTAGGGCCTCCCCTTACACTCGCTCCTCCTCCACATCTTCCGGGACCACCTCCAGGTGCCCCGCCACCAGCTCCACATGTGAATCCTGCTTTTTTTCCTCCACCAACTAATAGTGGCATGCCAACATCAGATAGTCGAGGTCCTCCACCAACAGACCCATATGGCCGACCTCCCCCATATGATAGGGGTGATTATGGTCCACCTGGGAGGTAAGTTAAACGTGTAGTACTGAAACTCTTTAGTTGGTAAAAGATTAAGTACTTTGAAGTCTTTTGTATTTTAGAAAAGTAGCTTCTGTCCTGTAGAAAGATCAGATTTCTAAACTGCAACAAATTTCAGCCAGAAGACAGTGGAAAGGGGAATTTGATCTGATAGGGAAAATAGGGTTCTTCAATCATAAAAGTAACAACTGTCTCTAAAGCAAATGCCGAAAGCTACTTGTGTGGAGTGTTTACATTGTTACTAATTTGAGAACTTTTGTTAAGTAACAACTTATCATTTTGTTGTCTTTTGTAGGGAAATGGATACTGCAAGAACACCTCTAAGTGAAGCTGAGTTTGAAGAAATCATGAATAGAAATCGGGCAATCTCAAGCAGTGCTATTTCAAGAGCTGTGTCTGACGCTAGTGCTGGTTTGTATTTTTGTTTCAGTCTTGAATCACCTAAATCCAGGGGCTGGAGAACTGACTTAGAGCTGGCTGTTCTTCAGAGGACCCTGGTGTGATTAGTAACATCTGTTAATCCAGGGGATCCAAGGCCCTCTCTTCCTTCTGCAGCATCAGCCATGCTTATAATGCAAAGACAAACACACATGCAGTCAAAACACCCATATACATACAATCTAAAATTAAACGCAAAGCTTAAGTGCACTTTATAAAGACAGTTTTCTTAACTGTATATAAATCTCTACAGTTAGTCCCAAATCAGTATCTGACAGTTTTAAAGTATTAAAGGAAGAGATATGTCATGTAGTGGGAAGACCACCAATTTTACATTAATAGGTTTAGATATAAATGCTTATTGGAGGTGGAGAGGTGGCTCTGTGGTTAAGAGTACTGGATGCTAGTGCTGGGATCCAGTATCCTCTTTCTTCAGTGGGTACCAGGTACACACATACATGCAGGCAAAATATGCATATACATACAGTTAAAAATAAATTCCAACTGGGGATTGGAGAGGTAGCTTAGGAGTTACACTGGCTGCTACTCCGTAGGATCCAGGATTGATTCCCAGCACCTGTGTGGAGGGTCACAAACTTTTATAACTTTAGTTCCAGCAGATCTGACAGCCTCTTTGCTCTCAGTGGGCACCACTTTTTCTTTGGATAAAAAGACATGTAGGCAAAATACTTGTGCACATGAAAAAGATATAAATAATAACTTTAGTATTTAATAGTTCAGAATCCTAGAGGTAGCTTATTTAGTCTCATATTTCAGTTGCATTAGCTTCATGAAAATGAGAGTCTTTTCCAAATTCCAAACACTGAACAAAAGTCGTTGTCTGTGGTCATCTTGAAAGACAATTTTCAGGTCAGGCTGAGGTGACACATGCCTTTAATCCCAGCACAGGATTCAGGAAGCAGTTGAATTTCTTAGTTTGAGGCCAGACTGGTCTGTAGAGAGAGTTCTAGGATAGCAAGAACTATCTGAAAAGATAATTGGAGCTGGGCAGTGGTGGCGCACGCCTGTAATCCCAGCACTCGAGAAGCAGAGGCAGGAGGATTTCTGAGTTCAAGGCCAGCCTAGTCTATGGAGTGAGTTCCAGGACAGCCAGGGCTACACAGAGAAATCCTATCTAGAAAAGGGGTGGGGTGGGGAATAATTAGAAACAAAAATCTGATATTTAACCTTTTTTTTTTCTCCTGCAGGTGATTATGGGAGTGCTATTGAAACATTAGTAACAGCAATTTCTTTAATTAAACAGTCCAAAGTATCTGCAGATGACCGTTGCAAAGTTCTTATTAGCTCTTTGCAAGATTGCCTTCATGGAATTGAGTCCAAGTCCTATGGGTCTGGATCAAGGTAAAATGTTCCTGTCTCATGTATTTTTAAAACTGTTAGTTCACACTCTCTCTCTGTCTCTCTGTCTCTCTTCTGTCTCTCTCTCTGTCTCTCTGTCTCTCTGTCTCTCTCTCTCTCTTACACACACACACACACACACACACACACACACACACACACAGAACTTATAAAAAAATGGAACTGTGATTTTACTTACTATGTACCCAGCAAACAAACATTTAAAAAACAACAACAAAACCCAAAAAACTCTGTCTGAATGATATATTGGTGCTTCCTGCAATCCTGAGATGCAAGGAACTCTGTCTTCTCTTTACTCTTAGACATCTGTGTGCATGCAAGCACACTGTGTGATGTAATCTCTCCTTGGATTCTCTTAACTCCTATACTTACTGTTCTCTAGCGCAAATGGGCCCTTCTTGTGGACACACCAAGCCTTTGACCACCTTACTGATTTTTTTGTGCTTGATACTCCTTGGAGCCACTTTCCTTTCCCCTCAACATTTATTGTCTCTGTATTTCTTCATATTTTAACATAATCTAGTCGTCAGAGTCTATTTTGTAGTATTATTGATGTCCATTTCTTAGTGAACACGTGATGAACAAGGTGGGAGCTTGAACAATTAAACACTGCTTTATACAAGAGACAGGGTACTTTTGAAAGGGAGTTATGAATGAGTGGTTATTTTGTAATATAGGTGCAATTTTAGTTTAGCTTTGCTTATTTTGTGTGTATCAGTGGTTTCCTAGCAAGCATGTATATATTTCTCTGGTGCTTGAGGAAGTCAGAAGAGAGCATTCATTGAGCCCCTCGAGCTGGATAGGTAGGTGTGATGCTTGTAAGCCATCGTGTGGGTGCTGGAATCAAACCCTGATCTTCAGGAAGAGCAGCAAGTGCTCTGAACCACTGAGCCAGCTCTTCAGACCCTGTAATAGATACTGTGTTTCTGTTTGTTTGCTTTTAAGGTTTATTTATTTATTTTATATATATGAGCACAGTTGCTTTCTTCAGATACATCAAAGGAGGGCATCCAACGAATGGTTGTGAGCTACCATGTGGTTGCTGGAATTGAACTCCAGACTTCTGGAAGTACAGTCAGTGCTCTTAACCACTGAGCTATCACACCAGCCCTAGATTCTGTTTTTTAAAGGTTACTTTAAAAAGCATTTTTGCCAATTTTGAAATTTTATTTATTTTGTGAGGTAAATGTTTAATCTTTACATGATATTATCTCTTTTGAGAAAGGGCTTCACTATATAGGTGAGGCTAGCCTTAAACTTACAGAAAGATCAGCCTGGCTCTTTATTCTTACACAGCCACATTTCAACTACTTTGATTTCATATATGCAGGTGTTTTGTCTGCATTTCTGGTTATAAACCACCCATGCTAGGTGGCCACAAAGGCTAGAAAAGTGCCTTGGGTTCCCCGGAACTAAAGTTAGTGGTGGGTATGAGCCACTATTTGGGTGCTGAGAATTGAACCTGGGATCCATGGAAGAGCAGCCAGGGTTTATAACCCCTGAAGTCATCTCTAGTTCTCCAAATGATGTATTTGTCTGTCCTTAGTATGCTTTTCCTGGAGGTAGTATCTTAATTAAGAGTAAGGAGTTCATACTGGACACAGTTTTTACTATCTTTTTTGGCTCAGTGTAAGTACCTCTGAGCATTGTCTTCATCGTGGAGACATCTAGCTTGATCAAGAAGCTTAGCACTTAACATCAGCTGCCCGGTTTAGCAATTAACATCGTAAGATAATTCTTATTTAAACTAATGGAATTATTATGAGGTTTGCCTAAGATTTTTGGGTTTTTAAGATGTGATGGCAAAATTTGCATAAACTTTTCTTTCTTCATTGTTTTATGGGTTCTCATTGTAAACCTTAGCAATTTCAACATGCCTTTTTCCCCCCTTAAAGGAACAGTGTCCAAATTTCAACATCCCTACTCTCCTCCTACTTTGGTGTTATTCTTAAGTAATCCAAGGATTATTTAAGCATAAGCCCTGTACCTTATGATGATCCTTAAGACTGTTGAATAATTAATGGGCAAATAACATTTAGTGTGGATGCACTGGGCAGAGGGATGCTTCACAGTGCTGGCCCTATATGGGAATCCTCTTTGCAGTGTTGCAGGTGCTTAATTAAGTAGGGCCTAGAGACCCCCGCGTGGCAATGGTAACAGTGTGTTCACTCAGAGTTCATTGATTAGGAGCTGCCTCTTACTCCTACCCTAATCAGAATGGCATACAGTTGTTTTATTTTTGAGATTTTATATTAATACTTTTGGACTGGTGGCTTATAGCTGAAACCACGGAAAGTAAAGCTAGTGATAGAGGAAAGACAACTGTATTAAATACTTTTTGAAGCTTTACAGTTACGGACAGTATTAATCCAGTAATTTCTTTTAGAAGACGTGAACGATCAAGAGAAAGGGACCATAGTAGATCACGGGAAAAGAGTCGGCGTCATAAATCTCGGAGTAGAGATCGCCATGATGATTATTACAGAGAGAGAAGCAGAGAGCGTGAGAGACACCGGGACCGCGACCGGGACCGGGACCGGGAGCGCGACCGAGAGCGCGAGTACCGTCATCGTTAGAAGGTGGGCATTCCTTTTTATTACTTTATTTAGTGTGTGTGTGTTATTAACAGCAATTATAACTCCAAGGCTGTTGTTTATACAGTAAATATACCTACATTTTAAGTGGTCCAAGTACTTGTTCTGATTTAATCTTCTGGAAACATCTGAAAACAGGTAAGCCATCACAGGTAAAAACTTTTGACCTTTTCCCCCTTGACTGTTGTGTTCATGAGTTATCCGTGATTTAGGTTCTTAAAGCAAGAAAAATAATCAAGAGGACTCATTATGTACTTCTAAAATTTGAAAATTGGGATTCTTGTAATCACATACATTGTTTGCATGTGATTTTAAACTATTTATAAAATATTTATGTGCTTGGATTTCTAAAAATAAAACTTTTATTCTTCCTTCCTAGAATTTTTGTCCCTGAAACTTTTAAAGAAAATCTAATACTATAATAGGTTATAATACAAAAAGATGTTTTTCAGCAGTGAGATTTTTTTTCCCTTTTAAAAATTGCTTTTTAGACTAGAATTGCTAGCATTTGATTTTATTTTTGGACGAACACTATCTTTTTAATTTGCAAAGAAGGCATTAAGTTGGTTTAGTGTTCATGTCTAAGAACTTAAAATTGTGCCAAGCCATACATCCCAAGTTAGAAATACTTGGAAATAATTTCTTTGATGTTTCATTCATAAGCCATAATCATTGTCTTTTTTTCCTGTATTTTAATATTTTCTTGTGTACATTTTTCATAAATTAGAATGAGTTGTCTGTTTATGCTTCATTTTTACATGTAATTTTATTTTATATTTGTGAACAGTGTTTACTCATGAAGAGTGGGGACAACACTGTGAATCTTTTGAATGTGGCAGGTTATCAATTCTGTAAACACCTTCGCTCCATAGATGAGTTAAAGTAGACTTAACAAATCCGTTATAAGTATACTTACAAGTAAATATTTTACAGAAACTTACTGAAAATCCATTCAGAAAATTGTTAATATTGTAATTGGCTTTATTGTGTATGTAATTTTGTGACTAGCAGTTTCTTTAATCATCACACACATGCAGACTCACCCACATGATCCCTTTTGAAAAAGAAAAAAATGTGAAGTAATTTTTATGAAATACAAGTTTCATAACAGTTTTTGAAGTAAGGAAGTCGATTTTAATACTTTGTCTCACATTTTGAATATTAAAACCCTTTTTACTAGTTATATTACACCAAATTTTAATTCTCAAAATATTTCTCTTTTAGTTTTAAAATTATAAAATTGGTACTGTTTGGATATAAAAATTGGATGTTGTATCATATAAATCTAAACTAAATTTTAAATAGTTTTTTTATTCATAGTAAAAATCCCTGAATGTACATTGGGATATAATTATTACTTGAAATGTCTAATTATCTATTTTGATAAGGTATCAACTTTACAAGTTGTACTTTTGTTTGTTTGTTTATTATATAGTTACCAAAGAGATTTTAGTGAAGTTGGCTACATTTTCAGTAATTCAGTTTGTCCATCAGGGGCCGCTAAACTAGTTCATGTGTAGCCTTAATTAGCAGGTGCTTTTACAGGTCTTCATAAAATTAATCCAGTAAACCAAGTATGCTTTGTTAACTTTACATACTTAGAATTTATACTCCAGTCAAGAGTAATCACCTAAAATATCATTTTGAGTTCCATGTCATTCAGACGTTAACTACCGTTTCTTGGTATGCAGTTATTTTTGCAATCAGTGATGTACCATTCCCCAAATCCCATGTTTTGTTTGTACATTAATCAGAATTTAGTTGTAATATTGTTATGTGCCTTCATCCAAGCAAAATTTTACAAAAGCTTTTATAGTAGGGGGAAAAAAAAAGAATATGTTTCCCTGGATTATTGTACCTTTGCTTATACCAAACGATATTCATTGTGGAAGCAGATTGAGTAAGGGGTTGCGGGTGGGCTTAAATGCATATTCAAGTGCAAACCTATTTGCAAATTTTATTATTATAAGGTCTGTTGACCTCTTTAGAAGTTTTAAAATATGAGTCCTTTTGAACATCCTTGTAAATTTTAAATGGAATAAATGGAATAAGAAGTATTTCACCAATAAAGTAAATGTCAGTCTCTGTATAAGTCAACACTGTAATATGCTGTCCAGTGAAGATGGCGGTGAGACAGGTTTGGGAAGGGCGATGTTGACAGCTGTTAATGTCTGTCCCATCCTAAGTTTTTTTGTGTTTAAACTGTTGAGTAATGTTAATTGCATTCTCATTTGAAAATGTATTATTTTTCTAAAAGTTTTCCATATCTGAGTTCAAATAGGTAATAATACTTTAATGAGAAAAATAACAGCTTTGTAAATTTCAGTGTATAAATGCATTGTGCTTCATATTCTGTAATTTTTCCTCTATTCTCAGACCACTCTGAGCAAAATAAAAGGTGTAAGGTTTGTTCTCACAGGAATAATGTTACTGTGCAGTTGCCGCTGTCCTCTTTTCCTTGTTTTGTTGCTCTGACTTGTTTAGAGTAGCCCTACTCAGCAGTGTATGGTAACTGAGGTCTCTGTCCTGAAAAAACAGATGGAAGCAAATTCTTTTTCTAGATGCTTTTTATTGAGGCTTTTCTTCCTAATTTATGAGATTCTCATGCTCTCAAATGATTACCTTTTTACCCCTAAGTACTGTGTTTGGAATCTGGGTTTTATAACTGTTAAGCATATGGCTGTGTGATTACTTCTGGCATAAATGTCATGAACTTGGATTTAATTACTGCACAGGATTTATACTGCTTTGTGTTTTTTATCCAGATTATTATAGCTTGTGTTAATTTGGGGAAAAGCCCAAAGGAACTAATTTCTTTTATATTAAGATGTTCCATCTCGTTAGGAGTGTTATGTTGAGGTTTCTGTGAAAATTAAATTCTTTTTCATTGCCTGGTGAATGATAACTGACTGTTAACGAGATTTCAGAATTACTTCTCTAAGTCTTAGACGACGTGTTGTTACCTGCCTAGTTTTCCCAGTGTTATTTGCTTGTGTTTTTCCATTTATCTCAACTGCTCCACTTCATCTTGCTGTGCTGGCTCTCATTTCTTTTCTGATTTCTCATATTTTTAGTATGTGTAAAATCTGACTGTCCACTGTTTTATTTGAAGTGACAAGAGAGGGTAGAGAGTGGCCCCTTGGATGATGTAGAGTGTGTTTTGCTCACCGTGGTTTAAGAATATAGTTTTGTTTATAAATAATTGATGTTCTCTGTCTTAAAGAAAAGTTCAGTGCCAATGTGAGTCACCTGATCCCTCACCTTCATCTCAGTGTGATATTTTTGCCATTGTTTAGTTTGTATCTTGGATTGTTTTGAATACATAATGTTTTAAATGAATTCAGTTAGCATTGTTTAAAGAAAACCTACTAACCAGAAAGAGAAGAGTGACATTCATGTTCTGTAAATTTATACTTTTGCATTCTGTAGTTAGCAAGTTCTAACTCTTGACAGTGTGTAAATTTTAAATAACAACCAGCTTATTTTGAAATGTCCGTATTTTTTGAGTTTACTTTCTTTGGTACAAGGTTTTTTTCATTTTCTTTTTTGTAATGCAGTTTACTTCTGTGTAGTCAATTGCATAGAACACTTCATTGTGTATTTTGTACAGTAAAATAATTGATAATAATTAATAAATAATAAAATGATTTAGTTGAAGTGGGGTAAGTATGATGTTCAGAGAAAAACAGCAGAATATAAACTCAGTAGCTATGAGCTTTTTGTGAACATCAGTAATAAATGGAACTGTTTTTTATGTACTGTGTTCTAGTCAATAGATGAAGGAACTCAGGAAGAGTTAATATGTTTAGATGCTTCTGTTGCCTACCTCATCCTCATTCCCCATTAAGGAGAAATTTTCAGATATAGAAGGGTAGATTTTATTAATTTAAAAACATTGCATTTCTAAAATTATGTGAGGGTCCTTTTCAGCACATTAATATGAAAACCTGTAAGAGCTGGGTGTGATAGTGTATACCTGTGACCTTAATACCTAAAGAGACTCATGTAGGAGGATGCTTGTGAGCTCCAGGCCAGCCTGGTTTATATGTGGAGTTTCATGCTACCTGGCTTCTGCTCTAAAACCATGTTTCGGAAGTAAGAACAAACACTCAATATAAAAACCTATGAGATTCTTATCAAATAAGTATTCAAATGTTTTACTTAAAAGGTTAGTTTACCATGAGTTTTAAAATACAAACAATACCAAGATTGCATATATAATTAAACACTCAATTCATAACTGTTTGTTAGTATATTATCTCTAAATGTAGGCATTTCAATCTTTTGAAACTTTACTGCTTGCTTTAGCTTGCAGATTTTCAGGCTAGTTTCATTGTGTTAGTTCATTACAGCTGTTTACATAGGTTCCTTTTCATAGCTGACAGGTAAAGCAAGTAACTGTGACATACAGATTTGACCAAATGCGATTTTGAACATAAGGGCATTGAATGTACTTGTTACTTTTAAGACTTTTGGAATCTTTGTTTATGTGGATGTCTACTTAGACGTTTGAGTCTATAATATGGAATTGGATTATTGGAAATGGGTTGTATTGACTTCAAATTTTGCTTCCATTTGAGATTGTAAAATTTGTGTTTATGTAAAGTGTTTAGAACTAGAAATAAAAGTTTCTAAACTATTCCCTAAATTTTATGTCTGTATGGTAAAATTCGAAGATTTATCAATTAGTAAATTCCTATCTATAACATAATGAAGCAAAAGATGAGTACATTGGTTCTGTGTAAACGTGTTTTATGACCTCACAAACAGGATTTCCTGTATATAAGTAGTAAGTTTCCATTGGGGTCATGGTAATATACACCCTATGGCTTTTTGAAAGATTGATTTTTTTTTTTTAATTTTTCCGTACTGTGACTTTAAGTAATTTTTCTCTCAGTAACTTGTTCTTCATTTTTTATAACACAGTAGGGGAGATAGCATTTCTTTTCTAGTAGGATTTATGAATTTTCCACAATTTTTTTTTTTTTTTTTTTTTTTTTTTTTGTAGATTAAACCACCTGCCTTATCTTTCTCTAATGGTTTACTGTTTTTAAGTTTCACTAGTGCTGGAAGTGTTAGTGCAGGTCATGGGCTTTGTATGTCATGGAGTACTGTGTTCAGTCTTCATCATCAGTCTCAGAACACAAAGATATCTACCAGAATTGTAACCTGTAAAACTAGAACATTTGAAAACTAACATTGTAGATTTTTTTTCTGTTAAATAATTCCTCTGTATAAGCCTATTAACATATCATGAAAATGAAGGTACAAAAGGTGATTACTATAGTTTAAATGACTCTTTAAAGAATGCAGTTGAGAAAGATTTTTCCTTTTGTACTTTTAAGATTTAAGGTTTTATTAGGGATGATGAATATGTATATACATACTGATATTTTTAAGATTCTCCCCATGGAGAAATGGACACAAAATTCACAGTTGTTACAAAAATTCCTCCTAATTATAAAGCAAAATACTTTTAAAAATTATTTTTATGACTGAATGCCACTAAATATTATGTGCTTTTGAAAAATATTAAAATACCCTTTAGTATTTCTTCGGTATAAAAATGACCAGTTATTAAATCAGTGTTTTCTTTTTTGAACATTCACTTGAAATTTACATAAATATGTATTCCTGAACCTATAGTATCAATTTATTGTTGGCTTTCCCTCTCCCCCTTTTATGTAAGTTTTCAATGAAATTTATCATTGTAGATTCTTATTAGTTTGTGTTTGGTTAGTGGATATAGGTGAAATAGAATGAAAGTAATGTCTCAAATTTGTATTGTGTCTAACGATTTGTATGTGGATGTCATATTGAATGACCACACCGAGGTATTTATACATTCTGTAACATGGAACTTCATTGGTTTATAACAGATTGGCAGAAGTTCGTGTATGCTGTCAAATACAGTTAATTTGTAAATTTCATTGCATTTTATATTCAGTTCAGTATTTGTTAAATATATTGATATGTGGATGAATGAAAAATATCTACATTCAAATCCAAGCATTTTCCCATTTATTTTGTAGTGTACATATTTTAGACAATGACTTATAGTTCTCATCATCACAGAAACGGTAGCTGCTGTATTTTCATTTGTTACTGTAATTTTATTCTTTTCAAAATTACCATATTTTGCACAAAACAGTGGTCTTCTTCATATGAGAATCACTGAATTTCAAAGGAAGTAATACGTAAAAAGTGAAGTATGAGAATTTCTTTGAATTTGTAAATTCAATTTGTAAACATAAGAGCATTTCTCTTCCATGTAAGCAGCTACTGTTTGAGTTACTTTTTATTTTGTGTTAGAATCCCTAACATTGAATAGTTGCACGACTTGTGTATGTATAGCTAAGCCAACATTTTTTTGTGTATTCTGGGGAATAGCAAAATCTACATCACAAATTTTGACACATTACAGCTGAAGGAAGAGGAACACCTTCCAAGACAAAACAGTCTTCACGGGGGAAAAGTGACGCTTGTCCAGCAGTTTGCTTCTTGTGATTGAACTGAACCTGTAAGGATTCATGGATAAACTGAACAGGAATAGATCTGAATAAAGCAAATCTGCATAAATGGTAACCAGTAGCTCTACTTTTATTTTTTATGTTGCTTAACTGTTTTATTTGAAGGAAACCTGTGTGATTTAAAAAGTTAATAGCTTTTGCAACTTTATTACTGGTTATATATATTTGGCCATTATAATGTGCAAGCAATTGGAAAAAGTCAAGTAAATGCTTGTTTTTATAGTAGTTTGTTCTTGTTAAAATGTTCATATGATAATGTCTGTAAACAGCACCAATTTGATTACAATAGATGTAGTGTTGTAATAAACTGTTTAATGGGGCTGATGTGTAAAGCTGTTCAAGTTATTTGATGTTTACACCTCAGGGAAAGTCTTGTGTTCAGCAATATCTAAAGATAATGTTACTATGACAACATTTTTACTGTCCTTTGAAAAGCATTGCAGTAGCGTGTTTGGATATGCATCGATCTAATCTTGCGTTCAGTGAATTAAACATGACTAATTAAGTGTCTATTGCCCTTGATTTTGATATTAGAATAGGTGATTACATGGGTATTCAATATTTCTATATTCTGCTTTTCTAGCTGTTTTTACCTAGTTAGCTTGTGATTTTGCTGAATGGTATGTAAACGTGTAAAAACTGAAATTTGACAGAGCAATCCAGTCAATGTGTTAGGGGTCAAAAAATTTAAGGTTGTAACATTTTTGGTAAAAACTCATGTATTTGCTAAAGTAGTGCAGCTTAATTAAAACCCAGATATACTGAAACAATAAATTGTGAACTGCTAGCATTTAAGATAGATTTTGATAATTCTGATTTCATGCAGTAATTTCCTGTTCATGCTGATGGTGCCATAGGCAGTGTAATGATGGCTATACAGCAAGATACGTAAAGAAAGCCTAGTATTGTACCTGATACAGATTCTGAAGGGTGTGATGTTTTTTAACATTGGGTTGTATTCTTCAGTGTGAATAATGAAAAATTATAGTTACACTGTCTTCATGGCTCAAGGAATTCTATGTATATTCCTGTAACCTTGTTGATTTATGCTTGATTAGAGTTAATCAGTTGATTTTTTTTTTTATTTTTTATTTTTTTTAGATCCAGCCTTAATAAAAGGTTGTATTAAAAGCATCTGGCTAGCATGTGTTCTGCAGAATTAGCAGAGACAGACTGTCAATTTAATTGCCTATTTTTATAGGAAGATAAAAATCTGAATTACTAAAGAAATTTTAGATAAAGTCCTTAAGCTAATTTGTGTTAAATGTTTTAAAAATCTTATTACCTATCTTTGGATAGTATGCATTCGCCTTTAAATTTGACCTAAATTTAAGAGCAATGCTTAAGGTATGTACCATAGGTTGAGATAATGTGCAACTTGAGAGATTTGTACTTTTCGTCAGTTTTAACCTTTCTGCTTTTAAAATACTCAAAAATACCCATACCACTGCCAGTTCTTTTTAAAACATTTTGTGAGCAAAGTATTTTTTGGAAGGGATCATTGTTGTTTACCAGAACTGTTGTTAGCTCTCAGAAATGATTTTTCTTAAGTGTCTAATCTTGTTGAAAAGCAATTACCTTTTAATTTGGGAGTTGTATCAGAATCTAATTTTTGTTTTGTATATAGGTATTGTAAGTTTTGTCATTTTTAAGCTTTTTTTAATAGTTCAATTACAATACCCTAATGTGAAGCTGTGTGGACATACATGTGTTTACAAGGGAGATTAGTTAATAATGAGATTAAAAGGTAAGTACAATGTCCATAGATAGAATTTCTCTGAACATTTTAAAAATGGAATCAAAAAAAATACATATACTTGAAATGAAACTGGAGATTTTGTACTAATTTTGATCCTTTATTACCTTTTATTCTTTTTTTTTAATGAGTTGGAACCCTTTCATTGCTCTCTTATGTCACCCACTTGCTTGACTTAGTTCATTAATAAGTGACTTTGGATGCAGATAGTGTCAGTGTACTAGTGTTGTTTGCTGCCGCTAGTCCATTATTTTAAGTGTTGTCAGGAAGAAATAAAATAACTTTGGTTTTTCTAATTTTGCAGTGTCTCCTACCTGATAACACATGAATGTATAGCAGTAAAAGTAAAAATTACAAACCTTGGTTTATTTGTCAAAGCCCTTCTGTTTGTTAGGAGCCAGTTTCATTTGAAAACTGGTTTCTAATGTATAAAAACAATCCAAAGAGATAAAATTTCACAAAGACACCAAAAAAAAAAATAGAGAGAGAAGAGAGAGAGAGAGAGAGATAGACAGACAGACAGACAGATAGACAGAAAAGTCAAAGAGAAAAAAGGAGCTACAGAGAGTTTTTAAAAATTGTAGTTCATTTATATAGTGACGATGAAGCCAAGCTTGGGGTCTCTCTAGAGTCCTAGCGTTGCCTCGTGCTGTGCAGTCACATTCCTTGCAGTTAGTAGTGAGACTGCACATGGGCTCTCTCCTGGAGCAGCACTTTGAACTCAGTATACTGCTCTGAGGAAAAGGAAATACATTTGTAGAAAGGATTCTTTCTGTTAAATTTACATGTGTTTATGGGTTGTCAGTTTTCATCAGCAAGATGAGCAGGATTCTGAGTGACTTGCCACAGCTATTGATCATGTTAGGCCATTTCCTGCCTCCTTAACCTATAATCTTAAGCAGTTGACTACAGTTTGGAATTTACAAATAGCATGTAGCTTAAGGTATTATTTTAATTTGATTCTCCTATGGAGACTGTTGCTTTAGTTTTTACTAGTTTAAAGTCAGTTCTAAAAATAAACATGAAGGTTTTCATGAATGTTGTATAATATTTTATAGTAAAGGGGGGAAATTGTTTAAAGGGTAAGACTTTCTCTTACCCTGTGTTGAAATGTGCCAATGGCCTGAGTACATTCTGTTCCATACAATGAGATGCCACTACAAGACTCTCAGACTGGAGTGCTCCTCACACTGCAGCCTTGCTGCCCGAGTGCTCATTGCACTGTCGGTATCTTGCAAGCTGGCCCCAATATTGTGTTTTAAGCTTCAGCTTAAGTTATTTTTAAGAGGAAGTTTATGTTCTGTTTCTTTACTGAAAATACAGTATTGAGATTCTTGCTATTGCACAGATAAACTGATTTTTAAATTTTATTCATGAACTTCATTTGCATCCCATAGTCCCCTGTAAATGCTTCCCCCAGTTGTATGTACTTACTAAATGCACGCTTTTTCATTGTACATACTAGACATTTTTTTGTGCTAAAATATATTAAGTAGGGTTTTTGTAGCAAAGCATTCTATTTTTATGTTCTTACAGTGTATGTGTTAACATTAATATTAAGTTTAAGCACTGGTGTATTTATTTTTAGCAACTTGACTCCTAGAAGCCTTAGATTAATTTTTAAATAAACATTCAACCAAAAATTATGAATTTCTTGAGATGTGGCCTTATATGTGGTGTTTTCTGTGTTTATAATGTGAGATTTTTTTAAATTTAGATTTTATTTGAATCAAGATTTAGAATTAGTCTCATTTTAAGACAAAATAGAAAATGTATTAAGCGTCTAGGCTTCTGGGAGGAAGTTCTTACACATAGAGAGAAGCAATATGAATTTATGAATGAATATTCAGGCCATTGTATTATGTTCAGATTGCTTTAGGTTTGTTTTAGTCCAGTGTTTCTTTAAAGTTCAGGTGGTTGGCATACAGCTACTATGGTTTTTTTATATGGGATGTATGAACTCTTGGTTACATAGAGACAGATTTTTTAAAGACTTCCTGCTACATTTTGCTGTAACTGGAGGCATTTAAAATATTAGGTAGCATTTAATTGAAGTCACACAGGTCTTGAATGGTATTCCTGGATCGTAAATACTACGAGCAGTTTTTCATGTCAGAGAGTACCCTGAAACTCCTCCATGGGAGTAAATTACATTCATTTCCTAATTGATACACCCTTCATTTTAGTAAAAAATATTTCATTTTGAAAGTTATTTTTTTGGCACATTGTTACTGCGTAACACTTCTCAGCATTTCTGTATGCAAATTATTTTAAAATACAATGATAAATTCATGTTTGTTTATTTTTTATTTTGGAAATTGTAGTACTCAGGTGGTATTTAATGGGAAATGATTCTTTGATGTGAATCATAATGTATTTTGAGGACTGCAACTATAACACTTAAGACTTTAGCCTTAAGACAAGGTCTATTCTTCCTTCCTTTGCATCCCATGGTATAGTAGCAAAGTAGTTTACAGCCCCGCACAGCCTTACAAAGTTGTTTTACAATTTTTTATGGAAAACCCTTAACAAGAAAAAAATTGTATCATATAACAATACCGATGAGTTATTGAATAATCACCCTCTGTAAATAAGTTGTTTAATACCAGAAGGCCAAAGAAAGTCTTGAGATTTTAGCTATTGAATGTGGTGACTTCATAAGATTTCTGTGCAAAAGGTAAGGTGAGATTCCATTCAATAGGCATTCTTTTGATGTCCATGAAAACTAGACTTCCATATTAGCTTCCTTCAAAAGGCTCATTCCCATTTTATTAAAATGTTTGTACTTGCAATTTTGTGTTTAATGTTTACTTGTCTTTTCTTTCTTTAGCATTTAGGTGACTGTTCAGCAGTTTTCTATATGGCCATTGTTGGCCTTAAACTGCGCTAGTAACAAGCATGGTATTTATCTTGTATTGAAAATAAAAACAAAGTTTTGGTAATACTTTGCAGTTTGTTCTTTTTGTTTGGCTTATAATTTTGTTAACTATTTCATTTAACCTTGAATAATATCTATTGGGGAAATGCAATATTAACAGAGATTAGACTTTCATTTCTATTTTGTCTAAGCTAACATTTTTGAGAATGGTTATTTTTTCATGGTATATTTTAAAAGTTTTAAAAATACATTCTGTGTGTGTGTGTGTGTGTGTCTGTCTGTGTGTGTGTGTATGCCTGTATGCCTGCATGTATGTGTGTGCCAGCCATGGCCCAAATGTAGAGGTAGGAAGACAGCTCTCAGGAGTTAGGAGGCATCGTCTTTACTTGCAAAGACACCTGGCTAGAATTATAATCACCTCATCTCGAGATTATGAACCTCACTAGTCCTTTAGAATTAAAAGCATTTTTGGATCATAGCAATAATTACCAGTTAACTTGGGAACATTATAGGACATACTTGTAGATAGCAGATTAGGTCTTCAAATATTTGATCCATTGGGGCTGGAGATATAACTCAGTTGATGTAGAGTACTTAAATGGAAGTCTGGATTTGATCTACAGCACCATGTAAGAGCAGTGGGGCATGTCTGTAGTCCTCACACTAGGGATCACATTTATCCTCATCTGATGAGAGTCAGGTCATCTCTGGGTATATGAGAGTACACTTTAAAAAAGAAATAAATCAGATACAATACTTGAAGATCTGAACAATTTTTTATGTTGGGTTTTTTTTGTTGTTGTTGTTGTTGTTGTTTTGCTTTGTTTACCCCCCCCCCCCCCCCACCATCCCAGACAGGGTTTCTCTGTGTAGCCTGGCTGTCCTGGAACTCACTCTGTAGACCAGGCTGGCCTCGAACTCAGAAATCCACCTGCCTCTACCTCCCAAGTACTGGGATTTGGAATTAAAGACGTGTGCCACCACTGCCTGGCTCTGAACAAATTCTTACATGCAAACACTAATTTCTTCTCAGTAACAATACTAAGCAATTTAGATTTCTCAGTAACAGTGCTAAATAATTTAGATTGAAATAATGCAGGTTACCATCAGTACTTGTGTAGCATCATTGGGTTTCTTGTTACTGTTCATGCATTTTTTTAAAAAAAGAATTATTTACTTTATGTATATGAGTACACTGTGGCTGTTCTCAGACACCAGAAGAGGGCATTGGTTCCCTTTACACTTAGTTGTGAGCCACCATGTGGTTGCTGGGAATAGATTGAACTCCGGACCTCTGGAGGAGTCTTCTCCAGCGATCTTTATGCATTTTAAAGGTGCATTCATTGGAATAATTTGAGGGTCTGTACCTGTAGCCTTTATGTAACAGCAAAGAGCATGTAACTGCGTAAAGTTAGTGGGAATATCTTGAGTAAAGAACACATCGAGCTAAAAAGGGGATCAGCCACAGCCTGTATTGCCTCAGACTTAGGGTATAGCGGAGGATGAATTGGGATCCTCCTGCTATGTTTAAGTGCTGTCATAATGGGCATGGTACCGGTCCCGTCCCCTTTTCTGTAGTGCTAGGTACTGAAACCCAAGGCCTCCTGCCTTATAGTCATGCACTCTATAAAGTGAATTACAGCTCCAACCCCATTTCTGCTAAACAAGGGATTTAAGATGATTTTCCTAGTCTTCCCACTTGGGTTTCCTAACCATGATCAGGAAATAGCTACTTTGTGGGCCTTTTCAACTTTATCTTTCATTAACAGTGCTTAGGAATTTGTGTATTCACATTGGTTCTGATCAGGTATGCAGGATGAAGATCCACAGTGTCAAAAGCCCAGAGAGTCAGTGGGGTGTGTCCCTGTGTGACTAATTGTCAGGAAGTGGAAGGGGAGAATCTAGTTTGAGGCTCGCCAGTTAGCCCTGTTTATGTGTTTGTGGTCATGTGAGCATTTGCCTGTCAGATGAGAGAACAACATAGAGGGTTAGAGCTTGCTTTTCACTTTTGATCACATCCCCTTATTTCTGCTGTAGTGGCACACTCTAGCCTAGCAGGCCTGGGATCAGATGGGCGAGTCTCCTGTCTGTACTTCAAATCTCAGTCTGAGTGCTGAGATTAAGAACCTGCACCACCACATTCTTTGCTTGATTTGGGTTTTAGCATTCATGCCATCAGGCTTTTGTAGCTAGTGCGTTTTTCCAGTTGGGGCCTACACTTAATGGTAGGAAAGTTCCCACTCTCAGTCTATAGAAAGCCTATTTCCTTAGCATTTATACTGAAACCTGAAGAGTAAGGCCCGGTAAAGAGGGAAGCAAGGAAAAAAGACCTTTTGGCAGGAGAATTTATTCATTGTCGTAGGTAGGAGTGTAAAGAATGCTTGTAGTGAGGAACTTGAGAGTCAGGGCTTTGCGGTCTAAGGGGAGACCTGACTCCACTGAATTGCTCTCTGTTTACAAGCACAGTCATTTGCGCCTCCCAAATTCATTTAAGCAGAACGATTCCCTAAGTATCCCAGGGAGTGACTAGTGTGTATGAAGGGGCTCAACTCACTTAGCATTTCAAAACATTTTTACATGTTTTGTAAAAATGGGAACGATGAGGTAGGTAGGACAGTGAAGTCTACAGCTTAATCAGGAAATGGAATACAAGGGAGAATAGGTGAATAATGTAGCATACAGTGAAAGATGGACCCCTTGTGTAACACCATGGCAGTGCCTGCCAATGGAGCGCACTAGAACACACTTAAGGGGTGCACATTTAGTGTTTTTGCTGTGCATTTTGTGTAATCATGCAATCATGATTTTGACATTGAGAACTGCGATTAAGTAATCTTTAGATACATTTAAAAATGGAGATAAAACTGAATTTGGTAAGAACGTGGATCAGTGGTGAAAGGTGTGTGAGGAGTCCAGATGCTATAGTCATACTTTTTTTTTTTCCAGGAAGCAAACTGAAACTCTTGAGATCAGCAGTATGAAGTACTACTTTTTTGGGCGGAAACAGAAAAAAGCAGAATAAATACATAAAAGCTTATAGGTTTGTACTTAGGTGGTAGGAAGTTTACAATATTCATATTTACTGATCTGCCAGCTTTGAAGTAGAAACTGAGAATATTGTGTAGGTGTGGCTCATATTTAGGCGAAGTAATATACTTGGCTCTCGAGGCTTGGCAAGAATGGAGTTTTAGGCTCCATTTTATTTGTGGCAGTTCATTTGCATGCATCCTTTTCCCAGGAGGAGGGAAATGAATAAAGCTGTGGGCGAAGGCATCTTAACCTTGCAGTTTGCTGGTTATCTGCCTAGCCACAACATACAACTTACCCATTCACTCCCTGTTTGAGGGTGTGTGTTACAGAATGGGTTTTATACTTTTAGCCTTTCATTTTTCCGTCACATTTTATGGTAGATTTTACAAAGGAAGCTCTGAGGAGTTGTGATGGGCAGAATGGAAGTTAAACAGTGTTCCTGGGATTCCCATTTTACAGTTACTCATCTGTTCCTCTCATGCTAGTAAGCCCCACTGTCATAATTTTTAAGTTATAATTGATAATTAAGGTGTAATTAGGAATATTTTTATAAATGTTCACTTGCAAAAATCTGGAGTACCTATTCTTTATGTAGATCTTGTGAGATGCTTTAAATTTAAGTTAGGGCAAAGCAAGCAGCTCAAGTAATATTTCATTTTCTTAAACTGTCACATAAATATGCAGGGGCTTACTGGTGAGGAATGTGTATTTTTCTTGGCAGGCATCCAAGATTGGTCCTCAGCATCCACATCTGGGAGTATTTTAACCTCCATGGACACTTGTTCTTATGTGCTATGTTTGTGGTTAACTGTCAGATACCAGGGAGATAGATGAGTATAAAACTCGGGGAAGGGGCCGGAAAGGTGTTCTAGCAATTAGAAGCACCAACTGTTCTTCCAAAGGACTCAGGTTCAATTTCCATCACTTAGTGGCAGGTTATAACTGTAATTCCACTTCTAGGGTATACAGTGCCCTCTTTTGGACTCTGAAGACACAAGACATATTCATGATATAAAAATATGCATGCAAGCAAACTCTTATACACATAAATAATAAAATACAAACTAAAGCTTCTACAAATTTAGAGTGTAGAAAATTGGACTTGGCTGGGCGGTGGTGGCGCACCCCTGTAATCCCAGCACTCTGGGAGGCAGAGGCAGGCGGATTTCTGAGTTCGAGGCCAGCATTGTCTACAGAGTGAGTTCCAGGATAGCAACCCTGTCTCAAAGAAAAAAAAATCCAAATCCAAAAAAAACCAAAAGAAAAGAAAAAAAAAATGGGCTTGTGTTCCACTTTGAAGCATCTCACTCATCCTAGGAACATAGCTGATTTAGAAGATGGGTAAATTATACTCAGCTAGTAGCGTGTGAACTTACTGGTGGGTGCCAGCAGCAGATCTCAGATTATCCTATGAACAAACAAGCTCTTTAGAGAATTCACATGCCTTAGAAATGTAGGGTATATTTGTACACAGAAACTAGGGTTCGACACCCATTTCATTAAGCTGGTTTAGATTAATGATCTGAGGGGAGTATACAATGATGTAGTTGCTTTACATTTATTTCCCATGCTCACATATATACTAAGTACAGAACATGGCATCCTTCATCAGGCCCAACCTGAACTGTCATAAGTAAAATGTAAAATTTACATTGTTTCATAAGATCCTTAGAGTGTGTCTGTCTTTGTTTTTGAGTATTCCCAAGAGAGTTTAATCTCCTTACTTTGTCCTGGACCTAGTCAAGGCTAGCCTTGAACCCAGAGATCTGTCTCCCAAATGCTGGCATTAAAGGTGTGCATCTCCACACCCTGCTTCTGTCAGTTTCTAATTCAATCTTCTCGAACTTTTTTGCTTAGTGGCAAAATCCACTTAACAATAGAAATCTTGAAGTTAACATGCTGAGGCTGAACTCTGATCATCCTCTTGATCCATCCCATTTCATACCCAGTATATCGGGGTATCTACCATCAGTGAGTACCCAGGACGACTTACTATATTCACGCTGCTCTCTGTCCTTGATGCCACATACAGTCTCTATAGCACGGATATCAGCATCAGAACCCTGCAGGGGCTTGCTCCCTGTTTCTTTACTGAAAGCTGTAGTACTTAAGAACTTACTTTCTGAGTTCTGGGTCCTCTCTCTGACCAGATGGTCTAATTTGTCCCTTTCCCCCTGTGCTCAGCCTATTTCCGACTTTTTTTTTCTCCCTGGTTTTTCAGACAAATCAACATGTTCCTCCCTTTGAATCTTTGCATATTGCATACAGTGTGCTGCCTGGAGTTGTGTGGGTGTCTATACTAGCATTTCAAATGTATCCTCACTATTCAGTCAAAATAGAGTTAGCCAGTAAAGATATATATTTAAGGTTAGAGGACTCAGTTACCCTTTCGGTTTCAATCACAGGCCTCCTTACATGTAGGGAATTGAACCCAGGGCCCTGGACATGGTTGACAGGTGCTTCATTGTTAAGCTTGGCTTATACATTGATAGACCAAGGTCTATCTGAACTCAAGGCCAGCTTGGAGTATGCAGTGAGTTAGTTCCAGGACAGCCAGAGCCACATAGTGAGACCCTGTCACAAAAAAAGTAAAAAGATTGAAGTTGGGCAGGGGTGGTGCCTGCTTTTAATCCCAGTATTGGGGAGGCAGAGACAAAGGGATCTGTGACTTTGAGGCTAGACGGATCTACAGAGCAAGTTCCGGGAAAGCCATGTTGTTTTTATTCACATTCTATTGCTTTGCATAATACTGTGGAGATCAAAGAAAAGTTTTCATGGCATGTTAGAAACAAACAGTCTAAAACATAGTACTTGGACCTTTATAACATTTTCTCATCAAAGATCTAAAGACTCAGTGTAGAAAGTGGTCTCTAGCAACATTAACACCGGTGGGCCTGGGAACTGAGTTTAGCATTCGATTACAATTACCAAGTATCTGAATACACACTGAAGATTTAAAAGTTAGTCTTTTTCTATTTTTGTTTGTTTTTTTGAAACGGTTTCTCTGTGTAACATCTTGAAGCATGCAACTGTGTAACATTTGTGGACCATGCTAGCCTTGAACTCACGAAGATCCACCTGTCTCTCCCTCCTGAGTGTTGGAGCTAAAGGGATGTGCCACCATACCTCCCTAGCCTTGTTTGGTTTTGTTGTTCTTGATAGGATCTCATTCAGGCTGCTTGTGAACTCAGAAACTTGCTTCCACCTCATAACTGCAAGAATTTAAGACCCGAGCCACCCTGCCCCACCTATTTTTAGATTGCCCGTAATGCCCGTCTGAATCTTAAATTTATATACCATAATTTCAACTAGTTCTTGTCATTGGCTATTTGGGTTGGTTCTCTTTTTGTTACTATCAGGGATCTTTGTATTAGGCATCTTTTTATCTTAGCGCAGATCTCTTCTAAAAATCATTTCTTCAGATATTTGATTAAGAAAATGAACAGTTGAGGATGGAAAGATGGCTCTGGAGTTAAGAGGACCCAGGTTCAATTCCAAGGACCCACATGGCAGTTCACGCCTATCTATAACTCCAGTTCCAGGGCATCTGACACGTTTACACAGATAAACATGCATGTAAAACACCAATGAACATAAAAAATTATACATTAATAAAAGAAAGTGAACAGTTGAGCGTTTTGAACACATTAAATTGCCCTGATGATTAATTTTTTAGCATACGTTTTTGTTTTTTATGGTAGTTTTGCTTTGTAACATTACAGACATGCTACATTACAGATATGTCCTTAAAATATTAATTAGGCAAGCACTACCAATTGAGTTTTAACCTAGTCATCTTTTTACTGAATTGTTAGTAGTATGCTGCCATCTAGTGATAGATTTGCATAAATTTTGTAAATTGTGTAAAGGGTAGGTTCATAATATTTTTCACTGGGAAAACCTTTCAGTAAAGAGATTTAGGATCTGCTGGGCACAGTGTGCACACCTTTAATCTCCTCACCCAAATCTGAGTTCAAGACCTGGTGGTGTACATAGTGATTTCCAGGACAGTTGGGGCTGTACAGTGAGACCTTGACAAAAAAGAGATTGAGAGCCTGCAATAGCTAGCACTGGTTGGTAACTTGGCAGGCTACACAGTCACCTGGAAGGTAAGCCTCTGCTATGTCTGAGGGGTGATCTAGGTGAGAACTGTAATTTTGGGTAGATCATTCCATAAGCTGGACTCTAAGGAAAAGGTGAGGTGCCGACCGCCTGCTGCCGGCAAGCTGACGCTCCTGACCGGGGCTGTAGTCTCACCGGCAGCTTCCTACTCTCACCTTCATACCTTCCCCACCATCGTGGGATTCCCCTCATACTGGATTAAAATAAACTTTTAGTAGTTTTGCTCAGATGGTTTGTTTCATCAACAAGGGAAGCACGTAATATAGAACTCAAATTATCTGACCAAAGAGGAGCAGGCTCATGTAGCCTAGAAATTACTACAAATTCTTTTAAAATCCATAGTCTCTATAAGAGACCTTGTACTCACAGTAATGAGCTAACTCTCTTGGTGAAGTCATTAGGGTTCTTCTTACTTGTCTTAACTGAAGGTCTCTCTCTCTCTCTCTCTCTCTCTCTCTCTCTCTCTCTCTCTCTCTCTCTCCCTCCCTCCCTCCCTCCCTCCCTCCCTCCCTCCCTCCCTCCCTCCCTCCCTCCCTCTCTCTCTCTCTCTCTCTCTCTCTCTCTCTCTCTCTCTCTCTCTCTCTTTTGGTTTTTTGAGACAGGGTTTTTCCGTGTAACCCTGGCTGTATTGGAACTCATTCTGTAGACCAGGCTGACCTCGAACTCAGAAATCTGCCTGCCTCTGTCTCTCAAGTGCTGGGATTAAAGGCATGCACCGCCGCCGCCACTACCACCCGGCTCTGAAGATATTTCTAAATTTATCCAATATACATGAAGTTATGTAAAATATTTTTTTGATGCTAAATACTAGAGAATACATTTAACATTACTTGGAGATTTTGTCCATTTTGTGATTCTGGGGCTCACACCTACAGCTTTACAGGTAGTAGGCAAGTTAGTACTCTACCACTGAGTGACATCCCAGGCTGTCACTTAACACTAAAAGATAAACATTTTAACACTTAATTATTGGGAGCCATGGTTCCTGTGGTGGTCAGAAGACAATGAGGGAATTGGTTCTCTCCTAAACGTAGATATCTCTGATACTGAACTCAGAACATTGGGTTGAGGTTAGTTCAGGGTTGGTATAAGGGAACAAGTGCTTTAACCACTGAGCCATGGTACAGGTTTATAATGAGAATTATGGATTTTTTTTTAAAAAACAAATATCCTAGCATAGTGGCATATGCCTTTAATCCCAGCACTCAGGAGGCAGAAGTAGGCAGAGCTCTGTGATTTTGTGGCTAGCCTGGTCTCCAAAGTGAGTCCAGAACAGCCAGGGCTTGTTACACGGTGGAACCCTGTCTCAAAAAGCAAAAACAGACAAAACCTAGAAATATTAGTATGTGTCTTTATTTTAATACTGGTATGAGGATATGGGGCTATTTCACACTGACCTGAGATTTGTTTGGTACTCTAGCAAAGGCTAATTTTGCCAGGTGTAGGTAGTTGTAGGATCGTCTGATGTTTGGAGTTCTGGGAACTTTTCAGAGAGTATATAAATGCTAGGGCCCCAAGAGCTGGGGTTGGTGGTTGGTGATGGTTCAGGGGAGTTGGTTGCAGTTTGTTACTAGCCCTGCTTTAAAAAAAAAAAAAAAAAAAAAAAAAAAAAAAACGAAATTAGAGTCAGGGTTATCTCCTCTTTCCTATCTAGTGTTGGGGAGAAACTGCAGAGGTAGGATAAAAAGTGGGGGAAGAACTCACAAAATAGCTAAGATCAGCTACAAGTGCCAGCCAAATGTGGGACTTGATAAAGGAAAAATAGGAAATTTGATTTCAAATTCATAGAGGTAGTGGCAGACAACAAAGAAACGTTTATTGTAGTTACTACCACTGGGATATACCACTTTGGTTCCAGAGGGGATTTTCTGTAATTTTCTTCTTTGTCTATTCTGTTTAAAAAAATAAAAGGATTGGAAGAATGGCTGAGCAGTTGGAAAAATTGGGGGTGGAAATGGAGGGGCCTGAGAAACTAAAAATGACGGAATAGGAAAACAGAAAGGGTACTCTGCTCCCTTTTGTCCCTTTTCTGTTTCTGGAGGGAGATGGAAGCTTTTGGGAGGTCAGGAGCACCAGAAACGAGAAGAATACGGCCCAGTCCTGGTGACTGAGGAAGAGTGTGGGAGTTCCCCACAGGAGGAAAGGAAAAGAAGTTGTGCTGGGGAGCTGCAGGGCAGAGAGGAGCTGAAAAGGCTGGAGGACAGTCTGATGACCAGCCTATTTTGAGAGAAAGGGTTAATCCCAATCCAGCTGTGCTGCCTGCCAGAGCAGGAGAGGGGCAGCCGGAGGTTATGAGATCACTATTTTTCCCAGCATTTTTTTTTAATGGTGTGAAACAAAGTTATGATAAGATAGGATGGTGTCCTATAGAAATGATAGATCTAAAGGCATTTTAAAGAGGCTGTGATTTCATATGGATGTAACCACCTTATGTAGAACAAATTTTAGATACCTAGGTTACTCAAAATTATTCCCCAAAACTTGAAGGGACTGATAACAGCAGTACTAGAGGCTGGTCTGCAGTTTCAATGGTTAACATGGTGGACAGAAGAAGCTGCAGATACTGAACAGCAAAACAGTGAGGAGAGTGAACATAGTCAAAGACCAGTTGCTGGGTGAGGGATAAGAAGAGATGCAATCTGATGATGCTTCTTTAGAACAGTGTCACTTAGAAGCTTTAAGAGCTTGGGACAAAGTTGAGAAGCCTGGGCAAAGGTCCACCATGTCATTACAAAGATTATACAAGGCTCTGAAGAAGCCTTCACTGATGCTTTACAAAGCTTAGTCTCCCCTGTGAACCAAGCTGCATCAACCCTGGTGTAAGGCAGGGGTTGATAGAAACCTTGGTGTATGAGAATACAAATATTGGATGTAAAAAAGTTATTAGTCCATTAAAGCTATGAATAAATAGTGCCTGCAGATGAGTGGATAAGATACACAACCAATATTAGTCCTAATGTGTATCATGCTAATATACTATGTCAAGCCATAGTTAGAAGTCTCCAATGTCAAAAAGTCCAGTGCTTCCATTGTGGGAAATATGATCATTTGCAATAGAATTGTGAGCAAGGCATCTCTAAAGGACAATTTTTTTTCTAAATATAAACCAAAAGAAGGCCTACACTTCCAGGGTTATGCAGGCGATATTGCAAAAATTTCCAGTGGACCAGTGAGTGTAGTCCAAAAGAAATATTCAAGGTAATTTCTTACCACTAATTACCATTTCATGTCCATTTCATTACCATAACCATTTGCACCAGGAAATGGCCTTGGGAGCTTAGCTCAAGTACCTGAAGCAGAAAGTGCAAGCCATTTGAGCCAGGGAGTGACATGCAGAACAGCAAGTGCAGGCATCATATCTCTACCCGTGTCTGTGGGTAAGCATCTCACTCTGTCGGAAAACTCAGTGTTATGAAAGCAGCTATTGGAGTTTATGCTCCTTTGCCCACAGGGGCAGTAGGGATAACCTAGGGAAGGAGTGGATTCATTGTGCATTCAGGAATTACAGATGAAGGTTTCTAAGGAGAAGTACAATTATGGTGTATGCTAAAAGAGAGATGCAATTTAACACAGATAGTAAGGCTGCTCAGCTGCTACTGTTTCCTTCATCAAAGGCAAAGCCACTACTGTATAAAGAATAAGAGAGGTCCCCTTAAAACCTTGGGCACTGACCCTAAAAGCTCTTATTTTATTGAATGTCTGTTTATAATTTCCCATTATACCCAGTATATTTAATGGTTTAATTAATGGAGAAATGACGTGAGAATTCTGGAATTTTAGTTTTTTTAAATATAGAAATATATTGTTCTTTTTTTGTCTGTTTGTTTTAATCCCAAGTAATGGGATATGAAGCTGTTTCAAACTGACCACAGCAGCAGATTGATTTGTCTTATGGTTTAGCAGAGGTGTAGTTTTTCCAGCTCCAGATAGTTTCTGCGATTGTGTAATGTTTGGAATTCTAGGGACTTTTCAGAGGGTATATGAATGCTAGGGCCCCCAAGAGGCAGGTTTGGAGGTTGGTGGTTCATTCAACGGGGTTGGTTGCACTTTGTTAGTAGTATTGCTCAAAGAAGAAACAAAAGGAAAGAAATTAGGTTCAGGGGTTTCTTTCCCTGCTTTCCTTCTTTCTCTATTCCTTAGGGCAAAGAACCATAAACTCCAATAGCTATTTTATAACACTGAATTTCCCCAGATAGAATAAGATGTTTCCTCATGGACAAGTGATAGGTTGTGAAATGGGGTGGGGTAAAGGATGGGA
The DNA here is from genome assembly GCF_947179515.1 of Apodemus sylvaticus. Lineage (NCBI taxonomy): Eukaryota > Metazoa > Chordata > Mammalia > Rodentia > Muridae > Apodemus > Apodemus sylvaticus. The sequence goes on from NC_067491.1 coordinate 16,447,184, forward strand.
AAAAGAAGAGCCCAGGAAGTGGCAAAGAAGAAATAAGAAAAGAGAAATTAGATTCAAGAATCTTTTTCTCCCCTCCCTCCTTTCTCTCCTATCTAGTGATAGGGCTGACATGACATGGGTGGGACAAAGTGTGTGAAGAAGAACCCACAAAGTAGCAGAGACCCACTATACGGGTTCTCATTTTAAGGTTTTGGTTTTTAAATGAATGTATGCTGTCTTAGGTTCTGAATAAAATGTAGTAGTCTGGACTTAAGTGCACACGGTAGATTAGTTTGCTCTTAGCCCTAGGTGAAAGTGTATAGATTTGTCTTCTTGAACCAGGAAATAAGATACTTCTCCCAGTGATAAAAGTGATGAATGTGCAATGTGTCTGCATATTGAAAGAAAGCATTGCGCTGTCTAAGAAATGAGATAAAGACTAACATACTGTGCTGTCTGAGGAAGTGGAAACTATATATTGACTGCTTTCCTAGTGCTGTTGTTTATGAGCACCAAAACCCACGTGGGCTCCTCATTTTAAGAAATAAAGATGTAGATCTTGCAATCAAGATAGGAACTATTTTTAGGAATCATTTGCAAATACACAGTGTAAATTATTAGAACCAAAAACTGAGCAAGCTCTATGTACAGAATCAATTTAGAAACCAGTGTAGCTAATGTGACCTGCAAAGTCCTTTTTTTGTTTGTTTGCTTTTTGGATTTGGTTTTTTCAAGACAGGGTTTCTCTGTATAGCCCTGGCTGTCCTGGAACTCACTCTGTAGACTAGGCTGGCCTCGAACTCAGAAATCTGCCTGCCTCTGCCTCCCAGAGTGCTGGGATTATAGGCGTGCACCACCACCGCCCGATTTGCAAAGTCCTTTTTGCTGGAAGTGCTAAACTTATTGGAAGACATTAAGATGAATGAAAATCAATGCACCTGCTTTGTTAGGAAGAGAGTATTATAATACAATTTCTCCTAAATTATTTGAATTAAAATCCAAGAGATTTTTTTTTACAGAGTATAGTAAGTAACAGCCTGGCTCAGAACTTTATATGGGAGCTTGGAGGCAAGTGAGTACCAAGAAGATAAAGATGACGTCGGACTGTTTAGCCAGGTCCCATGAGCTGTACTAAGTAGGTAGATTACAGGAACAGATGGACAGATAGAAACCATGCCCGAGAAGCTGATTTGTGGTACAGTGGGAATTGCTGAAGACTGACTGTACTGAGAGGCAGATGTTACAACAGGATATTTATTTCATTCTGTATATAAATATCAACTCTGGTGGGCCAAATAAATACCTGCCGTTAGAGGCAAAAAAATATAATTAAAAAGTTAAATGACCTTGGATTTCAGAAGTTTGGGTATTTTGTTTGCTTATTCAAATCAGATTTATATTGTATCCCAGACTCCCTTGAAACTCATTTTGTAACTCAGGCTGGTCTCCTTAATTCCTGGCAGTCCTGAAATTGACATTAATGAGCCACCATCCTTAACAACTAATAATAATTTAAAGTGGAAAGAAGTCCTATACTGGGAGAAGAATATTTGAAATATACAACTCACTAAAGACTAGTGTTTATAACAGGGCTGAGGCTACAGCAATAATAGAATATTTGGATGCATAATGACCTAGGTTTGGTCTCCAGTGTAAAAGCGGGGGTTCTTTCTGTCCGCAAGCTCCCAGAATAACAACTCTGAGACTTACTTATCTTTACAAACACCTTGGCCATAAGCTTTGGCTGTTCCCTGCTAGCTCACATATTAATCATCCCATTTTTCTGTTGTAATTTCTACCACGTGTCTGCTTACCTCTGTTCAGCGTCCATGCTTCCATCCTCCATGTGCCCAGATAGTATAGATTTATCGTAATAGGGAAAGTCTAATTGAAACCTTGAGTAACAAGTCAGGTGGGTGGTGCTAAACTATACTCCCAGTGTTCGAGATGCAGAGGCAGAAGAAACATGAGTTCAAGTTCAGGCTGGGCTATGCAGCACCCATGTCACAGAAAGGCAGGCGGGTAGAGGGAACAACAAACATGAATTGACACAAACATGAATTTACACAGACAGCCCATTAATGTGAAACACAACCTCATCAGAAATCTAGGAAATGGATATTAAGATCACAAGTGCTATTTTACAACTGTAAGGTGGAGAAACTGCTTACGTAGTGTATTTTGGCTCAGATATGGTACAGTAGAAAACAGGATAGTTGGAAATGTGGATTGGCCTAACATGTCTTGTGATGTCTGTGCCAGAGAAATTTGTCTTCATGTAGGAGATACTTACAAGAATAGTATTGTAATATCTTTAAGAGGGGGGTCAACTCAAATATCCAGAATAAGTCATACAGTCATACAGTGGTACATTTTGTAGCTTGATAACAACTGGGTTTTAACTGGGTATACCAGTATATATGAGTCATGAAGTTATCTTGGCTTCAAGAAGTTAGAAAATTTCTCAGTACTCCATTTATATGCCTTCCCAGGAAGGCAAAATTACAAATGTGTAAGGGTTTAGTATTAGGAAAGTAATGCAAGAAAGTAGTCCAAGAAAATGATTAACACAATTTAGTAGAGGGATACAGCCAAGTTGAGCCTCAGAGACTACACATGTGTTCTAATATGGCTCTTATATGCAGGACTCATCTTCTATTCTACTGTTTGTTGTTTAAATAAACATTTTCACGCACATGCATGTGTGTGCACACATATACACAGTGCAATAACCTATTATATAAAATGTATGTTAGACAATTTAAGCTATTATGCCTTGAAAATGCTAGAAAACAATCTTAAATATTTCTCCTAAAACATGACAAAAACACTATTTTAAAACATTCTTTTGCTCAGAGAATTTAAATGTGAAGAAAGATAATGTAAGTTGAAAAATGAGTTAAAAGTTACCCCTGTGGGGACTGTTACCCTTGTGGGGACTGGAGAAATGGCTCAGCGGTTGGGAGCACTGGCTGCTCTTCAGAAGTCATGGGTTCAAATCCCAGTAACCACATGGTGGCTCACAACCATCTCTAATGAAATCTGATGCCCTCTTCTGGTGTGTGAAGATGAAGACAGTGACAGCGTACTTACATAAAACAAATAAATAAATCTTTAAAAAAGTGCTACCCTTGCATTGAATTTTTTTATTTCAAATGAAATCAAGGAATATGATTCTTAGGAATGAGATTTTGATGCTGTTTTTCTTTCAGAATAGCCCTAAGGTTATTCTTTACATAGCACTGTGTAGAGGAAAATTCCAGTGCTAGACTAAGTCAGGACACGTGCAGGTAAAGTATAGTAGGTCCAGTCCCGTGGCAAGTAAATCTAAAGCCTCAGGTCCCATGTGATGCCTCAAAAAGTACCAGCATTCATTGTCTCGGACAGGATAGTGGGGCCTGAACACGTGTCTTGTTCATCGTTAGCCTCTCCTGAAGCATACTGAGGGAAATGTTCTCCTTGAGCTAACGCTGATCAATCTTATTCCTTTGTAACTGACTATAATCTTTCTGTGTCAGACTATTTCATTCCCAGGAGAGTCTATTTGTTTCCTTCCTTCTGCTCTTTTTCTCCAAATACTACTTTGAGTCCAAGCACTAACATAGTTATGAAAGGAAAATATACCCAAGTCAGTAGTACCACATGCAGACACTAGGTGCAGCTCTGGTGCTGTGATTACCATAGCATAAAATAACCTGAGTTGAAATCTTAACAAATTTCTATGTTTAAAGGACATGTACAAGTCCAAAGAGGTCCCCTTCTCAGAAAACGTTTTCAAAACACCCAGATTCTCTAGCAAGGCTATGGGAAGTTTCATATGTAAAATTAGACTCTAAAGACTGGGAAAGATGGTTGATTTCTTCAATACTGAAATCTCAACAAAAATTAAGACAAAAGTGGAGACATGACCTGTGATGATTAATTTCAATTGTTAGTTTGAGATAGGACTTGGGGATAAGACTCTGTATGCCTTTGAGCGATTATCTTGATTAGGTTAGTTGAGGTAGGAAGACTTTACCACAGAGGGTAGCACAATTCCAAGGGTCATGGTCCCATATTGAATAAAAAGGAAGGTAGCTGAGCACAGACATTCATCTCTTGGCTTTCTGATTGGATGCAATGTGATCAGCTTTAGACTCCTGCTGTCTTTTGTCCTCTACTATGACCGGAGCAAAAAAAAAAAAAAAAAAAAAGCCTCTTAGATGTCTCTTAGATGTTGTTTTTGTTTTTTTTTTTTTGTTTTTTTTTTGTTTTTTTGTTTTTTTTGGGGGGGGGTCAGGGTAGTATATTACAATAGAAAGGTAAGACCCTCATTTAAAACTGGGTGTGGAAGATGCCTTAGTTGGTAAACTGACTGCCATGCAAGCACGAAGACCTGAGTTCAGACCCTCAGCACTATCATTAAACAAACACTGGCAATGGGGGTGGGGTGGACTGGCTGCTCATGTTTGTAATTCTAGCACAGGGTTGGGAAGGAAGGGCAGAGCGTTCTGGCCTGCCATTCTGGGCAATCAGTGAGTACTGAGTTCAGGGAAAGATGAGGTGGATTACACACATGCATGCATTCTGTTGTAGTTAGGGTTTTATAGCTGTAAAGAGACACTATGACCAAAGCAACTCTTAGGGCATTTAATTGGGGCTGATTTACAGGTTCAGAGTTTCTGTCTGTAATCTAGGCAGGAGCATGGCAGCATCCATGCAGGCATGGTGCAGGAGGAGCTGAGACTCCTACATCTTCATCTGAAGGCTGCTAGGAGGAGACTGGCTTCCAGGCAGCTAGGAGGAGGGTCTCAAAGCCCACCTCCACAGTGACACTCTGACAAGGCCATGCCTATTCCAACAAGGCCATTCCTTGTAATGCCATTCCCTGGGCCAAGCATATTCAAACCACTACATTGCACTCTCTGGTCTTCATAGACTTGTTCAAACACACACATGAGTCTATGGAGCCATAACTAGTGATGGAATAATGCAAAATACATTTAATCCAACTTTAAAAGTCCCCATAGTTTATAGCACTCCCAGATGAAGCTGCTGAGTCCTGCTGCTTGCTGGAACATGCCCCCTTGTCCTATTATATTATCACCAGCTTTCTGTTTTCTAACTCCTTCACTGCCTATGCTTGTCTATCCTGGAACTTGCTTTGTAGATTGACCTTGAACTCAGAACTGCATGCCTGTCTTCTAAGTGCTGAAATTAAAAGTGTGGTTCTCCATACCTTGACTTACGCTTTTCTCTAGTAGATCTTGCTCTGGACCTAAACTTAGCTGGGTGTGATCTTGCTCCAAAATCACCACTCCCTTGATCTATTATTCCCTGAACACAGGACTTAGGTACGTTGCACTTCCTAGTGCCTTTTTACTCTTTGAAACATACATTTTGTATTTTTTCTTTTTATACTTGTTACTTTTTATTAAAAGGCTCTTCATAAGAATAAACTTTAGTAACCACATAACAGAATTTATACCAGGCTGTTTTGAGACTTCTTTGTGAATGCAATTAATCTAAATCTCTTCACCTTCGCTTCAAGCAAACTCTTTGGACAATGGCATAAAACAGCCATATTCTTCACCAAAATACCACAGAAACAGTCTCTAGGCCACATACTAAAAGTCTTGTCCTCTGAAACCTCTTGAATTATGGCCCTACCGTTCAAATCATGCTCAGGAACACTGTCCTCCATGCTTCTACTAGTATGCCTCATTAAACGCCACTTAAAACATTTTGCTGCTTTACAAAATTTGAAAATCCACATTTCTTCAAACAAAAGCAAGCTCAGGCCTATCACATCAAAACCCCACTTCTGGTAACAACTCCTATGTTAGGGTTTTACTGCTGGCAACAGACACCATGACCAAGGCGACTCTTATAAGTAGAACATTTAATTGGGGATGGCTTACAGGTTCAGAGGCTTATAGGTCCATGAAGACAGGAGTGTGGCAGTGTCCAGACAGGCATGGTGTAGGGTGAACTGATAAACCTTCATGTGAAGGCCACTAGAAAACATGGTTGGGAGGAGAATCTCATTGCCTTACCCCATAGTGACACTTCCTCCAAAAAGGCCATACTTCTTAATAATGCCACTCCCTGGGTCAAACATATTCAAACCACTATTACACACACATACCAGTTTCCAGAAGACAACTTGAAGAATTCAAAATCATTAAAAGGATGCTTTACAAATTTAAAAGCACAGACAACTAAGAAAAATCAAGAAATCTGTATATGAAGAAATGTAAATTTTTTTTTTTTTTTTTTTTTTTTAGTTTTTCGAGACAGGGTTTCTCTGTGTAGCCCTGGCTGTACTGGAACTCACTCTGTAGACCAGGCTGGCCTCGAACTCAGAAATCCACCTGCCTCTGCCTCCCAAGTACTGGGATTACAGGCATACGCCACCACGTCCGGCTAAGAAATGTAAATGTCAACAGAGATATAAACTGTAAGAAAGAACAAAGCAGTTATGGAACTAAATATATTTGAGGCCGGGTGTGGACACCTGTAACTCCAACACTTGGGAGGCAGAGGCAGGTGGATTTCTGAGTTCGAGGCCAGTCTGGTCTACAGAGTGAGTTCCAGGACAGTGAGGGCTACATAGAGAAACCCTGTCTTGAAACACACACACACACACACACATATATATATATTTATAAATTTATATATTTATATATTTATATATATATATATATTTGTGTATTGAAAATCTTGCCTTAGGGATTGAGTAGGAGATTTAAACAGGTATGTATTAGCTTTGTATAACATAATATGGGCATATTTTTTTTTAAATTGACTTACAATTTTTGAGGTTCCCATTCATGGTTAGATAGTTCTATGGCTTTAGATCTCTGACATTGATACTGAATGGCCTTGGTGGGGTGCACATTGTCAGGAGCTCTCTAGGATGGGCTAAGGCTAGCAGGTGGCCTTCCTGGATGTGGCCCACCATTTTTGCATGGTCTGCAATGGGTGAGTTTGATGGCAGGGTCCCAGAGAGACTTCATCCTGGGATTGCTTCTTGCAGCTAATATGCCTGTCATGTCATTATTTAATATAGTAATCCCTGGGCATTAGCCCACCCTATTTCCTGTGTGTCAATATAAAGATGAACTTTGTTGAATTAATGCTTTTTAGATGAATTAATGATTCTTTAGGATTCCTGACTTCAAATACTTTTAGGAAGAAAGTGTAAAGAGATGGTCCTAGTTGCTTTGCTAGAAAGATGTACTAATGTCAGAATCAAGAAGAGAATTTGCCCACTCCTCACTAAAAAGAGAAATAGACTTGGGCCAAATTTGTGTTCAAGGAACAACATTTGGGTCCAAGGATAAAACCACAGGTGTGGACTATGATAAGGCAAGGGCATGTAAAAACTGTTGCTTTGATCTTACAATGAGCATATTAGAATGAAATACTGCTTTGAACTTAATGTCAACATCCTTCTGTGACTCCCTTTTTATCTCTTAGTTAATTTTCTAAAGAACTTTTTGTTTATGAAGTTATAAAAAGGCCAGCGAAAAGAAGTAAAGTTGTTGGTTAGATGGTTTGGCTTGGGTGTCCCTGCACTATCTATCCATTCATGTATATGTTGTGTGTGTGTGTGTGTGTGTGTGTGTGTGTGTGTGTAGGTGTATAAGCAAGCATGAACAATGGTGGAGAGTATGAGACAGATGGTTGGGCTGACAACGATGTGGGTTAATGAGAACATGAATGAAAAGGTAAATGTGTGTGGATGTATATGTGTCTGTGCATATTTGCCTGTTTAAGCATCTTAATTCTTTTCCTTTCCTCTTCTCTGGTTCACAAAGCAGCCGGGGCAGTGAAGGACTTCTTGGTCAGATGCTGTGAGCCCTAGCAATAACAGTAAACCCTGCTCTTAGCAACAAGTGTCAATAGATCCAGAGGCCCGCAGCTTCTGGCCTCAGAGTAATTTAAAGTCAAGATAGGCATATGCTATTATAGAAAGCAACTTTTTGTTTATAAAGATTTATTTATTTATTATATATAAGTACACTGTAGCTGTCTTCAGACACACCAGAAGAGGGCATCGGATCTCATTACAGATGGTTGTGAGCCACCATGTGGTTGCTGGGATTTGAACTCAGGACCTCTGGAAGAGCAGTTGGTGCTCTCAACCGCTTAGCCATCTTTCCAGTCCCCGGAAAGCAACTTTTACATTTGCAAGACCAAGTCTTGTCCCCAGCAATGCTCTTCCCCCTAGGATGCTTCAGAGAGGACCCAGCCTGGCAGCTCCTGGCAGCATGTGTTGATGCAAACCATTTACACAAGGCAGGCAGGGGAGAGAGGACCAAATTAAATCCTACATCCCCTTAGCAGGCTAAGAAGAACTTAATAATTTCCTACAAGGCATCTCTACAATTTCTCCCACCTCTCAATAGCACCACACTTGGGAACCACATTTTCAATAGATGTGCTTTTGGCGGACACCCATCCAAACCATAAAAAGTTAAAATAAGGATTCAGTGAACCTGCCAGGCATTGTGATCCACACTCAAGTCCCAATACCCAGGAGGCAGAAGCAGGTGAATCTCTGTGAATTGGAGGCTAGTCTGGTCTACTATAGTTAGTTCTGGGCCAGCCAGGGCTACATAGTGAGACCCTGCCTCCAAAACAGAAAAAAGAATAAGGAAAACTAACAGGCAACAAATTTTGAATTTACCAGGGCAGAGGAGAACAACAAGTGAGGAGATCCTAGGAGTCTGGCACCAAGGAGCTGAACCCCAGGCACATTGCTGGACATGCAGGATGAGAAGGAAGCAGAGGACCTACTTGAAGATCAGAGAGACATGAACGTACAAGAAAGGAGCTTGAGTACTTTACAGGAATAAATCATAATCAGACTGCCGGAACCATAGAGAGGATCTTAAGACTATCAAGAGAAAACATGTATAAGAGAGGTCCTATTCGATATGAATTTTCTCAGCAGAAACTTTGTACACAAGAAAAGAATGACATGAAATATTCAAAGTACTGCTAGCCAACAATATGCCTGGAAAAATATTAAGAAACTAAAGCTATTGTGCGAGACCTAGATAAACAGGAACAGAATTCTTACTGCTATATCAACACATAAAATACTAAAAGAAGTCCTTTAAGAGACTTAAATATCCATGAATGTTGGTATTCATATGGGAATCATGCCCAAATACCACTGTATACATGTACAACCTATCTTGCTTTTAGAGTAAAATAAATGTATGAGTGTTTTGCCTGCATGTGTCTTTGTGTGTCCCGTACATGCCTGCTGCCCATGGATGTCAGAAGAGGTGAGGAACTGGAGTTACAGATGGTTGTGAACCACCATGTGGGTGCTAGGAACTGAACCTGAGTCCTCTGCAGAGCAGTAAGTGCTCTTAACTTCTGAGCCATCTCTCCTGCTTCCAGCCTTCTTTAATGCTTTAATGTGTGCATATGGTGTGTGTGTGTGTGTGTGTGTGTGTGTGTCTGTGCTCAGCGCACAAGCATATACATATGTGTCTGCTCAGGAGTACATATGCCACGGCTGCACATGGAGATATCAATGAACAGTTCAGGGGATCACATGCTTCCTTACACTGCGGGTTCCAGTGATAAAACAGGTCACCAGCCTTGACGGGAAGTACCTCTATGCAGAGTCATTTCCCTGCCCCAAACGTGTAGCCAATTTTATTGTAGGATAAACACAAGTTCTAGTTTCCTTTCAGTTACTTTGATAATCGCCATGTTAAAAAGCCTGAGGGAAAGAAAGGTTGATCGGCTCACCCTAGGAGGTAACATTACTCTGGAGGAAAGTCAGGAAAGGAACTCATAGGAGCAGAGGCAGGAAACCATAGGAGAGAAGTGCTCACTGGCTTGCTTCCTGGCTCAGTTTCCGTGCCTTTGGGGCGGGTGGGGAGGCTGAGACAGGGTTTCTCCTGTAGCCCTGGCTGTCCTGGAACTCTCTGTAGACCAGGCTGGCCTTGAACTCACAGAGGTCATCTGTGTCTGCCTCCCAAGTGCTGGGATCACAGGCATGCACCACCACGCCCCGGCTTAGTTGCCTTTCTTCATAGCTCAGGCCCGCTTGCCTAGACAGGCTTCTGTTACAGTGAGCTTTATATCAGTTAGTGTTAGTGTCCGAGGATTTGGGAAATAATCCACCATGGGAACCAAGTTCAAGCCAATAAAAGCGTCTTTATTCAGACACTGATATATCAGGGAAACAGCTAGGTTTGGGATCTAAACCATTGTATGTATGTGGGAGGGGGGAGGGGGAAATGGCATAGCAACTTTTAAAGCAAAAAACCATAAATTAGGTGGGGCAGGGACAACCAATCAGGTGCATGCATGACATATGTTTCTAACTATTTTTCACAGCTGACATTATAAGTGGGTTAGTACCTGTCAAGTACTTAAATGGCTTTCATGGTGGCTTGGCCTGGATAGAGAGCAGCTGCAGGGTTTCAGTCCCACGTGGGTGCTGACCTGCAAAACATAGGGTAACATCGTGTGGTCTAAGTCCCTGTGGGGCACCTGGAGCCAGCAGCCGTTTCTGGGAATTCAGCTGTTCTTAGCATTTAGACAGTGTACAAGACGAAGTCTCTGAAGTCAAACGGGCTGCCAACATTAGCAATCAAGAAAGTGTCCCAGGGAAACTCTTACAGGCCAAGTATATGTTGTTCTTTTGAAGGACCAGCATTGGGCAGATTATATCTTTTGTAACCACAGCTCCAGTGTTGTAATCCAACACTCTTCTACCTCCACAGACATCACACACACACACACACACACCCCAAACACACACCACACATACACACACACACACACACACACACACACACACACACCTCTTTAAAAATTATCTGTGGACCTGTGGCCTGGGAGAAATGCTATTTTCAGCTTCTTCTTCTTCTTTTTTTTTTTTTTTTTTAAGATTTATTTATTTATTTATTATATGTGAGTACACTGTAGCTGTCTTCAGACATTCCAGAAGAGGCATTAGGTCAGATCTCATTATGGATGGTTGTGAGCCACCATGTGGTTGCTGGGATTTGAACTCAGGACCTTTGGAAGAGCAGTCAGTGCTCTTAACAGCTGAGCCATCTCTCCAGCCCCTCTCAGCTTCTTCTTTTTTTTTTTTTTTTTTTTTTTTTTTTTTTTGTAGCAAATGTCTGCGAATGGAGAAACTCATGGTTGCTCAAGGTGCTGAGAATAACTTAAATGTCAAGTGTTCAGCCCTTTTTAGCCTTTGGAAACACTGAGGAGGAAGGAAGAATCAGGAAGATATACCATTTCAGGTGGGAGGGAAACACTTTTCTGGGAACAACATGAATGTTGGAATGATCATGAAGTCTCGGCAGGCCTAGGTGCCTATGCTGTGCCTGCGGAGCCTGGGACGTTCAGCTTGTGTGAGGCTTTGCACCTCCATGGACCATACTGGCTGTTGATACATACTGGGGGACTGACACTTGTCTTCATGCCTGGAGACACTAGTGAGTTTACCAAGCTTCAGTAGCTAGTTCTAAAGCCTTGGTCATGATCATTTACAAATCGTTGAAAACGTCTCATAGTCTTCAAAGTGTCATTTCAGTGAAGTCATGGAATAGACAGTGATACCCTCCCACTGGAGAGATCAGCTTTATAGAATATAAATAACTGACTAGAGTAATACGAATTAATGATGTATCATCTTTTAAATATATTTTCATGGTTTCTGGGAGCTGGAAAGTTCCAGATCAAGAATAGATGTCCTCACATGACCGCAAGTCGGAAGCAAGCCGGAAAAGCTGCTTATCGTGAAGAGATTGCTTAGGTACACATCAGCAAGGCCCCTGGAGCCAGTTTTGTATCACGCACAGGAAACGTGATCTCTAAAGGTGCTAATTCAGCTGCGGATGACCTGTTCATGGTAAGATGAGGTTGGAAACTTGTGGGTTTCATTGTTTTTTTTTCATTGTTCTTTTATTGAAAAATGAAGTAAAAACATTTTATGATAAAATTGAAGATTTACATGGAAAATATTTCTGATAAAATAGAAGAGATATATAGAAAACATTAAAATTGACAATTTTCATGGAAAATTAAAGAGTAAAGTGGTAGACATAAAGAACATTGCTAAATTAGTTGAAAAAGGAAGTAAAAATATTTTATGATAGAATTGAAGATTTACGTGGAAAATATTTCTTATAAAATTGTAGAAAAATGTATAAAAACATGAAAATTGAAGATTATCATGGAAAATGTTATATAGTTATAATAATGGTAGGCATAAAAGTATTTCTAAGTTGATTGAAAGTGGAATTATAAACATTTTCTGATAATGTTGAAGATTTACATGGAAAGTATTTCTGATAAAATTGAAGAAATATATAGAAAAACATGTTAAAATTGAAGATTATCATGGAAAATGTTATATAGTTATAATAATGGTAGGCATAAAAGTATTTCTAAGTTGATTGAAAGTGGAATTATAAACATTTTCTGATAATGTTGAAGATTTACATGGAAAGTATTTCTGATAAAATTGAAGAAATATATAGAAAAACATGTTAAAATTGAAGATTATCATGGAAAATTATACAGATAAAATGGTAGGCATAAAAATAATTCTAAAAGAAAATCTCTGATTTTATCACAAAATGTTTTTAATTCCACCTGCAGTTAATTTAGAATGGTTTTTTATGTCTACCATTTTATCTGTATAATTTTTCATGAACTAGTCAATTTTAATATGTTTTTCTATATATTTTTTTGAATTTTATCAGGAATATTTTCCATGTAAATCTTCAGTTTTACCTGAAAATGTTTATAATTACACTTTCAAATTTTTATATCTGGAAACGTATAAAAATTCCTTATTTTCTTCCTCTGCCACGCAGATGTGTTTCACTAATTAAGGTTCTTAATATAATTATTAGAAAATCATGCTCTTTCTTCTGCAATCTCCTCTTCCTTTGATAGTCTGTGCCTCCAAAGGTGCTTTTGTATGTAGGGTGTCAGTCCTCTTGGCTCCTGCTTTTTTTTTTTTTTTTAAAGATTTATATGTATTTATATGAGTACACTGTAGCTGTCTTCAGACACACCAGAAGAAGGCATCAGATCTCATTACAGATGGTTGTAAGCTGGGAATTGAACTCAGGACTTCTGGAAGAGCAGTTTCCTTTTCTTTTTTTTTTTTGTCTTTTTTTTTTTTTTTTTTTTGTCTTCTCTGTGTAGCCCTGGCTGTCCTAGAACTCACTGTGTAGACCAGGCTGGCCTCGAACTCAGAAATCCACCTGCCTCTGCTTCCCGAGTGCTAGGATTACAGGCGTATGCCACTACTGCCCGGCTGCAGTCAGTGCTCTTAACCTCTTGTTTCATCTTGAAGCTGCATTGCAGTTCCATTGGATGCATTTACCATAGCTGTTGCTACTCTTGTTAGCACAGTCCTTAGGAAGGGCCAATAAATGGTCCTCTTGTCACCAAGACACAATGTCGCTAATAAACATAGAACAGATTTTCTGCTTGGTTTCTCTGTTACCAGGATACTGGTGGTGTTGTTGCTTTGTCATGCATCAACATGGTAATCCAGGGCTGACCACTGAAAATTAAGGCTCCCTCTCAGCTCCAGAGGAGACGACAAAGGTGAATCCTTCCATACCAATGTTGTCTTTTCCCCACAGACTCTGGAAGGGCCCTCTCTTCACCATGCTCTCAGCATGTAACATACAGAAATCCCAAGTTGTTGCAGTAATGGAATAAATAAAGACTCCAAAACCTGACCAGAAGGAAACTAAAGGCAAGAAAAGCTGAGAAGGTGGTTCAGTTGTGAAAATGCTTGCAACCCAAACATGAGAATCTGAGTTCAAGGCCCAGTGCCTGCATAAAAAGCTAGACAGGGTGGGGCCAACCTGTAATCACCATGCTGGAGAGGCCAAACCAGTGGATTCCTTGAGCTCAGCACACTGGTGAGCCAAGCTAGTGAGTCAGTGAGGCCCAGGTTCAAAACAAAAAGTGGAGAGTAATTAAAGAGAACACCTAATAGCACCATTGGCTTCCATAGATTATGTGCACACACACACACACACATACACACACATAGACACACAGACACAGACTGGAAGAATAAAAGAAATAAGCAAAGCATATTGAAAAATGCTTTAACCTTCGGACTTTGGAGCTACAGACAAGGCTCTAGAGTTTGAGGCCAGTCTGGGATTTATAGGCAATTCAAGGCCAGCTACTCCAGACTCTATCTAAAAAACAGAACCAAAAAGATGCAGAGACTCTAGAGAGCTAAGGAGTTCTTTTGGGGAAGGAAGAGGCCACAGCTGCTCTCACCACTGAAACAGAAGGAAGAGCCCATTATACAATGGGGTAAAGACAAGTTAACTTATTTTTCATCGAAATTTAATGGAATTTAGTGGTAGAGACATTTAATGGTAGAGAAAGTCTACGTTCAAACATTCACTGTGGTTGTTTGATTCAGAATCAAAGCTACTTACTCAAGGGTGATGGGCAGCAACACTGGAAATAGAAAAGTTGAGAGGGAGTCCCTATTGAGGCATGTGGTCATTCCTGTAAGTTCAAAGAGTTTTCTGAAGGCAAAGGGAATAGGGCAGGCAAGTTAAAAAAAAAAAATCTCCCAGTTGACTTGACTGACAAGAGCAGCCCTGGGTGGCTCAGCCTCTGTTGTTTTGTAAACACTCAGCTCAGGAGCACTTGTGAGGACAACAGGAGATTTGAGCCTTGTTTCATAATCCACTTAGCTAGCCAGTGCCTTTAAATTGGAGAATTATGGATGTCTGCACTGGACTAGAGAAATGGCTCAGTGGTTCAGAGTGTTGGTTGTTCTTTCACAGGACCTGGGTTTGATTCACAGCATTTGCAAGGCAGCTCACAAACATCTCTAACTCCAGCTCTAGGGGATTCAACATCCTCTTTGGTCTCCTCAGACCTCCTTAAGCATCAGGCAGGCATGTGGTGCGCAGGCACACATGGTGCGCAGGCAGAGCAACCACACACATAAAACAAAGGAAGCATGCATAAGGATTACTACTGGAAGGCAATTACTACTGTGACTCTTGTCAAGGAGGGATGGGCTTTGATGGATCGTCCCGGAAGAAATGCTACAGGAGGGTGATGGCAGGAACCTGGCTGCTACTCCCACCCCACCCTTCCTCCCCCAAACAAAGACAAGAACAGTAAGAAAAGAACAGAGAAGTCTCGACCATTGAAGATGTTTATTAAAATTCAAGGGGAAAAAAAAACCCGATCATTGCGTGTCAGACAGGACGCAAACACATGAGCGTGAGAAGCAGGCAGCCACTGCATGTGCAGAAGGACGGGAGCCCCTTCAGTTCTTCTCAGTGGTCAGTGCGAGGATACGCAGAAAGCTCGAGGACTGTAAGACACCCAGGAATGCTGTCAGACATAGAGTTCTGCTCAGATGCATTAAAAATTCAGATACATAAAGGAATAAACTGTGTGCCTATGCATAATGTAACAGCATCTTTGTCACAGTTCCCTTAGATACCATGAGAAGACTCACAGTGGAGAGAAACCACAGGCGTGCAAGCAATGCAGGAAAGCATTCACTTGTCCTGCTTCCCTTTAGAAATATGTAAGGAATCACAACAGAGAGGATCTCTAAACATAACATGGAAAAGTCCCTACCATAGTATTGTTTGTTTGTTTGAGACAGGGTGTCTCTACATAGCCCTGGCTTTCCTGGGATTTACAATGTGGGCTTCAAACTCACAGGGCTCCACATCTTTCTAGTAAAAATGGCCATATATAATAAGGAAAAGTTCCACCAATATATCATTCTGGAACCTCTTTAGTCTTCTCCATACACTTTAGAGAGAGGAAACATTGATTAGAAGAAATCTAAAAATTATGTGTGGATACATATTGCATCAAAACCTTGTCAAAGTGAAAAGTAGTATGAAGTTGTCTGTTCTGTGACAAATTTCAGTGTGCTGTAAAGATCCTTCCTAGGGGCATAGGAAAGCTGCCATCAAAGGCCAGAGGATGGGTGGGCAGTACCTGTGCCCGAGACCTCCACTGACAGAAGCAAAGGCTAAACTGAAGAACAAAGCAACTCATTAGGCTGGTATGGTATCCCGAGTAGCAGTATGCTCACCTACAGCTCTGAAATGAGGTGACAGAGCCTGAAACACAGGTAGATGGAACTCTGGGATATTGTTAGTTCTCAGATCGAAGGCTCTGCTGGAGGAAGTCCCCTCATGCCTTATAATACTGAAGAGGCGGAAAACAATATTAACAGAGCAAACAGAAACACCTGTGTATCGAACTGACTTAATTTCATCCCAGCATTACAGAGAAGAGTGGAAACCACCTTTAGTTAAGTTGCCATAGAGACAAAGTTGCTATTTCAGTTGAGATTACAGTTTTATTTCTGGATACTTAGTAAGCTTAAATGGTATTATTTATGTGTATATGTGTGTGAAAAAGTGGATTTGGATTCATATATGCATATAATTAACTCAAAATTATAGCTCATAAACTCAAATGTGAAACTTAAAACTTAAATAAAAATTTTGAAAGAAAACAGCAACCCCCAATCAAAAACAAATAAACAAAACCTTTGAACTAAAGTAAATATAGCCCATAAAAGAAACCTATAGATTAGACCTAATGGTAATCAAAACCTGCTACTCTTCCACAGATGGTGTTAGGAAAGACAGCCACACAACAAAAGAGGAAATGTTTACTTACAGTACAAGTACCTGTTTAAGTGCTTTTAAAAATTCAGCAATAAGAAATAGTAACCCAGGGCTGGAGAGATGACTCAGCGGTTTAAGAGCACTGGCTGCTCTTTCAGAGGTCCTAAGTTCAATTCCTAGCAACCACATGGTGGCTCACACCCACCTGTAATGGGATCTGATGCCCTTATATACATAATATAAATAAATCTTAAAAAGAAAGGAATAATAATCCCCAGCCCACCTAGCCAATGGGCAAAGAGGCACCTTTGTTGTTGTTGTTGGTGTTCTTATATCAGTCAGGGGCCGAACAATTGGCTGTTCTTTGTTCATCCTAGCTTGATGTCTGGCTTGCTGGCCAAAGCCATCTTCTGACTAGGACTCATTAAAATAAAAACAAATTAAATCTAGGCTGCCCAGCCTGAAGGAGGAGGAAGACAAAGATCTGTGGCTGCCATGCCGCTCACAGACCTGGCCTCTCTGGAGACTCAAGGGTGGAGAGGAGTAGCCTGTGGAGTGACCAGCCTGGGGCCAGGCTGAGGTCCCAGGCCAAGCTGCTGCTAAAGGCTAGGTCTGAGTCAGTGGCTGTGCAGCAGCGGCAGGGGCAGTCCTGTCACTGTCCACACTCATGGTACCCCTAGAGAACAGGGGAATGCTTCTGGTTAGGGCAGTCTGCAGGGACCACATGGATATCCCGAGGCCATGTATAATCGGACCCACCTCTTGCTGGATGTGGCATTCTGGAGAGCTGGCTCTGTCTCTCACAGGCAGGAACACTTGGCAGAGTGGGTCCTTCGCCTTGCCCAGGCAGCACAGCGGAGCTGGCCTTGGTAGCAGGGATGTGGATGAGCGGGGCCCAAGGGCATGAGTGTGGGAGATCTGAGCCCACCACTGCTCTGCCATAGGATGACACGAGTGCAGAGGCGATGCTCTCCCCTGCCCCACCTTCCCACCTCCGGGAGTCAGGAAAGCTGTCCACAGGGCATGAGCTCAGGAGAGCTGCCCCTTCCCTGCTCCTTACCAGCTGCAACACTGGGAATAGGCCCCACTCCTCACCCGGACAGCACAGCAGAACTGACCCTGATGATGTGGGTGCAGGTAAGTCAGCCCAGGGAGCTAGAGTGTGGGAGAACTGGCCCTGCCACTCCTTTCGGGTGGGTGCAGGGGTGATGCCCTGCCTGCCTTGCCCTCACCATCTGCAGCACTGGGTGAGCCGTCCCTGCGGTCTTCACAGCAAGATAGCTGGTGCTACCCGTCTCGGGACCCAGCCCTTGGGACAGTAGGCCCTGCACTTCTGAGCAGCACAGTAGAGCTGACCTTGATGGCTGGGCTTCAGGTCATCTGGCCTGGGTCATAATCGAAGGAGATCTAGCCCCCAACACTCCTCAGGTGTGAAGTGGCCTGTGGAGGTGGGGCTGGGTGCAGGAGATGTCCTCTACCCCTAGACACCTGAGGCAAGCAGGAGAACTGGCCCCTGAGTACGGGTGAGTGAGCCCTGTACCTCACTTGGGCAACACAGTGGAGCTGGCCCTGAGAGCAAAGATACCTGAGGGTGTGAGAGAGAAGAGCTGGCCCAGCCCCCTCCCCAGGCTTCAGGGGAGCAGGGATGGGGTGGGAGTGTCCACCACCCGCTTCTGAATACCATGGGCAGTACCATTCCCATGCACATACCCACACAGACACACACATGCATATAATAAAAATAAAATACTTCTTTTAAAAATGTTTTAAAAATCATGAACATTCTGCTTTCATTGCATTGATCTTGTGATGCAAAGATGTGTGTGTGTGTGTGTGTGTGTGTGTGTATTCAGTTTTATCTATCACAGAGATAATTGCTGGTAAGCATCCATGTGATTTATTTAGGGTTGTTCAAATATATTACTACATTAATGTTGTACATTAATAGGAATGTTTGAGTTCCTCTAAACCACTGTCCTAGAAAAAATTTTGACCGAGTGTAGTGGTATTGAGTAACAGTAGTAGGAATTACCCTAACTTTCAGGGAAGACACCTTCAGGCCATGTCATGGTTTCAGGTGCTGCTCTCTCTCAAGCGTGCAGCTGGGCAGCTCACCCAGGGCTGCACACGTGTGAGCAAGCATTTACCATGAGCTTCAACTTCAGCCCAGTTCTTGTTCTTTTTTAATTATAATGTACCATAACTCAGATTTATATCACAATAATTTATGTTTGTAGCTATACTTGATATACTTGTGTTTATTAGTTGCTTGTCTTGAGACAAGTCAGGAAACAGGACAAGTTTAAATACATTGATGGGTACATCAGAGAGGTGGGTGGTCGTGGCAAGATTGGGGAAGCATGTCTGTACCCCGGAGATGCTCCCTGATGCTGTCTGCATTCTTAGTTTGGGGTTGGTGGAAGCTTGTGGATCCCCAAGCAACTAGATTCCAAAGGCTTCTGTCTGTGAGTCTGAGCACAGAGCTGGGCAGGGAGTGGCTCTCTCAGGGCTAAAAGTAGTTGAGTAAAGGTAAGTAGCCTCTGGGCCTGTGACCTCTCCACAGTGTGAAATTCTGATTACTATCTGCAGAAACAGCAAAGAGTTTTAGTGAACATTCTTTAACTAAAGAAATGTGTGATACACTGATAGTAATAGCAGCTCTCATCTATAGGTTAGTTAGCCTTTGTCAAAAGGCCCACAATTAGGGCTTGGCAGAGGCTGTCTTCTCTGAACTTTCTGGATGTGAGTGTTTCCACAACACCAATAAAAGCTTTTCTTGACTACCTGATTTCTGTCTGCTCCTACTTTCTGAGTCTGACAATGTCCCTACTGCCACCTGTCACACTAAAGAATTTTCCTGCCTTTTATTCTCTAACTGGTAGAGTAAATGACGCTTATCAGGATCCTTAGATGGTTACTTTAATGAGACTTCCTCTCAGGATTTGTTCTGAGGAACACTAATTCATAAGGTAAGTATAATAAGGTCAAACCCTAAAAGGAGAGGAAGGTGTCTGACTATTGAGCTACTGGTACCTTTTTGCCATCCTGAAATGGGATGGGAATTTGTTTGTTTTGAGGCAGGATTTCTGCCTGAAGCAGCCCTGGCTGTCCTGGAACTCACCATGTATACCGGGTTGCCCTTGAACTCACAGAGATGTCCTCAGTGCTGGATTAAACGTGCAGTGCGCCACCTGGCAGGTTCACTGGGAAGGTAATTTTGCTTTCTTCTCTCTAACAAAGAAGGTCCCCTTAGATAATTCTTCTTCTAACCCTAATGTCTGTGTATCATAGGAAGCAAGTTACTCTAGAAACTTATGAGCAGAAATTAAAATGCACTATTACCCAAAGCTTGGCTCCAGCATTGTTACCTCACACCTCAGGGTAAACCTAATCTGGGTGCTACAATCAGGTATATTCACTGGAAAATTGCCCTTTGTGGAGACAGATGAACCTTGGGAGGTACCAAGCCTGTACCTCCCATCCTATCTTTGTCCCCTTTCCAAATCAGAGAGACTGTTGATGGCTAAATTTCTTTTCCCTCCTTTTCTAGAGGCAATCTGAGAGAAACCTCACACTGATTGCAGCTGCTCTGACAGTTGCCTGTGGATTCTGCTTTTCTTGAGCTGACACTGTGAAATTCCTCCCCGAGTGTCTTTATTGTTCTATCTTAGACCTACCTGCCTAGACCACTGATAGTGTTGCCTATATCCACGTGAATCTAAGGTCTTTCTTTTTAAGAAAAAAGGCATAAATGTTCCACATATATCTCCGAGATCCCCCGGGACTTGTGCAGGATGGAGTATGAAATCACTTTACTGTGGAGATGAACTTACCATGTGCAGAAAGCCACCATCCTAGCTGCAGACCTCTGTAACATCGTGGCAGCCATGTGACATGGCCCTCACTTTTGCTAGCTAATGGTATTATAAAGAGGGAAAATACCAAGTGAAGTCACCACCATCTTGGTTAATGTAACCATGTGGTATAAAACAAAATGATATCACCCATAAATCTCCCAGGTCCAACTGAGGGGTCTAGAGAAACCCTTTTCATTTTAGACTAAGGAGGTAACACAAGATGTCCAAGGTGTTCTTTCTCTCTATTTTAGTTGTGTTTTAATTTTGACATGATGTTTTATATAAGATACTGGTTTCTAGAGGATGCAGACCTAAGGGATTTCCCAGTCTCGTACATAAATGACCATGAGTGTGCATCATGCTTTCCCATCTGAACAACAAATGTAATGTGCCTTCAACACTGGCCTACTAACAAAGGCAGCTAACACTTTTGAGATCTGTAGTGGTTCAGGGTTGAATATTGGTAAAACATAGATCCCAGTGGTGACTCAAGGGAAAAAAGACCAGGTGGTAGACAATGTGCAGCTACTGCAGCCAGGGCACAATGAGCTGCTTAAGCAAGAGTCTGGAGGCATAGCATCTTCTGGGTCTTAATGCCTGTCTTTTCAGCCTTGGGCCTCTACCTGAGAGAGAAAGTTATCCCCCACCCCAGCACTCCATTGTTTCACACTTGTCTGCTTTTGTTCCAGCCCTGTGGCACCCTGGGTACACTTGCTTTTGCCTTTTCATTACAGTAACAAAGGGAGGTTTTAATGGTGAATTGCAAAGGGAACACCCAATCTAGATAACCCTCTTAAAGTGAATGAATGAATAAATAAATAACCAGTGATTTTCTTTCTCCCTATTTTCAGTTTTTAGTTGTGTTTTAATTTTGGTATGATATTTTATATAATGTATTTACTGGTTTTTAGAGGAGACAGAACTAAGGGATTTCCCAGTCTCTTGCATAATAATACATAAATAACTAACCCTGAGTGAGAATCATGCTTTCTTCCTATCTGAACAACAACAAATGTAATCTAGAGTTACAGATTAAGAGACTAGGACTCGGACCAGGGAAAGCCAAGGGTATAGGAGCTTTCCTCCTTCCTATGTCACCTGAAGGAATGTCCACCTTCCTTATCTCTCCCCTAGCTCCATCTGCCAGAAACTTTGAGAGTTTATGTCAGGCCAAGGGCATGGTAGTCCCATTAGCTTTCACTCCTTCAGGCTATATTTGAGTGCTGATGTTCTACTCCCCTGTTCATGACACAAGAGTTTACTTGAGTTTACATCACTACAATCAAGACCTTAAGCGAATATGTAGCTTCTAGGGAAAGAAAAAGTTCTATCCTCAGGGGCTTCTCACCTTCATCTGTCCTAGGGAAGGTTAGGAGGGAACTAATGCACTTCTAGTAGTGGTAGCTGGGGTATAATTGAAAACCAAGACCTGGACTGCAGTCGTGGGTAAGCAGTTCCCACATTGGGAAATGGTCCTGGTGTGTGTGTGTGTGTGTGTCAATGTAACCACACTTCCATTGGTTGGGAGCCTTGTCTTCATAGTGGGCCAAGAAACTCGAGGAATATTAACTGACCATCATCTGCCCATCTCTTACAGTCTTTGATTTGCTTCACAGATAGGGACAGACGCCATATTCAGAGTCCTTGGTGGCTTGCCTCTAGGACATTTGGGGCAAGGTCAACCCCCAAATGCTTAGGAAGAAAACATTAGGCCTCGTCTCATGAAGCATTTCTGTAAGCAAGAGGGAAAGGCCTTGTGTGCAAATGTCTTTTACCTGCAGACCATGCAGAATGTGCTAAAAACTGCGGTATGGATATACAGACTCTGACAAACCTTTGTGCCAAATCAAGAAAAAAAAAAACCAAAAAACAAAAACAACAAAACAAAACAAAAAAGCATGTTTTCAAAAAGCTTTTGACCATATAAAATGAATCGTTGAGGATGTAGCCAACCTGTGTGCAGTTCAAAAGCCTCAGAGCTCTGGGTCCCTTTGCCCTCCTTGCTCAAAGGAAATAAAAATCAAAGCACCGCCCACCTTTTCTAGGGAGCTGTACTTGCTAAGCTTTCCATGGTGTCTGCCTCCATTTGCAGACACACACACTGACTGTGAGCACAAGTTTTTACTTGGCCACTCCCAGACTAGCTGGGAAGAGGATTCCACATTAGACAGTAAAGGCAGATCTCTCTGTCCAGTTGATCCCGCTGGATCATGAGTACAGGCTGCCATGTGCGCACACCATACCAAGTGTAAAGAACCAAAGGATAGCCTTTTAAATAAATGCTTCTGATAGCACTCTAAAAGAAAACAAAATGCTTAGTCTCTTTCAGTCTGGGTTTCCAAAGTGACACCCCACAGACAAGACTCATTTGCAAACTCTATACAGATGATGAGGACAGGTACTTTGAAGGTTCTGTCCACTCAACAGCAAGTTCCTGACTAGGATAAGCCACTGAGTTCAGTTTTACAGAGAAGCAAGTGCTTTTTGTGTTATATTGGCAACTTTTCCTGTCCTGTTTAAATTCACTAAAGTGGCTCTAGAGGTGGGATTTGGGTTTCCCTGCTTTAGACTCAGGCATGTTTGTCTCAAATCAGCCTCAAAAACCAGTGTCCTCACACAGTCTGCCACCCCCAGCCCCAACTGTAACAAGGAAAGAACAGCAAAATAGCCCAAGGGTAAAGGCCTTGTACCTCTAAGGTCCTAAATGGCTAAATCATTTCCAGCACAGATTTTTATTCTTTATCTCTTGATTTAGAGATGTCTATGATAAAAGGTAATGGGCTGCTCTTCATAGACAGGGCAGAGAGGAATTTCTGCCCAGGGTGAGCTTTGCTAGAACCAGAACTTTGGCTTGTTATAGGAACTTAATCTAACCTACACCCCAGTCTCACAACAGATTAGCATCACCGTGTCTGGTGGTATTAATTAAAGAAAACAGATGTTAGGATGTACAAATAAAAACAGTAAAAAAGAAAGGCTTTGTGTATAAAGATTTAAATAGCTACCTTTTCCCCCCCAAAATGGAAAAAAAAAATCTAAAAAGCTTTTGCAAGTTATGAGGGTTTGAATAAAATATTCACAGTGTGTAAAGCATGAGATTGGATAGATACTAGCTTCAGAAAAAAGTATGTATCTAGTTGGGCTGGAGAGATGGCTCAGGAGTTAAGAGTACTGTATGCTCTTCCCAGGTCCTGAGTTCAATTCCCAGCAAGCAACATGGTGGCTCAGAACCATCTGTAATGGGATCCGATGCCCTCTTCTGGTGTTTCTAAAGACAGTGACAGTGTACTTGCATACATAAAGTAAATCTAAAAAAATAATGTCTCTACTTAAGGTTTACTTTAAAGTCTTTAATTTCTGTTCAAGCTTTATAAATATTACACATTAGTTTAAAAACACTAGCTATAGCAACTGATCCT
The DNA here is from genome assembly GCF_947179515.1 of Apodemus sylvaticus. NCBI lineage: Eukaryota > Metazoa > Chordata > Mammalia > Rodentia > Muridae > Apodemus > Apodemus sylvaticus. The sequence goes on from NC_067491.1 coordinate 16,471,079, forward strand.
CCAGTGTCAACTGGTTTGACATTGGAATAGCCAGTATAGTATAACCAGAGTTAGAATGGTCAGTATACATATGTTTTTTAAATCAGTCCAAGGGACTGGAATATTCAACATTAAACTTAACCATGGGAGATGTTATTTGAATAACTATTTCTCACTAATGAATCTCTTAATTCAATTTTTTAAAATCAACCATGAAACACTCTTTTTCTGGAAGAGTAATGTATAATACGACATTGTGACCCCTAACTGCCCATGTTCATTCCTTGGCTAAAGGAAGCTGCCAGAGCCCTGTTATCAAACTCACAAGCTTGGGGAAATTATTCAGGATTTCCTAAGTGGTATCTCTGGGAAATTGCTGGACAATCCTATAAAAAAGAGACAATTATATCTCTCTTTTAGAGTATCAATTAGGTTCTGATGTCTGGTTGTGACCTTACTGAATGAAGCCTGGATTTCACTTAGATTTGGCTCCTAGTGTCCACGCCCAGTGGACATTACATCTGCTACATGGGCAGGGGCACTATAGTTTGGAGGGAGTGGTCAACAGGGCAATTTTCTAACTGACTTCTCTTACTGAGGTTTCAGTCATCTGTTCCACATACAGGGGTCTAATGTAACCAACAATTATTGTACAGTTACACTTCGACCTATCAAACAAAGCTTATAGTCATCTAGATATAACACCCATTTCTCTGACCTTACTCTTCTACAGAGGTCTTGTACATGGTCCAGCCAGTTATATGATTACTCATCATCACCTTACTAAATAGGACTTAATGTATGCTAATCATAATGTCAAAGAGTTTTTCTCACTATCTTTGTCTCATAATGTTGCCCCTGAGGTTGTAATGGAGGAGACCCTATGGTCAACTTCTGAACTGACATTAGCTGGTGAAAAGTCTCATGCACTTAAGCCCAAACCGATGACCTCCCCTGTGATATGCATCATAAAATGGACAGCAGTGGAAAAGAAATAACCAGGCTTACTACCCCTGTGTCAAAGCCTGCCAAGAGTTCTTTGGATGTTTTTCTTGCTGTTCTTTTCCCCTAATAAGGGTAAAACTGTCATGCCTATTTCCCAACCTACACTCTTGTCCCCTTCCCTCAGCATTGAGCAGGCTATATAGACCTTAATCGTTTGCCGCAGTTGGTCTTCTGCTGACCTACCTGGCTTAGGGTGGAAGTCTCCCACCTTGCCTCACCTGCAGTTTCCTGCAGGAGCAGACTGCCTGTTGAGCTTGCTTTGCAACATTATCCAGCTGAAACAAAGCACGAGTCTGTGGGTTTTCCCTATGTACATGCAGATCTGAAAATTAATCTTTGAGTCTTGATGAGAAACCTTTGTCTTGGCTTCATCCTTTTTTTGCCTGCCTCTCCTTTTTCTTTTACAACCTCCCTCCCTTTCAGATATGCCCAGTTCTCCAGGGCTGCTCGACAGCTACACGTTCTCAGGAGAGATTATAGGAGTACTAAGAGTCTCATGCTCTGTGTGTTAGGCATACTATCTCCCTCACATAACATACTTCAAGGGTCCATGCTGCCATCACAGGACTGACTGCCTTACATTCTGGATCTGCCATCTGCTAAGTTTTATGGTGCCTCCTTTGATTGGCCCTTCTTTGAGGCTCTCTGCTTGCTGCTCCTTTATATCTTCTTTGCCAGCTTGGAAACAGCTTTCCCCAAACCTTTAACAGTTAGGGTGACCTCGGGGGGAAATGAGGGACTAGGGGTTAGATGGACTCCCTGATGGGCAGACAGATAGGGAGAGAGGCCAAATCTATGTCATAAATGTGGTCAACTTCCAAGATGGCTGACTTTTTCCTTACCCTCCTGACCCCAGGCAAAAGCCAACACCTTAAACCTTATGGGCTTTTCTCCTGCTAATAGGGCTCCTACTGATGGACTGGCTCAAAAAGTTGAAGTCCATATTAGGACATGTTTATACAATAGAAAGGCAAAACTTTCTTCAAACTGACTAACCCTAAATTAGGGGAAGAAGACCGTTCAAAGACTTACAAAAAAGTAGTCCTCGAGGAGAGGCTAGGTGTCAGCTTCCCAAGACCCATGCTGTTTCGCAGAGAATCTTTTCTCTCTGTGTGCCTGCTGTATGTATGTGTTTCTTCACCCCTAATAAAAACATTTCATCTCCATAAACTTTTTTAAAAATGTATAAATGGTGCTGTGTTTGTGAGTTCAATTTCCACTTGACTAAGACATAGACTGTTCCATACAAGCAACTAGATACCTCCAAGAGCTGTAGGAGAGAGGAAGAGCAGAGTAAGATGGTCAAAGTAAACTCCTGACTAGAGCAATCTATAGCACAGTGGTGGATTGCTTGCCCAGTGTATGTGGGGACCTGTGCCTCATCCTAAATATCTGAAAACAAAGAACCTTAAATTATCCTGATTATCACTGGCCAATTATCTTTTAGAGTGTTGACCAAAAGGAGGAGAGAACCATCTTCTGTTCTATGTATACATACAAATTACTGTTGTTAAGAAGTTGGGCTGATCAAATGAGGTACAAGAAGAAAGGAGGAGTGGCCCCTTGTTCTGGAAAGACTCAGCGAAGCAGTATTCCGCAAAACCAGAACGGGGAATTGGGAAGGGGTGGGTGGGAGGACAGGGGAAGAGAAGGGGGCTTACGGGACTTTCGGGGAGTGTGGGGTAGCAAAGGGGAAATCATTTGAAATGTAAATAAAAAATTATATCGAATAAAAAAAAAGATGTTGGGCTGAGGCTGTGGCTTTGTGGTAAAGAGAGTGTGGAGAATAAAAATGGAGAAGAAAAGAAGGAAAGAAAAGAAGTTAAGGCACTTTATGTTCCTTGATAAGTTTGACTTTCCTTAATCTTTCCCATAGTTTGTACTCTTATTACAATTCATTTGGAAGTTGAAATAAACAATTTTTAGTTCAAGGAAAGTGAATTTAATGAGTATACCATTGTGTAGACACAAATGGAAACATGTGGAACTTCAGATACAAAGATCACATTGAATACAGAAATGAAATCTTGAAAACAGGAAACAAAAATGGGAACACTTCAGATCTTTGCAACCAAAACTGGATTTCATAACATGTTGGAAAATTTACTTAGAGATTGCACTATAATTTCCCAATTATATTTCTTGATGTGTAATACCCAGTTATTGTGTAAATTCAGAAGAGGGTTTTATAACATGACCAAAGTAGGAAGGAAACATCTGAGTATAAAATACAAAGAGGAACACTTTCAGCCCACGTTCTACTTGCTTTGGTCTTGAAAGCTTAAGTTAATAAAAACAATGGAGAATTGAGAAAGTGCTTATAAAGAAAGGTGTAATGATCTGAGTTTATCAATAGCAGGGATATCTATTCACAGATGTTCTCCAAATGCTTAGTGGTATTCCCTACACTAGACAACCACCTTAAAAGAAAACTCACAACTTATATTTAAATTTTTTAGATGTATCTTTGTTATTTTATGTGTGAGAGTGCTTTGCCTGCACATATGTTTGTGCACCATGAGCATGCCTGCTACCCTTAGAGATCAGATTCTCTGGGATTGGAGTTACAGATGGTTGTGAGCCACCATGAGGGTAGTGGGAATTTAACCCTGTTTCTCTGCAAGAGAAGTAAGTGTTCTTAACCACAGAGTCAACTCTTTATCCTGAAAACTCATGTCTTTAAATATGTAGATATGGATAGATAGATTGATAGATGGATAGATAGATACAAATAGATATAGAGCTAACTATAAAGCTATATGGTATGCAGCATGGTGTCAGGGACAGAAAAGGGATAGATGGATGCCTTACAGTGTGTAAGGTGAGAATTGGGAAGGATAAGTAGACACCGTATGTGTCAAGAGTCAGAATTGAGTCCCACAAGAATGTATTCCCCTTTCTGTTCTATTTTATAAGGATGTGTTGTAGAATCAAAAGAAGAATGAAATTCAGGAAATTACCTGAATCTAAACCCAAGCCACTTAGAGCATTTCTTTTGGTATGACACTTTACCCCTCCCATACAGTATACCTATTATTCATCTGTAAAATGTTTGTTTATGCATATGAGTTTTGTGAGAATTTTAAAGTTTAAATGATTGCTCCTTCGAACACTTGACAATTAAAGCTATTGTTTCTCTTTCATTTATAATCATACAGTGTAGATAGTGACCAAATCTTGGTGATAACCTTTAAGAAATATCTCCAATGCCTCTTATTCCTTTTCAGAGCTCAATATACTCCAACACCCAGATATGTCACACATATAGCAGCTCTCTTAGAGTCCAATCATACATAATTTTTAGGAAAGATTTTGAGCCTATCACTGCCAAGTTTAGTGTTCATAAATAGTTTCTGGTTGTCCTTTGGGTTAAGTTGTAGATTCTATTCTATTTGGGGATTCAGCAGTTAGATCTGGCCCTGTCCCTTCAGTCTTCTCTTCCTTACTGTTCAGTAACTTTCTGGACTCTTCTCAGTCTTCCTCAGGTTTTCTTGTCACACTTCCCTTTTTCCTCTAAGATTCAGTTATATTTTATGTGTTCAAATATTTTGCCTGAATATATGTGCACACCAGCCAGAATAGGGCACCAAATCCGCTGGAACAGACATTACGGATGGTTGTGTGCCACCTTGTGAGGTAGGAACAAACCTTGGTCCTCTGCATGTTCTTAACCTCTAAGTCATCCATCTTTTCAGTCCTTCCTCTGTTTTGTTTTTTTGTTGTTGTTTGTTTTTTAAAACAATATGCCTTTTCACACCCACTCTACCTAAATTTCTAAACCTTTTGAAGGGAACTTTTTTATCCCATTTTGTCTGCACTCAGAAACTAGGCCATAAACCATTTGCTCCAGCAGCAGATCCCAAAGTCCAGGAACAAGACAATAAAATTCTGCACTCGAGGAACAGCTTAAAGATAGCCACAAGAATAGGAGTTATCTCAGGTTAGGCCACCTGTGTGGACAGCCCACCTGTGGTTAACCATTCAAGGCTTATAAGTGCAGCCCATCCGGCACCCATTAATTAGGTCTTAGATTACCTAACTCTAACAACATAATAATAAAATGTTTAACTATCTTAAGTGTAAGTTACTTTGAAGTAGCCTTTGTTCTATCTCTGAAAGAACTGTGGTGGTGGCTCTAAGTTGAGATCTCAGGAAGAAGAAGGGAAGGGAGGCCTGCCTCTGCTCTTTGTTCTTAGTACTTGTTTGTCTTTCAGAGTGCATGATCACATGATTTGAAAGTCCACTACAAGTTTGCACATAAATTCAGGTCATAAATTGAATAAGTGGTTTATAACAAATAATGTCTACAGGTGTATCTACTAGGACTAATTATCTGGTTAAATATTCATAATTTGTTACTAGGTTTACAAGTTCATGGAGAGTTAAAAGGCATAACTAAATTGTCCTTGAAGTTTTGTGTAGACAAACCCAGTCAATATTTCATCTTCTGTTCTTGCACCTATAGCGTAAATCCTTAGCTCCTTCTTTATGCCCTTTGGTTAATGGTTTTTACAGCTACTTGGAATGTGCTTTAGGTTTCAGATGTTTGTTATTTCTGAAGCAATTAACTCACGGTACTTGAAGACTTGCAGAGTGCCCGTCACAGTTTTGAATCAGAAAAGATTTAATAACCAGTTCTCTTATAAAAGGAGCTCAAGTGTCTTTGTCTGGGTCGCCATTCTGAAGCAGTGGTTGCTCCTGCATGCTGGTTGTTCTGCAGAATAAATGGTCTTTGTTCTTGCATACTGTTTGAGTCTGGGTTCTTCCCCTTCAGTGATCCTCCAACCCTAACACTTTCTTATTGTGATACCTGTCAAGTATATCCCAGATGGAACCTCCCCCATCATGTCTATCTATTCCCACACAGACTTTGTGCCTAGATTTTGTACAATTCACTCTTGAAAACAGTTTTCACTCTGACATTCTTGTATAAGCTCTATGAGGGCACAAGCATTCTGGTTCTTGGGGAACAAGTAAATGGCTGTCATAGGCAACTGGAGTTGCTTACACCTCCAACTGAGAACCAGCCTTGAGATTCCACCTCACACCAGTCAGAATGGCTAAGATAAAAAACTCAGGTGACAAAAACAAAAACACAAAAAACCAAAAAAAATCTCAGGTGACAGCTGATGCTAGAGAGGATGTGGAGAAAGAGGAACACTCCTCCATTACTGGTGGGATTGCAAGCTGGTAAAACCACTCTGGAAATCAGTTTGGTAGTACATCAGAAAATTGGACACAGTGTTACCAGAGGACCCAGCTATACCACTCCTGGGCATATATCCAGAAAATGCTGCAACATGTAATAAGGACACATGCTCCACTATGTTCATAGCAGCCTTATTTATAATAGCCAGAAGCTGGAAAGAACCCAGATGTCCCTCAACAGAGGAATGGATATAGAAAATTTGGTACATTTACACAATTTACTCAGCTATTTAAAACAATGAATTCATGAAATTCCTAGGCAAATGGATGGAACTAGAAAATATCCTGAGTGAGATAACCCAATTACAAAAGAACGCTCGTGGTATGCACTCACTGATAAGTGGATATTAGCCCAGAAGCGTGGAATACCCAAGATACAATTCACAGACCACATGAAGCTCAAGAAGAAGGACGATCAAAGTATGGATAGTTTTGTCCTTCTTAGAAGGGGGAACAAAATACCCATGGGAGGAAATACAGAGACAAAGTGTGGAACAGAGACTGAAGGAAAGACTATCCAGAGACTGCCTCCACTGGGGTTCCATCCCATATACAGTCACCAAACCCAGACACTATTGTGGGTGCTAACAAGTGCTTGCTAACAGGAGTCTGATATAGTTGTCTCCTGAGAGGCTTTGCCAGTACCTGACCAATACAGAGGTGGGTGCTCTCAGCCAGCCATTGAACTGAGCACAAGGTCCCCAATGGAAGAGCTAGAGAAAGGACCCGAGGAGCTGAAGGAGCTGTCAGCCTCACGGAAGGAACAACAATGTGAATCAACCAGTATCCCCAGAGCTCCCAGGGACTAAACTACCACCCAAAGAGTATGCATGGAGGGACCCATGCTGCATATGTAGCAGAGGATGGCTTTGTTGGACATCAAAGGGAGGAGAGGCCTTTGGTTCTGAGAAGGCTAGATGCCTGAGTATGCGGAATACCAGGACAGGGAAGTGGAAGTGGGTGGGTTGGTGAGCAGGGGGAGGGGGATGGGATAGGGCATTTTCAGAGGGGAGGCCAGGGAAGGGGGTACCATTTGAAATGTAAATAAAGTATCCAGTAAAAAAATAGTTTGAAAAAAAAAAAGGAAACTGTTTTCAGTCATTGTGACATTCTTATATAAGTTCTATGAAAGCAAGAACATTCTGGATCCTGAGGAACAAGTAAAGGCTGGCATAAGCAATTGGAGTTGCTTACACTTTAGAACCAACATTGTCCACTGGCAGCATTAGATTGCAAAGATGCAAAGACACCCCAAATAGAAAACTGTCAAAAGCTAAATAAGAGCTTAAAACCCAGGATGTCTTTCACAAAACTGTTTTCACATTTCAAATGTATCTACACAAGGATCTTAGCATTCTGTATCTTTTGTACTGAAATGTTTTTACTTTCAGAACTGTTTTCAGTGACTCCTCCAGATATGTGTGGCATCTCTTCCTTGTCTTTTCCACCCATCCTCCTTTCCCAATACTGACCAACCTCCCTCAGCCCCTTCAGTAGTCTGCATGACTTAATGTTTCTCAAGACTGGTAAGAAAGAAAGTTGCAACCGGGAAAATGCAACAGATTCCCTCTCAAAACACGACTGAAGAAAATAGGAAAGAACATTGCACTCTGATGGCATGGAGGTGAGTTTCAGAACTCTAGTTGATTTCCACAGGCAGAGTGGGAGAGGAGGAGCTCAGGGATTGAGGACCTGGGCAGAGACAGTGAGTGTGTAGCAGCAGTGGTGAATTTCAGGGCCACTGGCTCGGGTTGTGGTGGTGTCAGTGCACAGCAGGATCTTCCTGGGCAACCGATGTGTTTCAGGCTACTGGATCAAGCAGCATGTTTCCACACACCAGCTTCTGAGTCTTGCTCAAAACTGTAGCACTGTATTAGCAGTGCAGTCTAACTAATTCCTTTTGCTTGGTCCTCTAGCAATATTCTTGTCACAATAAACCTGACCCGAGAGGCAATCTCAACTAGATGGTGGTCAGTATTAAACATCAGTGAAGCCCAGAGTTTGTATGGTGGCAGAAGACCCAGCTCTCCAGCACCTCCATCTAGTTTTCATTGAGAGCAGTTTCAGTTGCAATTACTGATTACTAAAAAGCCAGAAAGTGATTGTTAATCTTTTATGAAAAATACGCTGGTCCAGATTCAGTGCACCCAAATTGTGTGTCATTTCCTATCAACCTAATGAAACACCTGGGGCCATTTAAATGTTGTGTGCGCACTGGGGTCCAGTCTTGCTGAGACAGGATGCAACTCTGACCCAGAGAGTGTAGTGGTGTTGGTCATTTGTCACAAAACTATTGTCCAGATAGATGAAGGATTGCTCCACAGTGTAGAACAGACCTCTTAGCATCTGGTTTTCTCTCAGGTGAACAGAAAGGGCTATCCTACCTCTACCTCCTTTGAATTTTTTTTTTTAGAAACTTTGCTGCCACAACATAGGTGAGGGTAGGTTCTGTCTACTCTGGAGCCAAAACTCCATGAGCATAGCACCTCCGAGTAATGAATGGAGAGCAGCTGGCCACCTGGATCTTTTGAGGTCCTCAACAGCCACAGGACATAGGCCTGCAACCCCTTCTTCACTCTTTGACAAAAAGCACATCAGCATTTACAACATCCAGGATTTTCAAAGGATGTTTGCTATCATGAAGTTCCCCCCCCCCACCACATCCTTATAAAGTGACCCAAACAAATTTTATTTTTTTACTACTAGTAGAAAATAAGGCCAAAGGCATAGGGAAGTGGATCTTTGTGAGTTTGAGGCCAGTAGGGTTTACAGAGCAAGTTCCAAGACAGCCAAAACTACACAGAGAAACCCTATCTCAAGAAACAAACAAAAAATCAAATAGAAAAAGAAAAAAAAAGAAGAGAGAAAGAGAGAGAGAGAGAGAGAGAGAGAGAGAGAGAGAGAGAGAGAGAAGAGAATTGAGAGAATAGCATTATCAGAAACTCAAACATGGAGGTTGCCTGAGGATACTGGGAAACTTAGTCATGGGACCAAAAGCCATTTGCAGAAAGACAGTTAATTCATGGGATTTCTAGGGACTGTCTCCCTTCCAGTTTTCAATCTCATTCTAAATATGACCTGGTTCATTATTTATGTATTTATTTATTTTGGTTTTTTTTGAGATAGGGTTTCTCTGTGTAGCCCTGGCTGTACTGGAACTCACTCTGTAGACCAGGCTGGCCTTGAACTCAGAAATCCACCTGCCTCTGCCTCCCAAGTGCTGGAATTAAACACATGCGCCACCACTGCCCAGCTCGCTTAATAATTTATATTTTTTTTGATTCTTTATTACAGAAGCTTTGTTCGTTCCATACATGTGATATTCTCTCTGATCTCCAAAGCCTTCACTGTAATTCCTATTTTTATTTTGTGTTGCTTCATTACCTTTTCCAGAGGTTCTCACCCTTCCTAATGATGCAACCCTTTAACACAGTTCCTCATGCTGTACTGACCCCCAGCCACAAAATTATTTTCATTGATACTTCATAACTGTAATTTTGCTACTGTTGTGAACATAAACACCTGGTATGCAGGTTTGTACAGGTTGAGAAGTGTTATTTAGTTCTTCTCTTCTGTTTCTCTCTTTCAAGCACTGACTTTCCTCTAGTGTCTGGTGAGCTCCCCTATTGTACCTTGATCACAAAGTGTTTTGTTTGTTTGTTTTGGTTTTTGAATTACATACTTAAAAATATTGATTTATTTTTACATGTATGTATGTTTTGCCTGCTTGTGTCTCTGTACACCACATGTGTGCCTGGTCAACACCAGGAGGTCAGTACAAGGTCTTTTAGCTTGGAATACCCAAGACACATTTCACATATCAAATGATGCCCAAGAAGGAGGAAGAACAAAGTTGGATCCTTGGGTCCTTTATAGAAAGGGGAACAAAATACCCACAGAAGGAGATACAGAGACAAAGGGTGGAGCAGAGACTGAGGAGAAGATCATCCAGAGCCTGCCCCACCCAGGGATCCATACCATATAGAGTTATAAAACCTAGACACTATTATCAATGCCCACAAGTGCTTGCTGACTGGAGCCAGATATAGCTGTCACTTGGAGGCTCTGCTAGTGCATGAGAAATACAGAGGGAACCACTCTCAGCTAGCCATTGAACTGAGCACAGAGTCCCCAATGGAAGAGCTAGAGAAAGGACCCAAGGAGCTGAAGGGGTTTGCAGCGCCATAGGAGGAACAACAATATGAGTCACCCAGAGATCCTAGGAGCAAAACCATCAACCAAAGACTACACATGGAGTTATCCATGTCTCCAGACACATTGGCAGCAGAGGCTAGTCTTGTTAGATACCAAAGGGAGAAGAGGCCCTTGGTCCTGGAAAGACTTGATGCAGTAGTGTAGAGGAATACCAGGACAGGGAAGTGGGGAAGGGTTGATTGGGGAAGGGGAGATGGCTTATGAGATTTTCAGGGGATGGGGGAACCAGGAAAGGGGACATTTGAAATGTAAATAAAGAATGTATCTAATAAAACAAAAGCAATAGTCTTATGCTCCGTGGAACCGAATGGAAAATCTGTGATTAGGGTGGGGCATGCCAGAAGGAATTGAGCAGAACTTGCTGTTCTGGGCCTGAATGTTAGCAACAGTAGGTCTTTTGTCTGCTTGTAAGGGAGGGGCAAAAGTTACCCCAGAAAGGGACCCTACTGAATCCTGCCCGGGAGATAATTATGGCAGACAGAAGTCAAGGAGCCCAGAACTCAGAAATGGATGATTCAAAGTGAGGGACTTTGTGGCTCACATGAAACCCCAGTGCATGTGAGACTGGGGCAGAAGCACTGTGCACTGAAAAGGTGAACTTCACAGTGTGATCCAGGATAGCTTGAGCTACAATGACCAAGTAATAGTAACTTGGTCAGTTACATCAAAGGAAGAGGGTGAGGGACTTAGAATGTTGACTTTGAATTTTCCTTTTTCTTGTGACTCACTCCCCCCTTACACTTCTTCTTTTCCTAAGTTCGTGGGTTTAAAAAATGCCTTATGAATACAGGCAGCACTGTACGCCAACCTATATCTTAGACCATAGCTGTGTAATGAGTGAGTGCCAAGTCTGAGTTCTATAACTCATCATCCCAGAGACTGACTTCCCATCTCTCTCTACAGACTGAAGAGTCAGCAGGCTGTTCTCCTGTCTGCTTAACTCCTGTGCACAGAGACATCCAACCAGTCTTACTCTGCATAAATTGCCAAACAGTGTGGCTTCTATGCCTAGTACTTGCTAGGTTGTACGTCAAGAGCCAACTTGCATTTCCTTGATTTCTTTTTCTGGACACACTTAGGTGTCAGCTCCCCTATTGTACCTAAATCACAAAGTGTTTTGTTTGTTTGGTTGTTTTTTTTTTTTTTTTTTTGACTTACATACTTAAACTATTTATTTATTTTTACATGTATGTAGGTTTTGCCTGCTTGTGTCTCTGTACACCACAAGTGTGCCTCATGTTGAGCAGGCCATAAGGTGTCAGAGCCCCAGGACTGGAGTTAAAGAGAGTTGGGCATCACCAGGTGGGTCCCTTACTTTTTGAGAACCTCTCTGACTGTGGTTCTCAGGCTGCTCTCTATCTCCTGTGCTCAGATGAACACCTAGCTCAGCCTCCAGAGTATGTGGTAGTAAAAGCCAGTCAGCTCCACCTGACATGTACTCTTAAGAATCTTTACTCAGTATTTTAATGGCATTTGCAACAGATCAGAGTCAGAACTGAGGGTCCAGCCCTTCATCCACAGTGCATATTTAGAAACATAAACTGTGACAGAATCTTTGTGTTTTACAGTTGATTAGCATTTTAGACACTAGTCAAAAGTCAACTAGAACCTTCATGGATTCCCTCTCCTAGGCCTGAAGCTCCCCTTCCTTTGCATAGGCAACTATTTTCCTCTGCTCTTGGCCAAAAGGAAGATGAATAGATTGTGAATTGTGAGTAAGCAGAAGGTAGCTGTGCTTTGTGTTGTGGAAATGTCCACAGTCCCAGCCCTTAGAGGCAGACAGCAGAGGATCCCAACAAACCCCCAGCCAACCAGGACTACATTACAAGGATGATATAGGAATTCTCAATACCTTTCTTAAGATAGCAAAGTTCAGGGGTTGGAGAGATGGTTCAGGGGTTAAGAGCACTGACTGCCCTTCCAGAGGTCCTGAGTTCAATTCCCAGCAACCACATGGTGGCTCACAACCATCTGTAATGGGATCCAGTGTCCTCTTCTGCTGTGTCTGAAGACGGCTATAGTGTTCACATATACATAAAATGAATAATTCTTTTTAAAATGATAGCAAACTCTATATATTTTACCAAATAAAACATCTAGTATATAGCACATTTCTCTGGGGACAAATTTCTACCCAGAACTATTTTACTATCTTACTAATTTGCTATTTTACTATTAAATTCCTTGCTCAGCCTTTTATCTCAGAGGAATAATAAGATTAAATCTTGTCACTGCATTTCGTGTATCTCAGGGTGACAACAAATACCAAGGGAGTCTCCATGGCCAGCACAGTAGCTGCCACAAAAGATAATTAGGGAAAGGGCAAAGGGAAGACTTTGTGTACATCATAGAGTCTGTCCCCAAGTACAGGGTCCGATGCTTGGCTTTCTGACAGTGTTTTTTTCTAAGGATGCCCACAGGGCCTGGAGAGATGGCTCAGCACTTGAGGGCAACCATTCTCCCAGAGAACCCAGGTTCAATTCCTCAGCACCCATGTGGGTGCCCACAGCTGTCTGAACCTTCACTCCGGGGATCTGATACCCTTTTCTGGCCTCAAAAGGATCAGGTACATAGGAGATAAACAGACATACATGCAGGCAAAACGGTTTATGCACATAAAATACAAGTGATAATTGAAAATTAAACACACACACACACACACACACACACACACACACATTCCATTTGTACCAGGAAATGAAAACTTCACTTATAATATATCCGCTGCCCGCTGCTATGGTCACTTTCAAAGGATGCTCATAGTTGGATTTGTGTTTGGTTCCCTTTGACGCTTTATATATTACCATGGAGAGGAGATGCAGATAGCAAGGGGTGTAAGGGGCAGGGATGATGCTCATAGGGGACTCCACTACACTAGCACTATGAAACGAACCATAGTCACAAACTCTCCAGAGTAGGAATTGGCCAAGCAACGTGATGTCACGTGACACATCCACGTCAAGAAGAGGTATATGTGGCAGGTCCATCTGGGGAAACATACACACAAAATGATTGTTAAAAAATCAGTGCAAAATGTTGGATACACACAGAATGGTATAAAACAAAGACATGTTGGTGAAAGGAGTTGTCAGTTTTAACTGTGAATGTTAGTTTTCTTTTTCTTTTGGTTGCTTAACTTCATAATAACATGGAAGGAAAACCCTTATTTAGAAACAAAAGCACTTCTCCATTTTTAATGAGCCAAATCTTTAAGTAACTTAAAATAAATACTGTATGCTTATTCCTGGGCCGCCAGAACACAACTCATCAAACATATGGGGAAAGAATACCAAATGCTGAAGTCCATAGGTCTGCAGGAACTTCCTGCTTTGCGCACAGCTCAAAAGTAGGAGGCCACAAGCTGTTGGGAAAGGAGGGACTTGGAGGATGCTTAAATAGCAGGCATGATTTCTCTAGTCAGCTAGCAGTTGATCCAGCTTCCAGTCACCATGAAGGCTCTCCTGACTCTCGGGCTCCTCCTGCTTTCTGTCAGTGTCCAGGCCAAGGTCTATGAACGCTGTGAGTTCGCCAGAGCTCTGAAAAGGAGTGGAATGGATGGCTACCGTGGAGTCAGCCTGGCAAACTGTAAGTGTCTTCTTCTTGATGCCTCCAGCTAAGCTTTCAGAACAGGGACAAGGAAGCAACGAGTGACCAGAGAGGGAGCTGCCTCATACGCTTTCATGTTTGTTCCCTGTGTGGCTGAGTTCATTTGACTGAAAGCATCAGTTTTTGTCTTTTGAATCAAATATGCTGGGGTGAGGGCTTGGGATGGACGTTGTGTGTCATGCTAAGGCAATAGGTCCTCAAGTGCTCTTGGAACTGTCACTGGGTTTTCCAGCTGCTTCAGACTCAGCAGCCCACAAAAAAGGGAGCTGAGAACAGATGGGAGTCTCAGTCATTCAGAACTTGGGAGCTGAGATCCTGGACTGACATGGTGTCTGTCTTCACTTCTCTTACCATGGTGTGCAACTTCTGAGATAAATTTTTAAAATTTTTTGACCTTTCTACACAGGGCAGAGGGATCCTATTTGCCCCTAGATGCTATATAAATGAGATCCTTAGCAACTGAGTATAAAGTGCCTTAGTAGTGTTCTTCACACTGAGGTGGGTTTTAGTATCACACAACAGAAGATATGGATGCAGAACAGTTCCTTATGGCTTACGTCATCTATGTTATCACAATCAGATTTGATTCAAGTGGCTACCACTCAACAGAGAGATGTCTGTGTGGGAGGATGGATGGATGAAATTGTAGAAGAGCCTTGTTAGTTCTGATGTTCTTGCTTTCAAAATTCTCACTAGACGTTTGTGATGGTGCACACTCCTGGATCCCAAGCAATGGGATGCTGAGGCAGCAGATTTCAATCTCAGTGCCAAAGAAGCACACAGAGTAGAAGAAAGTATTCTAACTTAACATGAAAATTCACATTGGTTCTAAGAACAATCTGAGAAAATCCTTATTTTTCTAATATTAATACTTATAGCAGCACACATAGTTCATATTAATTTACTAAATGTGCCTAACTGCTATTTGCATTTCTATTTTAGGCAGAGGTGTATTGAAGGATGAGATGGGGTGTGGGGATGGTGATAAAAGCAATGGTAGAAATAGCCATTTTATTTGGAAGGTGACAGGGTTTCACTATGTAGCACTGGCTGGTCCCGAACTTGCTATGCAGACCAGGATGGTCTCAAACTCACACAGATTTACCAGCCTCTTCCTGTCAACTCCTGGGAATAAAATTGAGCAGCACTGTATCAGGTTTACATTTTAAAAGTCCCTTATCCTGGTTATTCATGGTGCAAATTGATTTGTCCTCAAAGGGGTTTTCTTTGTGGCACTTGAAAATTACTTGCTGACTGGCACAGCAGTTTCACCTACTCGAAGGGCAGAGGCAGGAGGATCACTGGATGCCAGAGACTACCCTGGTCTGCACAGCCAGACCCAGGCTGATCTAGTTGTAGCATATTATATAATTTAAACTCATGATTGTACTTCTAGTACATCACATCTAAAATACAGCCAGCTCAAAAGACTGATTTTGGTATCAAGTATAGATCATTTGCTATTGACGCTTATTGATAAATTCTCTTTTTCTTCTCAGGGGTGTGTTTAGCTCAGCATGAGAGCAATTATAACACACGAGCTACAAACTACAACCGTGGCGACCAAAGCACAGACTATGGGATATTTCAGATCAATAGCCGATACTGGTGTAATGATGGCAAAACCCCAAGAGCAGTGAATGCTTGTGGGATACCCTGCAGCGGTAAGAGAAGACTGGTTACAGTGACAGCAAACTACCATTTTGCTCTTACTGCAAGAGCAGAGATTCTGTGCAGGAGGCATAACACTGGGGAGAACCTGGGGCAACAGTTTATACTGTTAGAAAGTCATTGTTAACTACATCAAAATTAGCCAAGGAGGGCATTGGGCTTAGGGTGTAGTTGGCTAATAGAATGCCCTATCTATGGGTGAGAGGGCCCTTGGTCACACTGCCAAAATCAATGAATGAATGAATGAATAAAATGGAATAAATAGAGGCCGGACAGATAGTTCTGATGGAAAAGTCATCATGGTGAGCTTGGTGACATGCATTTATAACCCCAGCACTGGGAAGTCTGACACAGGCAGATACCTGGGGCTCACTGGCCAACCAGCACAGCCTACTCTGCAAGCCAGTTCCCAATGGCAGACCCTGCCTTAGAAACACTGTGCACTGCTCCTGGGGCAGCTCTCTGACAGTGATCTGTAATAACTCCTGCTCTGTTAAACTTGGTTGTTAATTTTTTCAATGGAAATGGACTTGGGACATTCTTTGTAACCTGTTTAGTCTGACTTTAAGAGCATTCTGTACGCTCATCTATAGTCACTGGAAAGTGTTAGAAAACACCAGCAAAGGAGTGTCTTATGTCTTAAAGCAGCTGGGCTCCTTCTATTTTACTAGTTATAAGCTGCTAGGAAAAGCTTTATATATAAAAGGTTTATACTCTGTTTTTGTTTTTAAAGAAGTAATTTATCTCTGTGTATGTACTTATGCGCGCACGCGCGCGCGCGTGTGTATAATTTTTGCCTGATATGATTCTGTGCACTATATGTGCCTGGTACCTGTGGAAGCCAGAACAGAGCTTCAGATCTCCTGGAACTAGAGTTACCATGAGGTTACTTCTGAGCTGCCATGTGGGTACTGAGAATCAAATCCTCTGGAAGAACATCTAGTACTCTTTGCCACTGAGCCATCTCTCCAGCCCCTGGGTTTTCTTTAAGATAAATTTTTACTGGTAGATGCTCACGTGACAGTTCTCTTCCTGCTCTGTTTCCCTGTGTGTGAATGAACAGGGGCTTCCCTCACCCCAGCCGACAGACACACACCCTGCAGTGAGTCCTCACTACTTCAATGGCTTCATTACTTTTCATAAGGGCTGGGATGCTAAGGACCCCAGCAGTTTCGCAGGCTCAAACCCACGACCACCCAGGCCAACCAGAGACTCCATAAAAGAGAAATAGGGTGACTTGCATCAGGTCACATGGAAGGGGCCCAGCTGCTTTAAGACATAAGATTTAATTGTGCTGTTTTCAAGCACAAAATATTGCTACCATAATTTTATTCCCTCTTTAAGATGAGAATTTAGGTCAGTATTTGTCACTGCAGACATGGTTTTGACTGAGAATCAAGAGACTGTCTCCAGTAATCATAGATGCACAGACACTTGAGACATAATTCCTCAAATTCATTGCTCACTGCCACAGAGAAAGCTGGCTGCATCTGACCTGAAGTGGTTCTATTACTGTCCTGGTCATTCCTCAACCCTGTCTTTCAGCTCTGCTACAAGATGACATCTCTCAGGCCATACAATGTGCGAAGAGGGTTGTGAGGGATCCCCAAGGCATTCGAGCATGGTATGTTAGAACACTGGAAGGGGAAGGTCGGGCTCTGTGGATATAAGCAGTGTGTCTAAGGCCCAAGAGTCATTCTGAGAACTGTGGGTGCAGCTGGGGGCTTTTCCTACATCATCATTTTTAGGGAATTTCTCCAATTTGAGAGAGTTCCCCATATTACTTCCTTCTTAGACCTGAAAACTAGTTGTAGAGTCAGTGGACTGTACAGCACACGGGATGCAGCATCACTCTTGAGCATCCTGTGCTGTGCTGAGGAGGCAGAGCATCAAACCCCCATGCAGACTCAGGTCCAGAGTCAGTAGCAGCTTCTGGGAGCAGCTATAGCCTGTTTGTCACACTAGCTCTTGGCCCAGAACCCAGTCTCCTTTAGTGTCACACTCACAATATATCCCCTCACAAGGTCAGAGAGTGTGCGTGTGTCATAGGAAACAAATTTTAACCATTTAACCCCATGTCTCTTTCCTCAACAGGGTGGCATGGCGTACACACTGCCAAAACCGAGATCTGTCCCAGTATATTCGGAACTGTGGAGTCTGAACACTGTGTGCTTGTACTGCAGCTCATTCTGTCTCTCAGTATAGGAGTACCTCACTTTCCCCTCAAACTAACAGGACTTTAGTAGAAACAGGACAAAACAGAGACTTCTTCCTAAGGGGCTTAAGCTGATACTGTGTTCCCTGTGTTGTGCGAAGTCCCCCTCCCCCTTGTCAGTCAGCTCATGCACTGGATGCTGCTGACAGTCATCCAGCACAGTGACTGCCAAACACACACCTCTGTACATCAGTTCTTCACCCAGGAAATGATTCACATTGAGTTCCATCAGAATTCATCTTGATCAGCCCCGTGTTGCATAAAAATACAACTATTTAGAGAAGAGTCGATCTTTGGAAAATGGCAGTTGTGTGAGTCCAGGGCTTTGTGCAGGCTCAGCACCCAGTTAGAGCAGCCTCTGTCGTGAGCTAGGAGTGTTTTTTAGGGCACAGGACTCTCAGTGGATGAGAACTGAGACTGTCTGAACTCAGAAACTTATCATGAAATATGTGACCTTTCTAGTGTCTTTCTACAGCTGGCCCAATTATTCTGCTTAAAAACTAAGTTCTCAGCTCATGTGTCAGTCTGTTTAACTCTTGAGAGGATGTTCCCAGTTTTGTGAGGTATTTAGAAGGGACTAGTGAGCAGTGCTCATCCTGATTTTCTTAAGTATCTTCCTGCATACTAACTAACCCTGAGACAGATGAGCTTGTATCAGCAAATGACCACAGGAGCAAATCTAATCTCATAGTGAAAAAGTGCAAATAGCATTAAATGATTTCCAATGCACAGGTTGTCTTTTCTTTATTCTGAAATGGTGTGTCTCATGGAAATTCTTTATGTATTGGGGGGAAAAATCAATTTAGCAGTCTTCACTGGGTCTACACTCTCACCTACACATAACCAAATGAATATCTTGGTAAAATTCAAAAGCAATCTGGCCAATCTCCCTCCATGTCTAAGTGGCCCTTGAGACAGTGAACTACTCTGTACAGTTAGAGTCTATGCCAGCCCAGCCTTGTCTCCAGCATGCTGCTTCTTCTCAGGCCTTTGCTGGCGAATAAATTGTGACTTCCTTCCTCAGTGTGGGAGTGCTCAGGGCTCTATCCGTTACCCATTTTACATTTATTTATGATATCTTTATTTACTTGCTAGTTTCCCCCTTTGAGCCATTTACTCACCGTTAACCATGATCTGAAGATAGGGAGTGAAAGAATGCCAGAACCAACGTTGACTCTGTGAGAATTTCCTATCCTATCAAGCACAGAAGATGCATGGCTTTTTCTCTGTGGAATGGATACCCAGGACATGAGAAATGGCTTACCTTTGTTTAGCTAAGTCATTTGACTCAAGGTATCCGGTCCTGTCCACTGCACTGTTTTAGGCAACATCCTGTGGCAGTGTCCATATCTTTCTTCTGAGACCTCCTGGGAGAAGCTGTCAGACCTTTGGGAATTTTGTCTGCCTTAAATTTAATAACAAACTTCTGACAAGATTGAGTGCAAGTTAGGAGAGCAATAGTTAAGAGAGGATAGGAATGGGAATCTTAATTAGCTTTGACAGGTTGCATAGGTAGAGGAAAATTTATTACCTTGGTTAGTAAACATGCTAGGATCAGAGTAAGGAAGGGATTAAATCTTAGTGGCAGAAAATGAGTTTGTCTAGGCAGACTTAGACTCGTTAACATCAACTTGAGCACGCAGGCTATAGGAACAAATGAGTTAAGGGTGTGGGAACACGGAATAGGTGAGATTTAGGTCCTTTATTATTTACCAGACTGTTAATTTTAAAAATATATGGTGGAAGACAAGTTACAGCCCATTGGGTGGGTGGGGAAAGTAGGAATGTTGTTAGATATAAATCCAGCATCCTGGAAGAATATTAACAACGGAATAGCCAAGCTGAAGATATGGGCCATCACGCAAGTCTTCAGGGGCTTTGGACATTCCCGGAATGCCCAGAGAAGCTCCCATGCCTGGACCAGGGCTTTGGCAGCTGTAAAAGCTAAGAGGGAGGGGCTCTGGGTAGCTTCTAAGTCAGGAGACGCCCAAGGGCTTAAATGTCTTAAGCAGGAACGTTATCTGGAATGCCAGTCACATGTGGGCTAGACACGAGAGGAAACCCTTTGTTCCAAAGAGGTTGGCCAGACTTCATTGGAAGGCTAAGGGTTATTTATTACTATGGCTAATGTTTATTAAAATAGAAACTTTGAATACCCAGGACATAATCCACAAATTAAGTGATGTCCAAAAAGAATGGAGGAGTGGCCCCTGGTTCTGGAAAGACTCAGTGCAAGAGTATAGGGGAATTCCAGAACAGGGAAGTGGGAAGGGGTGGATGGAAGAACAGGGGGACGGAAGAGGGCTTATGGGACTTGCGGGGAGTGGGGACCCAGAAAAGGGGAAATCATTTGAAATGTAAATAAAAAATATATCAATAAAAAAAATTGTAATCTGGAGAAGGAAGAACCTGACAGGTAGCACACACATTGTGGGAGCCTGTACAATTGGCTGTCATGTTGAGCATTCTGAACAGCCTGGCTGCGGGACCGGTCCCCCAATCCTGCTTCTCCTGCCTGTGTGCCACTGCAAGACCAGTCATGGCCCGCAGTCTGAACACCAGTGGTAGCAGCCTCAGAGGCAGTAGGGCTCTGAGAGCGGTGGCACAGCAAAGGGGATGGAGTGTAGAGTTGTGAGAGAAGCGGCAGGGCTGTGAGAGAAGCGGGTGCTAGAAGTAGTGGAGCATCTCAGCAGCCAGTGTGGAGCTGACCTAGCACCTGGCCAGAGAACGTTGACTGGGTTGGATCTTTTTCTCCCCCTTCTGTTGCCTGCGGCTCTCTCCATTCTTCCTCCTCTTTTCTTCCGAGCACAGCAGCGGGAATGGGCTGCGGCCAGGCAACAGCAGGAGAAATCTGCATTGTGGCCAGCAGAGTGGGACCGCGGGGATGGGGTGCAGGCTTGCTGCCGCTCTGAGAGCAGGGGCAGTGGGACCACGCGGCGCCGCTCGGCCGGGATGGAGTGTAGCCGCCTGGAGAGACCGTGCCATGCTGCAGCAGCTGAGGTCGTCACCAGAACCCGCGGTGGTGGTGCGGATGGTAGCAGCTGTCAGCGAGAAGAGCAGGAAAGGTGGTTGTGCAGGCGCAGGGCGGGACTTCCTGCCAGTTATATGTACCCAAGTCAGTAGTACCACATGCAGACACTAGGTGCAGCTCTGGTGCTGTGATTACAGTAACAAGAAAAGGGAAAAACATTTGAAATGTAAATAAAGAAAATATCTAATAAAAAAGTCAAGCATATCATGATGCTAAAGAGATGATTAACCAAGTGTCCAGAAATTTGGCAGTGTAACTTCCCTTTGCCGGGATTCCTCAGCATCCACGTGAAACTGCCACTTGCTGCTTCCTGATGATCCCTTTTAGCTGTGACCTTTACCCTCTCGAGCTTAGTTGTTTGTTGTTACAGAAAGGGAATGGTGGATTCTTCTTTTAAATATTGGAGTTCCTATTTTGAGCAAATGCTGATGAAGCGAACTTCCAAAGGTGTATTTTCTTTTTCCTAACTGTAACTCCATCCTCTCCCAGAAGGACCCGGGTATCTAGGCGCTTCCATCCTTACCCACTTGTATCCTGGCATGCTGTATCAGAGCGAGGTTCTTCTACTCACCATGTCTAGCTGCTGGCAGCCTGCATTCCTCATTGTTGCCGCAACAGAAACCGAAACTTCAGGTTAGAGTTTCCTTTTCTTTCTATCTTCCTATATAAGCAATAAAAATAATTCTGTACTGGTGATATCTTTTATCTTTTCTCCCCTCTCTATACCTCATCATTACAGAGCAATAGTCACGCTTAGAAAAGTTCATCTATTGTTTCTCTTCAGATTTAACAGTAATTTCTCAAAGAATGTTTTCCAGCCCATTGCCCCTCTAAGAATCAACCCCCTATGAATCATGAATCAACCAAAATATGAAGCGTGGGCTGGACAGATGGCTCAGCAGTTAAGAGAATTTGCTGCTACTGCAGGGGAATCTGAGTTTGAGTCTCAGTCCCATGTGTGTCAGCTCACAACGGCTGCACGCGGGCAGGGATGGGGTGGAGGTGTTTAACACCCTCTCTTGACTTCCATGGGCCCTACTATTCACATGCACATGGCCACACAGACATGTACACACACATACATGTAACAAAAATAGAATGCTTCTTTAAAAATGTTTTAAAAATCATGAACATTTTGCTTTCATTGTATTTTTCTTGTGATGCAAAGATGTGAGGTGTGTGTGTGTGTGTGTTCAGTTTTATCTACCACAGAGATAATTGCTGGTAAGCATCCATGTGATTTATTTAGGGTTGTTCAAATATATTACTGCATTAATGTTGTACATTAATAGGACTGTTCAAGTTTCTCTAAACCACTGTCCTAGAAAGTATTTTGACCAAGTGCAGTGGTATTGAGTAACAGTAGTAGGAATTACCCTAACTTTCAGGGAAGACACCTTCAGGCCATGTCATGGTTTCAGGTGCTGCTCTCTCTCAAGCGTGCAGCTGGGCAGCTCACCCAGGGCTGCACACGTGTGAGCAAGCATTTACCATGAGCTTCAACTTCAGCCCAGTTCTTGTTCTTTTTTAATTATAACTTCCCATAACTCAGATTTATATAACAGTATATGAGGGAAGCAAGTCTGTAACTGAGGGAAGCAAGTCTGTAAAGATGCTCCCTGATGCTGTCTGCATTCTTAGTTTGGGGTTGGTGAAAGCTTGTGGATCCCCAAGTAACTAGATTCCAAAGGCTTTTGTCTGTGAGTCTGAGCACAGAGCTGGGCAGGGAGTGGCTCTCTCAGAGCTAAAAGTAGTTGAGTAAAGGTAAGTAGCCTCTGGGCCCGTGACCTCTCCACAGTGTGAAATTCTGATTACTCTCTGCAGAAACAGCTTCTTTTTAGGGATTTTAGTGAACACTCTTTAACTAAAGAAATGTGTGATACACTGATAGTAATAGCAGCCCTCATCTATAGGTTAGTTAGCCTTTGTCAAAAGGCCCACAATTAGGGCTTGGCAGAGGCTCTCTTCTCTGTGAACTTTCTGGATGTGAGTGTTTCCTCAACACCAATATAAGCTTTTCTTGACTACCTGATTTCTGTCTGCTCCTACTTTCTGAGTCTGAGAATTTCCCTGCTGCTACCCGTCACACTCAAGAAATTTCCTGCCTTTTATTCTTTAACTGGTAGAGAAAATGACCTTGATGAAGACCCTTAGATGGTTACTTTTATGAGACTTCCTCTAAGGATTTCTTCTGAGGAACACTGACTCATGAGGTAAGTATAACCAGGCCAAACCCTGGAAGGACAGGAAGGTGTCTGACTATTGAGCTACTACCTTTCCCCCATCCTAAAATGGGATGGGAAGTTGTTTGTTTGTTTGTTTGTTATGTGTAGCCATGGCTGTCCTGGAACTCACCATGTAGACCAGATTGCCCTTGACCTCACAGAGTTTGTCTACTTCTGCCTCCCAGGTGTTGGGTTAAAGGTCCTACCTGGCAGGTTCACTGGGATGGTAATTTTGCTTTCTTCTAACAAAGAAGGTCTCCTTAGATAATTCTCCTTCTAACCCTAATGTCTGCGTATCATATGAAGCAAGTTGAACTGTTCATCTAGAAACTGGTGAACAGAAATTAAAATGCACTATTAACCCAAAGCTTGGCTCCAGGAATGTTACCTCACAGTTAGTGTAGACCTAATCTGGTTGCTTCAAGCAGGCTTATTCATTGGAAAGTCAACCTCTGTGGAGAGAGACTAACCTTAGGAGGTAACAAGCCTGTATCTCCTATCCTTCCCTGGTCCATTTTCCAAATCAGAGTGGGAGTCAGGCCCACTATTGTTTTGACCTAAGAATTGGATAATTGCTAAATTTATTCTCCCTCCCTTTCCAGAGAAATCTGAGAGAAAACTCGCACTGAGTACAGCTGATCTAACAGTTGCCTGTGGATTCTGCTTTTCTTGAGCTGAAGACCATCAAATTCCTCCCTGAGTTTCTTTATTTTTCTTAGGCCTACCTGTCTAGGCCACTGGTAGTGTTGCCTATATCCACAGGAATGTGAGATCTTTTAAAGAAAAAGGTGTAAATTTACACCTGTATCTCCAAGATGTGTGACCCACAAAGGAACTTGTGCCCAATGGGATCACTTTACTGTGGAGGTGAGCTCACCATGTGCAGAAAACAACCATCCTAGGTGCAGACCTCTGTAACATCAGGGCAACCATGCGACTTGCTAGCTAATGGTATTATAAAGAGGGAAAAATACCTCCTGATGAGGTCAAGCTGACAACCTAGAACAGCCATCGCAAGGCCCCAAATGTCCCTGACAATCTACTAAGAGTTAATGGTCATTAGGGGGCCTTTTCCCCCTGGGTATAGTCACAGGTAAGACATTTATCTACAACGTTATAAATTTCCTCCTACTCAAGCTCCTCTAAGATACCCCAATTAAACTGATATGTATACACTTTATGTGTTTCTCACATACATTGACACATTTGTGTTATGTATGTATGGTGAGTGTGCATGTGTATGTGCTAAACTATACTCCCAGTGTTTGAAATGCAGAGGCAGGAGGAACATGAGTTCAAGTTCAGTCTGGGCTATGCAGCATCCATGTCACAAAAAGAGAAGTGGGCAGAGGGAACAACAAACATGAATTTACACTTTACACAAACATTAATGTGAAACGCAACCCCATCAGAAATCTAGGAAATGGATATTAAAATCACAAGTGCTATTT
This sequence comes from Apodemus sylvaticus, assembly GCF_947179515.1. NCBI lineage: Eukaryota > Metazoa > Chordata > Mammalia > Rodentia > Muridae > Apodemus > Apodemus sylvaticus. Next base: position 16,495,685 of record NC_067491.1, read on the forward strand.
TTCAACTATAAGATTGGAGAAAATCCTTAAGTAGTTGTGTATTTTGGCTCAGATATGGTACAGAAAAAACCAGGATAGTTGGAAGTGTGGATTGGCCTAACATATCTTGTGATGTATGGGTTAGAGAAATTTGTCTTCACATAGGAGATACTTAAAAGAATAGAGTATTAAATATCTTTAAGAGTGGGAGGAGGAGAGTGAGTTCCAGGACAGCCAAGAACTTCTGTCTCAAAAAATTTTTTTTGAGTTGGAGTGGAACCAGCACAAATATCAAGACAAATAGTACAGCCACACAACAGAACAGTTTGTAGCTGGATAGCATATAGGGGTTTTATATTAGGAAAGTAATGCAAGAAAGTAGTCGAAGAAAATGATTAACAAAATTCAGCATGTTAGTTGTAGGGCAGGAAAGTAGAGGGATCCGGCAAAGGAGATCCTCAAAGATTACACATGTGTTCTCATATGACTCTTATATGCAGGACTCATCTTCTAAAAGTTTGGGCTATAAAGAAACATTTTCACGTACATGCATTTGCAGGCACACACACATTCATATACACAGTACAATAAACTATTGTATAAAAGATATTCTAGGCAATTTAAGTTACTATTTGTGCCTAAAAAAAGATAGAAAAAATCTTAACTATTTCCTGCAAAACAGGACAAAACACTACTTTGAAGCAGTCTTTTGCTCAGAGAATTTAAATGTGAAGAAAGATAAATTGAAAAATGATTTAAAAGTTACCCTTGCTGGGGCTAGAGAAATGACTCATTGGTTAAGATCACCGACTGCTCTTCCAGAGGTTCTGAGTCCAATTCCCAGCAACCACATTGTGGCTCACAATCATCTTTCATGAAATCCAAGAGCATGAAGAAGAAGACAGGGACTGTGTATTTACATAAAACAAATAATTAAATTTTAAAAAAGTTACCCTTGCTTTGGATTTTTTTATTTCAAATTAAATCAAGGAATATTGTCGTGACCACCCTCATCAGCAAGGAATGACACAACGCAGGAAGATCTTCTTCAAGCAGTTTATTCCCAGGGGGATTAAAAAAAAAACACAGACACGAGTCATTCTGCAAGGAGAATGCCCCCTCCCCTTTTACTGAGAAACCAGCAATATATTCACTAGAGGCCAGGGAAGGGAACAGGAAAAATCAATTATAGTCGTAGGTCAGGCACCTGGGAAGTCCGTACCACACCAGGCAGGAAGGCAGGAATCAAGCTAAGCCATGGGATGTTTTGCTCTCAAGAAACCTGTGCAAACAGCTCAGCTGGGGGTGTTGAGCCCAGCTCTCTGGTTCCCAACAGAATATGTTTCTTAGGAATGCAATTTTGATGTTTTTCTTTCAGAGGAGCCCTAAGGTTATTCTTCACATAGCACTGGGTAGAGGAAAATTCCAGTGCTAGACTAAGTCAGGACACGTGCAGGTAAGGGATAGTAGTTTAGGCCTGTGGCAAGTAAATCTAAAGCCTCAGGTCCCATGTGATGCCTCAAAAAGTACCAGCCTTCATTCTCTCAGACAAGATAGTGGGACCTAAACACGCGTCTTGTTCATCATCAGCCTCTCCTGACGCATACTGCTGGGAAATGTTCTCCTTGAGCTAATGCTGATCAGTCTCATTCCTTTGCAACTGACCATAATCTTTCTGTGTCAGACTATTTCATTCCCAGGAGAGTCTATTTGTTTCCTTCCTTCTGCTTTTTTTCTGCAAATACTACTTTGAGTTCAAGCACTAACATAATTATGAAAGGAAAATATACCCAAGTCAGTAGTACCACATGCAGACACTAGGTGCAGCTCTGGTGCTGTGATTACCATAGCATAAAGTAACCTGAGTTGAAATGTTAACAGATTTCTATGTTTAAAGGAGATGTACAAGTCCAAAGAGGCCATCTTCCCAGAAAATGTTTTCAAAACACCCAGATTCCATAGCGTGTGTCTTCGTCAGGGTTTCTATTCCTGTACAAACATTATGGCCAAGAAACAAGTTGGGGAGGAAAGGGTTTATTCAGCTTACACTTCTACATTGCTGTTGATCACTAAAGGAAGTCAGGACTGGAACTCAAGCAGGTCAGGAAGCAGGAGCTGATGCAGAAGCCATGGAGGGATGCTCCTTACTGACCTGCTTCCTCTGGCTTGCTCAGTCTGCTCTCTTATAGAACCCAAGAATACCAGCCCATAGATGGCACCACCCACAAGGGGCCCTTCCCCCTTGATCACTAATTGAGAAAATGCCCCACAGCTTGATCTCATGGAGGCACTTCCCCCAACTGAAGCTTCTTTCTTTGTAATAACTCCAGCCTGTGTCAAGTTGACACATGAAACCAGCCAGTACATCAGGATATGGGAAGTTTCCTATAAAAAAATTAGACTCTAAAGTCTGGGAAAGATGGTTGATTTCTTCAATACTGAAATCTCAAAAAAAAAATTAAGACAAAAATGGAGATATGACCTGTGATGATTAATGTCAATTGTCAGTTTGAGATAGGATTTGGAGATAAGACTCCAGGTATGCCTTTGAGGGATTATCTAGATGAAATTAGTTGAGGTAGGAAGATTTTTCCATAGAGGGTAGCACAATTTCATGGGTTATGGTCCCATATTGAATTAAAAGGAAGGTACCTGAGCACAGACATTCATCTCTCTGCTTTCTGATTGGATGCAAGGTGGTCGATTAGCTTAATAATCGATCAAAATAAACATTTTGTCTCTAAGATGTTTTGTTGTCAGGGTACTCTATTACAGCAATAGAAAGGTAAGACATGGCCATCTTCTTTTCAGTGACTGAGCACTACCATTCACATGCACATGCCCACACAGAGACATACACACATGCATATAATAAAAATAAAATACTTCTTTAAAAGTGTTTTAAAAATCATGAACATTTTGCTTTCATTGTATTTTTCTTGTGATGCAAAGGTGTGTGTGTGTGTGTGTGTGTTTAGTTATCTACCACAGAGATAATTGCTGGTAAGCATCCATGTGATTTATTTAGGGTTGTTCAAACACATTACTACATTAATGTTGTACATTAATAGGAATGTTGGAGTTTCTCTAAACTATTGTCCTAGAAAGAATTTTGACTGAGTGCAGTGGTAGTAGGAATTACCCTAACTTTCAGGAAAGATAAATTCAGGCCATGTCATGATTTCAGGTCCTGCTCTCTCTCAAGCGTGGTGCTGGGCAGATCACCCAGGGCTGCATAAGTGTGAGCAAGCATTTACCAGTGAGTTTCAACTTCAGCCCAGTTCTTGTTCTTTTTTAATTATAACTTCCCATAACTCACATTTCTATCACAATACTTCATGTTTATAGCTATGCTTGATATTTTTGTTTATTAATTGGTTGTCTTGAGACAAGTCATGAAACAGGACAAGTTTAAATACATTGATGGGTACACCAGAGAAGTGGGTGGTCATGGCAAGATGGGGGAAGCATGTCTGTACCCCGGAGATGCTCTCTGATGCTGTCTGCATTCTTAGTTTGGGGTTGGTGGAAGCTTGTGGATCCCCAAGTAACTAGATTCCAAAGGCTTTTGTCTGTGAGTCTGAGCACAGAGCTGGGCAGGGAGTGGCTCTCTCAGGGCTAACAGTAGTTCAGTAAAGGTAAGTAGCCTCTGGGCCTGTGACCTCTCCACAGTGTGAAATTCTGATTACTCTCTGCAGAAACAGCAAAGAGTTTTAGTGAACACTCTTTAACTAAAGAAATGCGTGATACACTGATAGTAATAGCAACTCTCATCTATAGGTTAGTTAGCCTTTGTCAAAAGGCCCACAATTAGGGCTTGGCAGAGGCTGTCTTCTCTGAACTTTCTGGATGTGAGTGTTTCCTCAACACTAATAAAAGCTTTTCTTGACTACCTGATTTCTGTCTGCTCCTACTTTCTGAGTCTGAGAATGTCCCTGCTGCCACCTGTCACACTCAAGAATTTTCCTGCCTTTTATTCTCTAACTGGTAGAGAAAATGACCTTGATCAAGACTCTTAGATGGTTACTTTTTTTGATACCGCCTCTCAGGATTTCTTCTGAGGAACACTGTCTCATGAGGTAAGTATAACCAGGTCAAACCCTGGAAGGACAGGAAGGTGTCTGACTATTGAGCTACTGGTACCTTATTCTATCCTGAAATGGGATGGTAATTTGTTTGTTTGCTTGTTTTGAGACAGTATTTCTCTGTGTAGCCCTGGGCTGTCCCAGAACTCACTATGTACATCAGGTTTCCCTGGAACTCAGAGATGTGTCTACCTCTGCCTTCCCAGTGCTTGATTAAAGGTGCAGTGCGACACCTGGCAGGCTTACTGGGATGGTAATTTTGCTTTCTTCTCTCTAACAAAGAAGGTCTCCTTAGATAATTCTCCTTCTAACCCTAATGTCTGTGTATCATATGAAGCAAGTTAAACTGTTAATCTAGAAACCAGTGAACAGAAATTAAAATGCACTATTAACCCAAAGCTTGGCTCCAGGAATGTTACCTCACACCTCAGGGTAGACCTAATCTGGTTGCTACAAGCACGCATATTCATTGGAAAGTCAGCCTCTGTGGAGAGAGAAGAACCTTGGGAGGTACCAAGCCTGTATCTCCCATCTTTCCTTGGTACATTTTTCAATCAGAGTGGGAGTCAGGCCCACTATTGTTTTGATCTTAGAATTGGATGATTACTAACTCTTTTCTCCCTCCCTTTATAGAAGACATCTGAGAGAAACTTCAAACTGATGTTAGAGCAGATGTTCTAACAGTTGCCTGTGGATTCTGCTTTTCTTAAGCTGATACCATGAAATTCCTCCCTGAGTTTTTTATTGTTCTTAAGCATACCTGCCTAGGCCACTGGTAGTGTCGCCTATATCCACATCAATATGAGGTCTTTTTAAGAACAAGGTCTAATTTGCACCAGGGAACCGGGAGACTCCACAACCTTCTGTGCATAGCCTGTCAGGAGAGAGTGATTTCCCAGCAGCGCCTTCATTTATGAGAGCAGAGGTGAGATCTCCACCTTCTCTCTGGAGGGGACCAGCTAGGATCACACAGGACCTAAGATCAGTGGAGCAGCTGGGATGGAAGTCTTTCCAATGCCATTGGCACCAGGGAGCCAGAAAATTCCACAGTCTTCTGTGCACAGCCCCCCAGGAGAGAGAGAGAGAGATCTCCCGGCAGTGCTTTTACTTTTGAACTCAGAAGAGTAAGGACACAGGCTTACAGGCCCACAGGAGGAAAAAACTCCAGCCAGAGACAACAATGCCAACTAGCACCAGAGACAACCAGATGGCGAAAGGCAAGCTCAAGAACCCTACCAACAGAAACCAAGGCCACATCGCAACATCAGAACCCAGTTCTCCCAACACATGGGAAAAGTAAGAGTTGGATTTAAAATCATATTTCATGATGCTGATAGAGGGCTTCAAGAAAGACTTAAATAACTCCCTTAAAGAAATACAGGAGAACACTGGTCAACAGGTAAAAACCCTTAAGGAGGAAACTCAAAAATCCCTTAAAGAAATACAGGAGATCATGGGTCAACTGGCAGAAGCCCTTAAAGAAGAAACACAAAAATCCCTTAAGGAATTAGAGGAAAACACAAACAATCATAATACAGTACCTAGTGATGCTTTTCTGCCCCAGCAGGCAGCAAAGATGGCCACGAGGAGTCACTCCCTCTGCTGCTCTCTATGTAGGACAAAGGCCACATGACAGGCTGGCTGGCAGACAAACCGCCTATGTAGAAGACCTTTTAGATCGGATAGAATCTTGTTCCCTATGGTTCCGAGAAAAAAAGCACTTTAGATAAGAGAACCTGTGACGAAATTGGAAAAGCACTAAGAGCCCCCAATGCAGATAATACTACCCTCTGCCTCTGGATGCTTATAAAAGATGCTGTTGGTGAAGAGACCTCACAGGCACCCAGGGAGAACTTGAGGAATCTCAAGAAGGAAACCTGACAGAAAGGACTTTCTCAGAAAAGGGTCCTCTCAACTCTAAATTAGAAATATATAGAGACACTACTGATGAGTTAACATTAGAAGAGGAAGCTTATTCAGATGAAGGAGCTGCCAAATATTATGGTGAGTATTGGCCTCTTCGTGCATCTTCTGCTCTTCCTGTGCTCTCTACTGTATGAGATGATAACCAGATGGATATGCAACTACATAAATTGGAGTTTGAAATTAAGTTGCAGAAATTGACTAATGAGCTACAGGAGTTCAAAAGGGTGTCAAGTACAGGAAGGGGCAGTGATTCTGAGATACACCAATCACTGCTAGAAAAAGATGTGAGTTAGTCTCTCAGAAAAGGACAGGATGTACCTGATGTGCTGGCCTTCTCTGCCACTGAGATCACGGACCAGCAGAAAAATAAAGTTAGACAGTATCAGACCTTGGAGATCAAAATGATAAGAGAATTAAAAACAGCTGTGGCACAGTATGTCTCTATGGCTCATTTTATACAAGTTTTGTTGAATACTGTGATGGAGTCAATTTTAACCCCACTAGATTAGAAGACTCTATGTAAGGCTACTTTGTCAGGAGGACATTTCTTGCTTTGGAGTTCTGAATGGTGTGAAACTAGTAAGAGAACTGCCACGATAAATGCTCAGGCAGGCAATCCAGATTGGGATACAAACATGCTACTTGGAGAAGGTCAATATGAAGGCAATGCTAATCAGATTGGGTTTCCTGTTGGAGTGTATGCACAGCTTGCAATGGCTGCCCACTGCTGGTGGAATCAATTACGAACTAAAGGAGATCTCAGTGGAAGTTTAGTTAGCATTAGACAGGCTCCTGATGAACTTTTTCAGGATTTTGTGGATAGCCTACTGAAATCAGCTAATAGAATTTTGGAGATTCTCAAGCAGGAAATCCGTTTTTCACACAATTGGCTTATGAGAATGCTAATGTAGGTTGTCACACTGCCATTAGACCTTATAAAGAGCAGACAGACTTAGCTGGGTATATTTGTCTTTGTGCAGAGAATGGGCCTTCATACATTCAAGGTCTAGCCATGGTTTTGTAGCTTTGCAAGGAACCACTGTGCAACTCTGTGATACTCTCATAGAGGCGAGGGAATAAAGCATGTTTAAAATGTAGAGGTTTGGGTCATTTTAAAAATGATGTTCTAGGAACAGAGGCACCCTAAGCAGGCAATCAGGTTATATGCCCCAGGAGTTGTCTAGGAGATGTCCAGGAAAGGTAATCACTGGGCCAGGGACTGTAAATCTAAGACAGATATTCAGGGCTGTCCCATGTCAGGAAAAGGGCAGAGGGGCCAGCCTCAGGCTCCCAGATGCCCACAGCAAGCAGCTTATGGGGCCATAAAGCTGCTGCCCGGCCAGGGAAATCTGTTTTTGAACTTATCAGGGCAACACCAGGGAGTGCAGGACTGGACCTCTGTTCTATCTTCCATGTAGTATTAACCCCAGAAATGGGAATTTTAAACCCTGCTTACAGAGGTTTTTGGACCTTTGCTTGCAGAAACTTGGGCATTGCTTCTAAGACGAAGCAGTACCATTGTAAAAGGACTGCAGGTTTATCCAGGTATTATAGATAATAGTTATGAGGGAGAAATTGAAATTATGGCTGCTTCCCCTCATGGTGTTATAACTGTACCTGCTAACCAAAGAATTGCTCAACTTATCTTAGTTCACTTGTATCTGATACCTTCCAGATTCTTTAAGAATAAGAGAGAACAGAGTGACTTTGGTTCCTCTGATGTGTATTGGGTTCAATCTATTACTAGTAAGAAATCTAACCTTAAATTAACAATTGAGGGGAAAAGCTTTGAAGGACTGATAGATACTGGAGCTGATGTGACAATTATTAGAGAACAAGACTGGTCTTCAACTCCGCCCTTGTCAGATATGCTTACTCAATCCTCCCCCCCCCCCCCCCCCCCCCGCAAGCAATCAGTTATGCCAATAACCCAAAGCAAAGCACTAAACTTCTAACCTGTAAAGATAAAGAAGGCCATTCTGGACAAATTCAGCCTTATGTTGTGCCAAATTTGCCTACTACCCTTTGGGGAAGAGATCTCTTGTCACAGATGGGCCTTATAATGTGTAGTCCTAATGAGGCTGTGGCTAAGCAAATGTTAGAACAAGGATTTTTGCCTGGTCAAGGGCTAGGAAAAGAAGAACAAGTTGTTAAAAGGTTTGGAAGTCCAAAGCCTCACTCTGACACTGGAGTTTTGGGGCATTTTCCATAATGGACACTATCTTGCCTGCATCCCATGCTGATAAATTTCAATGGATTAATGATAATCCAGTGTGGGTTGATCAGTGGTATTTATCTAAATAAAAAATAGAAGCCACCTCTTCATTAGTGCAGGAACAACTAGAGGCACTCAGGCACCATAGAATACTCCAATATTTGTTATCAAGAAAAAGTCCAGTAAATGGAGATTGTTACAAGTTCTAAGAAAGGTTAATGAAACCATGGTGCCCATGGAAACTTTACAACCTGGGCTTCCATCTCCAGTGGCTATTCCTAGAAGATATTATAAAATAGTGGTGGATTTGAAAGATTGTTTCTTTACTATTCCTTTGCACCCTGAGGATTGTGAAAGATTCAATTTCAGTGTTTCTTCTATTACCTTCATGGAACCTATGAAAAGATAAGAATAGACAGTTCTTCCTCAGGGCATGGCCAACAGTCCTACCTTATGTCAAAAGTTTGTGGCATAGGCCATTCAGCCTGTAAGACAGCAATGGTCAGAGATGTACCTTATTCATTACACTGACGACATCTTAATAGCAGGGAAAGATCCTCAGGACTTGCTTTTATGTTATAGAGATTTACAACAGGCTTTAGCTGATAAAGGACTGCAAATAGCTCCAGAAAAATGCAAACTCAGGAACCTTATAATTATTTGGGTTTCAGATGTACAGATCAAGCCATTTTCCTCCAGAAGATAATTATTCACAGGGACAGTTTAAAAACTTTAAATGAGTGGCTGGAGAGATGGCTCAGAGGTTAAGAGCACTGACTGCTCTTCTGAAGGTCCTGAGTTTAAATCCCAGCAACCACATGGTGACTCACAACCATCCGAAATGAGATCTGACACCCTCTTCTGGGTGTCTGAAGACAACTACAGTGTACTTGCATATAATAAATAAATCTTTAAAAAAAACTTTAAATGATTTTCAAAAGTTGTAGGTGACATTAATTGTTTTCACTCCTATTTAAAGTTTACTACAGGAGAATTATGACCTTTATTTGATATTCTAAAAGGGAGTGCTGATGCTACCTCCCCTGGATCTTTAACCCCCAGAAGGGCTGCTGGATTTACAGCAAGTAGAAACAGCTATTGAACACCAATTTGTTAACTATATAGATAATTCTTTGCCTTTACATCTGTTTATTTTTGATACCACTCATAAGCCTACAGGATTATTGTGCCAAAGGGCTCCTCTTATGTGGATTCATTCAAGGGTGTTTCTTAAATGTAATATCCTGCCATATTATGAGGCAGTAGTCCAGATGATTATACTTGGAAGGAAACAGGTGCTGATTTCTTTTGGCAAAGAACCAGATATCATTATTCAGCCTTTTAATGTAGATCAAAATATTTGGCTGAAGCAGCATAGTACAGATTGGTTGCTTGCTCAAATAAGATTAAAGGAACTATAGCTAATCATTATCCTCAAGATAGGTTGATAAAATTTTAAATGTACATAAAGTTGTATTTCCTAATATGACATCTTTACAGCTGCTGCATAATGCTCTTTTGATTTTCATTGACGGCTCCTCTAAAGAATGAGCTGGATATCTTATGAATAATCAACAGGTGGTAATAGAGACCCCTGGGCTCTCAGCCCAGTTAGCAGAACTGACAGCAGTACTAAATGTTTTTCAATCTGTAGATAATACTTTTAATCTTTTTACTGATTGTTTGTATGTTGTCGAATCTGTTCCTTTGTTTGAAACTTGTTGCATATTTAATTTTATTATACCAGCAGGATGTTTGTTTTAACAATTGCAAAACATCATTCTTGCTAGAAAAAAATCCCTTTTATATTGGCCATATTTGAGCTCACTCTGGTCTTCCTGGACCTTTAACTACAGGCAACGATTGCACTGACAGCTCCAATAGGAGAGTCCTTAGTTTCAGATCCTAGAAGTGATCATAATAAGTTTAATCTTTCTAGCCATACCTTAAGGCTCATACATAAGATCACTAAGGAGCAAGCAAGAATGGTTGTAAAACAATGTCCTAACTGCCTTACCTTATCTCCAGTTTCTCATTTAGGGGTTAATCCATGAGGCCTTATGCCCAATCATATTTGGCAAATGGATGTAACTCACTATGCAGAATTTGGAAAATTTAAATATATACATGTTTGCATTGATACTTGTTTAGGATTCCTTTTTGTTTCTCTGCATATGGGAGAGGCCTCTAGAAATGTAATTGATCATTGTTTACAGGCCTTTAATACTATGGGATTACCTAAAGTCATTAAGACAGATAATGGACCAGCTTATACTGGCAGCAACTTTATATCATTTGTAAAGAATTCGGTATTGAACATACAACTGGAATTCCTTATAACCCAATGCGTCAAGGAATTGTTGAGCGTTCACATTGCACTCTGAAAAAAATGACTTTTAAAAACAAAAAAGGAGGAATTATATCCTCCAAGATCACCAAAACCACATCTTGCTTTTGTCTTGTTTTGAATTTTTTGCAAACTGATGCTAAAATTCAGTCTGCAGTGGATCACCACTGGCATCCAGTCCTTTCCAATTCTTATGCCATGGCTAAATGACAGGACTGTCTAACTAATCCATGGAATGGTCCAGACCCTGTTTTGATATGGGGAAGAGGTTCTGTTGGTGTTTTTTTAACAAAAAGAAGACACAGCCTGATGGCTGCCAGAAAGATTGGTTTGTCAAGTGGACAGAGACCCAGGATCTTCTAGTAAAGTATGATTACAATCTCTAAGTATGATTCCAATCTCTAAGTATGATTCCAATCTCTAAGGATGGCTAAAAAACGTTATCAGCTGGCTTATCTGGTGGCACTTACCTGTTGATTTTCAAAGCCAATTTCCCCACACTGGGAAGACAGGATTTGTGTCTGATAGTCGCTAATTTGCAACTGGATTGGATGCCTTGGGATATCCACAGACAAGTTAATCCTGTTTTGCTTCTAACTTCTGACCTTGTATTTTAGGCAGGCTGCTTGTTTGCTCCCAGGCTCACCTGGCTCAGCCACTCACCATGACAATTCTCCTGAGTGCATATATTTAGGTCCATGTGGCTTTGGTCTGATGTTGGGAAAAAGGTGTGGTATGAAGGCCTGCAAGCCTGAGATGGGTAAATAAAATTCCATGACCTTTCGTCAATCTAAGACAGGAACTTGCGCCTATAGGCCACATTTATTTATAATAAATGCTAAAGGCCACATTTGTGCAAATAAACACAAACAAGCTGCACATGGTTTTCCAAAGACGGGTAAGAGAAAGAGTCTAGAATTCTGACCAAAGACAGGTGGGGAATCCAGCCACCATAATTCTTAGACAGGACTATGGAGCATACGAAATTATTTTGCCCCAGTCGAGTCAATTTTTAATAAATCAAAAGGGAGGAATTGTGCCTTCCCCTCCCAGCACTTGAGCAGGAATTCCAGACCTGTGTTAGCCATAATCCCTGCCCGCCTCCACATGAGGTGGAACTCGCAGACCAAGGTGAAGTTCATTGTTCCTCTAGATCTACAAAGTCCTGAATTAAGCAGGTGGCCTGCCCCGAGGACTGAACAATGAAGCCAATGCTTGCTGAGCAGTCAGACCAGTTCTCCTGAATAGACCTTGGAACTTGGGGGAGGGGGTTTCACCTGAAACTTTAAATTCTGAGTCCTCCATTAAACCTTGGGACCTTGATCAGCAACTGCTGTCTTGGTCTCATTCTTCTCTTGCTGTCTTCCCATACATCCCCAGCTTCCCTTCCAGGTAACCTGTTTGATGTAACTGTGAGCAATTACAGTAAAATTTCTGTCCTCAGGGGCTTCTGACCATCATCTGTCCTAGGGATGAGGTTAGGAGGGAACTCATATACTTCCAGTAGTGGAAGCTGGGGTATAATTGAAACCTAGGGACCTGGACTGCATGCGTGGGTAAGCAGGAACCCAGCCCACACTGGGAACTGGTCCTGGGGTGTTTTCGTCAATCCAATCACTTCTTCCATTGGCTAGGAGCCTTCTCTTAATACTGGGGTGAGAATCTTGAGGGACATTAATGTATCCTCCATCATCCATTCACCTCTTATAGTCTTTGTTATTGCTTTACAGATTGAGACAGAAGCTATCTTCAGAGTCCTTGGTGGCTTGCCTCCAGGATATGTGGAGGAAGTTCAACTCCCAAATTCTTAGGAAGAAAACATTAGGCCTCTTCTTAACACATGAAGCTTTTCTGTAGACAAGAGGGAAAGGTCTTAAGTGCAAATGTCTTTTTACCTGCAGACCATCCAGAATGTGCTAAAAACCGCAGGATGGATATTGAGACTCTAACAAACCCTGGTGCCAAACTAAGAAAACAAAAACAGAAACAACAAAAGAAAACAAAATTAGCATGTTTTACAAAGGCTTTTGACCATATAAAATGAATCCTTGAGGATGTAGACAACCTGTGCACAGTTCAAAAGACTCAGAACTCTGGGTACCTTTGCCCTCCTTGATCAAAGGAAATAAAAAGTAAAACACAGCTCACCTTTTGTAGGGAGCTGTACTTGCTTGATGTAACTGTGAGCAATTACAGTAAAATTTCTGTCCTCAGGGGACAGGATGTCTGCCTCCATTTGCAGACACACACACTGACTGTGCGCACAAGTTTTTGATTGGTTACTCCCAGATTAGCCAGGAAGATGATCCTAAGTTAGATAGTAAAGGCAGATACCTCTGTCCACTTGATCCCACTTGACCAAGAGTACTGACTGCCATGTACACCCACCATACCCAGTTTAAAGAAACCAAAGGTTAGCCTTTTAAATAAACACTTTTTGATCACAATCTAAATTAAAATAAATTGCTTACTCTCTTTCAGTCTGGGTTTCCAAATTGAGACCCCACAGACAAGACTCATTTGCAAACCCCAAACAAGTGATAAGGACAGGTGTTTTTAAAGTAATGTCCATTCAACAGCAAGTTTCTTGACTAGGATAAGCCACTGAGATCAGTTTTACAGAGAAACAAATGCTTTTTGTGTTATATTGGAAAATTTTCCTGAGCTGTTTAAATTCACTGAAGCAGCTCTAGAGGTGGGATTTTGGTTTCCCACTTTAGACTCAAGTATGTTTGTCTCAAAACAGCCTCAAAACCTGTGTCCTCACACAGTTTGCCCCACCAGACTGTGCCAAAGAAAGAATAGTAAAATAGCTCAAGGGTAAAGGCATTGCACCTCTGAGGACAGTGAATGGCCAAACTACTTCCAGCACAGATTATTAATCTTTATCTCTTGATTTAGAGATATCTATGACAAAATTTAATGCCCAGCTCATCATGAAGAGGACAGAGAGATGTTGCTGCCCAGGGTAAAACCAGAATTTTGATTTGTCATTGGACCTTATCCTACCCCCTCCCCCAAATCTCACAATAGATTAGTGTGAGTGTGTCTCATGGTGTTTAAAAAAAAAGAAGACAGATATTAGGATGTGCAAATAAAAATATTTAGTAAAAAGAAAGCCTTTGTATATAAAGAGTTAAATGGATAGTTTTTTTTTCAAAAAAGGAAAAAAAGCTAAAAAGCGTTCCAAATTATGAGTGTTTGAATAAGTTATTTACAGTGTAGAAAGCATGAGATTAGATAGGTACTAGTTTTTAAAAAAATGTGTATCTAGTCAGGCAGGAGAGATGGCTCAGGGGATAAGAGCACTGACTGCTCTTCCAGAGGTCCTATGTAAAATTCCCAGCAACCACATGGTGGCTCACAACCATCTGCAATGGGATCTGATACACTTTTCTGGTGTGTCTGAAGAAAGCAACAGTTTACTCATATACATAAAATAAATAAATCTTTAAAAAGGGTGTCTACTCATGGTTTACTTAAAAGGCTTTAATTTCAGCTCAATCTTTACCTAAATATTACACATTAGTTTAAAAACACCATCTGTAGCAACTGATCCTCTGGATGTCCATGAAATAGATACCATTGGGCAGATTCTAACTAGTGCATAGTCTACAAAGCAGTGGGTCAACACAGAGGAAATGTTTCTTCCTCACTTTTGAGTGAAATAGTGATTAAGCAAGGCTTGTGAGATATCCTAGCTTAGATGGACTAACAGGTAGGAGGAGACTAGAGGAGCCAGGGATTCTAGCCAAGCCAGGGACCCCTGAAGACCAACTCATCTTCAGACCAATGTCAACTGGTCTGACATTGAAAAGAAAATGGTTCATTTTGACCACTGTATTAAATAGCCAGTATAATATAACCATAGTTAGAATGGTCAGTATACATATCATTTTTTTAATGATTCCAAGTGACTTCTCCATGTAAGATCTTATTTCAACAATTATTTCTCACTAATGAATCTCTTCTTGATTAAAAAATGTTTTTTATCAACTATGAAACACTCTTTTCCTAGAAGAGTAATGTGTAATGTGACATTGTGAATCTGAACCGTCCGTGTTCATTTCTTGGTTAAAGGAACTTGCCAGAGTCACGTTCTCAAACTCATGGCTTAGGGAAATTACTCAGGATTTCCTGAGTGGTGTCTCTGGGGAATTGCTTGACAACCTAATAAAAAGACCCAATCATATCTTTCTTTTAGATTATCAATTAGATGGCGATGTCTGGTTGTGAGTTTAGTAAATAGAATCTGATTTCACTCAGATTTGGCCCCTGTGTCCACTCCCAGTGGACGTTATATCTGGTATATGGGCAGAGGCACTATAGTCTGGAGGGGTTAGCCAACAGGGAAATTTTTGAACTGACTTCTCTTTCAGGGGTTTCAGTCATAAGCTCCACATGCAGGGGTCTAATGTAACCAACAATTATTGTACAGTTTGTACACTTTGATCTATCAAACAAAGCTTATGTGCATCTGTGTTTGTTTGTTTGTTTGTTTGGATTTTGGTTTTTACAAGACAGGATTTCTCTGTATAGCCATGGCTGTCCTGGAACTCACTCTGTAGACCAGGCTGGCCTCGAACTCAGAAATCCACCTGCCTCTGCCTCTACCTCCCAGAGTGCTGGGATTACAGGCATGTGCCACCACCACCTGGCTTTATGTGCATCTTGACATAAGAACCATTTCTCTAAACTTTCTCTTCTACAGAGGTCTCATAGATGGTCCAGCCAGTTATAAGATTACATATCATCACCTCACTAAATAGGACTTGACATATGCTAATCATAATGTCAAACAGTTTTTCCCATTTTCTTTGTCTTATAATGTTGCCCCTGAGGTTGTAATGGAAGAGACCTATGGTCAACTTGTGAATCTACACAATCCAGTGAAATGTCTCAAGCACTTAGCTCAAAACAAGTGATCTCCCTTGGGGGGTATGCTTCATTCAGTGGACAGCAGTGGAAAAGAAATAACCAGGCTTACTACCCCTGTGTCAAAGCCTGCCAAGAGTTCTTTGGATGGTTTTCTTGCTGTCCTTTTCCCCTAATAAGGGTAAAACTGTCATGACTATTTCTCAACCTATACTCTTGTCCCCTTCCCTCAGCATTGAGCAGGCTATATAGACCTTAATCATTTGCCACAGTTGGTCTTCTGCTGACCTACCTGGCTTAGGGTGGAAGTCTCCCACCTTGCCTCACCTGCAGTTTCCTGCAGGAGCAGACTGCCTGTTGAGCTTGCTTTGCAACATTATCCAGCTGAAACAAAGGATGAGTCTGTGGGTTTTCCCTATGTACATGCAGATCTGAAAATTAAACTTTGAGTCTTGATGAGAAACTTTTGTCTTGGCTTTATCCTTCCCTTGCCTGCCTCTCCTTTTTCATTTCCAGCCTCCCTTTCAGGTATGCCCAGTTCTCCATGGCTGCTCAACAGCTACATGTTCTCAGTAGAGATTATAGGAGTACTAAGAGTCTCATGCTCTCTGTGTTAGGCATACTATTTCCCTCACATAACATACTTCAAGGGTCCATGCTGCCATCACAGGACTGACTGCCTTACATTCTGGATCTGCCATCTGCTAAGTTTTATGGTGTCTCCTTTGATTGGCCCTTCTTTGAGGCTCTCTGCCTGCTGCTTCTTCTATAGTATATTCTTTGCCAACTTGGAAACAATTAGAGCTTCCCCCAAACCTTTAACAGTTAGGGTGACCTCAGAGAAATGAGGGACTAGGAGTTAGACAAATTCTCTGATGAGTAGACAGATAGGGAGAGGAGCTCTGACTAGGTCATAAAGATGATGAACTTTCAAGATGGCTGACTTCTTCCTTACCCTCCTGACCCGAGGCAAAAGCCAGCAAAGACCTTATGGGCCTTTCTCCTGCCAATAGGGCTCCTACTAATGGACTGTCTCAAAAAGTTCAAGGCCATATTAATACATGTTTATACAGCAGTTTGAAGCAAATCTTTCTTCAAACTAACTAACCCTAAATTAGGGGAAAAAGACCCTTCAAAGACTTAAAATGATATGTCCTCAAGGAGAGGTTAGGCTCATTTTCCCAAGTCTCCACATTGTTTTATAGAGGATCTTTTCTCTCTGTGAGCCTGCCGTGTGTGTGTGTGTGTGTGTGTGTGTGTGTGTGTGTGTGTGTGCTTCCTCACTCATAATAAAAACATTTGATCTCCATTTTTTTCACTTTTAAATGGTGCTGTGTTCGTCAGTTCAAGATTCGCTCAGCTAAGACATAGATTGTCCCATGCAAACAACTAGAAACCTTAAAGAGCTGTAGAAGAGAGGAAGCACAGAGAACCTCAAAGTAGGCACCTGACTAGAGCTATTGATAGTGGTTGACTGCTTGCCCAGTGCATGTGGGGACCTGCGCCTCATTCTAAGGATCTGAAAATGAAGAACCTTAAATTTCCTTGATTATCATTGACAAATTTATTGAATGATATCCAAAGGGAGAAGGGGATTATCTTTGGTTATATGAATAGATACAAATTGTTGTTGATGAGAAGTTGTTCTGAGTCTGTGGCTCTTTGGTAAAAGGAGTGTCAAGAATAAACAAAAAGTGGTTTTGATTTCCAGGACCAAGCAAGAAGGACATAGAAGAAGTTAAAGTACTTTATGTTGCTTGCTAAGTTTGACTTTCCTCAATCTTCCCCATGGTTTGTATTCTTATTACAACTTATTTGGAATAAGAAATAAGTTGAAATAAACAATTTTCAGTTAAAGGAAAATGAATTTAAAGAGTGTACCATCGTGAAGACACAAGTAGAGACATTATGTGGAACTTCAGATACAAAGATCACATTGAGTACAGAAATGAAATCATGAAAACAAGAGACAAAAATGGGAACACTTCAGATCTTTGCAAACAAGACTCTATTTCATAAGATTTACTTAAAAATTGCACTATAATTTCCCAATTATATTTCTTGATATGTAATACCCAGTTATTGTGTAAATTCAGAAGAGGCTTTTATAACATGACCAAAGAAGGAAGGAAACATCTGAATATAGTGTACACAGAGGAAGACTTTCAGCTCAAGTTCTAATTGCTTTGGTCCTGAAAGCTTAAGATAACAAAACAATGGAGAATTGAGAATGTTCTCATTAAAAAAAGTGTAATGATTTAACGAGTTTATCAACAGTAGGAATATCTATTCACAAATTCTCTCCAGATGCTTAGTGGTATTCTCTACACTAGACAAACATCTTAAAAGCAAACTCATACTTAGATTGTAAACATTTTTTAGATGTATCTTTGATATTTTATATGTGTGAGTGTGTTGCCTGCACATATTTCTGTGCACCATGAGCATGGCAACTTCCCTTGGAGGTCAGATTCTCTAGGACTGGAGTTACAGATGGTTGTGAGCTGTCATGTAAGTGGTGGTAATGGAACCCTGTTTCTCTGCAAGAGAAGCAAGTGTTCTTAACCACAGAGTCAACCTCTCATTCTGAAAACTCACACATTATATAGATATACATGGATAGATGATAGATAGATGGATAGATGCATAGGTATATATGGATAGATATAGAGCTAGCTATAAAGCTAGATAGATATAGATAGCTATTGATAGATATAGTATGCAGAATGATATCAGGAACAGAAAAGGGATAGATGGATGCCTTACAGTGTGTTGGTTGAGAATAGGGATGGATAAATAGACATCTTACATGTGATAAGATTTGTAATTGTGTCCCCAAAGAATGTGTTCCCCTTTCAGTTCTGTTTTACAAAGATGTGTGGTAGATACAAAAGAGGAATGAAATGACCTTAATCTAAACCCAAGTCACTTACAGTATTTTTGGGATATGACACTTTACCCCACCCCCTATACACTGTTCCTTTTAGTCATCTGTAAAATGTTTATTTATGCATATGAACTTTGTGAGAATATTAAAATTTAAGTGATTGCTCCTTTGAACACCTGATAATTAAAGGTATTGTTTCTCTTTCATTTATAATCATATAGTCTAGATAGTGAGCAACTCTTGATGATACATTTTAAGAAATATCTCCTGATGTCTCTTATTCCTTCCCGTTGCCCAGTAAACTCCGGTACGCAGATATTTCAGACATATAGCAGCTCTTAGAGTCCAATCATACATGATTATTAGTAAGGACTTTGAGCCTATCACTTCCCAGTTTACTGTTCATAAATAGTTTCTGCTTGTCCTTGAGGTTAAATTGTAGATTCCATTGCTTTGGGGATTCAGCAGTTACGTCTGGTCCTGTCCCTTCAATCTCTCTTTTCATACTGTTCAATAGCTCTCAATATTCCTCAGCTTTTTCTTCCTATAGTCTTCTTCCCTCTAAGATTTAGTTATATTTTATGTGTTCAATGTTTTACCTGAATATATGTGCACACCAACCAAAATAGGGCACCAAATCTCCCGGAACATGTTACAGATGGTTGTGTGCCACCGTGTGTGGGAGGAACAAACCCTGGTCCTCTGTGTGTTGTTAACCTCTGAGCCATCTTTTCAGTCCTTCCTCTGGTGTTTTAAACAGCATGCCCCTTCAGCCCCACTCTACCTAAATTTCCAAAACTTTTTTTTTTTTTTTGTCTTTTTTTTTATTTGATATAATTTATTTACATTTCAAATGATTTCCCCTTTTCTAGCCCCCCCCCCCCACTCCCCGAAAGTCCCGTAAGCCCCCTTCTCTTCCCCTGTCCTCCCTCCCACCCCTTCCCAGTTCCCCGTTCTGGTTTTGCCAAATACTGTTTCACTGAGTCTTTCCAGAACCAGGGACCACTCCTGCTTTCTTCTTGTATCTCATTTGATGTGTGGATTATGTTTTGGGTATTCCAGTTTTCTAGGTTAATAACCACTTATTAGTGAGTGCATACCATGATTCACCTTTTGAGTCTGGGTTACCTCACTTAGTATGATGTTCTCTAGCTCCATCCATTTGCCTAAGAATTTCATGAATTCATTGTTTCTAATGGCTGAATAGTACTCCATTGTGTAGATATACCACATTTTTTGTATCCACTCTTCTGTTGAGGGATACCTGGGTTCTTTCCAGCATCTGGCAATTATAAATAGGGCTGCTATGAACATAGTAGAGCATGTATCCTTATTACATGGTGGGGAATCCTCTGGGTATATGCCCAGGAGTGGTATAGCAGGATCTTCTGGAAGTGAGGTGCCCAGTTTTCGGAGGAACCGCCAGACTGCTTTCCAGAGTGGTTGTACCAATTTGCAACCCCACCAGCAGTGGAGGAGTGTTCCTCTTTCTCCGCACCCTCTCCAACACCTGCTGTCTCCTGAATTTTTAATCTTAGCCATTCTGACTGGTGTAAGATGAAATCTTAGGGTTGTTTTGATTTGCATTTCCCTAATGACTAATGAAGTGGAGCATTTTTTAAGATGCTTCTCCGCCATCCGAAGTTCTTCAGGTCAGAATTCTTTGTTTAACTCTGTACCCCATTTTTTAATAGGGTTGTTCGGTTTTCTGGAGTCTAACTTCTTGAGTTCTTTATATATATTGGATATTAGCCCTCTATCTGATGTAGGATTGGTGAAGATCTTTTCCCAATTTGTTGGTTGCCGATCTGTCCTCTTGACGGTGTCCTTTGCCTTACAGAAACTCTGTAACCTTATGAGGTCCCATTTGTCAATTCTTGCTCTTAGAGCATACGCTATTGGTGTTCTGTTCAGAAACTTTCTCCCTGTACCGATGTCCTCAAGGGTCTTCCCCAGTTTCTTTTCTATTAGCTTCAGAGTGTCTGGCTTTATGTGGAGGTCCTTGATCCATTTGGATTTGAGCTTAGTACAAGGAGACAAGGATGGATCAATTCGCATTCTTCTGCATGCTGACCTCCAGTTGAACCAGCACCATTTGTTGAAAAGGCTATCTTTTTTCCATTGGATGTTTTCAGCCTCTTTGTCGAGGATCAAGTGGCCATAGGTGTGTGGGTTCATTTCTGGATCTTCAATCCTGTTCCATTGATCCTCCTGCCTGTCACTGTACCAATACCATGCAGTTTTTAACACTATTGCTCTGTAGTATTGCTTGAGGTCAGGGATACTGATTCCCCCAGATTTTCTTTTGTTGCTGAGAATAGTTTTAGCTATCCTGGGTTTTTTGTTGTTCCAGATGAATTTGATAATTGCTCTTTCTAACTCTGTGAAGAATTGAGTTGGGATTTTGATGGGTATTGCATTGAATCTGTATAGTGCTTTAGGCAAAA
This sequence comes from Apodemus sylvaticus, assembly GCF_947179515.1. Classification (NCBI taxonomy): domain Eukaryota; kingdom Metazoa; phylum Chordata; class Mammalia; order Rodentia; family Muridae; genus Apodemus; species Apodemus sylvaticus. The sequence goes on from NC_067491.1 coordinate 16,516,446, forward strand.
TGGCCATTTTAACTATATTGATTCTACCGATCCATGAGCATGGGAGGTTTTCCCATTTTTTGAGGTCTTCTTCCATTTCCTTCTTCAGAGTCTTGAAGTTCTTGCCATACAGATCTTTCGCATGTTTGGTAAGAGTCACCCCAAGATACTTTATACTGTTTGTGGCTATTGTGAAGGGGGTCATTTCCCTAATTTCTTTCTCAGCCTGCTTATCCTTTGAGTATAGGAAGGCCACTGATTTGCTTGAGTTGATTTTGTAACCTGCCACTTTGCTGAAGTTGTTTATCAGCTGTAGGAGCTCTCTAGTGGAGTTCTTTGGGTCACTTAGGTAGACGATCATGTCGTCTGCAAATAATGATAGTTTGACTTCCTCCTTTCCAATTTGTATCCCTTTGACCTCCTTATGTTGTCGAATTGCCCGAGCTAGTACCTCAAGTACAATATTGAAAAGATAAGGAGAAAGGGGGCAGCCTTGTCTGGTCCCTGATTTCAGTGGGATTGCTTCAAGTTTCTCTCCGTTTAGTTTGATGCTGGCTACCGGTTTGCTGTATATTGCTTTTACTATGTTTAGGTATGGGCCTTGAATTCCTGTTCTCTCCAAGACTTTAAGCATGAAAGGATGCTGAATTTTGTCAAATGCTTTTTCAGCATCCAATGAAATGACCATATGATTTTGTTCTTTGAGTTTGTTTATGTAGTGGATTGTATTGATGGATTTCCGTATATTGAACCAACCCTGCATTCCCGGGATAAAGCCTACTTGATCATGGTGGATGATCGTTTTGATGTGTTCTTGGATTCGGTTGGCAAGAATTTTGTTGAGTATTTTTGCATCGATGTTCATAAGGGAAATTGGTCTGAAGTTCTCTTTCTTTGTTGGATCTTTGTGTGGCTTTGGTATCAGCGTAATTGTGGCTTCGTAGAAGGAATTGGGTAGTGTTCCTTCTGTTTCTATTTTGTGGAATAGTTTGAAGAGTATTGGTGTTAACTCTTCTTTGAAGGTCTGGTAGAATTCTGCACTGAAACCATCTGGTCCTGTGCTTTTTTTGGTTGGAAGACTTTCTATGACTCCTTCTATTTCTTTAGGCTTTATGGGACTGTTTAGATGGTCTAGTTGGTCCTGATTTAATTTTGGTATTTGGTATCTGTCAAGGAAATTGTCCATTTCCTCCAGATTCTCCAGTTGTGTTGAGTACAGGCTCTTGTAGTAGGATCTGATGATTTTTTGGATTTCCTCAGTTTCCGTTGTTATGTCTCCCTTTTCATTTCTAAGTTTGTTAATTTGGATACTTTCTCTGTGCCCTTTGGTCAGTCTGGCTAAGGGTTTATCTATCTTGTTGATTTTCTCAAAGAACCAGCTCCTAGTTTTGTTGATTTTTTGTATGGTTCTCTTTGTTTCTACTTGATTGATTTCGGCCCTGAGTTTGATGATTTCCTGCCTTCTACTCCTCCTGGGTGAAATAGCTTCTTTTTGTTCTAGGGCTTTCAGGTGTGTCATTAAGTTGGTAATGTATGCTCTCTCCATTTTCTTTTTGGAGGCACTCAGGGCTATGAGTTTTCCTCTTAGCACTGCTTTCATTGTGTCCCATAGATTTGGGTATGTTGTGTTTTCATTTTCATTGTGTTCTAAAAAGTCTTTAATTTCTTTCTTTATTTCTTCCTTGACCAAGGTGTCATTGAGTAGAGTATTGTTCAATCTCCACGTGTTTGTGGGTTTTCTGTTGTTTCTGTTGCTATTGAAGACCACTTTTATTCCGTAGTGATCAGATAGGAGGCATGGGATTAGTTCTATCTTTTTATATTTGTTGAGGTCTGTCTTGTGACCAATTATATGGTCGATTTTGGAGAAGGTACCATGAGGTGCTGAAAAAAAGGTATATTCTTTTGTTTTAGGATAGAATGTTCTATATATATCAGTTAAATCTAATTGGTCCAAAGCTTCAATTAGTTTCATTGTGTCCTTGTTTAGTTTCTGTTTTCCTGATCGGTCCATTGAGGAAAGTGCAGTGTTGAAGTCACCAACAATTATTGTGTTAGGTGCAATGTGTGCTTTGAGTTTTAATAAAGTTTCTTTTATGAAAGAGGGTGCCCTTGCATTTGGAGCATAGATGTTCAGGATTGAGAGTTCTTCTTGTTGTATTTTTCCTTTGACCAGCAAGAAGTGTCCCTCAGAGTCTCTTTTGATGACTTTGGGTTGAAAGTCAATTTTATCTGATATTAAAATGGCTACTCCAGCTTGTTTCCTGAGACCATTTGCTTGTAAAATTGTCTTCCAGCCTTTTACTCTAAGGTAGTGTTTGTCTTTGACCCTTAGGTGTGTTTCCTGTAAGCAGCAAAATGTAGGGTCCTGTTTACGTATCCAGTCAGTTAGTCTGTGTCTTTTTATTGGGGCATTGAGTCCATTGATGTTAAGAGATATTAAGGAATAGTGATTGTTACTTCCTATCATTTTTGACGTTATTTTTTAAATTTGATTGCTTAACTTATTTGGGTTTGATGAAAGGTTACTATCTTGCTTTTTTCAGGGTGGAGTTTCCCTCCTTGTATTGGTGTTGTCCTCCTATTATCCTTTTTAGGGCTGGGTTTGTGGATAGATATTGGGTGAACTTGGTTTTGTCGTGAAATATCTTAGTTTCTCCATCTATGGTGATTGAGAGTTTTGCTGGATATAGTAGTTTTGGTTGGCATTTGTGTTCTCTTAGAGTCTGCATGAGATCTGCCCAGGACCTTCTAGCCTTCATAGTCTCAGGTGAAAAGTCTGCTGTGATTCTGATAGGTCTTCCTTTATATGTTACTTGGCCTTTTTCTCTTACTGCCTTTAGTATTCTTTCTTTGTTTAGAACATTTGGTGTTTTGATTATTATGTGACGGGAAGTATTTCTGTTCTGGTCCAGTCTGTTTGGAGTTCTGTAGGCTTCTTGTATATTCATGGGCATCTCTCTCTTTAGGTTAGGGAAGTTTTCTTCCATAATTTTATTGAAGATATTTGCTGGCCCTTTAAGTTGTAAATCTTCACTCTCATCTATGCCTATAATCCTTAGGTTTGGTCTTCTCATTGTGTCCTGGATTTCCTGGATATTTTGGGTTACAAGCTTTTTGCACTTTGCATTTTCTTTAACTGTTGAGTCCATGGTTTCTATGTAATCTTCAGCATCTGAGATTCTTTCTTCTATCTCTTGTATTCTGTTGTTGATATTTGCATCTCTGTCCCCTGATTTCTTCCCAAGGCTTTCTATCTCCAAAGTTGTCTCCCTTTGAGTTTTCTTAGTTGTTTCTACTTCTGATTTTAGATCCTGGATGGTTTTGCTTAGCTCCTTCCCTTGCATGTTTGTGTTTTCCTGTAATTCTTTAAGAGATTTTTGTGTTTCCTCTTTCATGAGCTCAGCCTGTTGACCAAAGTTCTCCTGTATTTCTTTAAGAGATTTTTGTGTTTCGTCTTTCATGACCTCAGCCTGTTGAGCAAAGTTCTCCTGTATTTCTTTAAGTGTTTTTTGCATTTCCTCCTTGTTGGCTTTTGTATTCTCCTGGATTTCTTTCAATGATTTTTGTGTTTCCCTTGCAAGGGCTTCTAACTTTTGATCCATTTTCTCCTCAATGACCTTCATGTGTTCCTGTACCAGCATCATGACCAGTGATTTTAAATCCAAATCTTGTTTTACTGGTGTGATGGGGTATCCAGGACTTGCTGGTAGAGGAGAATTTGGTTCAGATGTTGCCATATTGCCTTGATTTCTGTTAGTGACGTTTCTGCGTTTGCCTTTTGCCATCTAGCTCTCACTGGTGTTACTTGGTCTTGTCAGTGCTGGACTCACCAGTGCAAGCTGCCCCTTCCCCGTTGGCCTCTGGTGCACAGCTTACACTCTGCACTGCCTATAGACAGGGTGCTGTTTTCCAGGCTGTTCAGATCCCAAAGCAGGCACCTGAAGGCTCCCGCTGGGGCCCGCAGGATTTATCGGAGCACACCGACTTTTCCCAGCTGGCCGCCCGGAAGCCCCCACTAGCCTCTTGAGGGACCTGGAGATGTGGCGGCCACCCATGCTGATCTGAAGCGGAGAGATTTGAGCTGGGGGCTTCTGCCTGAGGCCTTGCCCCAGATTGTGTCTGTGGACCAGGTGGAACCCGTGTGCACCCCCAGGGAGCTCCGAAGGTGAATGTTGCTGTGACCTCCCCTGTGCTCCGCTCACTCCGCTGGGCAGCCGATTTCCCCAACCGGGCTGGCGCACACTAGGTTAGCCTTGTCGCCTGGGCCCTGAGTCCAGGCAAACGCCTGGGAGACCAAGGTCCGAGCAAAGTTCCCCTAGGGCTATGTCTGTTATTTGGGTCCGCCAGGTGACCCGGATGGCGGGCGTGCGCGTCCGCGCTCCGCGAAAGCACCGGGAGAGTCTGTTGTGCTAATAACCTCCTGGGCTGGTTGACACACAGATGGCCCACCAAGCCGCCCAGTTCTTGGGGTCAGTCCTGTGCCTTTTGGGGCCTAGACCCCCGTTTTGTTAGCCTCAGGCTACGCTTGTTAGCAGTCTCTGCCCTCCCGAGCACTCTGGCTCCTGTAGGCAAAATGGCGGCGCGTGCACCGGCCGGGGCAAAAAAAAAAAACTCCTGGCTGGGTTGGCGCCCCGATGGCCACTCGAACAGCCCAGGGCCTGGGTGCAGGCCAACGCCCGTCTGGCTCAGACCCCTGCGGTGTTGGGCCTAGGATTATGTTTGTGTACCTCAGTCTGACCGATCTCTGGAGCCCGGGATCAAGATGGCGGTGAGTCTCTCCTGACTGGCGGGCAGCCGAGTTCTGAAGTGGCTTCCGTGCAGCGAAAGGCTCCGCAGAACCGCAGTTGCTTGCCGCCCGGCTGGTCAGCGAAGGTCAGTGGTCGTGGGCGCAGGGCCTAACTGGACCCTGTGTCGCCTTGGTTCCACTGCTGATGGCCCTTCAGCTGGAGCAGCCACTGCTACCGCCGCCGCCGCCGCCGCCGCCCTCAATTTCCAAAACTTTTGAAGGGAACTTTTTATCCCATTTTGTCTCCACTCAGAATCTAGTCCATAAGACATTTGCTCCAGCAGCAGAACTCAACATCCAGGAAAAAGACAATAAAATCCCCCACCCAAGGAAGAACTTAAAGATAGCCACATGAATAGGAGTTATCTCAGGATAGACCATCTGTTCTAGATGTCCCATCCTGTGGTTAATCATTCCTGACTCAGCCAGTATGGGGCACCTAGAACTCTTTAATGAGGGTATTAGAATACATAACTCTAAAAATATAATAATAAATCATTTAACTATCTTAAGTGTAAGTTACTTTGAAGTAGCCTTTGTTCTATCTCTGCAGGAAGGAACTGAGGTGGTGGCTCTAAGTTGAAGTCTCAGGAAGAAGGGGAGGAAGGCCTGTCTCTGCTCTTTGTTCTCAGCACTTGTTCATCTTTCAGAGTGCATGATCACCTGATTTGAAAGTCCACTACAAGTTTGCACATAAATTAAGGACATAAATTGAATAAGAGGTTTATAACAGAGAATGTCTACAGGCATATCCACTAGGGGAATTTATCTGAGTAAACATTCATCATTTGTTACTAGGTTTACAAGTTAATGAAGAGTTAAAAGACATAACTAAGTTGTCCTTGAAGTTGTGTATAGAAAAACACAGTCAATATTTTAATCTTCTGTCCTTGCACCTATAGTGTAAATCTTTAGCTCCTTCTTTATGTCTTTTGGTTAATGGCTTTTACAGCCCCTTGCAATGTGTTTTAGGTTTTAGATGCCTGTTTGTTATCTCAGAAGCAATTAACTTATGATACTTGGAGACTTGCAGAGTGCCCATCGAACTTTTAAATCAGAAAAGGTTTAGTAACCAGTTCTGTTATAAAAGGGGCTTGAGTGTCTTTGTCTGGGTTGCCATTCTGAAGTAGTCATAACTCCTGCATGCTGTTTGTTTCTTAGGAATAAATGCTCTTTGTTCTTGCATACTATTGAGTGTGGTGTCTTCCTTCAGCAATTTTTCATCCCTAACACTTTGTCATTGTGATACCTGTCATGGACATCCCAGATGGAACCTCCTCCAGTGGATCATTATGTCTGTCTATTCCCACGCAGACATTGTGCCTAGCTTTTGTACAATTCACACTTGAAAACTGCTTCAGTCGCTGTGATATTCCTGTATAAGCTCTATGAAGGCAAGAGCATTCTGGTACCTGAGGAAGAAGTAAATGGCTGGTACAGTCAACTGGAGTTGCTTTTACCTCCAACTGAGAACCAACATTGTCCACTGACAGAGGTAGATTGCAAAGATGCAAAGACACTCCAAATAGAAAATTGTCCAAAGCTAATTAAGAACTTAAAACCAAGGATATCCTTCACAAAACTATTTTCACATTTCAAATGTATCCACACAAGGGTCTTAGCATTCTGTATCTTTTGTGCTGAAATGTTTTTACTTTCAGAACTATTTTTAGTGACTCCTCCAGATGTGTGTGGCATCTCTTCCTTGTATTTTCCACACAGCCTCCTTTCCCAATACTGACCACCCTCCCTCAGCCCCTTCAGTAATCTGCATGACTTGTTCTTTCTCAAGACTACTCAGAAAGAAAGTTGCAAGCAGGAAAACGCAACAAAATCCCTCTCAAAACACTACTGAAGAAAATAGGAAAGAACATTGCACTCTGATGCCACAGAGGTGAGTTTCAGAACTCTAGTTGATTTCCACAGGCAGAGAGGGAGAGGAGGAGCTCAGGGGTTGAGGAACTGGCCAGAGAGTGTAGCAGCAGTGGTGAATTCCAGGACCACTCTTTGGGTGGTGTTGGTGCTAGTGTACAGCAGGATCTTCCTGGGCAACTAATGTGTTTCAGGCTACTGGATCAAGCAACATGCATCTGGAGCTATGGGCAACTCCACGTGTACTGTTTGGTTGATGGTTTTGTCCCTGAGGGCTCTGGAAGTCCTGGGTGGCTCATATTATTGTTCCTCCTATGGCGCTACAAACCCCTTCAGCTCCTTGGTTCCTTTCTCTAGCTCCTCCATGGGGACCTGGTGTTCAGTTCAATGGCTGGCTGAGAGTGTCCCCCTCTGTATTTGTCATGCACTAGCAGGGCCTCCCAATGACAGCTATATCTGGCACTGGTCAGAAAGCAGCATCCATGATAGTGTCTGGGTTTTATAGCTGTATATGGGATGGATCCCTAGGTGGGGCACTCTCTGGATGGTCTTTCCCTCAGACTCTGTTCCACACTTTGTCTCTGTATCTCCTTCTCTGTGTATTTTGTTTCCCCTTCTAAGAAGGGCCAGAGTATCTATAGAAACATAAACTATGACAGAATCTTGGTCTTTTACAGTTGATTAGCATTTTAGACTCTAGTCAAAAGTCAACTAGAACCTTCCTGGATTCCTTCTCCTAGGCTTGAAGCGCCTGTTACTCTTCATAGTTTCCTCTGCTTTTGGCCGTAAGGAAACTGAATAGATTGTGACTAGAGAGTAAGCAGAAGGCAGCTGTGCTTTGTGTTGTGGAAATGTCCACAGTCCCAGCCCTTAGAGACAGACACTGGAGAATACCAACAAACCCTCAGCCAACCAGGACTACAGGACCAGGATGCTATCAGAAATCTCAGTACCTTTCTTAGGATAGCAAAATTCATGGGCTGGAGAGATGGCTCAGTGGTTAAGGGCACTGACTGCTCTTCCAGAGGTCCTGAGTTCAATTCCCATCAACCATATACTGGCTCACAACCATCTGTAATTTGATCCAGTGTCCTCTTCTGCTGTGTCAGAAGACGGCTATAGTGTTTATATATACATAAAATAAATAATTCTTTTTTAAAAACATAGCAAATATTATGTAACTTACCAAATAATACATCTAGTATATAGCAAATTTCTCTGGGAGACAAATTTCTACTTAAAATTATGCCGATTTGCTAGTTTACTATTAAATTCCTTGTTTAGTCTATTATCTCAAGGGAATAATAAGATTAAATCTTGTCCCTGTCCATATCTCCTGCTCCAGGACAAATAATTTAGGACATCCAAACCAGCCCATTCCTTTCTAATAGGCACACAAGACCATTGCATTTGGTGTATCTCAGGGTGACAACCAATACTGAGGGTGTCTCCATGGCCAGCACAGTAGCTGCCACAAATGATAATTAGGGAAAGGGCAAAGGGATAACTTTGTTTGTGGCATGGACTCTGTTCTGTGTGCAGGGCCAGGGCCTAATGCTTTCTAACAGTGTTGTTTTCTAAGGATGCCCACAGCGCCTGGAGAGATGGTTCAGCATGTGAGGGCATTCATTCTCCCAGAGAACCCAGGTTCAAATCCTCAGCACCCATGTGGTTTTTCATAGATGTCTGAAACTGCTTTCCAGGGATCTCACACTCTTTTCTGGCCTCCAAAGGATCAGGCGCAGAAACCATATTTTATAATGCATATATAGAGCATAAAAATAAATATATTTCTTATAAATAAATAAATAAATAAACCTTTTTGAAAAATCATTTTGGTTGTATGTTTCCCCCAGATGACCTGCTGACATGTACTCCTTGACAAGGATGTGTCACATGACATTATGTTGCTTAATTGAATCCTACTCTGGAGCATTTGGTGGCTATGGTTCGCTTAGTATTGCTAGTGTAGCAGAGGCTCTTGTGGACATTACTACTGCCCCTTTCGTGCCATGCTCTCTGCATCTCCTCTCTACGTTAAAACATGAAGTATCAATGGGAACCAAACACATAAATCCTACTATGGGCAGCCTTTAAAATGATCATCTCAGGGGGCTGCATGTATTTTTTAAAATAATGTGTTTATTTTAGATTTATTCGTTTTTATTTCTATGCATACACTGTAGCTGTCTACAGACACACACCAGAAGAGTGCATCTGATACCATTACAGATGGTTGTGAGCCACCATGTGGTTGCTGCAAATTGAACTCAGGACCTCTGGAAGAGCAGTCAGTGGTCTTATCCACTGAGCCATCTCTCCAGCCCTCCACACAAAATGATTTTTAAAAAAATCAGTTCAAAATTTTGGATGCACCCAGAATAGTTTAATACGAAGGCATGTTGGTGAAAATAGTTGTTGGTTTTAACTGTAAATATTGTTTTCTTTTCTTTCAGTTGCTTAACCTCATAATAAAATGGAAGAAGAACTCTAATTTAGAACCAGAAGTACTTCTCCATTCTTAATGAGCTAAGTTTTAAAGCAATTTAAAATGAATACTGTGCACTTATTCCTGGGCTGCCAGAGCATCTCTCATCCAACATACGAGAAAAAAGGTCAAGTGCTGAAGTCCATAGATCTGTTGGAATTTCCTGCTTTGCACACAGCTCAAAAGTAGGAAGCCACAAACTGTTGGGAAAGGAGGGACTTGGAGGATGCTTAAATAGCAGGCATGCTGTCTCTAGTCAGCCAGCAGCTGATCCAGCTTCCAGTCACCATGAAGGCTCTCCTGACTCTGGGGCTCCTTCTGCTTTCTGTCAGTGTTCAGGCCAAGGTCTATGAACGCTGTGAGTTGGCCAGAACTCTGAAAAGGAATGGATTGTCTGGCTACAGTGGAGTCAGCCTGTCAGACTGTAAGTGTCTTCTTGAGGCCTCCAGCTAAGCTTTCAACACAGGGACAATAGAGCAATGAGTGACCAGAGAGGGAGCTGCCTCATACGCTTTCATGTTTGTTCCCTGTGTGGCTGAGTTCATTTGACTAAAGACATCAGTTTTTGTCTTTTGAATCAGAGATGCTGGGGTGAGGGCTTGGAGGGGCATTGTGTGCCATGCTAAGGCCTAGGACCTGAGGTGCTCATGGGCTGCCACTAGGTTTTCCAGCTGGTTCAGACTCAGCAGCTCACGACAAAGAGGGCTGAGAACAGATGGGAGACTCAGTCATTCAGAACTTGGGAGCTGAGATCCTGGACTGACATGGTGTCTGTCTTCACTTCTCTTACAATGGTGTGCAACTTCTGAGATATATTTTAAAAAAGTTTTTGACCTTTCTACACAGGGCAGAGGGATCCTATTTGCCCCTAGTTGCTGTATAAACGAGGTCCTCAGAGACTGAGTACAAAGGGACTTAGTATCATTCTTCACTCTGTGGTGGGCTTTAGTTTCACACAACCGAAGATGTGGATGAGGAAAAATTCCGTATGGCTTATGTTATCACAATCAGATTTGATTCAGGTGACTACTTCTCAACAGAGAGATGTCTGTCTATGCCTGGAGGGCCAGCCTGGGCAGGGGGGTTCTCTCTCTCTCTCTCTCTCTCTCTCTCTCAATATATTTTTTGTTTACATTTCAAATGTCCCCTTTCCTGGTTCACCCTCCCCCCAAAATTCCATAAGCTATCTCCCCTTCCCCAATCAACCTTCCCCCGTTTCCCTGTCCCAGTATTCCTCTACACTATGGCATCAAGTCTTTCCAGGACCAAGGGCCTCTCCTCTCTTTGGTATCTAACAAGACCATCCTCTGCTGCTGATGTGTCTGGAGCCATGGGTAACTCCATGTGTACTCTTTGGTTGATGGTTTTGTCCCTGGAAGCTCTGGGAATACTGAGTGACTCATATTGTTCCTCCTATGGTGCTGCAAACCCCTTTAGCTCCTTGGGTCCTTTCTCTAGCTCCCCTATTAGGGACCCTGTGCTCAGTTCAATGGCTGGCTGAGAGTGTCCTCCTCTATATTTGTCATGCCCCAGGAGAGCCTCCCAGGTGATAGCTATATCCAGCTCTAGTCAGCCAGCACTTGTGGACATCCACAATAGTGTTTGGGTTTTGTATATAGGATGGATCCCTGGGTGGGGTAGCCTCTGGATGGTCTTTCCCTCAGACTCTGCTCAACCTCTTGTCTTTGTATCTCCTTCTGTGCGTATATTTTCCCCCTTTCTACAAAGGACCCAAGGATCCATACTTTGTTCTTCCTCCTTCTTGGGCATCATTTGATATGTGAAATGTGTCTTGGGTATTCCAAGCTTCTAGGCTAATATCCACTTATTAGTGAGTGCATACCCTGAGTGTTCTTTTGTGATTGGGTTACTTCACTCAGGATGATATTCTCCAGTTCCATCCATTTGTCTAAGAATTTCATGAATTCATTGTTTTTAGTGGCTGAATATACTCCATTGTGTATATATACCACATTTTCTGTATCCACTCCTCTGTTGAGGGACAGCTGGGTTCTTTCCAGCTTCTGGATATAATAAATAGGGCTGCTATGAACATAGTGGAGCATGTGTCCTTATTACATGCTGGAGAATCCTCTGGGTATATGCCTAGGAGTGGTATAGCAGGGTCCCCTGGTAGTATTATGCCCAGTTTTCTGAGGAACCACCAAACTGATTTCCAGAGTGGTTGTACCAGCTTGCAATCCCAGCAGCAGAGGAGTGTTCTTTTTTCTTCATCACTTCTTCAGCACCTGCTGCCTCCTGACTTTTTGATCTTAGCCATTCTGACTGGTGTGAGGTAAAATCTCAGGGTTGTTTTGATTTGCATTTCCCTGATAACTAAAGATGTTGAACATTTCTTTAGGTGCTTCTCAGCCATTCAATAACTCTTCTCAACAGTAAAAGAACTTCTGGGGGAATCAGTATCCCCAACTTCAAGCAGTACTACAGAGCAATAGTGTTAAAAATCTGCATGGTATTGGTACAGTGACAGGCAGGTAGATGAATGGAATAGAATTGAAGACCCAGAAATGAACCCACACACCTATGGTCACTTGATCCTTGACAAAGGAGCTAAATCCATCCAGTGGAAAAAAACATAGCCTTTTCAACAAATGGTGTTGGGTCAACTGGAGACTAGCATGCAGAAGAATGCAAATTGATCCATTCTTATCCCCTTGTACTAAGCTCAAGTCCAAGTGGATCAAGGACCTCCACATAAAACAAGACACACAAACTGAAAGAAAAGAAACTGGGGAAGAGCCTTGAACACATGGGCACAGGGGAAATTTTCCTGAACAGATCACCAATAGCCTATGCCCTAAGATCAAAAATTGACAAATGGGACCTCATAAAGTTACAAAGTTTCTCTAAGGCAAAGGATACTGTCAGTAGGACAAAACGGCAACTAACAAATTAGGAAAAGCTCTTTACTGACCCTACATCTGACAGAGGGCTAATATCCAGTATATACAAAGAACTCAAGAAGTTAGACTCCAGAGAACCAAATAACCCTATTAAAAAATGGGGTAGAAAGCTAAACAGAGGCTCTTCTCTCTTGTCTGTTCTTTTTGAGTCAGCAGAGGGGGAAGAGAGTCAGCTGGGGGTAAGAGTTTCTCTTACAAGATTCGGGGGGTAAGGCATTGTCTTAAGAGACTGGGATGAGGTAAGACTTTGTATTATGAGATATTTATGGTTGCTGTATAATAAAAAAGTTTACTTGTCTTAGTCTAAGTTACTATGCTGTTGTAGCTGACACACTATCTATGTTCCTCTAAGGCCAGAGACTGCAGTATTAGGAACTTATAACCTCATCCTAAAACAGCAGGAGATTAAGTAAATGCCCTTTGTACTATTTCAGGAGAAACTGCTGGGCTCTAACATTCACCCTGATAGTTGGAAGTCACAGGAAGAAAGGGACCATTAGAAAAGTTATTATAGCATTTATTACTAAGTTGTAAAGAGTTTCCTATAAAAGCTATCTAAGGGGAAAAGCAGAAAGATCCTAAAGTGGGGAAAGGCAAAAATTCTACTCTCACTCCTCTTGATCTCTTTGTCCTCAATATTTATACATCTTTCAGAATACATGATCATGTTACAAAGTTCATCACAAGTTAACATAAAAAATAAAATCATAAATTGAAATAGAAGTTTACAACAGAGAATGTTTACATGCATATCCAATAGGAGCAATTATCCGGCTAAATATCCATCACCTGTCTCTTCCTCACAGTTTCACTGAAGGTTTAAAGCCACAACTGTTATTAGTGAATTTTTGTGTAAATACAGCCAGTCAATATTTTATCTTTTCTCCTAGCACCTATAATAAATCCTTAGTTCCTTTTTTATAACCTCTGGTTAATTGTTTTACAACCTCTTAGAATGTGCTCTGAGTAGGAGAAAGGCTGGTTACCATCTAAGAGTAATTAATTGGTGACACTTTGAAGACTGGCAAAATTTTTATTGCAGTTTTGACTATAAGAAAAGGGCCTAATAGCAGTCCCACTATAAAAGAGTTTACTAATAACAGATATAAGTTTAGGAGTTCTTATAGAAAGATCATTAAGACTTGAGTTATCTATTTGTCTACCTAGCATCAATATAATAAAGTACATTTTTGTGGACCTGCAGAGATAAGCTCCAAAGGGGTGTGCTATTACTTATGAATTATTATGTTTAATAATAACAGAAAAAGCATATCAATAGCAGGAACCTTTCCTAAAATGGATCCCTTACAGGCTTGCTCAATAAAATTGCATCTGTCACAGATTATATAATAATCTGAGGCAGGACATTTTAGGATGACCACCTGCTAGTTACTAGTTTGTCCCATTATGGCTCCTGACATGAGTGGGTGGATGGATGGATGAAATTGCCGAATAGCCTTTTCTGTTCTGAAATTCCTGCTTTCAATATTCTTATTTAACACTTCTGATGGTGCACACTCCTGGATTCCAAGCAATGGGATGCTGAGGCAGGATATTGCAAGCTCAGTGCCAAAGAAGGATATTTGGTAACACAGAGTAGAAGAAAGAATTCTAATGTAACATGAAAATTCACATTGATTATAAGAACAATCTCTCTGAGAAAATCCTTATTTTTCTAATATTAATACTTCTAGCAGCATACATTAGCCTAACTACTATTTGCATTTCTCTTTTAGGCAAAGGTATCTTGAAGGATGAGATGGGGTTGGGGATGGTGGTAAAACCAATGGAAGAAATAGCTATTTTATTTGGAAGGGGGCATAGTTTCACCATATAGCACTGGCTGGCATTGAATTTGCTATGCAGATCAGACTGGTCTCAAACTCACACAGATTCACCAGCCTCTGCCTACCAACTGCTGGGAATAAAATTGAGCACCACTTTGACAGGTTTATGTTTTGAAAAGTCCCTTAACTTGGTTACTCTTGGTGCAAATTGATTTGTCCTCAAAGTGGTTCTCTTTGGGGCACTTGATAATTACTTGCTGACTGGGTACTGCAGTTTTACCTACATGAAGGGTAGAGGCAGGAGAATCACTTGATGCCAGAGACTACCCTGGGCTGCATAGCTAGACCCAGGCTGATCTAGTTGTAGCATATTATATAAGTTAACTTCATGATTGTACTTCTAGTACATCACATCTAAAATACAGCCAGCTCAAAAGACTGATTTTGGTATCAAGTATAGATCATTTGCTATTGACACTTATTGCTAAATTTTCTTTTTCTTCTCAGGGGTGTGTTTAGCTCAGCATGAGAGCGGTTATAACACGGAAGCTATAAACTACAACCCTGGAGACCAAAGTACTAACTATGGGATATTTCAGATCAATAGCCGAAACTGGTGCAATGACAGCAAAACTCCAGATGCAGTGAATGCTTGTGGGATACCCTGCAGCGGTAAGAGAAGGTGGGTTACAGTGTCAGCAAACAACCATTCTGCTCTTACTGCAAGAGCAGAGATTCTGTGCAGGAGGCATAACACTGGGCGAGGCATCAGGAGCCTGGGGAGTCTGCCCTTATTGTTAGAAAGTCATTGTTAACTACACCAAAATTAGTCAAGTGAGACATTACTTAGGCTTAGGGTGTAATTTGCTAATAGAATGCCCTGACTGTAGATCAGAGGGCTCTTGGTCACAGTACCAAAATCAATAAAGGAATAAATAACTGAAATCAATAGAGGATGGACAGATAGTTCTCATGGAAGAGTCATCTCAGTTTGACCCCCAGCAGCCACAGAAAACCTGAGTCTGGAGACATATGTGCAATAATGAATAGTGACCCATTAGGTAAATGGATGGAACTGGAGAACATCATACTAAGTGAGGTAACCCAGATTCAAAAGGTGAATCATGGTATGCACTCACTAATAAGTGGATATTAACCTAGAAAACTGGAATACCCAAAACATAATCCACATATCAAATGAGGTACAAGAAGAATGGAGGAGTGGCCCCTTGTTCTGGAAAGACTCAGTGAAGCAGTATTCGGCAAAACCAGAACAGGGAAGTGGGCAGGGGTGGGTGAGAGGACAGGGGGAGAGAAGGGGGCTTATGGGACTTTCGGGGAGTGAGGGGCTAGAAAAGGGGAAATCATTTGAAATGTAAATAAAAAATATATCGAATAAAAAAAAGAGAAAAAAATAGTGACCCGAATTCTCATTTTAAAAAGGAACTAAAATTCCAGGAGCAATATTCTGTGCTTGAAAATAACATGCTTAAGTCCTGTCTTTTAAAGTAGCTGGGCTCCTTCTTTTTCCTAGATATAAACTGCTGGGAAAAGTTTTATAGATAAAAGGATTATATTCTCTTTTCTTTTTAAAATCTTTTTAAAATTTTCTTTTAAATTTTTTAATTTCTCTCTCTCTGACTCTCTCTCTCTCTCTCTCTCTCTCTCTCTCTCTCTCTCTCTCTCTCTGTGTGTGTGTGTGATTTTTGCTTGATATGATTCTGTGTGCCAATTGTACCTGGTACCTGTGGAAGCCAGAACAGTGCTTCAGATCTCCTGGAACTGGAGTTACAGATACTTCTGAGCTGCCATGTGGGTTCTTGGAATCAAATCCTCTGGAAGAACATTTGGTAGTCTTAGCCACTGAGGCATCTCTCCAGCCCCTGGGATTTCTTTAAGATAAACTTTTACTGGTAGGCACTCAGGTGACAGTTTTCTGCCTTCTGTGTTTACCTGTGTGTGAATAAACAGGGGCTTCCCTCACCCCAACTGACAGACACATACCCTCCAGTGAGTCCTCACTACCTCAATCGCTTCATTAATTTTCATTAGGGCTGGGATTCTAAGGACCCAAGCAGTTGCACATGCTCAAAACCAGGACCACTCAAGGATATCCAAAGCCTACTAGGGACTCTCTAAATGAGAAATAGGGTGACTTGCACAGGGTCACATGGAAGGGGCCCAACTTACATAAGACATAAGAGTTAAGAGTACTGTTTTCAAGTACAGAGCATTGCTGCTATAATTCTATTCCCTTTTAAGATGAGAATTCAGGATCGTATTTGTTACTGCAGATATGGTTTTGAAGGAGAATCAAGGGACTGTCTCCAATAATTACTGATGCACAGACACGTCAGAAGTAATTCCTTATATTCAGTGCTCACTGCCACAGAGAAAGCTGACTGGATCTGACCTCAAGTGGTTCTATCACTGTCCTGGTCATTCCTCACCCTGTCTTTCAGCTCTGCTGCAGGATGACATCACTGAAGCCATGGAATGTGCAAAGAGGGTTGTGAGCGATCCCCAAGGCATTCGACCATGGTACGTTAGAACACTGGAAAGGGAGTGGCTGGCTCTGTTGATATAAGCAGTGTGTCTAAGGCCCAAGTGTCATTCTGTGATCTGCAGGTACAGCTGGGGGCTTTTCCTACATCATCATTTTTAGGGAATTTCTCCAATTTGTGAGAGTCCCCATATAACTACTTCCTTCTCAGTCCTGCAGACTAGTTGTAGAGTCAGTGGACTGTACAGCACATGGGATGCAGCATCACTCTTGAGCATCCCGTACTGTGCTGAGGAGTCAGAGCATCAAACCACCATGCAGACTCAGGTCCAGAGTCAGTAGCAGCTTCTGGGAGCAGGTATAGCCTGTTTGTCACACTAGCTCTTGGCCCAGAACCCAGTATCCTTTAGTGTCATGTTCACAATATATTCCCTCACAAGGTGTGAGTGTGTGTGCCAGAGGAAACAAAATTTAACCATTTATCCCCATGTCTCTTTCCTCCACAGGGTGGCCTGGCGCAAACACTGTCGAAAGCGAGATCTGCCCCAGTATATTCAGAACTGCGGAGTCTGACCACTGTGTGCTTGTACTGCAGCTCATTCTGTCTCTCTCTCACTATAGGAGTAGATATGGGAAAGTTCACACTTCCTCACTTTCCCCTCTAACAGGACTCCAGAAGAAACAGGACAAAATGGAGACTGCTTCCTAAGAGGCTTAATGCTGATATTGTGTTTGCTGTGTTGTGCAAAGCCTCCCTTGCCAGTCAGCTAATGCACTGGACCTCTGCCGACAGTCACAAAGCACAGTGATTGCCACACCCACACCTCTGTATATCAGTTCTTCACCCAGGAAGTGATTTACATTGAGTTCCTTTGGAGTTCATCTTGTTCAGCCCTGTGCTGCATAAGAATTCTACAAATATTTACAGGAGAAGAGTTGATCTGGGAAAAATGGCAGTTGTGTGAGCTCCAGGGCTGTGTGCAGGCTCAACACCCCGTTAGAACAGCCTCGGTGGTGTGCGGGGGTGGGGTTGGGGGGGTGGGGGTTTGGGGGTTGGCGGGGAGGTGTTGAGGGCACAGGACTCTCAGTAGATGAGAACTGAGACTGCCTGGACTCAGAAACTTATGATGAAATGTGTGACCTTCCAAAACAGTATCTTCCTATAGCTGGCCCATTTATCCTGCTTAAAAAATAAATTCTCAGCTCTTGTGTCAGTCTGCTTAACCCTTTAGAGGTTGTTCCTAGTCTTGTGAGATATTTAGGAGGGACTAGTGAGCAGTGCTCATCCTGATCTTTCTTAAGTAACTTCATGTATTCTACCTAACTCTGAGACAGATGAGCTTGTATCAGCAAAAGCCTCAGGAGGAAATCGAATCTCATAGTGTAGTAAATGATTTTCAATGCAAAGCTTCTTTTCTTTAGTCTGGAATTGTGTGTCTGGGGAAAATATTTTATAAATTGGGAAAAAAATCAACATAGCCTTCCTACCTGGGTCTACACTCTCACCTACACATAATCAGCTGAATCTCTGGGTAAAATTCAGTAGAAATCTGGCCAATCTCCCTCCCTCCATCCCTAAGTGGCACTGAGACAGTGAACCACTCTGTATGGTCAGAGTCTATGCCAGCCCAGCCTTGTGTCCACCATGCTGCTTCTTCTCATGCCTTTGCTGGTTCTTAGATTGTGACTTCCTTCCTCAGTGTGGGAGTGCTGAGGGCTCTATCTGTTACCAATTTTACATTTATTGATGATATGTTTATTTGCTTGCTAGTTTCCCCCCTTTAGTCACTTACTCACCGTTAACCATGATCTGAAGATAGGGAATGAGAAAATGCCAGAACCAACGTTGGCTCTATCCTATCCTATGTGTGGAAATCCCTATGCTCTGCCCTGTTCTGCCCTGCACATGAGTCATAATCATCTCCAGGATACTCATTTAATAATTCATTTCCAGCTGTTAATCTCTTACACTCATGAAGTAAATTTTGTCTTGGTACACACACACACACACAGTATATGGGATTCTGCATACTATCTGTGCTTCTATCTCCTAATCTCACCATCAGAACCAGAACAAGCATCGCATTGCATGTGATTTGCTATTCAAGAATTGCCTCAATTCCCTTTAGTGTGCTTCATCATTCAAATTCAGAGCCTCTCTTGGTTAACTGTGCTCCCCTCTGAGCCTTGAGGCAATGGCAGTCTTTGCAAAAGTACCAGCAGCTGCCCCAGCTAAGAACTTCTAAAGATCTTAAGAAACTGTTTGCAAAAGTACCAGCACCTATCCCAGCTAAGAGTTTCTAAAGATCTAAAGAGCTGAATGGCCTATAGCTATGCAGGAAGTAGAAGGTGGGACTTCCTGGAGGTGAATGGAACTCTGGGAGAGAGTCAGGTGCAGGAGAAGCCAGATGCTGAGGAAGAAGCTGGCTGGCACGGAAAGGTAAATTATCAGCTACGTAGCAGGACATAGAATAGTGTGTGTGTGAGTGTGTGTGTGTGTGTGTGTGTGTGTGTGTGTGTACATGTATGGGTTAATTTAACAAGATAAGCTAAGGCCTAATGCTATCTATAATTAGTAAATACAAGTCTCTGTCTTTATTAAGAGCTGCGGGGTGCATAGACCATCCATATCGTAATGCACATGTACAAATTAATGTAATTATTTAAACGTTAATGAAATTAGGAGGGACCTCCAACCAGCTTCGTTCTGTCATAGTCATGTCTGAAATATCCACGTGGTGATTGTTGCCCAGTGGAGGTTTTCATTCGGAGGCAGCGAGCTCCTCCCTAGCGTGTTGACTGATAGGTAGGATGGTACCTACCCAGCTTCCTCAGAAGCTGCACACCGCCTAAGAGAGACTTCTTGTCACTGCTCTGGACTTCCTGCTCAGGAGTGAGTGCACAGAATCTCTCAGATGGAAATGCGGTTTTATAAACACCAAGGCTTATTTGGTTTCCTGCTCATTCCGGTGCTCTTCCTTCTCTGATCTCTCCAAGGCAGTCATTGTGAGTGACCCGTGTTTCAAGTTCTGTTGCTGTTTTCTCTTAATCCCTCACTTCAGTTTGGTTATTTCTTCAGTGGTGTCTCTCCTGTACTGGCGGCCATCTTTGGTTGACTGTGTAGCGTCTTAAACACTAAGGAGCTGAATGGAAAGCCCGAGATCAGGGCAAGCCTTACCAGATGCAGGTGAACAATACTGGTGTTTCTTTGTGGGCCCAAATCTTAGCATCACTGAGAGTTTTCTCCTGCTTCAGACAGGAGTCCTCGAATCTGTTTCTTTCCTGAAGGATCGTTGTATCGCACAGAAATAGGGGCACTGGGTTCAGAAGGATAGTGATGGGCTAGTGTTTGACACTTGTAACAGTGTACTCATATACATTAAATAAATCATTTAAATATAGAAAAAAATGTGGCTTCAGTCTCTCTGAGACCCTATAATATCGAAATCAAGTTAAAGGAGAGAGATCATGAGGCCTGGATTAGTCAGGGTTCTCAAGAACAGAACCGATAGGATGAATCTATCTATATATAGAGGGGCTTACAGGCTGTGGTCCATCCAGTCTAACAGTAGCTGTCTACCAACAGAAAGGACAAAAATCCCACAGTTGTTCAGTGCACCAGGCTGGACGTCTGAGCTGGTCTTCAGTATACATAGGAGTCCTGTAGAAGGAGGCTCTGATGCCAGTGAGAGAATGAACTTGATAGTGAGAGTGAGGGCAAGCAGGCAGAGCAAGAGCTTCCTTCTTCCATGTCCTTTCTATAGGTTGTTACCTAAAGTTCTGGCCTAGATTAAAGGGTGGCCTTTCCACCTCTGAAGATCTGCATTAAAGCTGTATCTTCCCACCTCAAATGGTTTCATTAAGAAGAATCCCTCACAGGTGTACCCAGCTGCTTGGGTTTAGTTCATTCCTGATGAGGTCACGCTGACAACCAAGAACAGCCATCACAAGGACCCAACTGTCCCTGATCATCTACTGAGAGCTCATAGGCATTAGGGGAAGGAGAGTCCTTTTCCTCAGCAGTATACCCACAGATAGGGCATTATCTAGGATTTTATGAATTTCCTCCTACCAAAGCTCCTGTAAGAAACCCCAGTTAAACTAATTGATATGTACACAGTTTGCATGTTGCCCACATACAGTGGCACCTGTGTGTGTGTGTGTGTGTGTGTGTGTGTGTATGTGTGTGTGTATTTCTGATGTGTAGTGTATATGGTGAGTGTGCATGTGTGTGCTAAACTATACTCCCAATGTTTGAGAGGCAGAGGCAGGAGGAACATGAGTTCAAGTTCAGTCTGGGCTGTGCAGCACCCATCACACAGAAAGGGAGGTGGGCAGAGGGAACAGCAAACATGAATTGACACTTTACACAAACAGCCCATAAATGTGAAGCACAACATCATAAGAAATCTAGGAAATGGATATTAAGATCACAAGTGCTATGTTACAACTCTAAGATTGGAGAAAATATTTAAGTAGTGCAGTTTTGGTTCAGACATGGTACAGTTAAAAACAGGATAGTTGGAAGTGTGGATTGGCCTAGCATGTCTTGTGATGTATGTGCTAGGGAAATTTGTCTTCACGTAGGAGGTATTTACAAGAATAGAGTATTGTAATATCTTTAAGAGTGGAAGGGGCATCAGCTCAACTATCTAGAATGAATAGTATAGTCATACAATGGAACATTTTGTAGCTTGAAAACAATAACTCTTAACTAGGTAAACCAAACACACACACACACACACACACACACACACACACACACACACACGAGTCATGAAATTATCTTGACTTCAAGAAGTTAGAAAAATTCTCAGTGTTCCATATGTGTACATTCCCAGAAAGGCAAAAGTGCAAATGTGTAAGGGCTTTGTATTAGGAAAGTAATGAAGTAGGCCAAGTACATGATTAACAAAATTCAGCATGTTAGTTGTAGGGCAGGGAAATAGAGGGATACAGCTAAGGAGATCCTCAGAGACTACATATGTGTTCTGATATGGCTCTTCTAGGTAGGACTCATCTTCTATTCTATTGCTTGGGCTGTAAATAAACATTTTCACACACATGCATTCGTGGGCACATACACAAACACATACACACACATTCATACACACATACAGGCACATACACAGTACAGTAACCTATTATATTAAAATATATTCTAGACAATTTAAGCTACTATTATGCCTAGAAAATGATAGAAAAAATCTTAAATATTTCTTCCAAAACATGACAAAAACACTACTTTAAAACAATCTTTTGCTCAGAGAATTTAAATGTAAAGAAAGATAATTGTCTTAGTCAGGGTTTGTATTCTTGCACAAACATCATGACCAAGAAGCAAGTTGGGGAGGAAAGGGTTTATTCAGCTTACATTTCCACACAGTTGTTCATCACCAAAGGAAGTTAGGACTGGAACTCAAGCAGGTCAGGAAGCAGGAACTTATGCAGAGGCCATGGAGGGATGTTTCTTACTGGCTTGCTTCCCCTGGCTTGCTCAGCCTGCTCTCTTATAGAACCCAAGACTACCAGCCCAGGGATGGCACCACACACAAGGGGCCCTTCCCCTTGATTACTAATTGAGAAAATGCCCCACAGCTGGATCTCATGGAGGCACTTCCCCAACTGAAGCTCTGTGTTAACTCCAGCCTGTGTCAAGTTGACACACAAAACCAGCCAGTACGATAATGTAAGTTGAAAATGATGTAAAAGTTACCCTTGCTGGGGTTAGAGAGATGGCTCAGTGGTTAAGAGCACTGACTGCTCTTCCAGAGGTTCTGAGTTCAATTCCCAGCAACTACATGGTGTCTCGGAACCATCTTTAATGAAATATGATGCCCTGTTCTGGTGTGTGAAGATGAAGACAGTGACATTGTACGTACAGAAAGCAAATAAATAAACCTTTTAAAAAAGTTATCCTTGCTTTGGATTTTTATATTTTATATAAAATCAAGGAATATGTTTCTTAGGAATGAGATTTTGATGCTAATTTCCTTTCAAAGTAGCCCTAAGGTTATTCTTCACATAGCACTGGGTAGAGGAAAAGTCCAGTGCTAGACTAAGTCAGGACGTGTGCAGATAAGGTATAGTAGGTCCAGTCCCGTGGCAAGTAAATCTAAAGCCTCAGGTCCCATGTGATGCCTCAAAAAGTACCAGCATTCATTGTCTCGGACAGGATAGTGGGGCCTGAACACGCGTCTTGTTCATCGTTAGCTTCTCCTGAAGCATACTGCTGGGAAATGTTCTCCTTGAGCTAACGCTGATCAATCTTATTCCTTTGTAACTGACCATGATCTTTCTGTGTCAGACTATTTCATTCCCAGGAGAGTCTATTTGTTTCCTTCCTTCTGCCCTTTTTCTCCAAATACTACTTTGAGTCCAAGCACTAACATAGGAAAGGAAAATATACCCAAGTCAGTAGTACCACATACAGACACTAGGTGCAGCTCTGGTGCTGTGATTACCACAGATTTCTATTTTTAAAGGACATGTACAAGCCCACAGAGGTCCTCTTCTCATAAAACTTTTTCAAAACACCCAGATTCTCTAGCCAGGCGATGGGAAGTTTCCTATATAAAACTAGACTCTAAAGTCTGGGAAAGAAGTTTGATTTCTTCAATACTGAAATCTCAACATAAATTAAGACAAAAGTGGAGACATGAGATTGTACGATTAATCTCAATTGTCAGTTTGAGATAGGTCTTGGAGATAAGACTCTGTGTATGCCTTTGACGTATTATCTTAATTAGGTTAGTTGAGGTAGGAAGTCTTCCACAGAGGGTAGCACAATTCCATGGGTCATGGTCCCATATAATAAAAAGAAAGGTAGCTGAGCACAGACATTCATCTCTTGGCTTCCTGATTGGATGCAATGTGATCAGCTTTAGACTCCTGCTGTCTTTGGTCCTCCTGGATGAACTGAATGTGAGTCAAAAATAAACCCTTAGTCTCTTAGATGTTTTTTGTCAGATGTGTTTTGTGTTTTACCTTTCTATTACAACAATAGACAGATAAGACACTCATTTAAAAAAGGGTGTGGAAGCCCTGATGTTCTCTCCAGAGATGAGCAGTCGTGTACAGCCAGGAGCATAGGGAACACTGAAGTGCCTGAAGACCTGGGACAGAGTCGGCCAGGGCCCCACCTGCACCCAGATGCTGGGCAGCAGACAGCCAACTTTACACAGATCCTGCCAGGGGAGAACTGCTCTGCAGAGAGTAATTTGACTCCTGGGTTTAGAGGAGACACTTCCATCTTCTCTCCGGTGACTGAGAAGACTGGTACAGCCACAAACAGGGAAGAAAGGAATGGCAGAGCAGCTGAGACAGGGTCTCTTTGTGCTCCACCTGTACCCAGGATCTGTGCAGTGCCACAGCACTCGGTGCCAGGGGAGAGCTGGTCACCAAGAGGTGCTGAGACAGGCTTGCAGGCCCCCAGGAGGGACAAGTGCCAGCCAGAGACAGCAGGATCAACTAACACCAGAGATAACCAGATGGTGAAAGGCAGATGTAGGAACATTACCAACAGAAATCAAGGCAATATGGTACCATCTGAACTCAATTCTCCCACAACAGCAAGTCCTGGATACCCCAACACACCGGAAAAGCAAGACTTGGATTTAAAAATCACAGCTAATGATGCATATAGAGGGATTCAAGAAGGACATAAATAAGCCCCTTAAAGAAATACAGGAGAACACAGATAAACAGGTGCAAACCCTTAAAAGAATTACAGGAAAGCATACCAAATGGGTGAAGGAATTGAACAAAACCATCCAGGATCTAAAAATGGAGGTAGAAACAATAAAGACATCACAACTCTGGACATAGAAAACCTAGAAAAAAGAAGTCTGGATATAAAGGAAACAACTCTGGACATAGAAAACCTAGGAAAGAAGTCAGTAGTCATAAATGCAAGCATCAACAACAGAATACAAGAGATAGAAGAGAGACCCTCAGATGAAGAAGATACTATAGAAAAACATTGACACAACAGTCAAAGAAAATGCAAAATGCAAAAAGCTCCTGACCCACAACATCTAGGAAATCCAGAAAAAAATGAGAAGACTAAACCTAAGGATTATAGGTACAGAAGAGATTTCCAACTTAAATGTCCAGTAAATGTCTTTAACAAAATTATAGAAGAAAACTTTCCTAACCTAAAGAAAGAGATGCCCATGAACATACAAGAAGCCTACAGTACTTCAAATAGATTGGAGCAGGAAAGAAATTTTTCCCATCCCATAGTAATTAAAACATCAAATACACCAAACAAAGAAAGAATATTGAAAGTAGTAAGGAAAAAATGTCAAGTAACATATAAAGGTAGACTACCGGAATTATATCAAACTTCTCACTAATGAATATGAAAGACAAAATATCCTGGGCAGATGTCATACAGACCCTAAGGAAACCCAAATGCCAACCTAGGATACCTGTAGAAATGCCAATCCCTGTGTAAGGATGCAAATTGATCCATTCTTATCTCCCTGTACAAAGCTCAAGTTCAAGTTGATAAAGGACCTCCACATAAAATGAGAGACACTGAATCTAATACAAGAGAAAGTGGGGAAGAACCTGGAGCACATGGGCACAGAGGGAAATTTTCTGACTAGAACACTAATAGCTTAGGCTTTAAGATCAAGAATTGACCAATGGGTCCTCATAAAATTGCAACGCTTCTTAAAGGCAAAGGATACTGTCAATAGGACAAAACAGTATCCATCAGATTGGGAAAAGATCTTTACCAATACTACATTCAATAGAGGGCTAATGTCCAATATATAAAAAGAACTCAAGAAGTTAGACTCCAGAGAACCAAATAACCGTATTAAAAATGGGGTACAGAGCTAAACAAAGAATTCTCAACTGAGGAATACTAAATGGCTGAGAAACACCTAAAGAAATGTTCAACATCTGTACTGCCTGCCTTTACATTGAACGGGTTACCTGGAAGGGAAGCTGGGGATGTATGGGAAGGCAACAAAAAAGAGATAGAGATCAAGATAACACCTGCTATTCAAGGTCTCAAAGTTTAACGAAGAACTCCCAATATATAAACAGAGGGAAAAGTCCGGAAGCTTCTCAGCAGAATCAGTTCAGTTGCTCCACAGGTGGCTAGTGTTCGGCTTCACCTTTGTCTGAGCACTGTACCCTAGTTGGAGGGGATTATGGCTGAAACAGGAGTTCTTATTCAAAAGCTGGGAGAGGAACTTCACATTGGTTGATGTCAAGTTCCTGCCAGGTGGCATGTCACTTCAATAAGGCTCTTTACAAACATCCTTAATCATCAGGGAAATGCAAATCAAAACAACCCTGAGATTCCATGTCACACCAGTCAGAATGGCCAAGATCAGGAACTCAGGGGACAGCAAATTCTGGAGAGGATGTGGAGAAAGAACACTCCTCCATTGCTGATGGGATTACAAACTCATAAAACCACGTTGAAAATCAGTTTGGCAGTTCCTCAGCAAATTGGACATAGCACCGCCTGAGGACCCAGCTGTACTACTCCTGGGCATATACTCAGAAGATGCTCCAACATGTAATAAGGACACATGCTCCGCTATGTTCATAGCAGCCTTATTTATAATAGCCAGAAGTTGGAAAGAATGCAGATACCCCTGAACAGAGTAATGGATACAGAAAATGTGGTACATTTACACAATGGAGTAGTAATCAGCTATTACAAAATGAACTCATGAAATTCTTAGGCAAATGGATGGAGCTAGAAAATATCATCCTGAGTGAGGCAACCCAGTCACAAAAGAACACATACGGTATGTACTCTCTGATAAGTGGATATTAGTCCAAAAGCTTGGAACACCCAAGATCCAACTCAGAGACTACATGAAGCTCAAGCAGAAGGAGGACCAAGGTGTGGATACTTGCTTCTTTTTGGAAAGTGGATCAAAACACCCATGGTCCACAGCCAACCAATAGAATAAACAAAGGTTCTCCAATGGAGCAGCTAGAGAAACAACCCAAAGAACTGAAGAGGTTTGCCACCCTGCAGGAGAAACAATATGTACCAATCAGTACTACCAGAGCTCCCAGGGACTAAACCACCAACCAAAGAGTACACATGGAGGGACCCATGGCTACAGCTACATATGTAGCAGAGGATGGCCTTTTCAGACATCAGTTAGAGGAGAGACCATTCGTGCTGTGAAGGCTCAATTCCCCAGAATAGGGGAATGCAAGTCAGGAAATTGTGTGTGTGTGTGTGTGTGTGGGGGGGAGGTAAAGTGGGGAACAGGGAGAGGATAGAAGATTTTCAGGGGGTAACATGGAAAAGGGGTACCATTTGAATAAAATATAAATTTATATTGCCATGTAAATAAACCAAATATGTATAAAAAACTGGGTGTGGAAGATGCTTTAGTTGGTAAACTGACTGCCATGCAAACATGAAGACCTGAGTTCAAACCCCCAGCCCTTGCATTAAGCGAACATTGGCAATGGGGGTGGGATGGGATGGCTGCTCATGTTTGTAACTCTAGCACATTGTTGGGGAGGAAGGGCAGAGCTTTCTGGCCTGCCATTCTGGGTAATCAGTGAGTACTGAATTCAGGGAAAGACGAGGTGGAGTACACACCTGCATGCATACTGTCTTAGGGTTTTACTGCTCTGAAAAGACACCGTGACCAAGGCAACTCTTATAAGGACAATATTTAATTGATGCTGAATTACAGGTTCAGAGGTTCAGTCCATAATCTAGGCAGGAGCATGGCAGCATCTAGGGAGGCATGGTGCAGTAGGAGCTGAGAGTCCTACATGTTCATCTGAAGACCACAAGGAGAAGATTGGCTTCCAGGCAGCTGGGAGGAAAGCCTCAAAACCTACCACCACAGTGACACTAATTCCAACAAGGCCACACCTACTCCAACAAGGCCACACCTCTCATTAGGGCTATTCCCTGGGCCAAGTGTATTCAAAGCACTTTCCACTCCCTGGCCCCCAGAGGCTTCGGTCAAACACATGAGTCTTTGGGGGCCATACATGGCCATAACATAATGCAAAATACATTTAATTCAACATCAAAAGTCCCCATAGTTTATAGCACTCTCAACAATGTTAACAGTTCAAAGTTTTTTCTGAGATTCAGGCAGTCTCTTAATTAATTGCCTATAAAGTCAAAAGTACGGAACCAAAGCAAGACAGAATACCAGCTAGACAAACTCCACATCTCTGCACATCTGATGTCATAGCAGTCCTCAGATCTCCAACTCCTTCCAGGCTTATCCACTGCTGTTGGCAGATCTGTCGTTCAGCAACAACAAACTTCATTTTCTTGGCCTGGTTCTGCTCCCTGTTAGCAGCTGGTTCTCAACTGCCCTGTGTGGCTGGTTGTCTAGGAAGTATCAGGAGATGGAAATCTTCACTGCAGCAGGCCTGGCAAGGTTCTGCCACAGGAGAAAGAGTTGGCGACAGTGGGAGGAGGAGAAGGATCGGAAGGGGGCTGCTATTTGGAGGGCCAGGGCTGGATAGTGAGTCCTGTTGGACCCAGAGACTCCAGAGGTGGGAGTCGGGGGGTTCTTATCAACTGCCCTGAGTTGCTGGTTCTCTAGGAAGTTCTCTAGAGATTCCATCTCTGTTAGGAGATGGGATCTTCACTGCAGCAGACCTGGCAAGGTTCTGCCATAGCAGAAAGGGCCGGCCTATTGAATGTATTCCTCATTTATATTTCAAATGCTAAAACCTTTCCCGTTTTCCCCCCTTCCCTGAAGACCCCCAACTCCACCTCCCACTCCCTGCCTCCAAGTATATGTCCCTCCACACAACCCGCTCCTACCCAGCCCCGTCCCTTGATTTCCCTATGCTGGGGCATCTATTGAGCCTTCACAGGACCAAGAACCTCTCCTTCCACTAATGCCTGACAAAATCCTAGGCAAAAATTGAAGAGCAGCAAGAACTAGATGATAAAGCAGAGGTATTCCTCTGCCACACTTTTGGCTGGAACCATGTGTACCCCTTGGTCTATGGTTTAGTCCCTGGGAGTCCTGGGGTACCTGGGTGGCCGACATTGTTGCAGAACTGGAATTCTTTGAAGAAGTGCCCTCAATGATGAGGTAACTCCTCTTGGGACAAAACTAAGTCATATAATACTTCCTTATCTACCGCTAACCTCCCCAAAACACAATCAGGGGATGATTGGTTTAATGATGAAGAACAAAAAAGGGAAATGTTGTTCCTGGTTAAAAAAAATGCAATTGTTTTCATGATAAAAATCCTAGGACAGAAATAGATAATATTTTTGCCTTATCTACCACCCCTCCTGCTTTTAAAATAGGATCAGCTAGGCTTGAAAGAAAAATGCCTATAAATAGAGGATTTTTAGGGCCTATAAAAGGAGGTAGGCAAAAAGAAGACTTGGATTTTTGTTTCCCAGTAATTATTTTTGAAGGAGAGACACCCTCTTCCTCTAAAACCTCTTAAAGAACTTCAGTATTTTGTTAAGAGTATTGGATGAAGTGCTCCATATACTTTACAAATTGTGGAAATGTTGACTAGTAAGTGGCTAACTCCTTATGACTGGCATCAGACTAAAAGTCTGACTAGACCTGGCATTAGACCAGGACAGTTTATAATAGGGAGAACTGAATATGAGGATAAAGCAGGGAATCGGTTCAGAAGTTAGGTTCCAGGAGGAAATCAGATAAGCCTACAATGTCTATGGTCTTGGGTAGAGAAGACTTGGGTAGAGATGCCTCCTCTCAGGTACAAGCTGGTTTAAAAAGGGAAGTCTTCAAGGAAGTCTCCAAGATAGCAATAGCTGCTTGGAAAAGGCTCCCTCCTGTTGATGGTCAGACAATTGCATTGACAGGAATCAAACAAAAACAAGATGAATCATATGAAGGCTTTATTGCTTGATTGGAGGAGGCATTTTGCAGGATGCTTCCTTCCTCTGAGGGCTCGGACATATTATTAAAACAACTTGCATGGGAAAATGCCAATACTCTCTGCCAATCAGAAAAACAGGGACTGTGCAAGACTACATCAAAGCATATATAGATGCCTCACCAGCAGTGGACCAGGGTATGGCCTATGTTGCAGCAATGCAAGGGCAACATTCAGTGCCTATGTTCAGAACTTAATAGGAGGAAGAAACCACAAGGTTTTGTGCTTTTCTTACAGCCAACAAGGACATATGAGCCATGATAATAAAAATAAAGAGTAGACTTCAAAGTATAAAAAGAAGAAAAACCAATCTCCAGGATTATGTTCTCAGTGTAAGAAGGGAAAGCATTGGAGGAATGAATGTAAACTAAAATTTCTTAAGGATGGAACCCTCTGAAAGATGAGGAGACAAAAAATGGGCTGAGGGTTATGCCTTCTGCCCCAAAATTTAAAAAGGGCTAAAAAGCGAAAAAGAGAAAGGAAAGCACAAGTAAACTGAATCCTCTGTCCCCTGAGTTTAACATCATAAACTTACCCAGAACAATACCAGGAAGTACAGGATTAGATCTTGTAACAAATAAAGATTATATGCTCTCTTTTTATGAGGGAGTGCAGTTAGTAGATACAATTAGTAGAAGAACAACTGAAATTAGGACACATTGAAGAATCTAACAGGCCATGGAATACTCCTGTGTTTGTCATTAAGAAAAAATCAGGCAAATGGAGACTCTTACAAGATCTTACGGTTGTTAATAAAACAATGCATGATATGGAAGATTTACAGCCAGGACTCCCATCCCCAGTAGCTGTCCCAGAGGATTATTATGTCATAGTTATAGATGTAAAGGATTTTTTTTAACTATAAGATTACAACCAGAAAATACACAAAGATTTACTTTCAGCATTCCTTCTATTAATTTTCAAAGGCCCTTTCAAAGGTATCAATGGAAGTTTCTCCCCTAGGGTAATGAAAAATAATCCTACTCATTTTCAGACATTTGTTGATCAAGCCTTACGATCCATTAGGGCCACATATAAAGAGACTTTTATTTATGTTATATGAATGATATTCTTATAGCAAAAACCCCAAAGTTTTAAATGAATTAATTTTGAAAAATACAATTGAGGTATTGACCCAGCATGGATTAATTATCACCCCTGATAAAATTGAGCATAATAAGCCAATAAATTTTTTGGGAAAAACATAATGAATACATCATATCTCAACAGTTGCAACTTAGGATTGATAAATTAAAAACACTTAATGATTTTCAAAAACTGTTGGGAAATATTAATTGGATTAGACCTTATTTAAAAATTATCACAGGACAGGTGCAACCATTTATTTGAAATTCTTAAAGGAGATGCTGATCCAAAATCTAAAAGACAGCTTGCAAAAGAAGCTTTAGAACAACTAGAATTGATAGAACAAAAACTGCAACATGTAAAAGTAAAACAAATAAATTACTTAAAACCATGGTCACTTATTTTACTTAAAACGTCTTATACCCCTACTGCATGTTTGTGGCAAGAAGGTGTATTAGAATGGATTTGTCTCCCTCATAGTCAAGTAAAGATGGTATCTTCATATCCTTTCATGTGTAGTCAATTAATTATTAAAGGAGGGTAAAATCCAGGGTATTATTTGATAAAGAACTGCAGAAAACTATGATTTCTTATAATAAGGAAAAATTGGAGTATTTACTTCAAACTATGGATGATTGGAGAAAAGCATTAACTCATTATATGGGACAAATTAAATATCACGTACCTCAACATCCTATATTAAACTTTGTAGAAGAAACAGAAAATCTTTCCTTCTGAATTAGCATTGGAGCTCATTTCCAATGCCCTCTTGGTATTCATAGATGGGTCATCCAATGGGACTTCATCTGTCTATATAAAAGATAGACCTGTAATTATTAAAAGAGCAAGAGAAATTTCTGCACAGAATGTGAAAATTATTGCAGTTATTATATCCCTTGAACATATATCTGAAGAGTTTAACCTTTTTACAGACTCAAATTAAATAGTTCGTTCATTTCCTGATGTAGAGACAGCTCTTATATCTGGGAGTTCCAAAATTATCTCTCTCTCTCTCTTCAGTTCAAAATATAATTCAATCAAGAAACATAACATACTGGCCTGCCAGGTCAAATTATAGATAAAAAATTAGAAGTAAAACTTGATGCATTAGAGGATGTAGTTTTAGCATTAGGACAGGAGATAGAAAATATTAAAGTTCAGCTTTCTACCAAGTGAAATGCCAGCTTTCAGTACATATGTGTAACACATTACCTTATAATGGAAGTCATAATTAGAATTTTACTAAAAATCATTTGTTGAGAATTTGGAAAGACAATAATATTACTCATGATATGGCTCAACTGGAGGCCCAAATCTCCACTATGGGTAAAGCACATGTTGAATCTACTGGAATAGAAGATTTGGCTCAGTCTATTAGCTCTGGTTTATGATCATTAAAACCTGTTGGTTGGTTACATTGGATTATTGTCATCACCATGGCTACAGGAATAATTCTTCTTCTCCTTATTTTTTCTATTTATCTTCCGACTAATCTTTTCCTTTATTTCTATAGCCCCAAAAGATATTATGAGCTTCAATTAAAAAATAAAATTGTAGAGATGCCACACCACCTCAAGTAGGACCTGTGTGACAAGTTCCACAGACTGGGGCAATTGCTCTCAACAGGGGGAGGCCTCCTGGAACTGGTTGTGGAACTCTTTGCTGGAAAAAAAATTATTGAGCCATGGTTCTCTTGGCAACTTATCTGTCTTGTGTTTTGTACTTCTTTTCTAATTTATGAGATGATCCTGATAGCCTAGGCTAAGATATTAAGCAAAAATGATGGGTATGAGACCATCCCTTGAGATGGACTCATTAACCATGACTTTGTCTCCAGGAGAACCAGTGCTTTATTTTATAAGTCATGTATAAAGTAGTATTGATAAATATACACTTTACCAACAATAATATTTTATATGGTTGCATATATGTCATTGGAAGTAGGTTTTGGTATGTTGTTTAAGAAAGCCTTAGATAGAAAAGAATTAAAACCATTTAAATTTATGCTTTGAAGAGTTATAGAAGAACAAGAACAAGAAGTTAAATAGGAACTGATCATAAAAATGTATTAGTTTATTTTTGGAAATTTGCCACTACCCTTAGATGATTTGTGTATTTTGATGTATCAAATGATCATAATAGTATTTGTCCTACATGGATGCTTCATTGAATACATCTTTTTGAAGTTGTAATATTTGAATGATTTTGTATTTTGCTGTGCCAAATGATTATAGCAATGTCTCTTCTATTTTATTGCTT
The DNA here is from genome assembly GCF_947179515.1 of Apodemus sylvaticus. Taxonomy (NCBI): domain Eukaryota; kingdom Metazoa; phylum Chordata; class Mammalia; order Rodentia; family Muridae; genus Apodemus; species Apodemus sylvaticus. The sequence continues at coordinate 16,549,030 of NC_067491.1, forward strand.
CACTGAATATGGCTTTTCAGTGTTGTAATACCTGTTTCTCTATGCATAAAAACCCCTGCTTTGGAGCTGCAAAATACACTCAGGTTCAAACTGCCTCTGTGTTTGTTACTGATTGTCAGGCTGAGAGAGCTGAGCACAAGGGGGAGGAGTGGGAGGAAGCAGGCTGACTCTATGGTACCCAGACATTCCATTCCTTTTCAGAGTCCTGGGGAACTCACAGTGTTCATAGACCTTGACGTACAGTGACAGAAAGCAGGAGGAGCCCCAGAGTCAGGAGAGACTTCATGGTGACTGGAAGCTGGATCAGCTGCTGGCTGACTACAGAAAGCATGCCTGCTATTTGAGCATCCTCCAATCCCTCCTTTCCCCACAACTTGTGGCCTCCTACTTTTGAGCTATGTGCAAAGCAGGAAGTTCCTATAGACCTATGGACTTCAGCACTTGACCTTCTTTTCTTATGTACTTGATCAAAGATATTCTGGCAGCCCAGAAATAAGCACACAGTATTTATTTTAAATTGTTTAAATATTTGTCTCATTAATAATGGGGAAGTACCCACACTTTGGTCTTTTTTCTTCTTGATTTATATGTGGTTTGTCAATTGTATTTTGGGTATTCTGAGCCTTTGGGCTAATATCTACTTATGCATGGTGAGTGCATACCATGTGTGTTCTCTTTTGATTGGATTACCTCACTCAGGATGATATTTTCTTGATCCATCCATTTACCTAAGTATTTCATAAATTCATCATTTTAATAGCTGAGTAGTGCTCTATTATGTAAATGTACCACATTTTCTGTATACATCCATCTGTTGAAGGACATCTGGGTTCTTTGCAGCTTCTGGGTATTATAAATAAAGCTGCTACGAACATAGTAGAACATGTGTACTTGGATTCTGTTCTTCTTAGAAAGGGGAACAAAATACTCACTAGAGCAAATATGGAGATAAAGTGTGAAGCAGAGACTGAAGGAAAGGCCATCCAGAGACTGTCCCACCTGGGGATTCATCCCAGAGACCCTGCCAGAGCCTCACAAATACAGAGTCAGATGTTCACAGTCAACCATTGTACTGAGTGTGGAGTCCCCAGTGGAGCAGTTAAAGAAAGGATTTCAGGAGCTGAAGGGGTTTGCAACCTCATAGGAAGAACAGCAATATCAACCAACCAGATCCCCTCAGAGCTCCCCAGGACTAAGCCACCAACCAAGGAGTACACATATCTCTGGCTGCATATGTAGCAGAGGATTGTCTTTTCAGGCATCCATGGGAGGAGAGGTTCTTGGTCCTATGAAGGTTATATGGATGTACCAGTGTAGGGGAAGTGAGGGCAGGTAGGTGAGAGTGTGTGCGTGGGTGGAGGAATACCCTCATATGAGCAGAGGAAGGGAGATAGGAGAGGAGGTTTCTGGGAGAGTGGGAAATTGGGTAAGGGGGTAATACTTGAACTATAAATAAATTAAAATAATACATAAAAGAAAAAAGAAAGAATTCATACATGATAATTTTTACTTCATCTGAATAAAAAATAAGGAAATCTTAAAAAAAGAAAAGAAAAATGCAATGTACGTACATAAAATTAATCAATATTTAAATATTAATTAATCTTTAAAAGAATCCTTTTGTATGTTTGTTTCCCCAGATGGACCTGCCACATGTACCTCTTCTTGACAAGGATGTGTCACATGACATCACTTTGCTCAGCTGAATCCTATTCTGGAATGCTTGTAACTATGGTTTGCTTCGTATTACTTCGTATTACTATTACCTGTGGGCATCATTCCTGGCCCTTTCACATCATCTTCTCTGCATCTCCTCACCATGTTAAAACAAAGCAAATCAAAGGGAACCAAACACATAAATACAACTATGCATAGCCTTTAAAAGTGATCAGTACAGGTGGCTGCAGGTGTTTTTTAAATAGAGATGTCATTTCCTTATACAGAGATAACAACAAATGAAATGTGTTTTTTAAAAGGATTTATTTATTTTTATTTCTATGAGAATGATGTGACTGTCTTTAGACACACACCAGAAGAGTGCATTGGATACCATTACAAATGGTTATGAACCACCATGTAATTGCTGGGAATTGAACTCAGAACCTCTGGAAGAGCAGTCAGTGCTTTTAACCACTGAGCCATCTTTCCAGCACTTTTTGAAAAATAATTTTCAATTATTATTTGTATTTTGTTTATAGGCCTCATTGCCTGCATGTATGTCTGTGTGTCCTCTATGTAACTGATATTTTGGAGGCCAGAAAAGTGTGTCAGATCCCTTAACTGGAGTTTTAGGCAGCTGTGGACAACCGCATGGGTGTTGAGGAATTGAGGTTGGATTCTCTGGGAGAATGAATGCCCTCAAGTGCTGAACCATTTCTCCAAGCCCTGTGGGCATCCTTAGAAAACAACATATTCTGAAAACCAAGCACTGGGCCTTGTCACTGTACTAGGAAACAGACTCCATACCAAACACAAAGTCATCTCTTTGCCCTTTCTCAAATTATCATTGATTTGTGGTAGCTACTATACTGGACATGGAGACTCCCTCGGTATTGTTGTCACACTGAGACACACTGAATGCACTGGTCTAGGGACCTATTAGAAAGGAAAGGACTGGTTTGGATGTCTGAAACTATTTGTCCTGGAACAGGAGATATGGACAGTGGCAAGATTTAATCTTACTATTCCCTCGAAATAATAAGTTGAGCAAGGAGTTTAATAGTAACATAGCAAATTGGCATAATTTTGGGTATAAATTTGTCCCACAGAGCAATGTGCTATATACTAGATGTTTTATTTGGTAAGTTATATAAATTTTGCTATTTTTTATAAAAAGATTTATTTTATTTACAATTGAACACTATAGATGTCTTCAGACACACCAGAATGGGACACTGGATCCCATTACAGATGGTTGTGAACCAGTATGTGGTCAATTGTGTTATGACCATAAAAAGATAAAGAAATGTAAGAATATGTTCTATGGGGGTGTGGGTGAATTGAGCAGGAATCAGGTGCCTTAGTGGGCCCATGCCACGGCATCCCTTACCCCTTATGGACCAGCCACACAATGGTATGGCATAGAATAGAGTTTATTTAGGGCATGGGAGGGGGAGTTAAGAGGGTAATAGAAGCAGAGAAAGGCAGAGAGAAGGAGAGTAGAGAAGTAGAGGCTGGCTATGACCATACAGAGATAGGGGAAATGGAAGGGGGAAGGGAAGAGCACAAGAGGACAAGAGAGGCAAGAGGGAGAGGCAAGAGTAAAGCAGAGAGAGAGAGAGAGAGAGAGAGAGAGAGAGAGAGAGAGAGAGAGAGAGAGAGAGAGAGAGAGAGAGAGAGAGAGAGTAGGGGGCAAGAAACCCTTTTTATAGTCGACCAAGCCTTCCTGGCTGTTGCCAGGTAACTGTGGGGAGGATAATACCTGGTTGTTATCAGGTTTCTGTAGGGGTGGATTCCAGAAACAGAGTACCAACATTCCCCAGTTTTAGTTTACATAAAAAAGAAACATTAGAAAGAGGTAATGTTGAAGCAGAAGTAGGGTTGTCATAATATCTGGGTGCTTCATGCTGACACTGGGGTGATGTGTCTCTGGGGAACCCAAAGGAATGCGTATGGAGATGTTTGTCCAGTCTTAGGAGAACTGGCTGTTTCCTTGCTGCCCAGGTTCTGTGGAGTCATCTGTGGATAGATCAGAAGAACAATTCCAGTAGAAGCTGTCTGTGTCTGAGAGGAGATCAGAGCATTGGAAGGTTGCTTCTCTGGAGCTATCCTGGGTCTAGTAAGTACCTGGACTTGACAAGATATTGAAATACATTATTATGTGTAGAGAATAAAATGAAGTACATTTGGAAGAAAGAAAATTTTTCTTAAGATATACATTTGAAACCTAACCCTCTGGAATAGGTTAGGCAGATGTACTTATCTGGATGGAAACAATTTGGTCCATGAGAGGTAGATCTGAGTAGGTTTCCTCTAGTATATAAGTTTTTTTTTTTGATATATTTTTTTATTCAATATATTTTTATTTACGTTTCAAATGATTTCCCCTTTTCTAGCCCCCCCCCACTCCCCGAAAGTCCCATAAGCCCCCTTCTCTCCCCCTGTCCTCCCACCCACCCCTTCCCACTTCCCCGTTCTGGTTTTGCTGAATACTGCTTCACTGAGTCTTTCCAGAACAAGGGGCCACTCCTCCTTTCTTCTTGTACCTCATTTGATGTGTGGATTATGTTTTGGGTATTCCAGTTTTCTAGGTTAGTATCCACTTATTAGTGAGTGCATACCATGATTCACCTTTTGAGTCTGGGTTACCTCACTTAGTATGATGTTCTCTAGCTCCATCCATTTGCCTAAGAATTTCATGAATTCATTGTTTCTAATGGCTGAATAGTACTCCATTGTGTAGATATACCACATTTTTTGCATCCACTCTTCTGTTGAGGGATACCTGGGTTCTTTCCAGCTTCTGGCAATTATAAATAGGGCTGCTATGAACATAATAGAGCATGTATCCTTATTACATGGTGGGGAATCCTCTGGGTATATGCCCAGGAATGGTATAGCAGGATCTTCTGAAAGTGAGGTGCCCAGTTTTCGGAGGAACCGCCAGACTGATTTCCACAGTGGTTGTACCAATTTGCAACCCCACCAGCAGTGGAGGAGTGTTCCTCTTTCTCCACATCCTCGCCAACATCTGCTGTCTCCTGAGGGTTTTTTTTTTTTAACGTTTTGAAAGGTATATTTCTAGAATGAAGCAGATATCACTTATTCCCCTGTGATCTTTTTTTTTCTTTTTTTGTATTCGATATATTTTTTATTTACATTTCAAATGATTTCCCCTTTTCTAGCCCCCCACTCCCCGAAGGTCCCGTAAGCCCCCTTCTCTCCCCCTGTCCTCCCACCCACCCCTTCCCACTTCCCCGTCCTGGTTTTGCTGAATACTGCTTCACTGAGTCTTTCCAGAACAAGGGGCCACTCCTCCTTTCTTCTTGTACCTCATTTGATGTGTGGATTATGTTTTGGGTATTCCAGATTTCTAGGTTAATATCCACTTATTAGTGAGTGCATACCATGATTCACCTTTTGAGTCTGGGTTACCTCACTTAGTATGATATTCTCTAGCTCCATCCATTTGCCTAAGAATTTCATGAATTCATTGTTTCTAATGGCTGAATAGTACTCCATTGTGTAGATATACCACATTTTTTGCATCCACTCTTCTGTTGAGGGATACCTGGGTTCTTTCCAGCATCTGGCAATTATAAATAGGGCTGCTATGAACATAGTAGAGCATGTATCCTTATTACATGGTGGGGAATCCTCTGGGTATATGCCCAGGAGTGGTATAGCAGGATCTTCTGGAAGTGACGTGCCCAGTTTTCAGAGGAACCACCAGACTGATTTCCAGAGTGGTTGTACCAATTTGCAACCCCACCAGCAGTGGAGGAGTGTTCCTCTTTCTCCACACCCTCTCCAACACCTGCTGTCTCCTGAATTTTTAATCTTAGCCATTCTGACTGGTGTAAGGTGAGGACATCGGTACAGGGAGAAAGTTTCTGAACAGAACACCAATAGCGTATGCTCTAAGATCAAGAATTGACAAATGGGACCTCATGAAATTACAAAGTTTCTGTAAGGCAAAGGACACCATCAAGAGGACAAATTGGCAACCAACAAATTGGGAAAAGATCTTCACCAATCCTACATCAGATAGAGGGCTAATATAGAATATATATAAAGAGCTCAAGAAGTTAGACTCCAGAAAACCAAACAACCCTATTAAAAATGGGGTACAGAGTTAAACAAAGAATTCTCACCTGAAGAACTTCGGATGGTGGAGAAGCATCTTAAAAAATGCTCAACTTCATTAGTCATTAGGGAAATGCAAATCAAAACAACCCTAAGATTTCATCTTACACCAGTCAGAATGGCTAAGATTAAAAATTCAGGAGACAGCAGGTGTTGGAGAGGGTGTGGAGAAAGAGGAACACTCCTCCACTGCTGGTGGGGTTGCAAATTGGTACAACCACTCTGGAAATCAGTCTGGCGGTTCCTCCGAAAACTGGGCACCTCTCTTCCAGATCCTGCTATACCACTCCTGGGCATATACCCAGAGGATTCCCCACCATGTAATAAGGATACATGCTCTACTATGTTCATAGCAGCCCTATTTATAATTGCCAGATGCTGGAAAGAACCCAGGTATCCCTCAACAGAAGAGTGGATGCAAAAAATGTGGTATATCTACACAATGGAGTACTATTCAGCCATTAGAAACAATGAATTCATGAAATTCCTAGGCAAATGGATGGAGCTAGAGAACATCATACTAAGTGAGGTAACCCAGACTCAAAAGGTGAATCATGGTATGCACTCACTAATAAGTGGTTATTACCCTAGAAAACTGGAATACCCAAAACATAATCCACACATCAAATGAGATACAAGAAGAAGGGAGGAGTGGTCCCTGGTTCTGGAAAGACTCAGTGAAACAGTATTCGGCAAAACCAGAACGGGGAACTGGGAAGGGGTGGGAGGGAGGACAGGGGAAGAGAAGGGGACTTACGGGACTTTCGGGGAGTGGGGGGGGCTAGAAAAGGGGAAATCATTTGAAATGTAAATAAATTATATCGAATAAAAAAAATGCTCAACTTCATTAGTCATTAGGGAAATGCAAATCAAAACAACCCTGAGGTCTCCTGAGTTTTTAATCTTAGCCATTCTGACTGGTGTGAGGTGAAATATCAGGATTGTTTTGATTTGCATTTCCCCGATGAGCATATAAGTTTATAAAGGAGATAATAACAATAGCTAACAACATGAGCAGCTTTTAGGATGAGCATTTTGTGGAACAGAAGGAACACGATTAAAATGTTGGAAAGTTGGATCATATACTGGAATGTTTTATTAGAATTATGCAAATTTCTTTGAACTCAGAAAATGTTAGGACAGTGGCATAGGAAGAAGAGGAAATATTAAGTATCTAATTAATGGACACCATGTTTACATAAGAGGATAACAGATTATATATGGGGAAGTTTCTTCTAGCTGTCCATATAATCAGAAGTCTGATAAATAAACAATAATTTAGAAGTTGTATTATTTAAAAAATGACAGAGTCCACTAGCCAACAGTTCTCTGTGGTCTCTATGGTCTCAATGGCAACTTGGGCAGAGTCCATCTGGATTACAAGCTCAGAAGATGCAGGGCTCTTTCTCTGTGGAATAGATACACATGGCATGAGAAATGGCTTACTTTTATTTTAGCCAAGTCATTTGACTCAGAGTATCCAGTCTTCTCCGCTACGTATTTCAGCGATGAACATATCATAATCCAGGCAGTATCCTGTAGCTGTGTCCATATCTTCTGAGACCTCATGGGAGAAACTGTTAGAGGCTTTTGGGAATTCCATCTGTCATAAACTTAATAACTAACAAACTTCTGACACGATTGAACACTATATAGATTGGTTATGACCAAATAGAATTTAATGACAGCAATATAAATCAAATTAAGACAGGATAGGAATGAAAATCCTAGGTAACTTTGACAGATTGCGTAGGTATGAAGTCAGCTCAGGAACTAAGAAAATTCCACCATACCCCTCCCTCCCAGAAGGGAGGGGCTAAATCACGTTCCTTAGACCACAGGGAGGAGGGACTGATCACCTGCCACCTTCCCAGAGCTGACCATTGGCCACCTACTACATTGGTCTCATTCTCTAGAGACCAATCACTTTAAAAGTCACAGTGTTCTGCCAATCACATTGTGCCTAATGGCATTGCCCTGAGAACTGTATAAAAGTCTGCTGAATGGGCTGCATGTGTTTGTTTTCCCTCCATGGGCAGGGCAACCCCAACATGCTGGAACAATAAGCTCCTCTCGCTTTTTACATCGATTCCGTACTCCTAGTGGGTTCCTCAGGATGTCCCCAGTAAGCTAAGACTCGCCAGAGTCTTACAGCTAGAGAAAAGTATACATTTGTATTAGCAAAGAAATATTTGGCTAGGACCAGAATAAGAGCCAACAACTGTGGATTGAGATGGAACTGTACTCAAGCTTTGAGGGGCTGGCGGTTGCCAACAGGTGGTGGCCCCCAGGGCCAGTTGGTTGGAGCAGAACCATGTGCCAGCAGCAGCTGAGGCAGGGAACCCCATCGGGAAGCCTGCAGGCCTGCTGTTGGGTCCTGTGCTGCTCTGGGGCAGCACTTCCTATCAGCAGCCGGAAGTTGCAGCCCAGTGCCCAGAGTGCACGGTGGGTGGGGAAAAGTAAGGGCCCAAGTAGCAGTGTTTTGTATCCTAGCATTGCACTTGTGTCTGTTTGGCACCACATGGCACCTGAAGAGCATGAGAAGACTGAAGGAGCAGTGCGTGAGCCAGAGGAGGGCAGCAGAATCCCTGGCAAAGTGTAGAGCCAGCCCTATTTTCAGGAGAACCAGTCTTTGTAGCAGGACACAAATGAGGGATAGGGGAGGGGAAAGTCTGAGCTATAATAGACTGACTCAAGTGCAAGACACCTGGGGGCTAAAGTCTATCCCTCAGAGCCGGTGCTGCTGAGCTAAAGACCATTTATCCACGCCTGGCCTGGAATTCTCAGATGTGAGAAAGAAACTATAATGCTCAGTGTCAGTGCTACTGAGTCAGAGACCAGTCTTCCAGGCCTGTCCTGGAATTCTCAGCCACAAGAAAGAAACTGTCTCCAACAAATGAGGGGCAGGGCAGCAAAAGGGTAGCTCTGAGTTCAAGAGATACCTGAGACTATGTGGACTGTTGTTGTGACCAGTCGGGGATGTGGGGCTTACCAGATATGGGCTAGTGAGCATGGATCTCTTGTGGCTGAGATGGAATGCAAACCTACAGGGTTTCTAGGTCCGAGTCATGGAACCGATGTTGTAATCACAAATATATGAATAGATATAAAAATATGTTCTATGGCAGTGTGTGGTGAGGTGTGAGGGAAGGGCGCGCCTTAGCCGGCTCATGCCAACGCATCCATTTCCACTGAGGGACCAGCCACAGAATGGTATAGCATAGAATAGACTTTATTAAGGGCGTGGGGAGGGGGTTAAGAGAGTAGTAGAGGCAGAGAGAAGGGGAGAGTAAAGAAGTAGAGGCCAGCCATGACCATGTGGAGAGAGGAGGGAAGAGAAGAGGGAAGGGAAGAGCCCAAAAGTGCAAGAGAGGCAACAGTAAGAAGATAAAAAACAAGAGAAAGAGGAGGAGGCAAGTAGCCCCTTTTATAGTGGGCCAGACCTATCTGGCTGTTGTCAGGTTACTGTGGGGGTAGAGTCCAGAGAGAATACAAACAGATGGGAATTGAACTCAGAATTATTTATTTTATGTATATGTGAACACTATAGCTGTCTTCAGACACAGCAGAAGAGGACAAGGGATTCCATTACAGGTGGCTGTGAGCCACCATGTGGTTGCTGGGAATTGAACTCAGGACCTCTGGAAGAGCAGTCAGTGCTCTTAACCCCTGAACCATCTCTCCAGCTCCTGAATTTTGTGGTCTTAAGAAAGGTATTGAGATTTCCGATCTCATTCTTATCATGTAGCCCTGGTTGGCTGAAAACCCTGTTGGAATCCTCTGGTGTCTGCCTCTAAGTGCTGGAACTGTGGACATTTCCACGACAGAAAGCACAGCTACCTTTTGCCTCCTATTGATTCATGATCTATTCAGATTCCTTATGTCAAAAATCAGAGGAAAATAGTCCCCTATGCAGAGTAATGGGAGGTTCAGTCGTAGGAGATAGAATGCATGAAGGTTCTAGTTGACTTTTGACTAGTGTCTAAAATGCTAATCAACTGTAAAAGACAAAAGAATCTGTCACAGTTCATGTCACCAAAGAACGCTCTGTGGCTGAAGGGCTGGGCCCTCAGTTCTGACTCTGATCCCTTTCAAATGCCATTAAAATACTGAGTAAAGATTCTTAAGGGTACATGTCCTGTGGAGCTGACTGACTTTTACTACCTCATACTCTGGAAGCTGAGGTAGGTGTTCATCTGAGCACAGGAGATACAGAGCAGCCTGAGAACCACAGTCAGAGAGGTTCTCAAAAAGTAAGGGACCCACCTGGTGACTCCCACCTCTTTGTAACTCCAGTGCAGGGGATCTGACACCTTCTTCTGGCCTATACAATAACATGCACACATGCTGTGCACAGAGACACAATAGGGCAAAACATACATGTACATAAAAATAAATTAATTAATATTTTTAAGTATGTAATGTATAATATTTAGGTAAAGATTGAGATGAAATTAAACACTTAAATGTAAAATTTGATTAGAAACAATTTTTAAAGATTTATTTACTTTATGTATGTGAGTACACTGTAATTGTCTTTAGACACACCAGAAGAGGGAATCGGATTCCATTCTAGATTGTTGTGAGCCACCATGTGGTTGCTGGGAATTTTACTCAGGACCTCTGAAAGAGCAGTCAAATCTCTTAACCCCTGAGCCATCTCTCCAGCTCAACTAGATACACATTTTTTAAAAGCTAGTAGCTATCTAATCTCATGCTTTGCACACTGTAGATACTTTATTCAAACCCTCATAATTTGTGAAAGCTTTTTAGCTTTTTTCCACTTTTGTAAAAAAAAAAAGTATCCATTTAGACCTTTATACACGATGCTTTTGTTTTAACTAAATATTTTTATTTACACATCCTAACGTCTGTTCCCTTTTTGTAACAACATGAGACACAGTGATTCCAAGCTGTTGTCAGATTTCAGGGTGGGATAGATTAAGTTCCAATGAACAAACCAAAGTTCTGGCTTTACCAGAGCTCACCTTGGGCAGAAACTCCTCTCTGTCCTCTCCATGAAGAGTAGCCCATTATCTTTTATGATAGACATCTCTAAATCAAGAGATAAATAATTATAATCTGTGCTGGAAATGGGTTAGCCATTTACTGTCCTTAGAGGTACAAGGCCTTTACCTTTGGGCTATTTTGCTCTTCTTTCCTTGTCAGAGTCATGGGGACAGAGTGTATGGGTTTTGAGGCTGTTTTAAGAAAAACATGCTTGAGTCTAAAGTGGGAAATCCTACTCCCACCTCTAGAGCTGCTTCAGAACTTAAAAAGCACAGGAAAAGTGCCAATATAACATAAAAAGCATTTGCTTCTCTATAAAACTGAATTCACTGACATATCCTAGTCAGGATACTTGCTGCTGAGTGGACAGAACCTTCAAAGTACCTGTCCTCATCGTCTGTATAGAGTTTGCAAATGAGTCTTGTCTGTGGGGTGTCACTTTGGAAACCCAGACTGAAAGAGACTAAGCATTTTGTTTTCTTTTAGAGTGCTATCAGAAGCATTTATTTAAAAGGCTATCCTTTGGTTCTTTACACTTGGTATGGTGTGCGCACATGGCAGCCTGTACTCATGATCCAGCGGGATCAACTGGACAGAGAGATCTGCCTTTACTGTCTAATGTGGAATCCTCTTCCCAGCTAGTCTGGGAGTGGCCAAGTAAAAACTTGTGCTCACAGTCAGTGTGTGTGTCTGCAAATGGAGGCAGACACCATGGAAAGCTTAGCAAGTACAGCTCCCTACAAAAGGTGGAGGGGTGCTTTGATTTTTATTTCCTTTGAGCAAGGAGGGCAAGGGTACCCAGAGCTCTGAGGCTTTTGAACTTCCAGGAGATTGACCACATCCTCAGGGATTCATTTTACATGGGCAAAAGCTTTTGAAAAAAACATGGTTTTTTTTTTATTTGGTTTTCTTAATTTGGCATGAGGGTTTGTTAGAGTCTGTATATCCATCCTGCATTTTTAGCACATTCTAGATGTTCTTGCAGGTAAAAAGACATGTGCACATAAGACCTTTCCCTCTTGTTTACAGAAATGCTTCATGGCTTAAAAAAAAAAGGCCTAATGTTTTCTTCCTAAGCATTTGGGGGTTGACCTTGCTCCAACTGTCTTGGAGTCAAGCCACCAAGTACTCTGAAGATGGCTTCTGTCCCTATCTGTAAAGCAAAAACAAAAAGACTGTAAGAGATGGACAGATGATGGAGGATCAGTTAATATTCCTCAACTTCCTGAGCCTAGTATGAAGAGAAGGTTCGTCAATGGAAGAAGTGGTTGCATTGACACAAGCACACCAGGACCTGTTCCCAAGTATGGGATGGATTCCTGTAGGGAAAATGAGCAGGGCTTCATACCAATGTAGGGATAGCAAGCTACCCTGTACCTATAGAAGGAGGGTGCCCAGCTAGATGGGGAGGCCCTAGCCACCAATGTGGGGCCGTTCTGGTGCAGGCTCCATGTTCCTGTAGAGGAAGTCAGGGCAGGCAGGGTAGTCCTGGCTCTTTACTGGTGGCTGGAGACAATGAGGCCTCTTCCATTGCTCCTACATGGTGGGTTTTGATAAAAGGAGGCCCCCCCATGACTTTAAAGCTGTATTATAGAAAAGTAAGAAAAGAAAAAGCGATTGAGAAGAGAAAAAGAAAAGGTAGAGGGGTGAGAGCTGGGTATGACCACATGGAAAGATGGGAGAAGAATGGGGAGAGAGGGGGGGCAGGAGGACAAGAGACAAGAAAGAGCACAAAGGCAAGAGAGCTAGGAGGGGCCTGGCACCTCCCTTTAGAGTGGGCAACAGCCAGGTAACTGTGGGGTGGGGAAAACCTGACTAGCCAGGTGACTGTAGTGATGGAGTTGAGCCAGAACACTAGGGGCCTGGCCCTACATGACTGATGGCCACCAGATTATGGAGTTGAAGAGTCAGGAGTATGGAATTGGTGTCAAGAGCCTGAGTTCCTGGGAGCATTACTCATGGTTCTGTCCCATGTAGAATATTCCACTGGATCTGCAGAGTAAGCCTCACTCAACCAGGCCACAGACTGGTTTCATGGACCCACAGATTCCTGCTTACACACACCTGCAGTCCAGGCCCCCAGTTTTTAAATATACCCCAGCTACCAGTACTGGAAGTACATTAGTTCACTCCTAACTTTATCCCTAGTACAGATAAAGGTGAGAAGCCCCTGAGGATAGAACCTTTTCTTTTCCTAGAAGCTACATAATGGCTTAAGGTCCTGTTTGTCATGATGTAAACTCAAGGAAACTCTTGTCTCATGCACAGAGGAGTAGAACATCAGCACTCAAATATAGCCTGAAGGAGTGATAGCTAATGGGACTACCATGCCCTTGACCTGCCATAAACTCTCAAAGTTTTTGGCAGATGGAGCTAGGGGAGGATAAGGAAGGTGCACATTCCTCTAGGTTACATAGGAAGGAGGAAAACTCCTATACCATAGGCTTTCCATGACTGAGTCCTAGTCTCTAAATCTGTAACTCTAGATTACATTAGTCATTGTTACATTGTTACAATTGTTGTACATTGTTGTAACATTGTAACAATTACATTGTTGTTCAGATAGGAAGAAAGCATGATGATCACTTGGGAGTTATTTATTTATTATTCATGCATTCATTTATTTATAGAAGGTTATCAACATTGGACATTCACCACTAAAACTTCCCTCTGTTACTTTAACCAAGAGGCAAAAGCAAGTGTACCCAGGGTGCCACAGGCCTGGAACTAAAGCAGACAAGTGTGAAACAATGGAGTGTTGAGGTTGGGGATAACTTTCTCTCTCAGGTAAAGGCACCAGGCAGAAAGGACAGGCATTAAGATCCAGCAGAGCCTACACTTCCAACCTCTGGCTTAAGCAGGCTCATTGTGCCCTGGTTGTAGTAGCTACACACTGTCTACCACCTGGTCTTTTATGGTCTTTTAGTCCCAGCTGGGATCTATGTTTTACCAATATTCAACCCTGGACCACTACAGATCTCAAAAGTGTTAGCTGCCTTTGTTAGTAGGCCAGTGTTGAAGGCACATTACATTTGTTGTTGTTCAGATTAAAGCATGATGCACACTCGTGGTTATTTATTTATATATTATATATGTCACAGATTGGGAAATCTCTTAGTTTTGTCTCCTTTAGAAACCAGTAAATATGTAAATATATAGAATATCATATCAAAATTAAAACACAACTAAAATTCAAAAATAAGGATAAAGAACATCTTGGACATCTTGTGTTACCTCCTTAGTCTAATATGGTAGATTCTTAGTCTAGCAATCCCTAGAAGCCTCAGTTGGACCTGGAATATTATGGGTAATATCTTTTTTAATACAAAATTGTTACAGTAACCAAGATGGTGGTGAATTCACTTGGTATTTTTCCCTCTTATATTACTACTAGCTAGCAAAGGTGGTGGCCAAGTCACATGGTTGCCCCGATCTTACAGAGGTCTGCACCTAGGATGGTTGTTTTCTGCACATGGTGAGCTCATCTCCATAGTAAAGTGATCCCATACTCCATTGGGCACAAGTCACACATCTTTTCTTAAAAAGATCTCACATTCCTGTGGATATAGGCAACACTACCAGTGGCCTAGACAGGTAGGCCTAAGAAAAATAAAGAAACTCAGGGAAGAATTTCACGGTGTCAGCTCAAGAAAAGCAGAATCCATAGGCAACTGTTAGAACAACTACAATCAGTGTGAGCTTACTCTCAGATTACTTCTAGAAAAAGAGGGAGAAGAAATTTAGCCATCATCCAATATTTAGGTCAAAACAATAGCAGGCCTGACTCCCTCTCTGATTTGAAAAAGGGACCAGAGGATGAGAGGTTCAAGCTTGCTACCTCCCAACGTTCATTTTTCTCCACCTAGGGTAACATTCCAATGATTATGCCTGATTGTAGAACCCATATTAGGCTTACCCTGAGGTGTGAGGTAACACTGTTAGAGCCAAGTTTTGGTTTAATAGTGCATTTTAATTTCTGTTTTCAGGTTTCTAGATTAACAGTTTAACTTGATTTCTACAATATGCAAACATTAATATTAGAAGGATTATTCCTCCAATGCAAACATTTTTCTCGTTTTCTAAGTTGTATATTTTGGACAAGGGTCTCCCACATTCGTTACACATATAATATGTTAGCATGAATTATTTATTAAACAATGTTTGATATTTGAATAAAACTGTTTCCACAGGACAGGAGAAATGACTAAACAGATGGCAGCCAGAAAGCAAATAGCAGTTGATAACTGTGTGCAATCCAGTACCCCGAGATTTGACACCCTCTTCTGGCCTCCACAGGGTATCTCTCAGGCATACATGTAATGTACAGACATGCATACAAACAAAACACCCATACACATACATAAAATTAATTTAAAAAGCAAAAATCTTTACCATGCAGGCTGAGGATATGACTCCATGGAGACAGCAGATGCTATTCAAACATGAGGACCCAAACCCAGATCTCTCCCCCCACAATGTTAGAAGGAGCATATTGAAGGGGACCTTCTTTGTAAGAGAGAAGAAAGCAAAATTACCTTCCCATTAAGCCTGCCAGGTGGCACACTGCACCTTTAACCCAGCACTGGGGAGGCAGAGGCAGAAGAATCTCTGTGGGTTCCAGGGCAGCCTGATCTACATAGTGAGTTTCAGAACAGAACTCTGCTACAAAACAAACAAACAAACAAACAAACAAATAACTATACCTTTTCAGGATGGGAGAAAGGTACTAGAAGCTCAATACTCACATACATTCCTGTCCTTCTAGGGTTTGGCCTGGTTATACTTACTTTATGACTCGGTGTTCCTCAGAAGAAATCCTGAGAGGAGGTCTCCAAAAAGTAACCATCTAAGGGTCTTGATCAACCTCATTTACTCTGCCAGTTAGAGAATAAAAGGCAGGTCTTGAGTGTGACGGGTAGCAGCAGGAAAATTCTCAGACTCAGAAAATAGTAGCACACAGATATCAGGCACTCAAGAAAACTTTTACTAGTGTTGAGGAAACACATCCAGAAAGTACACAGAGAAGAGAGCCTCTGCCAAGCCCTAAGCGTGGGCCTTTTGACAAAGGCTAACTCACCTATAGATGAGGGCTGCTATTACTATCAATGTATCACACATTTCTTTAGTTAAAGAGTGTTCACTAAAATTCCTAAAAAGAAGCTGTTTCTGCAGAGAGTAATCAGAATTTCAGCACCGTGGAGAGCATCACAGGCCCAGAAGCTAATTACCTTTACTCAACTACTTTTAGCTGTGAGAAGACTCATTCTCTGCCCAGCTCTGTGCTGGAACTCACAGAAAGAAGCCTTTGAAATCTGTTTACTTGGCAGATCCACAAGTTTCTACCAACCCTCAAACTAGGAATGCAGATAGCATCAGAGAGCATCTCAGAGCTACAGACATGCCTCCCCCATCTTGCCATGACTATGTACATGTCTGATGTACCCACAAATGTATCTACAATTGTATTGAGTTATGACTTTTCTCAAGACGACCAACTAATAAACAGAAACATTAAATATAATTATAAACATAAAATATTGAGATATAAATCTGACTTATGGAAAGTTATAATTAAAAAAAAAACCAGTGAACTTGAAGCTCACTGGTAAAATGCTTGCTCAGCACATTTGCAGCCCTGGGTGAGCTGCCCAAAGATACACTTGAGAGATTGCAGGACCTGCAACCATTACATGGCCTGAAGGCATCTTTCCTGAAAGTTAGGGTAGTTTCTACTACTGTTACTCAATAACACTGCACTCAGTCAAAATTCTTTCTAGGACATTGGTTTAGAAAAACTTGGCCATTCCTATTAACATACAACATTAATGTAGTAATCCATTTGAACAACCCTAAATAAATCACCTGGATGCTTCTCAGCAATTATCTCTGTGGTAGATAAAACTGAACACACACACACACACACACACACACACACACACACATATCTTTGCATCAGAAGATCAATATAATGAAAGCAGAATGTGAATGATTTTTAAAACATTTTTAAAAGAAGAATTCTGTTTTTGTTATATGTATGTGTGTTTCTGCGTGGGCATGTGCATGTGAATGGTAGTGCCCAGGACAGTCAAAAGAGGGTGTCGGATACTCCTCCCATCCCCCCCTTGTACAGACATTGTTAGCTGCCAGACTTTGGAGCTAAGACTGAAACTCAGATTCACCTGCAATAGCAGCAAATGCTCTTAACTGCTGAGCTGTTTCTCCATCCCAAGTTTAATGTTTTGGATGATTCATGGGCTCTTAGAAGAGCAATGGGCTGGAAACCATTCTTTGAGAAATTACTATTAAATCAGAAGAGAAACAACCAATAAACTTTACTAAGTGTGAATACGGTTCTGTAATGATGAGGTGTAGAGAGGAGGGAAAGGATAAAAGATATCAAGTGTACAGAATTTTCATTGCTAATATAGGAAGAAAAAGAGACTCTAACCTAACATTTCAATATCTGTTGGGGCGACATTGTGGAATGGAGGATGCCAGCAGCCAGACCTGGTGAGTGGGAGACGTTACCCTGATACAGGATAAGGATGGGAGCGGCTAGATCCTGGGTCCTTCTGAGAGTGGATGAAGCTACAGTTAGGAAAAAGAAAACATTCCTTTGTAAGTTAACTTCTTTAGCATTTACTCCAAATAGGAACTCCAATGTTTAAAAGAAGAACCCACCATTCCCTTTCTGTAACTACAAGGGCTAAGCTAGAGAGGGTAAAGGTCAGAGCTAAAAGGAACCATCAGGAAGGCACAAGTGGCAGCTCCACACGGATGCGGGGAGGAATCCCTGCAAAGGAAAGTTACACTGCACAATCTCTGGACACTTGGTTAATCATCTCTTTAGCATCATAATATGTTTGACTTTTAAAAAGAAACTGTTAACCCATTTTCCAAATTTGTTTTATTGTTTTGCATTTCTACTATCAGTCTATGAAAGTGGTTCTGCAGCATGCCTGAGGTCACATGATGAGGTTTACCTGCTTCACTCTACCTATCTTAATGGGAGTGCAGTGATGTGCCTTGCTTTGAAATTTCCAGGTATATTTTTGGATGGCAGTACTTTGAATATTTCATATCATTCTTTTTTTGTCTATGAAGTTTCTGCTGAGAAACTTCATAATCCAATAAGACCTCTCTTGTACATGTTTTCTCTTGATGCTCTTAAGATCCTCTCTATGATTCCGGGAGTCTGATTATGATTTATTCCTATAAAGTACTCAAGCTCCTTTCATGTGTATGTTCATTTCCCTCTGATTTTCTTTTTTTTTTCTGATAATACTGAAATTTTTCTTTTTTCTTTTTTTTATTCGATATATTTTTTATTTACATTTCAAATGATTTCCCCTTTTCTGGCCCCCCACTCCGGGAAAGTCCCATAAGCCCCCTTCCCTCCCCCTGTTATCCCACCCACCCCTTCCCACTTCCCCGTTCTGGTTTTGCCGAATACTGTTTCACTGAGTCTTTCCAGAACCAGGGACCACTCCTCCTTTCTTCTTGTACCTCATTTGATGTGTGGGTTATGTTTTGGGTATTCCAGGTTTCTAGGTTAATATCCACTTATTAGTGAGTGCATACCATGATTCACCTTTTGAGTCTGGGTTACCTCACTTAGTATGATGTTCCAGCTCCATCCATTTGCCTAAGAATTTAATGAATTCATTGTTTCTAATGGCTGAATAGTACTCCATTGTGTATATATACCACATTTTTTTGCATCCACTCTTCTGTTGAGGGATACCTGGGTTCTTTCCAGCTTCTGGCAATTATAAATAGGGCTGCTATGAACATAGTGGAGCATATATACTTATTACATGCTGGGGAATCCTCTGGGTATATGCCCAGGAGTGGTACAGCAGGGTCCTCCAGACGTGACAAGCCCAGTTTTCTGAGGAACCATCAGACTGATTTCCAGAGTGGTTGTAACATTTTGCAATCCCACCAGCAGTGGAAGAGTGTTCCTCTTTCTCCACATTCTTGCCAGCACCTGCTGTCTCCTGAATTTTTAATCAGCCATTCTGACTGGTGTGAGGTGAATCTCAGGGTTGTTTTGATTTGCATTTCCCTGATGACTAATGAAGTTGAGCATTTTTAAAGATGTTTCTCCGCCATCCGAAGTTCTTCAGGTGAGAATTCTTTGTTTAACTCTGTACCCCATTTTTAATAGGGTTATTTGGTTTTCTGGGGTCTAACTTCTTGAGTTCTTTGTATATATTGGATATTAGCCCTCTATCTCTCTCTGATTTTTAAGTAGGTCCTCTGCTTCCTTTCCATCCTACATGTCCAGCAATGTGCCTGGCGTTCTGCTGCTTGGTGCCAGACTCCTAGGTATTGTTTGTTCTCCTCTGCCATGGTAAATTCAATATTTGTTGCCTGTTAGTGTTCCTGATTCTTTTTTGTTTTTTGGAGGCAGGGTCTCACGATGTAGCCCTGGCTGGCCCAGAACTATGTAGACTAGACTAGCCTCCAATTCACAGAGATTCACCTGCTTCTGCCTCCTGGGCGTTGGGATTTAAGTGTGGATCACAATGCCTGGCAGGTTCACTGAATCTTTATTTTTACCTTGTCATGGTTTGGATGGGTGTCCACCAAAAGCACATCTATTAAAGATGTAGGAGACCACTG
Organism: Apodemus sylvaticus; assembly: GCF_947179515.1. NCBI lineage: Eukaryota > Metazoa > Chordata > Mammalia > Rodentia > Muridae > Apodemus > Apodemus sylvaticus. The sequence goes on from NC_067491.1 coordinate 16,568,473, forward strand.
GAGTCAGACATGTCATTCTCTGGCCGGAGCGGGGCATTAGTCACGGGAAGAGGTCTGGTCAGTCTGGAGCTGTTGCTGCTGACTGTTACCCTGAACTCTCGGTGAGACACAGTGTGCTGATGTATACTTTAGATTATTCTCTTCAAGGTCAGGTTGTTTTTCTTAACGGGTTGCTTACCACATCCTGCTTTACTTTTCCCTGCCAAATGTTTTACCATATAACGACTAATGTGAACCTGCATTAAACGAGACTTGATCAGAATCCTGTTTTGTCTCAAATTCTCGCACCTCTTGCCCCCTAGGTCCTCACTCCACCCCTCAGAAACCTGTGAGAATCCGCAGGCAGGTTCATAAAGATGTAGTTCCCAGGTGTGGTGCTATTGAGAGGTGGGAGAAATTGAAAGAGGTGTTTTATAAGAAATTCTTAAGTTCTCCTTAGCCTGAAAAGGGAATGTAGGATTTCATTTCATCCTCTCTCTCCTGCCTGCCTTATGTAAATGGTTTATATCCACCCAGAAGTTTAGGCCAGGCTGGGTCCTCTCTGAAACATCCTAGGCGGAAGAGCATTGCTGGGGACAAGACTTGGTCTTGGGCCTTCGCCAATGTGCCGAGCCCTCTCAGGAGTCGCCATGAGCAAAGCTACCCTCCTGAACTGAAGAAGTTTATGGACAAGAAATTATCATTGAAATTAAACGGTGGCAGGCATGTACAAGGAATCCTGCGGGGCTTTGATCCCTTCATGAACCTTGTGATTGATGAGTGTGTGTAGATGGGAACCAGTGGGCAGCAGAACAACATCGGCATGGTGGTCATCTGAGGAAACAGCATCATCATGCTAGAAGCCTTGGAGAGAGTCTAGCCACTGTCCAGCAGTGTGTCCCCATACCTCCCCAAAGGCCTGTTTGCTTGTGATGTAGAATTAGGTCATGTACATTTTCATATGGAACTTTTTGATTAATAAACTTTTTTTTATTCGATATAATTTATTTACATTTCAAATGATTTCCCCTTTTCTAGCCCCCGACTCCCCGAAAGTCCCGTAAGTCCCCTTCTCTTCCCCTGTCCTCCCACCCACCCCTTCCCACTTCCCTGTTGTGGTTTTGCTGAATACTGTTTCACTGAGTCTTTCCAGAACCAGGGGCCACTCCTCCTTTCTTCTTGTACCTCATTTGATGTGTGGATTATGTTTTGGGTATTCCAGTTTTCTAGGTTAATATCCACTTATTAGTGAGTGCATACCATGATTCACCTTTTGAGTCTGGGTTACCTCACTTAGTATGATGTTCTCTAGCTCCATCCATTTGCCTAAGAATTTCATGTATTCATTGTTTCTAATGGCTGAATAGTACTCCATTGTGTAGATATACCACATTTTTTGCATCCACTCTTCTGTTGAGGGATACCTGGGTTCTTTCCAGCATCTGGCAATTATAAATAGGGCTGCTATGAACATAGTAGAGCATGTATCCTTATTACATGGTGGGGAATCCTCTGGGTATATGCCCAGGAGTGGTATAGCAGGATCTTCTGGAAGTGAGGTGCCCAGTTTTCAGAGGAACTGCCAGACTGAATTCCAGAGTGGTTGTACCAATTTGCAACCCCACCAGCAGTGGAGGAGTGTTCCTCTATCTCCACACCCTCTCCAACACCTGCTGTCTCCTGAATTTTTTTTTATTCTTTTTTTTTTATTCGATATAATTTATTTACATTTCAAATGATTTCCCCTTTTCTAGCCCCCCCCCACTCCCCGAAAGTCCCGTAAGCCCCCTTCTCTTCCCCTGTCCTCCCTCCCACCCCTTCCCAGTTCCCCGTTCTGGTTTTGCCAAATACTGTTTCACTGAGTCTTTCCAGAACCAGGGACCACTCCTGCTTTCTTCTTGTATCTCATTTGATGTGTGGATTATGTTTTGGGTATTCCAGTTTTCTAGGTTAATAACCACTTATTAGTGAGTGCATACCATGATTCACCTTTTGAGTCTGGGTTACCTCACTTAGTATGATGTTCTCTAGCTCCATCCATTTGCCTAAGAATTTCATGAATTCATTGTTTCTAATGGCTGAATAGTACTCCATTGTGTAGATATACCACATTTTTTGCATCCACTCTTCTGTTGAGGGATACCTGGGTTCTTTCCAGTATCTGGCAATTATAAATAGGGCTGCTATGAACATAGTAGAGCATGTATCCTTATTACATGGTGGGGAATCCTCTGGGTATATGCCCAGGAGTGGTATAGCAGGATCTTCTGGAAGTGAGGTGCCCAGTTTTCGGAGGAACCGCCAGACTGCTTTCCAGAGTGGTTGTACCAATTTGCAACCCCACCAGCAGTGGAGGAGTGTTCCTCTTTCTCCGCACCCTCTCCAACACCTGCTGTCTCCTGAATTTTTAATCTTAGCCATTCTGACTGGTGTAAGATGAAATCTTAGGGTTGTTTTGATTTGCATTTCCCTAATGACTAATGAAGTTGAGCATTTTTTAAGATGCTTCTCCGCCATCCGAAGTTCTTCAGGTGAGAATTCTTTGTTTAACTCTGTACCCCATTTTTTAATAGGGTTGTTCGGTTTTCTGGAGTCTAACTTCTTGAGTTCTTTATATATATTGGATATTAGCCCTCTATCTGATGTAGGATTGGTGAAGATCTTTTCCCAATTTGTTGGTTGCCGATCTGTCCTCTTGATGGTGTCCTTTGCCTTACAGAAACTCTGTAACCTTATGAGGTCCCATTTGTCAATTCTTGCTCTTAGAGCATACGCTATTGGTGTTCTGTTCAGAAACTTTCTCCCTGTACCGATGTCCTCAAGGGTCTTCCCCAGTTTCTTTTCTATTAGCTTCAGAGTGTCTGGCTTTATGTGGAGGTCCTTGATCCATTTGGATTTGAGCTTAGTACAAGGAGACAAGGATGGATCAATTCGCAATCTTCTGCATGCTGACCTCCAGTTGAACCAGCACCATTTGTTAAAAAGGCTATCTTTTTTCCATTGGATGTTTTCAGCCTCTTTGTCGAGGATCAAGTGGCCATAGGTGTGTGGGTTCATTTCTGGATCTTCAATCCTGTTCCATTGATCCTCCTGCCTGTCACTGTACCAATACCATGCAGTTTTTAACACTATTGCTCTGTAGTATTGCTTGAGGTCAGGGATACTGATTCCCCCAGATTTTCTTTTGTTGCTGAGAATAGTTTTAGCTCTCCTGGGTTTTTTGTTGTTCCAGATGAATTTGATAATTGCTCTTTCTAACTCTGTGAAGAATTGAGTTGGGATTTTGATGGGTATTGCATTGAATCTGTATAGTGCTTTAGGCAAAATGGCCATTTTAACTATATTGATTCTACCGATCCATGAGCATGGGAGGTTTTCCCATTTTTTGAGGTCTTCTTCCATTTCCTTCTTCAGAGTCTTGAAGTTCTTGTCATAAAGATCTTTCACATGTTTGGTAAGAGTCACCCCAAGATACTTTATACTGTTTGTGGCTATTGTGAAGGGGGTCATTTCCCTAATTTCTTTCTCAGCCTGCTTATCCTTTGAGTATAGGAAGGCCACTGATTTGCTTGAGTTGATTTTATAACCTGCCACTTTGCTGAAGTTGTTTATCAGCTGTAGGAGCTCTCTAGTGGAGTTTTTTGGGTCACTTAGGTAGACTATCATGTCGTCTGCAAATAATGATAGTTTGACTTCTTCCTTTCCAATTGCCCGAGCTAGTACCTCAAGTACAATATTGAAAAGATAAGGAGAAAGGGGGCAGCCTTGTCTGGTCCCTGATTTCAGTGGGATTGCTTCAAGTTTCTCTCCATTTAGTTTGATGCTGGCTACCGGTTTGCTGTATATTGCTTTTACTATGTTTAGGTATGGGCCTTGAATTCCTGTTCTCTTCAAGACTTTAAGCACGAAAGGATGCTGAATTTTGTCAAATGCCTTTTCAGCATCCAATGAAATGACCATGTGGTTTTGTTCTTTGAGTTTGTTTATGTAGTGGATTGTATTGATGGATTTCCGTATATTGAACCAACCCTGCATTCCCGGGATAAAGCCTACTTGATCATGGTGGATGATCGTTTTGATGTGTTCTTGGATTCGGTTGGCAAGAATTTTATTGAGTATTTTTGCATCGATGTTCATAAGAGAAATTGTTCTGAAGTTCTCTTTCTTTGTTGGATCTTTGTGTGGCTTTGGTATCAGCGTAATTGTGGCTTCGTAGAAGGAATTGGGTAGTGTTCCTTCTGTTTCTATTTTGTGGAAAAGTTTGAAGAGTATTGGTGTTAGGTCTTCTATGAAGGTCTGGTAGAACTCTGCACTGAAGCCATCTGGTCCCGTGCTTTTTTTGGTTGGAAGACTTTCTATGACCCTTTTTATTTCTTCAGGTGTTATGGGACTGCTTAGATGGTCTAGTTGGTCCTGATTTAATTTTGGTATTTGGTATATATCAAGGAAATTGTCCATTTCCTCCAGATTCTCCAGTTGTGTTGAGTACAGGCTCTTGTAGTAGGATCTGATGATTTTTTGGATTTCCTCAGTTTCCGTTGTTATATCTCCCTTTTCATTTCTAAGTTTGTTAATTTGGATACTTTCTCTGTGCCCTTTGGTCAGTCTGGCTAAGGGTTTATCTATCTTGTTGATTTTCTCAAAGAACCAGCTCCTGGTTTTGTTGATTTTTTGTATGGTTCTCTTTGTTTCTACTTGATTGATTTCGGCCCTGAGTTTGATGATTTCCTGCCTTCTACTCCTCCTGGGTGAAATAGCTTCTTTTTGTTCCAGGGCTTTCAGGTGTGTCATTAAGCTGGTAATGTATGCTCACTCCATTTTCTTTTTGGAGGCACTCAGGGCTATGAGTTTTCCTCTTAGCACTGCTTTCATTGTGTCCCATAGATTTGGGTATGTTGTGTTTTCATTTTCATTGTGTTCTAAAAAGTCTTTAATTTCTTTCTTTATTTCTTCCTTGACCAAGGTATCATTGAGTAGAGTATTGTTCAGTTTCCACGTGTATGTGGGTTTTCTGTTGTTTCTGTTGCTATTGAAGACCACTTTTACTCCATAGTGATCAGATAGGATGCATGGGATTAGTTCTATCTTCTTATATTTGTTGAGTTCTGTCTTGTGACCAATTATATGGTCGATTTTGGAGAAGGTACCATGAGGTGCTGAGAAAAAGGTATATTCTTTTGTTTTAGGATAGAATGTTCTATATATATCTGTTAAATCTAATTGGTCCAAAGCTTCAATTAGTTTCATTGTGTCCCTGTTTAGTTTCTGTTTTCCTGATCGGTCCATTGAGGAAAGTGCAGTGTTGAAGTCACCCACAATTATTGTGTTAGGTGCAATGTGTGCTTTGAGCTTTAATAAAGTTTCTTTTACGAAAGAGGGTGCCCTTGCATTTGGAGCATAGATGTTCAGGATTGAGAGTTCTTCTTGTATTTTTCCTTTGACCAGCAAGAAGTGTCCCTCAGAGTCTCTTTTGATGATTTTGGGTTGAAAGTCAATTTTATCTGATATTAAAATGGCTACTCCAGCTTGTTTCCTGAGACCATTTGCTTGTAAAATTGTCTTCCAGCCTTTTACTCTAAGGTAGTGTTTGTCTTTGACCCTGAGATGTGTTTCCTGTAAGGAGCAAAATGTAGGGTCCTGTTTACGTATCCAGTCAGTTAGTCTGTGTCTTTTTATTGGGGCATTAAGTCCATTGATGTTAAGAGATATTAAGGAATAGTGATTGTTACTTCCTATCATTTTTGACGTTATTTTTTAAATTTGATTGCTTAACTTCTTTTGGGTTTGATGAAAGGTTACTATCTTGCTTTTTCCAGGGTGAAGTTTCCCTCCTTGTATTGGTGTTGTCCTCCTATTATCCTTTGTAAGGCTGGGTTTGTGGATAGATATTGGGTAAAGTTGGTTTTGTCATGAAATATCTCAGTTTCTCCATCTATGGTGATTGAGAGTTTTGTTGGATATAGTAGTTTTGGTTGGCATTTGTGTTCTCTTAGAATCTGCATGAGATCTGCCCAGGACCTTCTAGCCTTCATAGTCTCAGGTGAAAAGTCTGCTGTGATTCTGATAGGTCTTCCTTTATATGTTACTTGGCCTTTTTCTCTTACTGCCTTTAATATTCTTTCTTTGTTTAGAACATTTGGTCTTGTCCCGTGCTTCCGTCTTGCCAGCAAGAACGACGCGGCACACTTAGGATCCTTCTGCAGAAAGCTTTAATGCATCTTGAGAGGGAGAGCATATAAGCTTACAGGGCAGAGACCCCAAGGGAGCGCGAACCCAAGTCTTATATAGGCAGGTCCTCTCGCCTTGGACGTGGCGTACCCTGGTTGGCTGCGGCTCATCACCCCATATGATGCCACGAGGTAGGCAGAGACTCAGTGGCAGGAAATTCCGCTCGGGCATGCGCACTCGGCCTGTTTACGGCTCAGCAAGAACAGGATGTAGGCGCCATCTTGTAATGGAGGTCATAGGAGCGTTCGGGTGGCTCCCGACATGGTGTTTTGATTATGATATGACGGGAAATATTTCTGTTCTGGTCCAGTCTGTTTGGAGTTCTGTAGGCTTCTTGTATATTCATGGGCATCTCTCTCTTTAGGTTAGGGAAGTTTTCTTCCATAATTTTATTGAAGATATTTGCTGGCCCTTTAAGTTGTAAATCTTCACTCTCGTCTATGCCTATAATCCTTAGGTTTGGTCTTCTTATTGTGTCCTGGATTTCCTGGATATTTTGGGTTACAAGCTTTTTGCATTTTGCATTTTCTTTAACTGTTGAGTCCATGGTTTCTATGGAATCTTCAGCATCTGAGATTCTTTCTTCTATCTCTTGTATTCTGTTGTTGATATTTGCATCTCTGTCCCCTGATTTCTTCCCAAGGCTTTCTATCTCCGAAGTTGTCTCCCTTTGAGTTTTCTTAGTTGTTTCTACTTCTGATTTTAGATCCTGGATGGTTGTGCTTAGCTCCTTCACTTGCTTGTTTGTGCTTTCCTGTAATTCTTTAAGAGATTTTTGTGTTTCCTCTTTCATGACCTCAGCCTGTTGACCAAAGTTCTCCTGTATTTCTTTAAGTTTTTTTTGTGTTTCCTCATTGTTGGCTTTTGTATTCTCCTGGATTTCTTTCAATGATTTTTGTGTTTCCCTTGCAAGGGCTTCTAACTTTTGATCCATTTTCTCCTGAATTTCTTTAAGTATGTCCTTCATGTGTTCCTGTACCAGCATCATGACCAGTGATTTTAAATCCAAATCTTGTTTTACTGGTGTGTTGGGGTATCCAGGACATGCTGGTAGAGGAGAATTGGGTTCAGATGTTGCCATATTGCCTTGATTTCTCTTAGAGACGTTCCTGCATTTGCCTTTTGCCATCTAGTTCTCACTGGTGTTACTTGGTCTTGTCAGTGCTGGACTCACCAGTGCAAGCTACCCCTTCCCAGTTGGCCTCTGGTGCACAGCTTACCTCCTGCACTGCCTGGAGACAGGGTGCTGCTGCCCAGGCTGTTCAGATCCTGAAGCAGGCACCCGAAGGCTCCCGCTGGGGCCTGTTGGATTCACTTGAGCACACTGACTTCTCCCAGCTGGCCGCCCGGACCTGGTGATGTGGTGCTGCCGCCCAGGCTGATCTCAGACTGTCCGATGTCACTGGATTTCGAAATCAAGATGGAGAGGCCGAGTTCTGAAGTGGCTTCCGTGCAGCAAAAGGCGCCGCAAAACCAACCGCAGTTGTTTGCAGCCCGGCTGGTCAGTGAAGGTCAGTGGTCGTGGGCGCAGGGCCTAACTGGACCCTGTGTCGCCTTGGTTCCACCGCTGATGGCCCTTCAGCTGGACCAGCCACTGCTGTACTGCCGCCGCTGCCCGATAAATAAACTTTTGTGATACTCAAAAAAAAAAAAAAAAGACTTGGTCTTGGAATGTAAAAGTGGTTTTCTATAATAGCATATGGCTATCTTGACTTTAAGTTACTCTAAGCTGCGGGCCTCTGGATCTTTTTTTTTTTTTTTTTTTTCTTTTCTTTTTTTATTTGATATAATTTATTTACATTTCAAATGATTTCCCCTTTTCTAGCCCCCCCCACTCCCCGAAAGTCCCGTAAGCCCCCTTCTCTTCCCCTGTCCTCCCTCCCACCCCTTCCCAGTTCCCCGTTCTGGTTTTGCCAAATACTGTTTCACTGAGTCTTTCCAGAACCAGGGACCACTCCTGCTTTCTTCTTGTATCTCATTTGATGTGTGGATTATGTTTTGGGTATTCCTCTGGATCTTTTGACACTTGTTGCTAACCGCAGGTTTTATTGCTGGGTCTCACAGCTTCTGGTCAGGCCCTTCACTGCCCTGGCTGCTTAAATTTTTTGAGCCAGAGAGGATGGAAAGGAAAAGAATAAAAATGCTTTATACAAGTAAATATGCACAGACACAGATACATCCACACACACATACCTTTTCATTCATGTTCTCATTCACACATTAACCCAGTCACATCATTGTTGGCCCAACCACCTGTCTTATACCCTCTACCATTATTCTTGCTTGCTTACATACACACAGGCACACACACACACACACACACACACACACACACACACACACACACACGGATGGATAGATGGGAGACACCCAAGCCAAACCATCTAACCAATGACTTTACTTCATTTCGTTGGCCATTTTATACCTTTATAAACAAAAAGTTCTTTAGAAAATAACCCCAGAGATAAAATGGGAGTTACAGAAGGATGTTAACATTCAGTTCAAAACAGTGTTTCTTTCTAATATGTTCACTGAAACTGCAAAGCAACAGTTTTTACACGGCCTTGCCTTATCATAGTGCACACCTGTGACTTTATCCTTGCACCTAAATGCTGTTCCTTGAACACAAATTTGGCCCAAATCTATTTCTCTTTTTGTGAGGACTAGGAAAAATTCTATTCTGACATAAGTACATCTTTCTAGCAAAGCAACTAAGAACATTTCTTAAAATTTTTCTTTCTAAAATTATTTGACACTGGTCCGGTGGTGAGGGTCACCACCAGCAGAACGGAGGTGACAGGAACCAGGCAGGTCCTGCACCTGCTACCACTGGTCACCACTGACCAGCCGGGCTGCGCATGGAGGAGTTGCAGTGCTTTTTACTGCACTGAAGCCGCATTAGACCTCTGCCTCCTGCCAGCCAGTTACGAGAGGCGCTCCGCCATCTTGGCTCCCTGACACCAGAGAGAACTGACAGAACCAGGTACGCACACATAGTCCGAGGCTAACATCGCTTGGGTCTAAGCCTGGCAGGCTTTACCTGCACCCAGGCCCTGGGCAGCTCAGTGGGCCATCCGTGTGCCAACCTTCAACCTGGCCAGGAGGTTGTTTGCCCTGAAGTATGCCCACCACTTGCAGGGGCACGCACCACCATCTTGGCTACCAGACACCAGAGAGATCTAACAAAGCCAGCTAGCAGACATAGCCTGAGGCTAACATCGCTTGGGTGTAAGGCTGGCAGGTTTTTGCCTGCACCTAGGCCCTGGGCCATTTGTGTGCCAACCCAGCCAGGAGGTCGTTTGCCCTGCAGACTGCCCAGCACTTATGGAGGCATGCCACCATCTTGGCTACCAGATGCTAGAGTGATCTAAGGAACAGAGCCAGCTAGCAGACATAGCCTGAGTCTAACATCACTTGGGTCTACACCTGTCAGGCTTTTGCCTGCACACAGGCCCTGAGTAGCTCAGTGGGCCGTCTGTGCTCCTGGTCTGGGGGTCATTTGCCCTGAAACCAGGTGCCATATATGCAAATATCAACAACAGAATACAAGAGATAGAAGAAAGAATCTCAGATGCTGAAGATACCATAAAAACCATGGACTCAATAGTCAAAGAAAATGCAAAATGCAAAAAAGTTGTAACCCAAAACATCCAGGAAATCCAGGACACAATGAGAAGACCAAATCTAAGCATTATAGGTATAGATGAGAGTGAGGATCTACAACTGAAAGGGCCAGCAAATATCTTCAACAAAATTATGGAAGAAAACTTACCTAACCTAAAGAGAGAGATGCCCATGAATATACAAGAAGCCTACAGAACTCCAAATAGACTGGAACAGAGCAGAAATACCTCCCATCACATAATAATCAAAACCTCAAATGTACTAAACAAAGAAAGAATATTAAAGGCAGTAAGAGAAAAAGGCCAAGTAACATATAAAGGAAGACCTATCAGAATTACACCAGACTTCTTATCAGAGACCATGAAAACTAGACAATCCTGGGAAGATCTCATGCAGACTCTAAGAGGACACAAATGTCAGCCAAGGCTACTATACCCAGCAAAACTGTCAATCACCATAGATGGAGAGACCAAGATATTCCATGACAAAACCAAATTTACACAATATCTTTCCAGAAATGCAGCCCTACAAAGGATAATAAGGGGAAAACACCAATACATGGAGGGAAACTATATCCTGGAAAAAGCAAGATACTAACCTTTCATCAAACCCAAAAGAAGATAACCACTCAAATATAAAAATAACATCAAAAATGACAGGAAGCAATAATCACTATTCCTTAATATCTCTTAACATCAATGGACTCAAATCCCCAATAAAAAGATATAGACTAACAGACTGGATAAGGAAATAGGACCCTATATTTTGCTGCATACAGGAAACACATCTCAGTGTCAAAGACAAAAACTGCCTTAGAGTAAAAGGCTGGAAGACAATTTTACAAGCAAATGATCTCAGGAAACGAGTTGCAATAGCCATTCTAATATCAGATAAAATTGACTTTCAACCTAAAGTCATCAAAAGAGACACTGAGGGACACTTCTTGATGGTCAAAGGAAAAAATCCACCAAGAAGAATTTTCAATTCTGAACATCTATGCTCCAAATGCAAGGGCACCCTCATTCATAAAAGAAACTTTACTAAAGCTCAAAGCACACATTGCACCTAACACAATAATTGTGGGTGACTTCAACACTCCACTCTCCTCAATGGACCGATCAGAAAAACAGAAACTAAACAGGGACACAGTGAAACTAATTTTGGTCCAATTGGATTCAACAGATATTTATAGACCATTTCATCCTAAAGGAAAAGAATATACCTTTTTCTCAGCACCTCATGGTACCTTCTCCAAAATCGACCATATAATTGGTCACAAGACAGACCTCAACAAATTTAAGATGACTGAACTAGCATGCCTCCTATCAGATCACTATGGAATAAGAGTGGTCTTCAATAGCAACAAAAACAACAGAAAGCCCACATACACCTGGAGGCTGAACAATACTCTACTCAATGATACCTTGGCCAAAGAAGAAATAAAGAAAGAAATCAAAGACTTTTTAGAATTTAATGAAAATGAAGGCACAATTGGGACACAATGAAAGCAGTGCTAAGAGGAAAACTCATAGCCCTGAGTGCCTTCAAAAAGAAACAGGAGAGAGCATACACTAGCAAATGAAAGTTCTGGAACAAAAAGAAGTTAAGTCACCCAGGAGGAGTAGAAGACAGGAAGTCATCAAACTCAGAACTGAAATCAATCAAGCAGAAACAAAGAGAACCATACAAAGGATCAACAAAACCAGGAGCTGGTTCTTTGAGAAAATCAACGATATAGATAAACCCTTAGCCAGACTAACCAAAAGGCACAGAGACAGTATCCAAATTAACAAAATTAGAAATGAAAAGGGGGATATAACAACAGAAAGTGAGGAAATTCAAAAAATCATCAGATCCTACTACAAAAGCCTATACTCAACACAACTGAAGAATCTGGAGGAAATGGACAAAATTCCAATGTCTTTTCCTAGACAGATACCAAATACCAAAATTAAATCAGGATCAAATAGATTATCTAAACAGACCCATAACCCCTAAAGAAATAGAAGGGGTCATAGAAAGCCTTCCAACCAAAAAAAAGCACAGGACCAGATGGTTTTAGTGCAGAATTCTATCAGACCTTCAAAGAAAACTTAACACCAATACTCTTCAAACTATTCCACCAAATAGAAACAGAAGGAACACTACCCAACTCCTTTTATGAAGCCACAATTACACTGATATCGAAACCACACAAAAATCCAACAAAGAAAGAAAATTTCAGGCCAATTTCCCTTATGAATATAGATGCAAAAATACTCAATAAAATTCTTGCCCACCGAATCCAAGAACACATCAAAACGATCATCCACCATGATCAAGTAGGCTTCATCCCAGGGATGCAGGGATGGTTCAATATACGGAAATCCATCAGTGCTACCCACTATATAAACACAATCAAAGAAAAAACCACACATGATCATTTCATTAGATGCTGAAAAAGCATTTGACAAAATTCAGCATCCTTTCATGCTAAAAGTCTTGGAAAGGGCAGGAATTCAAGGCCCATATCTAAACATAGTAAAAGCAATATGCAGCAAACCGGTAGCCAACATCAAACTAAATGGAGAGAAACTTGAAGCAATCCCACTAAAATCAGGGACTAGGCAAGGCTGCCCACTCTCTTCATATCTTTACAATATAGTTCTCGAAGTCTTATCTAGAGCAATTAGACAACATAAGGAGGTCAAAGGGATACAAATTGGAAAGGAAGAAGTCAAACTATCACTATTTGCAGATGATATGATAGTATACTTAAGTGACCCAAAAAACTCCACCAGAGAACTCTTATAGCTGATAAACAACTTCAGCAAAGTAGCAGGTTTTAAAATCAAGTCAAGCAAATGAGTAGCCTTCCTATACTCAAAGGATAAGCAGGCTGAGAAAGAAATTAGGGAAATGACACCCTTCATAGTAGCCACAAAAAATATAAAGTTCCTTGGAGTGACTCTAACCAAACAAGTGAAAGATCTGTTTGACAAGAACTTCAAGTCTCTGAAGAAGGAAATTGAAGAAGACCTCAGAAAATGGAAAAATCTGCCATGCTCATGGATTGGCAGGATTAATAAAGTTAAAATGGCCATCTTGCCAAAAGCAATCTACAGATTCAATGCAATACCCATCAAAATCCCAACTCAGTTCTTCATAGAGTTAGAAAGAGCAATTCTCAAATTCATCTGGAATAACAAAAACCCAGGATAGCTAAAACTATTCTCAACAACAAAAGAAATTCTGGAGAAATCAGTATCCCGAACCTCAAGCAATACTACAGAGCAATAGTGTTAAAAACTGCATGGTATTGGTACAGTGACAGGCAGGCAGATCAATGGAATAGGATTGAAGGTCCAGAAATGAACCCACACACCTATGGCCACTTGATCTTTGACAAAGGAGCTGAAAACCTCCAATGGAAAAAAAGATAGCCTTTTCAACAAACGGTGCTGGTTCAACTGGAGGTCAGCATGCAGAAGAATGCGAATTGGTCCATCTTTTTCTCCTTGTACTAAGCTCAACTCCAAGTGGATCAAGGACCTCCACATAAAACAAGACACACTGAAACTAATAGAAATGAAACTGGGAAAGACCCTTGAGGACATTGGCACAGGGGAAATGTTCCTGAACAGAACACCAATAGTTTATGCTCTAAGATCAAGAATTGACAAATGGGACCTCATAAAATTACAAAATTTCTGTAAGGCAAAAAACACCATCAGAAGGACAAATTGGCAACCAAAAAATTGGGAAATGATCTTCACTAACCCTACATCTGACAGAGGGCTAGTACCCAATATATACAAAGAACTCAAAAAGTTAGACCCCAGAAAACCAAATAACCCTATTAAAAATGGGGTACAGAGCTAAACAAAGAATTTTTACCTGAAGAAATTTGAATGAATGAGAAGCATCTTAAATAATGTTCAACATCATTAGTCATTAGGGAATTACAAATCAAAACAACCCTGAGATTTCACCTCACACCAGTCAGAATGGCCAAGATCAAAACTCAAGAGAAAACAGGTGCTGACGTGGATGTGGATAAAGAGGAACACCTTTCCACTGCTGGTGGGATTTCAAATTGGTACAACCACTCTGGAAATCAGTCTCGTGGTTCCTCAGAAAACTGGGCTTGTCACTTCTGGAGGACCCTGCTATACCACTCCTGGGCATATACCCAGATGATTCTCCAGCATGTAATAAGGATACATGCTCCACTATGTTCATAGCAGCCCTATTTATAATAGCCAGAAGCTGGAAAGAACCCAGGTGTCCCTCAACGGAGGAATGGATACAAAAATGTGGTATATATACACAAGGGAGTACTATTCAGCCATTAGAAACAATGAATTCATGAAATTCTTAGACAAATGGATGGAGCTGGAGAACATCATACTAACTGAGGTAACCCAGTCTCAAAAGATCAATCATGGTATGCACTCACCGATAAGCGGATATTAGCCTAGAAACTTGGATTACCCAAGTCATAATCCACATATCAAATGATGTCCAAGAAGAAGTGAGGAGTAGCCCCTGGTTCTGGAAAGGCTCAGTGCCCCAGTATAGGGAATACCAGAACATGGAAGTGGGAAGGGGTGGATGGGGGAACAGGGGGAGAGAAGAGGGCTTATGGGACTCTCAGGGAGTGGGGAGCCAGAAAAGGGAAAATCATTTGAAATGTAAATAAAAATATATCGAATAAAAATCTTTTAAAAAATTATTTGACACCAGGAATTATATAGAATCATTAATTCATCTAAACAGTATTAATTCATGAAAGTTCACCATTATGTGGACACACGGGAAAGAGGGTGGCCTGAGGTGCAGGGATTATTATATTAATTTAATAATGACAGGAAAGGCATGTCAGTTGTGAGATGCAATCCTGAGTTGAAGTCTCTCTGGGACCCTGCCATCAAAGTCACCCATTGCAGGCCATGCAAAAATAGTGGACAAATCCAGGAAGGCCACCTGCTAGCATGAGCCCATCCTAGATGGCTCCTGACAATGTGCACCCCACCATGGTCATTCAGTATCAATGCCAGAAATCCAAAGACATATAACTTTCTAACTCTGAGTGGGAACCTTGAAAATTGTAAGCCAGTTAAAAAAAATGATGCCCATATTTTGTCATAGTTATACAAAGCTAATACATACCTGTTCAAATCTGCTGCTCAATCCCCAAGGCAAGATTTTTAATACAGGCATATATTTTTTAGTTCAATAAGTGCTTTGCTCTTTGTTACAGTTTATATCTTTTTGTTGACATTTCCTTTTCTTCATATATGGATTTCATGACTTTTCTCAGTTGTCTGTGCTTTTATTTTTTTATTAGATATATTCTTTATTTACATTTCAAATGATTTCCCCTTTCCTGGATCCCCCTCTCTAAAAGTCCCATAAGCCCTCTTCCCTCCCCCTCTTACGCACTCATCCCCTTCCCGCTTCTCTGTCCTGATATTCCCCTACACTGTTGCACCGAGCCTTTCCAGGACCAGGGGCCTCTCCTTCCTTCTTCTTGGGCATCATTTGATATGCGAATTGTTTCTTGGATATTCTGAGCTTCTGAGCTAATATACACTTATCAGTGAATGCATACCATGTGTGTTCTTTTGTGATTGGGTCACCTCACTCAGGATGACATTCTCCAGTTCAACCCACTTGCCTAAGAATTTCATGAACTCATTGTTTTTAATAATACATTGTTCAAATTGGAAAGGAAGAAGTCAAAGTATCATTATTTGCAGATGATATTATAGTATTCTTAAGTCACCCCAAAAATTCTACCAGAGAACTCCTAAACCTCATAAACAGCTTCAGCAAAGTGACTGGATATAAAATTAACTCAAACAAATCAGTAGCCTTCCTATACTCAAAGGATAAAGAGGCTGAGAAAGAAATTAGGGAAATGACACCCTTCACAATGGTCACAAATAATACAAAATATTTTGGTGTGAATCTCACCAAGGAAGTGAAAGATTTGTATGACAAGAATTTAAAGTCTCTGAAGAAAGAAATTGAAGAAGATCTCATAAGATGGAAAGATCTCCCATGTTCATTGATTGGTAAGGTTAATATAGTAAATATAGCCATCTTACCTAAAGCAATCTACAGATTCAATGCAATCACCATCAAAATTCCAACTCAATTAGGAAGAGCAATTTTCAAATTTATCTGGAATAACAAACAAACAAACAAACAAACAAAAACAGGATAGCAAAAACTATTCTCAACAATAAAAGAACTTGTGGCAGAATCACCATCCCTGACCTCAAGCTCTACTACAGAGCAATAGTGATAAAAACTGTATGGTATTGGTACAGAGACAGGGAGGAAGATCAATGGAATAGAATTGAAGACCCAGAAATGAACCCACATACCTATGGTCACTTGATCTTTGACAAAGGAGCTAAAAACCATCCAGTGGAAAAAAGACAGCATTTTCCACAAATGGCTGGGTCAACTGGCAGTCAGCATGTAGAAGGATGCTAATTGATCCATTTTTATCTCCCTGTACAAAGCTCAAGTCCAAGTCGATAAAGGACCTCCACATAAAATGAGAGACACTGAATCTAATACAAGAGAAAGTGGGGAAGAACCTGGAGCACATGGGCAGAAAGGAAAATTTCCTGAATAGAACACCAATAGTTTATGCTCTAAGATCAAGAATTGACAAATTGGTCCTCATAAAATTGCAAAGCTTCTGTAAGGCAAAGGGCACTGTCAATAAGACAAAACAGCAGCCAAAAGATTGGGAAATGATCTTTACCAATCCTACATCCAATAGAAGGATAGTGTCCAATATATACAAAGAACTCAAGAAGTTAGACTCCAGAGAACGAAAAAAAAACCTTTTTAAAATGGGGTACAGAGCTTAACAAAAAATTCTCAACTGAGGAATACTGAATGACTGAGAAACATCTAAAGAAATATTCAACATCCTTCATCATCAGCGAAATGCAAATCAAAATAACCCTGAGATTCCACCTCACACCAGTCAGAATGGCCAAAATCAAACTCAGGGAATAGCAAATTCTGGAGAGGATGTGGAGAAAGAGGAACACTCTTCTATTGCTGGTTGGATTGCCAGCTCATAAACCCTCTTTGAAAATCAGTTTGGGAGTTCCTCAGAAAAATGGACATAACACACCTGAGGACCCAGCTATACAAGTCTTGGGCATATACCCAGAAGATGCTCCAACATGTAATAAGGACACATGCTCCACTATGTTCATAGCAGCCTTCTTTATAATAGCCAGAAGCTAAAAAGAACCCAGATTCCCCTCAACAGAGGAATGGATACAGAAAATGTGGTACATGTACACAATGGAGTACTGCTCAACTATTAAAAACAATGAACTCATGAAATTCTTAGGCAAATGGATGGAGCTAGAAAACATCATCCTAAGTGAGGTAACCCAGTCAAAAAAGAACACACACATGGTATGCCCTTGCTGATAAGTGGATATTAGCCCCAAAGCTCGGAACACCCAAGATACAACTCAGAGCACATAAAGCTCAAATAGAGGGAAGACCAAGTGTGGACACTTTGATCCTTATTGAAAAGTGGATCAAAATACCCATGGCTCACAGCCAACCAATAGAATGAGCATAGGGTCCCCAATGGAGCAGCTAGAGAGAGAATCAAAGGAGCTGAAGAGGTTTGCAGCTCCACAGGAGAAACAATAGTATGTACCAACCAGTATTCCCAGAGCTCCCAGGAACTAAACGACCAACCAAAGAGTATACAGGGAAGGTTCCACGGCTCCAGCTACATATGGAGCAGAAGATGACCATTTCAGACATCAATGAGAGGAGAAGCCATTGATCTTGTGAGGGCTCAATGCCTCCAGAATAGGGGAATGCAAGTCAGGAAATTGGGGGTGGGATAAGGAGGCGGAGGGGGAGTGGAATAGAATTTTTTGTGGGGTAACATGGAACAGGGTTAACATTTATAATGTAAATAAAGCAAATATCTAATAAAAAATAAAAAAATGTAAAATGGGTAATAGATACAGCTGGGAGCCCCTCCACGCTGAGGAAGGAAATCTAAGAACCAGCAAAGGCTTGAGAAGAAGCAGCATGCTGGAGACTAGGCTGGGCTGGCATAGACTCTGACCGTGGTTTACTGTCTCAAGGGCCACTTAGGGATGGAGGGAGATTGCCTGGATTGCTTTTGAATTTGACCCAGATGTTCAGCTGGTTATATGTAGGTGAGAGTTTAGACCCAGTGAAGACTGCCAAGTTGATTTTTCACCAATACATACACATTTTCCCCCAGACACAGCATTTCACAGCATTTCAAAGTAAAGAAAAGACAACCTGTGCATTGAAAATCATTTAATTCTATTTGTACTTTTTCACTGTGAGATTACATTTGCTCCTGTGGTTATTTGCTGATACAAGCTCATCTGTCTCATAGTTAGTTAAGCATGAAACTGCTTAAGAAAGATCAGGACAAGCACAGCACTCACTAGGCCATTCTAAATACCTCAGAAGACTGGGAACATCCTCTCAAGGGTTAAATAGACTGACACATGAGCTGAGAATTTATTTTGTAAGCAGGATAAACAGGCCAGCTACAGGAAGATACTATTTTGAAAGGTCACATATTTCATGGTAAGTCTCTAAGTTCAGGCAGTGTCAGTTCTCATCCACTGAAAGTCCTGTGCCCTCAAAAACCCTCCCAGCTCACCACAGAAGCTAACTAACTGGGTGCTGAGCCTGCACAAAGCTCTGGGCTCACACAACTGCCATTTTCCAAAGACTGACTTTTCTCCTTTAAATAGTTGTATTTTTTCACAGCACAGGCCTGATCAGGATGAATTCCAATGGAGCTCAATGGGAATTACTTCCTGGATGAAGAAACTGAGGTACAGAGGTGTGTGTGTGTGTGTGTGTGTGTGTGTGTGTGTGTGTCAGTCACAGTGCATGAGCTGACTGACACGGGAGGCTTTGCCCAACACAGAAAACACAGTATCAGCTTAAGCTTCTTAGGAAGAAATCTCCATTTTGTCCTGTTTCTGCTGAAGTCCTGTTAGTTGGAGGGGAAAGTGAGGAAGTGTGACCTTTCCCATACCTACAACTATAGTGAAAGAGAGACAGAATGAGCTGCAGTAGAAGCACAGTGGTCAGACGGTGCAGTTCTGAATATACTGGAACAGATTTTGGTGTTTACAGTGTCTATTCCATGCCGGCCTGTGGAGGAAAGAGACATGGGGTAAATAGTTAAAAATCTGTCTCCTATGGCACACACACACTCAGACCTTGTGAGGAGATACATTGTGAGTGTGACACTAAAGGAGACTGGGTTCTGGGCCAAGAGCTATTGTGACAAACAGGCTATATCTGTACCTAGAAGCCGCTACTGACTCTGGAGCTGAGTCTGGATGGCAGTTTGATGCTCTGCCTCCTCAGCACAGCACGGGATGCTCAAGATTGATGTTGTGTCCATGTACTGTGCAGTCCACTGATTCTACAACTAGTCTGCAGGCCTGAGAAGGAAGTAGTTATTTGAGGGACTCTCACAAACTGGAGAAATTCCCTAAATATGATGATGTAGGAAAAGCCCCCCCCCATCTGTACACGCAGTTCTCAGAATGACACTTGGTCCACAGACACACTGTTTATATCAAAAAGAGCCAGACATTCCCCATCCGGTATTCTAATATACCATTCTTGAGTGCCTTGGGGATCCTTCACAATCGTCTTCACACATTGTATGGCCTGAGTGATGTCATCCTGCAGCAGAGCTGAAAGACAGGGGTGAGGAATGACCAGGACAGTGATAGAATCACTTCAGGTCAGATGCAGCCAGCTTTCTCTGTGGCAGTGAGCAGAGAGTTCAAGCAATTATTCCTCAAGTGTCTGTGCATCTGTGATCACTGGAGACAGTCTCTTGATTCTCTCTTAAAACCACATCTACAGTAACATTCACTGTCCTGAATTCTCATCATGAAGAGGGAATAGAATTACAGTAGCAATGTTCTGTGCTTGAAAACAGCACACTTAAGTCTTATGTCTTAAAGCAGCTGGGCTCCTTGCATGTGATCTGTTGAAAGTCAGCCCATTTCTCATTTATAGAGTCCCTGGTCTGTGGGATGTGCTTGAGTGGTCGTGGGTTTGAGCATGTGCAACTGCTCAGATCCTTAGCTTTCCAGCTCTAACAAAAACTAATGAAGTCATGGAGGCAGTGAGATCTCACTGGAGAGTGTATGGTTTTTGACTAGGGTAAGGGAAGCCCCTTTCATTCACACACAGGGAGCAGGAAGAGAACTGTCACCTGAGCATCTACCAGTGAAAATTTAACTTAAAGAAAACCAGAAGCTGGAGAGATGGCTCAGTGGCTAAGACCACTCGATGCACTTCTAGAGGATTTGATTCTCAACACCCACATGACAACTCACACGTGTCTGTAACTCCAGGTCCAGAAGATCTGAAGCCCTGATCTGTCTTCCACAGATACAAGGCACACATAGTACCCAGAATCATATCAGGCAAAATCCATGTGTGTGCGTGCGCACGCGCGCATGCACACACACACAGATAAAGTAATACTTTAAAAAAGAAAACAGAGTAGAAAGCCTTTGATGTACAAAGCTTTTCCTAGCAGTTTATAACTAGTAAAACCGAAGGAGGCCAGCTGCTTTAATACGTAAGAATTAAAGGTGCTGCTCTCAAGCACAGAGCATTGCTTTTGTAATGTTAGTCCCTCTTTAAGATGAGTATTTGGGTCAGTATTTGTTAATGCAGATGTGGTTCTGAGGGAGAGCCACATCATGAATCTGTGTGAATATAATTTATGTAAAAGTGTAAAATCTTTGCATGTCTCCATGTGAGTACATATGTGCATCATATAGCTTTACATGTGTGGACAGCATAGACTGAAGTTCTACAGGAGCATTTTCCAAAGATGTCAGTTAAGTCTATCATCTGGATGTCCACACTGGGGGTGACACTCCTCTGCTGGTATTTTCTAACACTTTCCAATGACTATAGATGAGTGGCTAGAAGGCTCTTAAAGTCAGACTAAACAGGTTACATAGAATGTCCCAAGTCCATTTCCATTGGAAAAATTAACAACCAAGTTTAACAGAGCAGGAATTAATATAGATGATTCTCAGAAGGTTTCCCCAGTTGCAGGTCAACAGCATTTCCTAAGCCAGGTCTGCCATTGGGAACTGGCTTGCAGAGCAGACTTCTGTTTGACCAGTGAGCCCCTGGGATCTGCCTGTGTCAGACACCCCAGGCTGGAGTGAGAAAACATAGAGCCAAGCTCAGCTTTTTTGTTGTTTGGGGACATCAAACCATGATGACTCTTTCATCAGAACTATCTGTCCAGCCTCCATTTATTGCATTTTATTTATTCTTTTGTTGATTTTGGCTTTGTGACCAAGGGCTCACTGATTTGTAGACAGGGTATTCTATTGCCAAACTACACCCTAAGTCTAATGCCTTACTTGGCTAATTTTGATGTAGTTAACCATTACTTTCTAACAGTAAAGTCAGTCTCTCCAGGTTCCTGATGATTATGTCCCCAGTGTTATATCTCCTGCACAGAATCTCTGCTCTTGCAATAAGAGCAGAATGTTTGTTTGCTATCACTGTAAACCTGCCTTCTCTTACCGCTGCAGGATATCCCACATGCATTCACTGCTCCTGGGATTTTGCCGTCATTACACCCATATCGGCTATTGATCTGAAATATTCCATAGTGGCTGCTGTTCCTTCCAGGGTGGTGGGTTGTAGCTTGTGTGTTATAACCACTCTCGTGATGAGCTAAACACACCCCTGAGAAGAAAAAGAAAATGTACCAGTAAGCATAAACAGCAAATCAACTACACACGATACCAAAGTCAGGCTTTGAGCTGGCGGTATTTTAGAAGTGATGAAGTAGAAGTATAATCATGTGGTTAAATTATATAATATGATACAACTAGCTCTGCCTGATTATGCCCGTGCTGTCCAGGGTAGACTCTGGTATGATGTGATCCTCCTGCCTCTGCCCTTCAAGTAGGTAGAACTGCTGTGCCCAGTCAGAAAGTAATTTTCAAGTAATTGTCACTGTGGTGTTCAATTTTATTCCCTGAAGTTGGTAGGCAGAGGCTGGTGAATCTGTATGAGTTTGAGACCAGTTTGATCTGCAGAGCATGTTCCAGGCCACCAAGTACTGTACGGTGAAACCATGCCACCTTCCAAATAAAATGGCTATTTCTACCATTGCTTTTATCATTATCCCTGACACCTATCTCATCCTTCAAGATACCTCTGCCTAAAATAGAAATGCAAATAGTAGTTAGGCATATTTAAAAATTTAATATGAACTTTGTATGCTGCTAAAAGTATTAATATTAGAAAAATAAGGATTTTCTCAGAAAGATTGGTCAAAGAACTAATGTGAATTTTCATGTTAAGTTAGAATACATTTTTCTACTCTGTGTCATCAAGTATCCTTCTTTGGCACTGAGCTTTCAGTCTCCTGCCTCAGCAACACATTGTTTGGGATCCATGAATGTACACCATCACAAATGTATAACGAGAATTTTGAAAGCAAGAACATCAGAATAAAAAAGGCTCTTCTTCAATTTCATCCATCCATCCACCCACACATGCATCTCTCTGTTGAGTAGTAGTCACTTGAATCTAATCTGAAGGTGATAACGTAGATGACGTAAGCCATAAGGAACTGTTCCTCATCCATATCTTCTGTTGTGTGAAACTAAAGGCCACCCAAGAGTGAAGAATGTTACTAAGTCGCTTTATACTCAGTCTCCAAGGACCTCATTCATACAGCAACTAGGGGCAAATAGGATCCCTCTGCCCTGTGTAGAAAGGTCAAAAAAATTATCTGAAATGTTGCACAACATGGTAAGATAAGTGAAGACAAATACCATGTCAGTCCAGGATCCCAGTTCCCAAATTCTAAATGACTGAGTCTCCCCCTTTCTCGTGGGCTGCTGAGTCTGAAGCAACTGGAAAACCCAGTGGCAGTCCATGAGCACCTCAGGTCCTGTTGCTTTATAATCCCTCACCCCAGCATCTCTGATTCAAATGACAAAAAATGAGGCTTTCAGTCAAATGAACTCAGTCACACAGGAGACAAACATGAAAGAGTATGAGGCAGCTCCCTCTGGTCACTCATTGCTCTCTTGTCCCTGTTCTAAAAACTTAGCTGGAGGCTTCAAGAAGAAGAGACTTACAGCTTGCCAGGCTGATGCCAGCGTAGCCAGCCATTCCATTATTTTTGAGGATTCTGGCCAACTCACAGCGTTCATAGACCTTGGCCTGGACACTGACAGAAATCAGGAGGAGCCCCAGAGTCAGGAGAGCCTTCATGGTGACTGGAAGCTGGATCAGCTGCTGACTGACTAGAGAAAGCATGCCTGCTATTTAAGCATCCTCCAAGTCCCTCCTTTCCCAACAGCTTGTGGCCTCCTACTTTTGAGCTGTGTGCAAAGCAGGAAGTTCCTGCAGACCTATGCACTTCAGCACTTGATATTCTTTTCCCATAAGTTTGATGAGTTATGTTCTGGAAGCCCAGGAATAAGCATACAGTATTAAATTTAAATTGCTTAAAGATTTGGCTCATTAAGAATAGGGAAGTCCCCATACCTTGGTCTTCCTTCTTCTTGAGCTTCATGTGGTCTTTCAATTGTATCTTAGGTACTCAGAGCTTTTGGGCTAATATCTACTTATCAGTGAGTGCATTCCATGTGTATTCTTTTTGATTGGGTTACCTCACTCAAGATTATATTTTCTAGGTCCATTTATTTGCCTAAGAATGTCATGAATTCGTCACTTTTAAGAGATGAGTATAAATGGACCACATTTTTCTGTATCCATTCCTCTATGAAAGACATTCTTTCCAGCTTCTGGCTATTATAAATAGGGCTGCTATGAACGTAGTGGAACATGTGTCCTTGGCTTCTGTCCTTTGTAGAAAGGGGAACACAATACTCACTGGAGCAAATATGGAGACAAAGTGTGGAACAAAGACTGAAGGAAATGCCACCCAGAGACGGTCCCACCTGGGAATTTATCCCAGAGACAGTCACCAAACTCCAACACTATTGTCAATGCTAAGAAAGGCTTGCTGAAAGGAGCCTGATATAGCTGTTTACTGAGAGGCCTTGACAGAGCCTTACAAATACAGAATTGTATATTCACAACCAGCCTTTGCACTGAGTCCAGCGTCCTGAATGCAGCAGTTAGAGAAAGAACTAAAGGAGCTGAAGGGGTTTTGAACCCCATAGGAATAACAACAATATTAACCAACCAGACCCCCTCAGAGCTCCCAGGGGCCAAGTAAACAACCAAGGAGTACATATTTCTGTGACTGCATATGTAGCAGAGAATTGCCTTGTCAGGCATCAATGGGAGGAGAGGTCCTTGGTCCTATGAAGGTTTGATTGATGCCCCATTGTAGGAGAATTGAGGATGTGTTGGTGGGAGGGGGTAAGTGGGTGGAGGAACAGCCTCATATAAGCAGAGGGAGGGGGTATAGAAGAGGGTATTTCTGTGACAGGGGGAAACAGAGTAAGGGGATAACACTTGAAATGTAAATAAATTAACATAATGAAAAAAGAAAAAAATTATATATGACAATTTCTACTTCATCTAAATAAAAAAGAAGGAAATATTTAAGAAGTCCCAGCAACCACATGATGGCTCACAACCATCTGTAATAAGACCTGATGCCCTCTTCTCATGTGTCTGAAGATAACTACAATGTACTCACATTAAATAAATAAATAAATAAATAAATAAACAAATCTTTTAAAAAATCCTTTTGTGTGTATGTTTCCCCAAGATGGACCTGCTACATGTACTCTTCTTGTTGAGGATGGGTTACATGACATCACATTGCTTAGCTAATGCCTACACTGGAACGTTTTGTGGCTATGGTTCATTTCATATTACTAGTGTAGTGGAGGCTCCTGTGGGCATCATTCCTGTCCTGTTTACTCCATGCTCTCTGCATCTTCTCTCCATGTTAAACATAAAGCATCAAAGGGAACCAAACACATAATTCCAACTATGTGCAGCCTTTAAAAGTGATCATCATAGGGGGCTGTGGTTATTCTTTAAATAAAGATTTCATTTCCTGGTACAGAGATAACAACAAATGGAATGTGTTT